>NW_028156273.1:0-750000 GCF_964263955.1 Coregonus lavaretus
CACAGGACGTACCGGACTATGCCGGACAACTCGTGGCACAGTGCGCAGCTCCGCATACCGCGGAACCTGCCCAGTCTCATGCTGCCATGCCTGAGTACGGGGAGTTGGCTCTGCTCTCCATCCAGGCTCCGCCAACCTGCCTTCTGGCCCCCAAAACCCGGTGGCCTTCTCTCCTCTTCTCCTATTTCGCCCTGTGGCAGCCTCCTGCTGCCCAGTCGCCCATGCCGTGTGCCCCCCCCTAAAAAATTATTGGGGGTGCCTCTCGTCCGTCCGACGATGAAACTGCTGACGCCGCTGCTCCTCTCCTGCCTGGGTCTCCCCCTTCATAGCCCTCCGGTACCGGACGGCCTCCTCCTCGGTAATCTGCCCCCAACCGAGGAGGACATCCACCAGAGTCACCTCCTGCGTGTGTTCCTGGACACGCTGCTTGGTCGTTGTATGGTGGGTTTTTCTGTCACGATCGTCTTGGAAAGGAGTAGACCAAAGCGCAGTGTGTTGCACGAACATGATGCTTTATTTAATTAAAGCGAAACACGAAACAACAAAACAAATAACGATTCGTGAAGTCCACAGTGACAATGACTGACAAGGAACAAAAACCCACAAACACAAGGTGAAAACAGACAGTTTAAATATGGCTCCCAATCAGAGACAACGAGCCAACAGCTGACACTCGTTACCTCTGATTGGGAGTCACTCAAACAAAGAAATACAACAACCTAGAACAACCCAACCAAGAAACAGAACACAAAGAAACGAACACACCCTGGCTCAACATACAGAGTCCCGGAGCCAGAGCGTGACACAGACGGAAACCACTCCTCAGTAAAGGGCACGACAGTCCGCTTGGACTTTGCGAAAAGGCACGTAAAGGACTCTGACCGTGAGAAACAAGATTCTCTGGTCTGATGAAACCAAGATTGAACTATTTGGCCTGAATGCCAAGCGTCACATCTGGAAGAAACCTGGCACCATCCCTACGGCGAAGCATAGTGGTGGCAGCAGCATGCTGTGGGGATCTTTTTCAGCGGCAGGGAATGGGAGACTTGTCTGGATCGAGGGAAAGATGAACACCGCAAAGTACAGAGAGATCCTTGATGAAACCTGCTCCAGAGTGCTCAGGATCTCCGACTGGGGCGAAGGTTCACCTTCCAACAGGACAATGACCCTAAGCACACAGCCAAGACAACGCAGGAGTGGCATCGGGACAAGTCTCTGAATGTTCTCGAGTGGCCCAGCCAGAGCCTGGACTTGAACCCGATCGAATATCTCTGGAGAGACCTGACAATAGCTGTGCAGCAACACACCCCATCCAACCTGACAGAGCTTGAGAAACTCCCCAAATACAGGTGTGCCAAGCTTGTAGCGTCATACCCAAGAATACTCTAGGCTGTAATCGCTGTCAAAGGTACTTCAACAAAGTACTGAGTAAAGAGTCTGAATACGTATGTAAAATGTGATTATTTCAGTTTTTTTTTTTTATATACATTTGCAAACAGTTCTAAAAACCTGATTTCGCTTTGTCATTATGGGGTATTTGTGTGTAGATTGATATGTATTTTTTTTTTTTTACATCCATTTTAGAATAAGGCTGTAACATAACAATGTGGAAAAAGTCAAGGGGTCTGCATTCTGTGAGTGCACTGCATGTCCAATGCATTCTCTCCAATAACATACAGAACAATGGAAGCTTTCAATTAGTCATCATCTCCCCCTGCTCTACTGGCTGCTGGTAGACATGGAATCTCTGCTTGAAACGTTTCCAATTGTCAGTTAGATTGCCTTTTAACTGCATAGGAGTAGGAGGACTAAGCCTATCCATGACAGGAAACACTCGGGGAACAGGTACAGTTTCAATTTATCTTACTTCGGTAGGTTGCTCGGCAACAGATTCCAATGCATCTCGTTCTCTCTGCTGTACGTTTTTGCTAGCTAGCGTCTTCGACTACTCACGTCTATTGACTTGTAGAATGTTTGCGTACATTTTCAGAGTTAGTGCTTTATTTTCTCTGTCTCGTCATAGCGACTACCAATCTGACACCATGTTATGATTGTTCCTTGTTTAATGACAACCCGGGGCGTAGGTTGAACTACTTTTAATAATCAGATACTACATCTACCAATATCCTTGTGTAGCCACGGAAGGCATTCTTCAACTCCCCCACCCTCGCATAGCCTGCTGGGTAACGTAGTCTTAATGTTATTAACACACAACAACACACTCTGGTTTCATTATGGATTCGTTATATTCATGACTGACAAAAATGGTTTTATAGCAAATAGCTCAAGTTGTTGATACCAGACATTTGCTTAATATCTATCGGTTCTTTTGGTACTTGTTGCGTAGGCCTACTGTAGCATATTATAATTAGTCTCTGACATCCCTGACCTAGGGAAACAGCACGTGGTCTGGGTAAAGTGGGGGGGGTTAAGGCCAATCCAGAGATCACTCTGTTTTTTGTTTTTGTTGGTGTGGGCATGTGCTTGGGCGGACTCTGATCTTTTGGAGCAATATGCACCTGTTGGTAACATGATATCCTCACCGTTCCATGTGTGCCTAGACCCCCGAATAGCAATATTCACAATGGGGATAGCAGTGACTCTCCATTTGGGATAAAAGGTTTTAATGTGTTTGCCGATGCATGGATATAGATAATATCACCATAATCTAAAACGGACATAAAAGTAGCCTGCACAATTTGGTTTCTATTTACGGAGGACAGACAAGCCCTGTTTCTGTAAAGGAACCCTATCTTGAATTTGAGCTTTTTTCCCAATTCAGTAACATGTTTTTTAAAAGAAAGCCTATCATCTAACCACACCCCTAAGTATTTATATGCAGAGACCTGTTTGATTTGAGTACCAACCAAGCTAGTGATTACAAAAGTGTTTCTAATTGAGAGTTTAGACCTAGAAAAAAACATGACATTTTGTTTTCTTAGCGTTTAAAACAAGTTTAAGCTGTAAAAGAGACCCCTGTAGTATCCTAAAATCAGATTCCAACTGCATTAAAGCTTGGTCTGCTGTTGGAGCAATAGAGTACATCACTGGGTCATCTGCATATAAATGGAATTTACAATATCTGACATCACCAATGTTTTTTTATATAAAGTGAGAACAATAGTGGGCCAATTATTGAACCCTGAGGGACCCCTTTAAGTAACTGTAAGGGGTCAGACTTGACCCCGTCGACCATGACGGCCTGAGTTCTATCTTTAAAATAGTCATAAAACCATCGACAGGCATCAGTGCCCAGTCCTAGAGATGACCGCTTATTCAAAAGGATAGCATGGTCTACAGTGTCAAAAGCTTTCGACAAATCTACAAACAACGCAGCACAGTGCTTTCTATCATCTAAGGCATTTGCAATATCATTTACAACAAGCATAGTGCCCGATGTGGTACTGTGTTTAGATCTAAAACCAGATTGATTGGGGCTAAAAATACTGTTAACAGAAAGAAAAGATTGTAACTGTTTGTTGACTATAGATTCTAGGATCTTTGCCAGACAAGGGAGCCTAGAGATGGGTCGATAGTTATCCAAATCACTACCGTCACCTCCCTTATGTAATGGCAGAACAAAAGCTGCTTTCCACACCTTAGGGATATTTCCTGTGCTTAATGTTAGATTAAAAATGTGTGTCACTGAACCAGCAACGATAGGTGCAGCATACTTAAGTAAGGATGGGTCTAAATTGTCAGCGCCTAAGGATTTCTTAGTATCAATGGACAGGGCAGCTACAACCTCTGCTTCAGTTATTATCTGGAAACTAAAAACAGGGTTACCATTTTTCAGAGTAACGGTTGAAAAGCAAGACGAAAAATCAACTAACTGGCCAGTACCACAATGGCCACTTTTCTTTTCAAATAAAAAAACCCCAGCATAGATGAAATGCTTATTAAAAGCATCACAAATATCATTTTTTTTCACTTATAATACAGGAGTCTGAGATAATTTGCTTAGGAAGAGAAACAGCAGAATTCCCCCGTTTTCAGTGAATTAACGGTTTTCCAGAATTTTGCAGGATCTCCTGCAGAATTTGTCATAGCATTAAGGAAGTAATTTGATTTTGCCTTTTTGACAGCTGCAGTACATTTATTTCTCAATTGCCTAAAAAAACAGCCAATCAGCTGGAGTACCTGTTTTCCTCGCCAAGGCCCAGGCCCGATTCTTTTGCAGAAAAAGACCTGACAATTCAGGAGAGAACCAAGAACTGGTTCGGTTTCTTACTCTGTGCTTCTTAAGCGGGGCGTGTTTATCAGACATAGAGGTAACAATAGAAGAGAAAAAAGCAAGGGCTAAAACCGGGTCCAGAAAGCAGCAAGTGGATAAAAGCTCAGAGTGATATAAATCAAGGATAAAAGCTTGCTATGAGAAATGTTTATAATTTCTCTTAGAGATTATACAGGGACCAGAGTGTTTCAGCCTGGTATCTCTAATACAAGCAATAGAGCAGTGGTCACTGATATCATTTGAAAAAAAAACCACTGGCTGTGTATTTATGGGGGGTATTTGTTAGAATAATGTCTAGTAGAGTAGATTTGACTGGATTCTTAAAGTTGGGACGGGTTGGTTTCGTTATCAGCTGAGTTAGATTTAGCTCAATACAAATATCTTTTAATTTATCAGATACTGGTGAAAGCCAATCCAGGTTAAAATCTCCCAAAATCAGTAATTCAGAGTTTGCATAATTAGACAGTATATCAGATAATTGGCATAGAGTACAAGGAGGAGCTGAAGGGGGGCGATATACCCCTGCTAGAGTTAAATGAGCATTATTACCAAGTACCACATTTAAAACTAGACATTCATATTGCTTTGGGACAGAGGTTGATATGGACACAGAAACATTTTAAGCAGCATTTTTACATAAATCGCGATACCACCACCTCTACCAACTCTATCAGCTCTATAAATATTGTACCCAATCAACTGAACATCTGAATCAGGCACAGAATCACACAGCCACGATTCAGATACAATCAGTACGTCAACATTTGATTGCGAGACCAAAATTTCAATAAAGTCCAACTTTTGGATCAGGCTTCTAGCATTCAAATGAATTATTCCAATGCCATTGCTACGGGAATTCATATCAGATACGACTAAAAACCATATCTGTGGGGATGGAAAAGGACTGGAAACAACGCACTGCTTCCCAGATTCCAGCAGCGTATTTATCAATGTTTTAAAATCCTCTCTCAATTTCTCTGACTGCTGGAGTTTAATGTCATTTGACCCAACATGGACAATGACAGTTGAAGTGGCGGAGTGCTTGCTAATAAGTAGCCAGGGTTGCAGGTGGTCATTATTGGGGATTATTGTGAATAGTCACATGTTCAGGGTTGCAGGTGGCCATTATTGGGGATTACTGTGAATAGTCACATGTACAGGGTTGCAGGTGGTCATTATTGGGGATTACTGTGAATAGTCACATGTACAGGGTTGCAGGTGGTCATTATTGGGGATTTTTGGGAATAGTCACATGTACAGGGTTGCAGGTGGTCATTATTGGGGATTACTGTGAATAGTCAAATGTACAGGGTTGCAGGTGGTCATTATTGTGAATAGTCACATGTACAGGGTTGCAGGTCATTATTGTGAATAGTCACATGTACAGGGTTGCAGGTGGTCATTATTGGGGATTACTGTGAATAGTCACATGTACAGGGTTGCAGGTGGTCATTATTGTGAATAGTCAAATGTACAGGGTTGCAGGTGGTCATTATTCTTGATTTTTGGGAATAGTCACATGTACAGGGTTGCAGGTTTGTCATTATTGGGGATTACTGTGAATAGTCACATGTACTGGGTTGCAGGTGGTCATTATTGTGGATTATTGCGAATTGTCACATGTACAGTGTTGCAAGTGGTCATTATTGGGGATAGTCACATGTGCAGGGTTGCAGGTGGTCATTCTTGTTGATTTTTGGGAATAGTCACATGTACAGGGTTGCAGGTTTGTCATTATTGTGGATTATTGCGAATAGTCACATGTACAGGGTTGCAAGTGGTCATTATTGGGGATAGTCACATGTGCAGGGTTGCAGGTGGTCATTCTTGTTGATTTTTGGGAATAGTCACATGTACAGGGTTGCAGGTGGTCATTATTGGGGATTACTGTGAATAGTCACATGTACAGGGTTGCAGGTGGTCATTGTCGATTATTGCGAATAGTCACATGTACAGGGTTGCAGGTGGTCATTATTGGGGATTACTGTGAATAGTCCCATGTACAGGGTTGCAGGTGGTCATTATTGAGATTATTGTGAATAGTCACATGTACAGCGTTGCATGTGGTCATTATTGGGGATTATTGTGAACATCTTTGATCATTATTAACAGAGGAAGGGTTAGTCATTCAAAAAAATCTAGTTAACCGCTAGTATTTTACAGTCCATATCAATTATGTGGTTTTTTTAACACCAACTTTACTTATGGACTAATTTAGGCTTACCTAAACAATGACTATATTTTAGTTATTTATTTGGATTTGTTTGTACAAATTTGTCGAATTTTGTTTTAACTGTCACATTATTTTGTGTAGATGAATTACGAAAAATTATAATCAAATCTATTTCAATCCCACTTTTTAAAGCAACAAATGTGAAAAAAGTTATAGTGGGTGTAGACTTTCCATAGGAACTGTATAGCCTAATAATATTTAGGTAGTTAATTTCCTTGGGAAGATAACTGCCCGTGCTTATCCGTCCATTCATATATATACAGTGGGGGAAAAAAGTATTTAGTCAGCCACCAATTGTGCAAGTTCTCCCACTTAAAAAGATGAGAGAGGCCTGTAATTTTCATCATAGGTACACGTCAACTATGACAGACAAATTGAGGAAAAAAAAATCCAGAAAATCACATTGTAGGATTTTTTATGAATTTATTTGCAAATTATGGTGGAAAATAAGTATTTGGTCACCTACAAACAAGCAAGATTTCTGACTCTCACAGACCTGTAACTTCTTCTTTAATAGGCTCCTCTGTCCTCCACTCGTTACCTGTATTAATGGCACCTGTTTGAACTTGTTATCAGTATAAAAGACACCTGTCCACGACCTCAAACAGTCACACTCCAAACTCCAATATGGCCAAGACCAAATAGCTGTCAAAGGACACCAGAAACAAAATTGTAGACCTGCACCAGGCTGGGAAGACTGAATCTGCAATAGGTAAGCAGCTTGGTTTGAAGAAATCAACTGTGGGAGCAATTATTAGGAAATGGAAGACATACAAGACCACTGATAATCTCCCTCGATCTATGGCTCCACACAAGATCTCACCCCAAGGGGTCAAAATGATCACAAGAACGGTGAGCAAAAATCCCAGAACCCCACGGGGGGACCTAGTGAATGACCTGCAGAGAGCTGGGACCAAAGTAACAAAGCCTACCATCAGTAACACACTACACCGCCAGGGACTCAAATCCTGCAGTGCCAGACGTGTCCCCTGCTTAAGCCAGTACATGTCCAGGCCCGTCTGAAGTTTGCTAGAGTGCATTTGGATGATCCAGAAGAGGATTGGGAGAATGTCATATGGTCAGATGAAACCAAAATATAACTTTTTGGTAAAAACTAAACTCGTCGTGTTTGGAGGACAAAGAATGCTGAGTTGCATCCAAAGAACACCATACCTACTGTGAAGTATGGGGGTGGAAACATCATATTTTGGGGCTGTTTTTCTGCAAAGGGACCAGGACGACTGATCCGTTTAAAGGAAAGAATGAATGGGGCCATGTATCGTGAGATTTATAGTGAAAACCTCCTTCCATCAGCAAGGGCATTGAAGATGAAACGTGGCTGGGTCTTTCAGCATGACAATGATCCCAAACACACCGCCCGGGCATCAAAGGAGTGGCTTCGTAAGAAGCATTTCAAGGTCCTGGAGTGGCCTAGCCAGTCTCCAGATCTCAACCCCATAGAGAATCTTTGGAGGGAGTTGAAAGTCTGTGTTGCCCAGCAACAGCCACAAAACATCACTGCTCTAGAGGAGATCTGCATGGAGGAATGGGCCAAAATACCAGCAACAGTGTGTGAAAACCTTGTGAAGACTTACAGAAAACGTTTGACCTGTGTCATTGCCAACAAAGGGTATATAACAAAGTATTGAGAAACTTTTGTTATTGACCAAAAACTTATTTTCCACCATAATTTGCAAATAAATTCATTAAAAATCCTATAATGTTATTTTCTGGATTATTTTTTTCTCATTTTGTCTGTCATAGTTGACGTGTACCTATGATGAAAATTACAGGCCTCTCTTATCTTTTTAAGTGGGAGAACTTGCACAATTGGTGGCTGACTAAATACTTTTTTCCCCCACTGTAGCATTAACGTAGTGCTAGGCTAATTATCTAGCTAGCCAACTAACGTCCACAACCATGAGCTCAATAAGCTACTCGCCCTGTACAAAAGAAGAGGTCTGCTGGTCGGAGAAAGAAGCTCTGGGGCTGAACATTGTCATGAAAGAGGAAGAGGAGGATATCACAGTGAAAGGAGAGGAGGGTTAGATGACTGTCACAGTGAAAGGAGGGTGACTGGCCTTTTTAACTATCCCAAAGCCTAGGACCAAGAGGCATGGAGAGGCAGCCTTTAGAACGAAACTGTGGCATTTTTTAAAATAGATCTTAAAACACCTTTTTAGTGGTGCTTTTCCTCAGGGTGCTGTTTAGTCGTGCATTTTTTATTGTAATTCTTTAGTTTTTTATCCTCTTATATTTGTGTAGTAAATATTTATTTTTATTTTTATTGTTTTTATTCGTTTTTTTCCTGTGAAGCACATTGTGTTCCATTCCATGTCTGAAATGTGCTGTATAAATAAAGCTTGATTCGATTCTCTATGGTGTTATTAGATTCCTAATATTTTAGTTAGGCCTATAAGGTAAGATTGAAATTTACATTTACATTTTAGTCATTTAGCAGACACTCTTATCCAGAGCGACTTAGTTTTAGTGAGTGCATACATTTATTTATTTATTTATTTATTTATTTATCATACTGGCCCCCCGACTGATATGTTTGAAATCTCTATGGTGTTATTGAATTTAAACAAGGCACTCAACCCCGTGGATTATTGTGAACAACTAATAGCTGTTCTCTAACATTACGTGAAGAGGAGTGAATAACACAGTACTTTGTTTGTTTTAATAAGTATAGGGATCATTTACTACATTTTGTTGTTACAACCCTGAATTTAAAATAGATTAAATTGAGATTAATTTAGTCACTGGCATACACACAATACCCCAAAATGTCAAAGTGGAATCATGTTTTTCGAACAAATTAATTAAAAATGAAAAGCTGAAATGTCTTGAGTTAATAAGAATTCAACCTATTTGTTATTACTAGCCTAAGAAAGTTCAGGAGTAAAATTTTTCTCAACAAGTCACATAAGTCACTTGTGGTCCTCTGTAGCTCAGCTGGTAGAGCACGGCGCTTGTAAAGCCAAGGTAGTGGGTTCGATCCCCGGGACCACCCATACACACAAAAAAAAAAATATTATGCACGCATGACTGTAAGTCGCTTTGGATAAAAGCGTCTGCTAAATGGCATATTATATTATATTATATATAAGTTGCATGGACTCACTCTGTGTGCAATAATAAAAAAATAAAAATGATTTGTATGTTGGCCGAATCCCAACGTTTCAGTTGAACGGAAGTGAAGGCGGAGCCTGGCTCTTTTCTCTTGTGACTTTACGGACGGTAACTTTTGAAAATGAGCTAAACAGAAGCCTCCTGCTGGAGTATTATTTGTATGTTGGCGGAAGTTCTATTTTTTAGTAGAACGGAAGTGAAGGTAGAGTCACATGTTCTATATTCTCCATTTTGTCTTGTGACTTTAGGCAGAGAGTCACATGTTGAAATATAACGTCTCGGTCCTCTACCTCCCTGATCTAAAAGGTCCGTAGACTAGAGATAAACATCTAGTTAACTTCGCCTGAACTCTGCAATCGACCATAAACACACGTTTCTACAATGAATCAGGTGAGTTTATATTAATTTAAACATTTTTATAACGGGTCTTTGTAGCCAGCTTCATGCTTTTACACTGCACGCATTTAATGGTCCTTAACTTTTGGAAAATAATTTGTGTAGTTTAGCTGGTTACTCGTAGCCAGGCCCGGCGGCAGGATGAACTCGGCAAGGGGGTATCAGAAATGACTAAGTGGGCACAACTATTTTCGCTTGCTGATAACACAGGATAAATAATAATCGATAGTACAATTACACACAATGTATTTGCAGCCACGCACGGCCGTCTTGCAGCAAGAATACCGGCTACTGCACTGCTTTACAAACATGGACAATCCATAAATAGCAAGTCATGACAACGCTACACAGCTACATGCACAATACCCAACAATCCAATGCAAAACAGTTGCTAATTACCGTAATAACACTTCCTCATGCCAATACAATGCATTTCCAATCGCGGAAAGCAAACAATAATGTACAATGCACTACCAACGACTTATCGGTACAATGCAGCTTGGACGCAGCTACCAAGCTGTCTTCCCACAAGAGTGTCATACTACGCTGCGTATGATAACAGATAAATTAGTATTCCATAGCTACGAGTTGTTTATTTAACATTTGTTTAGTCATTTAGTAGATGCTGTTATCCAGAACGACAATGCTGCCGTTGTGCCCCGTCAAAGCCACTTTGTAATATCCATCATACTATCAGCTACCTACCTAACTGTTAACATTTGCTAAATTCCATCCAGATTCGCCTGAATGTTTTTTCTTCTTCTTCGTAGTACATAACTTTGAAAGTAAACCTAAACCTTCACATTTTTCAACCAGTAAAATGTGTATGACGTTTTGATGTCTTCACTATTATTCTACAATGTAAAACATTTTCAAAATAAAGAAAAACCCTTGAATGAGTAGGTGAGTCCAAACTTGATAAAGAAATGTGTGAGTAAGATATGACTAAAATGTCACACCCTCAGTTAAAATAATAATAGTACTAAAATGTAATACTCCTCCAATTTAGCCATGTGCAGAGTCAATGTCACGTTTGCCTCGTCAAGCTGAAAGCTATTGTAAACAATTCATTTGGAAAGTATTCAGACCCCTTGACTTTTTCCAGATTTTGTTATGTTACAGCCTTATTCTAAAATTGATTGAATTATTTTTTTCCCTCATCAATCTACACAGAATACCCCATAATGACAAAGCGAAAACATAAGTATTCAGAACCTTTGCTATGAGACTCAAAATTGAGCTCAGGTGCATCCTGTTTCCATTGATCATCCTTTAGATGTTTCAACAACTTGATTGGAGTCCACCTGTGGTAAATTAAATTGATTGGACATGATTTGGAAAGGCACACACCTGTCTATATAAGGTCCCACAGTTGACAGTGCATGTCAGAGCAAGAACCAAGCCATGAGGTCGAAGGAGTTGTCCGTAGAGCTCCGAGACAGGATTGTGTCGAGGTACAGATCTGGGGAAGGTACCAAAAAAATTCTGCAGCATTGAAGGTTCCCATGAACACAGTGGCCTCCATCATTCTTAAATATAAAAAGTTTGGAACCACCAAGACTCTTCCTAGAGCTGGCAGCCCCGCCAAACAGAGCAATCAGGGGAGAAGGGCCTTGGTCAGGGAGGTGACCAAGAACCCGATGGTCACTCTGATGGAGCTCCAGAGTTCTTCTGTGGAGGTGGGAGAACCTTCCAGAAGGACAACCATCTCTGCAGCATTCCACCAATCAGGCCTTTATGGTAGAGTGGCCAGACGGAAGCCACTCCTCAGTAAAGGGCACGACACCCGCTTGGAGTTTGCCAAAAGGCACCTAAATGACTCTCAGACCATGAGAAACAAGATTCTCTGGTCTAATGAAACCAAAATTAAACTATTTTGGCTGAATGCCAAGCGTCACGTCTGGGTAAAGCATATTATAATTAGTCTCTGACATCCCTGACCTAGGGAAACAGCACGTGGTCTGGGTAAAGAATATTATAATTAGTCTCTGACATCCCTGACCTAGGGAAACAGCACGTGGCCTGGGTAAAGTGGGGGGTTAAGGCCAATCCAGAGATGACTTTTTTTATTGTTGGTGTGGGCTTGGGTGGACTCTGATCTTTTGGAGCAATATGCACCTGTTGGTAACATGATACCCTGACCGTTCCATGTGTGCCTAGACCCCCGAATAGCAATATTCACAATGGGGATAGCAGTGACTCTCCATTTGGGATAAAAGCAAAAAATGATCCTGTTGAAACATCACCACTGTTAGCTCATTTCAAAGAAATGTAGCTCATTTCAAAGAAATGGCATATTTGAATAATAGCTACATGTAATACAAGTTTAGGTTTGTATTACATTTACATCGTTTTGTGCCAGTTGGTTGTAGTCTACTCTACTAGCAGTTTACCAGTTGGCTGTAGGCTACTCCACTAGCAGCTTACCAGTTGGCTGTAGGCTCCACTAGCAGCTTACCAGTTGGCTGTAGGCTCCACTAGCAGTTTACCAGTTGACTGTAGGCTACTCCACTAGCAGCTTACCAGTTGGCTGTAGGCTACTCTACTAGCAGTTTACCAGTTGGCTGACAACTTTACTAGCAGCTTGCCAGTTGGCTGTAGGCTACTCTACTAGCAGTTTACCTGTTGGCTGACAACTCTACTAGCAGTTTACCAGTTGGCTGTAGGCTACTCTACTAGCAGCTTACCAGTTGGCTGTAGGCTACTCCACTAGCAGCTTACCAGTTGGCTGTAGGCTACTCCACCAGCAGCTTACCAGTTGGCTGTAGGCTACTCTACTAGCAGCTTACCAGTTTGCTGTATGCTACTCCACTAGCAGCTTGCCAGTTGGCTGTAGGCTACTCCACTAGCAGCTTGCCAGTTGGCTGTAGGCTCCACTAGCAGCTTACCAGTTGACTGTAGGCTACTCCACTAGCAGCTTACCAGTTGGCTGTAGGCTACTCTACTAGTAGCTTACCAGTTGGCTGTAGGCTACTCCACTAGCAGCTTGCCGGTTGGCTGTAGGCTACTCTACTAGTAGCTTACCAGTTGGCTGTAGGCTACTCCACTAGCAGCTTGCCGGTTGGCTGTAGGCTACTCTGCTAGCAGCTTACCAGTTGGCTGTAGGCTACTCCGCTAGCAGCTTACCAGTTGGCTGTAGGCCACTCCGCTAGCACCTTACCAGTTGGCTGTAGGCCACTCCGCTAGCAGCTTACCAGTTGGCTGTAGGCTACTCCGCTAGCAGCTTACCAGTTGGCTGTAGGCTACTCTACTAGCAGCTTGCCAGTTGGCTGTAGGCTACTCTACTAGCAGCTTGCCAGTTGGCTGTAGGCTACACAACTAGCAGCTTACCAGTTGGCTGTAGGCTACTCTACTAGCAGCTTACCAGTTGGCTGTAGGCTACTCTACTAGCAGCTTGCCAGTTACTGTAGGCTACTCTACTAGCAGCTTGCCAGTTGGCTGTAGGCTACTCTACTAGCAGCTTGCCAGTTGGCTGTAGGCTACACAACTAGCAGCTTACCAGTTGGCTGTAGGCTACTCCACTAGCAGCTTACCAGTTGGCTGTAGGCTACTCCGCTAGCAGCTTACCAGTTGGCTGTAGGCCACTCCGCTAGCACCTTACCAGTTGGCTGTAGGCCACTCCGCTAGCAGCTTACCAGTTGGCTGTAGGCTACTCCGCTAGCAGCTTACCAGTTGGCTGTAGGCTACTCTACTAGCAGCTTGCCAGTTGGCTGTAGGCTACTCTACTAGCAGCTTGCCAGTTGGCTGTAGGCTACTCTACTAGCAGCTTGCCAGTTGGCTGTAGGCTACACAACTAGCAGCTTACCAGTTGGCTGTAGGCTACTCTACTAGCAGCTTACCAGTTGGCTGTAGGCTACTCTACTAGCAGCTTGCCAGTTACTGTAGGCTACTCTACTAGCAGCTTGCCAGTTGGCTGTAGGCTACTCTACTAGCAGCTTGCCAGTTGGCTGTAGGCTACACAACTAGCAGCTTACCAGTTGGCTGTAGGCTACTCCACTAGCAGCTTACCAGTTGGCTGTAGGCTACTCCGCTAGCAGCTTACCAGTTGGCTGTAGGCCACTCCGCTAGCACCTTACCAGTTGGCTGTAGGCCACTCCGCTAGCAGCTTACCAGTTGGCTGTAGGCTACTCCGCTAGCAGCTTACCAGTTGGCTGTAGGCTACTCTACTAGCAGCTTGCCAGTTGGCTGTAGGCTACTCTACTAGCAGCTTGCCAGTTGGCTGTAGGCTACACAACTAGCAGCTTACCAGTTGGCTGTAGGCTACTCTACTAGCAGCTTACCAGTTGGCTGTAGGCTACTCTACTAGCAGCTTGCCAGTTACTGTAGGCTACTCTACTAGCAGCTTGCCAGTTGGCTGTAGGCTACTCTACTAGCAGCTTGCCAGTTGGCTGTAGGCTACACAACTAGCAGCTTACCAGTTGGCTGTAGGCTACTCCACTAGCAGCTTACCAGTTGGCTGTAGGCTACTCCACTAGCAGCTTACCAGTTGGCTGTAGGCTACTCCAGCAGCTTGCCAGTTGGCTGTAGGCTCCACTAGCAGCTTACCAGTTGACTGTAGGCTACTCCGCTAGCAGCTTGCCAGTTGGCTGTAGGCTACTCTACTAGCAGCTTGCCAGTTGGCTGTAGGCTACTCCACTAGCAGCTTGCCAGTTGGCTGTAGGCTACACAACTAGCAGCTTACCAGTTGGCTGTAGGCTACTCTACTAGCAGCTTACCAGTTGGCTGTAGGCTACTCTACTAGCAGCTTGCCAGTTGGCTGTAGGCTACACAACTAGCAGCTTACCAGTTGGCTGTAGGCTACTCTACTAGCAGCTTACCAGTTGGCTGTAGGCTACTCTACTAGCAGCTTGCCAGTTGGCTTAAGGCTACTCCACTAGCAGCTTGCCAGTTGGCTGTAGGCTACTCCGCTAGCAGCTTACCAGTTGGCTGTAGGCCACTCCGCTAGCAGCTTACCAGTTGGCTGTAGGCTAATCCGCTAGCAGCTTACCAGTTGGCTGTAGGCTACTCTACTAGCAGCTTGCCAGTTTGCTGTAGGCTACTCTACTAGCAGCTTGCCAGTTGGCTGTAGGCTACTCCACTAGCAGCTTGCCAGTTGGCTGTAGGCTACACAACTAGCAGCTTACCATTTGGCTGTAGGCTACTCTACTAGCAGCTTGCCAGTTGGCTGTAGGCTACTCTACTAGCAGCTTGCCAGTTGGCTGTAGGCTACTCCACTAACAGCTTACCAGTTGGCTGTAGGCCACTCCACTAGCAGCTTACCAGTTGGCTGTAGGCCACTCCACTAGCATCTTGCCAGTTGGCTGTAGGCTACTTTACTAGCAGCTTGCCAGTTGGCTGTAGGCTACTCTACTAGCAGCTTGCCAGTTGGCTGTAGGCTACTCCACTAGCAGCTTGCCAGTTGGCTGTAGGCTACACCACTAGCAGCTTACCAGTTGGCTGTAGGCTACTCCACTAGCAGCTTACCAGTTGGCTGTAGGCTACTCCACTAGCAGCTTACCAGTTGGCTGTAGGCTACTCCACTAGCAGCTTGCCAGTTGGCTGTAGGCTACTCCACTAGCAGCTTACCAGTTGGCTGTAGGCTACTCCACTAGCAGCTTACCAGTTGGCTGTAGGCTACTCCACTAGCAGCTTACCAGTTGGCTGTAGGCTACTCCAGCAGCTTGCCAGTTGGCTGTAGGCTACTCTACTAGCAGCTTGCCAGTTGGCTTTAGGCTACTCCACCAGCAGATTACCAGTTGGCTGTAGGCTACGCTGTAGGCTACTCCACTAGCAGTTTACCAGTTGGCTGTAGGCTACTCCACTAGCAGCTTACCAGTTGGCTGTAGGCTACTCTACCAGCAGCTTGCCAGTTGGCTGTAGGCTCCACTAGCAGCTTACCAGTTGACTGTAGGCTACTCCACTAGCAGCTTACCAGTTGGCTGTAGGCTACTCTACTAGCAGTTTACCAGTTGGCTGACAACTCTACTAGCAGCTTGCCAGTTGGCTGTAGGCTACTCTACTAGCAGCTTACCAGTTGGCTGTAGGCTACTCTACTAGCAGTTTACCAGTTGGCTGTAGGCTACTCTACTAGCAGCTTACCAGTTGGTTGTAGGCTACTCCACTAGCAGCTTACCATTTGGCTGTAGGCTACTCTACTAGCAGCTTACCAGTTGGCTGTAGGCTACTCTACTAGCAGCTTACCAGTTGGCTGTAGGCTACTCCACTAGCAGCTTACCAGTTTGCTGTAGGCTACTCTACTAGCAGCTTACCAGTTGGCTGTAGGCTACTCTACTAGCAGCTTGCCAGTTGGCTGTAGGCTACTCCACTAGCAGCTTGCCAGTTGGCTGTAGGCTACTCCACTAACAGCTTACCAGTTGGCTGTAGGCTACTCCACTAGCAGCTTGCCAGTTGGCTGTAGGCTACTCCACTAGCAGCTTACCAGTTGGCTGTAGGCTACTCCACTAGCAGCTTACCAGTTGGCTGTAGGCTACTCCACTAGCAGCTTACCAGTTGGCTGTAGGCTACTCCAGCAGCTTGCCAGTTGGCTGTAGGCTACTCTACTAGCAGCTTGCCAGTTGGCTTTAGGCTACTCCACCAGCAGATTACCAGTTGGCTGTAGGCTACGCTGTAGGCTACTCCACTAGCAGTTTACCAGTTGGCTGTAGGCTACTCCACTAGCAGCTTACCAGTTGGCTGTAGGCTACTCTACCAGCAGCTTGCCAGTTGGCTGTAGGCTCCACTAGCAGCTTACCAGTTGACTGTAGGCTACTCCACTAGCAGCTTACCAGTTGGCTGTAGGCTACTCTACTAGCAGTTTACCAGTTGGCTGACAACTCTACTAGCAGCTTGCCAGTTGGCTGTAGGCTACTCTACTAGCAGCTTACCAGTTGGCTGTAGGCTACTCTACTAGCAGTTTACCAGTTGGCTGTAGGCTACTCTACTAGCAGCTTACCAGTTGGTTGTAGGCTACTCCACTAGCAGCTTACCATTTGGCTGTAGGCTACTCTACTAGCAGCTTACCAGTTGGCTGTAGGCTACTCTACTAGCAGCTTACCAGTTGGCTGTAGGCTACTCCACTAGCAGCTTACCAGTTTGCTGTAGGCTACTCTACTAGCAGCTTACCAGTTGGCTGTAGGCTACTCTACTAGCAGCTTGCCAGTTGGCTGTAAGCTACACAACTAGCAGCTTGCCAGTTGGCTGTAAGCTACACAACTAGCAGCTTGCCAGTTGGCTGTAAGCTACACAACTAGCAGCTTACCATTTGGCTGTAGGCTACTCTACTAGCAGCTTACCAGTTGGCCGTAGGCTACTCCACTAGCAGCTTGCCAGTTGGCTGTAGGCTACTCTACTAGCAGCTTACCAGTTGGCTGTAGGCTACTCCACTAGCAGCTTACCAGTTGGCTGTAGGCTACTCCACTAGCAGCTTACCAGTTGGCTGTAGGCTACTCCACTAGCAGCTTACCAGTTGACTGTAGGCTACTCCACTACCAGCTTACCAGTTGGCTGTAGGCTACTCTACTAGCAGTTTACCAGTTGGCTGACAACTCTACTAGCAGCTTGCCAGTTGGCTGTAGGCTACTCTGCTAGCAGCTTACCAGTTGGCTGTAGGCCACTCCGCTAGCAGCTTACCAGTTGGCTGTAGGCCACTCCGCTAGCAGCTTACCAGTTGGCTGTAGGCTACACGACTAACAGCTTACCAGTTGGCTGTAGGCTACTCCACTAGCAGCTTACCAGTTGGCTGTAGGCTACTCCACTAGCAGCTTGCCAGTTGGCTGTAGGCTACTCCACTAGCAGCTTGCCAGTTGGCTGTAGGCTACACAACTAGCAGCTTACCAGTTGGCTGTAGGCTACTCTACTAGCAGCTTACCAGTTGGCTGTAGGCTACTCTACTAGCAACTTGCCAGTTGGCTGTAGGCTACTCCACTAGCAGCTTGCCAGTTGGCTGTAGGCTACTCCACTAACAGCTTACCAGTTGGCTGTAGGCCACTCCACTAGCAGCTTACCAGTTGGCTGTAGGCTACTCCACTAGCAGCTTGCCAGTTGGCTGTAGGCTACTCTACTAGCAGCTTGCCAGTTGGCTGTAGGCTACACAACTAGCAGCTTACCAGTTGGCTGTAGGCTACTCTACTAGCAGCTTACCAGTTGGCTGTAGGCTACTCTACTAGCAGCTTGCCAGTTGGCTGTAGGCTACTCTACTAGCAGCTTGCCAGTTGGCTGTAGGCTACACAACTAGCAGCTTACCATTTGGCTGTAGGCTACTCTACTAGCAGCTTACCAGTTGGCTGTAGGCCACTCCGCTAGCAGCTTACCAGTTGGCTGTAGGCCACTCCGCTAGCAGCTTACCAGTTGGCTGTAGGCCACTCCGCTAGCAGCTTACCAGTTGGCTGTAGGCTACTCCACTAGCAGCTTGCCAGTTGGCTGTAGGCTACTCCACTAGCAGCTTGCCAGTTGGCTGTAGGCTACACAACTAGCAGCTTACCAGTTGGCTGTAGGCTACTCTACTAGCAGATTACCAGTTGGCTGTAGGCTACTCTACTAGCAGCTTGCCAGTTGGCTGTAGGCTACTCCACTAGCAGCTTGCCAGTTGGCTGTAGGCTACTCCGCTAGCAGCTTACCAGTTGGCTGTAGGCCACTCCGCTAGCAGCTTACCAGTTGGCTGTAGGCTACTCCGCTAGCAGCTTGCCAGTTGGCCGTAGGCTACTCTACTAGCAGCTTGCCATTTGGCTGTAGGCTACTCTACTAGCATCTTGCCAGTTGGCTGTAGGCTACTCCACTAGCAGCTTGCCAGTTGGCTGTAGGCTACACAACTAGCAGCTTACCATTTGGCTGTAGGCTACTCTACTAGCAGCTTACCAGTTGGCTGTAGGCTACTCTACTAGCAGCTTGCCAGTTGGCTGTAGGCTATTCTACTAGCAGCTTGCCAGTTGGCTGTAGGCTACTCCACTAACAGCTTACCAGTTGGCTGTAGGCCACTCCACTAGCAGCTTACCAGTTGGCTGTAGGCTACTCCACTAGCAGCTTGCCAGTTGGCTGTAGGCTACTCTACTAGCAGCTTACCAGTTGGCTGTAGGCTACTCTACTAGCAGCTTGCCAGTTGGCTGTAGGCTACTCCACTAGCAGCTTGCCAGTTGGCTGTAGGCTACACCACTAGCAGCTTACCAGTTGGCTGTAGGCTACTCCACTAGCAGCTTACCAGTTGGCTGTAGGCTACTCCACTAGCAGCTTACCAGTTGGCTGTAGGCTACTCCACTAGCAGCTTGCCAGTTGGCTGTAGGCTATTCCACTAGCAGCTTACCAGTTGGCTGTAGGCTACTCCACTAGCAGCTTACCAGTTGGCTGTAGGCTACTCCAGCAGCTTGCCAGTTGGCTGTAGGCTACTCTACTAGCAGCTTGCCAGTTGGCTGTAGGCTACTCCACCAGCAGATTACCAGTTTGCTGTAGGCTACGCTGTAGGCTACTCCACTAGCAGTTTACCAGTTGGCTGTAGGCTACTCCACTAGCAGCTTACCAGTTGGCTGTAGGCTACTCTACCAGCAGCTTGCCAGTTGGCTGTAGGCTACTCTACTAGCAGCTTACCAGTTGGCTGTAGGCTACTCCACTAGCAGCTTACCAGTTGGCTGTAGGCTACTCCACTAGCAGCTTACCAGTTGGCTGTAGGCTACTCCACTAGCAGCTTACCAGTTGACTGTAGGCTACTCCACTAGCAGCTTACCAGTTGGCTGTAGGCTACTCTACTAGCAGTTTACCAGTTGGCTGACAACTCTACTAGCAGCTTGCCAGTTGGCTGTAGGCTACTCTGCTAGCAGCTTACCAGTTGGCTGTAGGCCACTCCGCTAGCAGCTTACCAGTTGGCTGTAGGCCACTCCGCTAGCAGCTTACCAGTTGGCTGTAGGCTACACGACTAACAGCTTACCAGTTGGCTGTAGGCTACTCCACTAGCAGCTTACCAGTTGGCTGTAGGCTACTCCACTAGCAGCTTGCCAGTTGGCTGTAGGCTACTCCACTAGCAGCTTGCCAGTTGGCTGTAGGCTACACAACTAGCAGCTTACCAGTTGGCTGTAGGCTACTCTACTAGCAGCTTACCAGTTGGCTGTAGGCTACTCTACTAGCAACTTGCCAGTTGGCTGTAGGCTACTCCACTAGCAGCTTGCCAGTTGGCTGTAGGCTACTCCACTAACAGCTTACCAGTTGGCTGTAGGCCACTCCACTAGCAGCTTACCAGTTGGCTGTAGGCTACTCCACTAGCAGCTTGCCAGTTGGCTGTAGGCTACTCTACTAGCAGCTTGCCAGTTGGCTGTAGGCTACACAACTAGCAGCTTACCAGTTGGCTGTAGGCTACTCTACTAGCAGCTTACCAGTTGGCTGTAGGCTACTCTACTAGCAGCTTGCCAGTTGGCTGTAGGCTACTCTACTAGCAGCTTGCCAGTTGGCTGTAGGCTACACAACTAGCAGCTTACCATTTGGCTGTAGGCTACTCTACTAGCAGCTTACCAGTTGGCTGTAGGCCACTCCGCTAGCAGCTTACCAGTTGGCTGTAGGCCACTCCGCTAGCAGCTTACCAGTTGGCTGTAGGCCACTCCGCTAGCAGCTTACCAGTTGGCTGTAGGCTACTCCACTAGCAGCTTGCCAGTTGGCTGTAGGCTACTCCACTAGCAGCTTGCCAGTTGGCTGTAGGCTACACAACTAGCAGCTTACCAGTTGGCTGTAGGCTACTCTACTAGCAGATTACCAGTTGGCTGTAGGCTACTCTACTAGCAGCTTGCCAGTTGGCTGTAGGCTACTCCACTAGCAGCTTGCCAGTTGGCTGTAGGCTACTCCACTAGCAGCTTACCAGTTGGCTGTAGGCTACTCTACCAGCAGCTTGCCAGTTGGCTGTAGGCTCCACTAGCAGCTTACCAGTTGACTGTAGGCTACTCCACTAGCAGCTTACCAGTTGGCTGTAGGCTACTCTACTAGCAGTTTACCAGTTGGCTGACAACTCTACTAGCAGCTTGCCAGTTGGCGTAGGCTACTCTACTAGCAGCTTACCAGTTGGCTGTAGGCTACTCTACTAGCAGTTTACCAGTTGGCTGTAGGCTACTCCACCAGCAGCTTACCAGTTGGCTGTAGGCTACTCTACTAGCAGCTTACCAGTTGGCTGTAGGCTACTCCACCAGCAGCTTACCAGTTGGCTGTAGGCTACTCTACTAGCAGCTTACCAGTTGGCTGTAGGCTACTCTACTAGCAGCTTGCCAGTTGGCTGTAGGCTACACCACTAGCAGCTTGCCAGTTGGCTGTAGGCTACTCCACTAGCAGCTTACCAGTTGGCTGTAGGCTACTCCACTAGCAGCTTGCCAGTTGGCTGTAGGCTACTCCACTAGCAGCTTGCCAGTTGGCTGTAGGCTACTCTACTAGCAGCTTACCAGTTGGCTGTAGGCTACTCTACTAGCAGCTTGCCAGTTGGCTGTAGGCTACACCACTAGCAGCTTGCCAGTTGGCTGTAGGCTACACCACTAGCAGCTTACCAGTTGGCTGTAGGCTACTCCACTAGCAGCTTACCAGTTGGCTGTAGGCTACTCCACTAGCAGCTTACCAGTTGGCTGTAGGCTACTCCACTAGCAGCTTACCAGTTGGCTGTAGGCTACTCCACCAGCAGCTTACCAGTTGGCTGTAGGCTACGCTGTAGGCTACTCTACTAGCAGTTTACCAGTTGGCTGTAGGCTACTCTACTAGCAGCTTACCAGTTGGCTGTAGGCTACTCTACTAGCAGCTTGCCAGTTGGCTTTAGGCTCCACTAGCAGCTTACCAGTTGACTGTAGGCTACTCCACTAGCAGCTTACCAGTTGGCTGTAGGCTACTCTACTAGCAGTTTACCAGTTGGCTGACAACTCTACTAGCAGCTTGCCAGTTGGCTGTAGGCTACTCTACTAGCAGCTTACCAGTTGGCTGTAGGCTACTCTACTAGCAGTTTACCAGTTGGCTGTAGGCTACTCTACTAGCAGCTTAGCAGTTGGCTGTAGGCTACTCCACTAGCAGCTTACCAGTTGGCTGTAGGCTACTCCACCAGCAGCTTACCAGTTGGCTGTAGGCTACTCTACTAGCAGCTTACCAGTTGGCTGTAGGCTACTCCACTAGCAGCTTACCAGTTGGCTGTAGGCTACTCCACTAGCAGCTTACCAGTTTGCTGTAGGCTACTCCACTAGCAGCTTGCCAGTTGGCTGTAGGCTACTCCACTAGCAGCTTGCCAGTTGGCTGTAGGCTACTCCACTAGCAGCTTACCAGTTGGCTGTAGGCTACTCCACTAGCAGCTTACCAGTTGGCTGTAGGCTACTCCACTAGCAGCTTGCCAGTTGGCTGTAGGCTACTCCACTAGCAGCTTACCAGTTGGCTGTAGGCTACTCTGCTAGCAGCTTACCAGTTGGCTGTAGGCCACTCCGCTAGCAGCTTACCAGTTGGCTGTAGGCCACTCCGCTAGCAGCTTACCAGTTGGCTGTAGGCCACTCCGCTAGCAGCTTACCAGTTGGCTGTAGGCTACTCTGCTAGCAGCTTGCCAGTTGGTTGTAGGCTACTCTACTAGCAGCTTGCCAGTTGGCTGTAGGCTACTCCACTAGCAACTTGCCAGTTGGCTGTAGGCTACACAACTAGCAGCTTACCAGTTGGCTGTAGGCTACTCTACTAGCAGCTTACCAGTTGGCTGTAGGCTACTCTACTAGCAGCTTGCCAGTTGGCTGTAGGCTACTCCACTAGCAGCTTGCCAGTTGGCTGTAGGCTACTCCTCTAGCATCTTACCAGTTGGCTGTAGGCTACTCCACTAGCAGCTTACTAATTGGCGGTAAGCTACTCTACTAGCAGCTTACCAGTTGGCTGTAGGCTACTCCACCAGCAGCTTGCCAGTTGGCTGTAGGCTACTCTACTAGCAGCTTGCCAGTTGGCTGTAGGCTACTCTACTAGCAGCTTACCAGTTGGCTGTAGGCTACTCCACTAGCAGCTTACCAGTTGGCTGTAGGCTACTCCACTAGCAGCTTACCAGTTGGCTGTAGGCCACTCAACTAGCAGCTTACCAGTAGGCTACTCCACTAGCAGCTTACCAGTTGGCTGTAGGCTACTCCACCAGCAGCTTACCAGTTGGCTGTAGGCTACTCTACCAGCAGCTTACCAGTTGGCTGTAGGCTACTCCACCAGAAGCTTACCAGTTGGCTGTAGGCTACACAACTAGCAGCTTACCATTTGGCTGTAGGCTACTCTACTAGCAGCTTACCAGTTGGCTGTAGGCTACTCTACTAGCAGCTTGCCAGTTGGCTGTAGGCTACTCTACTAGCAGCTTGCCAGTTGGCTGTAGGCTACTCCACTAACAGCTTACCAGTTGGCTGTAGGCCACTCCACTAGCAGCTTACCAGTTGGCTGTAGGCTACTCCACTAGCAGCTTGCCAGTTGGCTGTAGGCTACTCTACTAGCAGCTTACCAGTTGGCTGTAGGCTACTCCACTAGCAGCTTGCCAGTTGGCTGAAGGCTACTCCACTAGCAGCTTGCCAGTTGGCTGTAGGCTACACCACTAGCAGCTTACCAGTTGGCTGTAGGCTACTCCACTAGCAGCTTACCAGTTGGCTGTAGGCTACTCCACTAGCAGCTTACCAGTTGGCTGTAGGCTACTCCACTAGCAGCTTGCCAGTTGGCTGTAGGCTACTCCACTAGCAGCTTACCAGTTGGCTGTAGGCTACTCCAGCAGCTTGCCAGTTGGCTGTAGGCTACTCTACTAGCAGCTTGCCAGTTGGCTGTAGGCTACTCCACCAGCAGATTACCAGTTGGCTGTAGGCTACGCTGTAGGCTACTCCACTAGCAGTTTACCAGTTGGCTGTAGGCTACTCCACTAGCAGCTTACCAGTTGGCTGTAGGCTACTCTACCAGCAGCTTGCCAGTTGGCTGTAGGGTCCACTAGCAGCTTACCAGTTGACTGTAGGCTACTCCACTAGCAGCTTACCAGTTGGCTGTAGGCTACTCTACTAGCAGTTTACCAGTTGGCTGACAACTCTACTAGCAGCTTGCCAGTTGGCTGTAGGCTACTCTACTAGCAGCTTACCAGTTGGCTGTAGGCTACTCTACTAGCAGTTTACCAGTTGGCTGTAGGCTACTCTACTAGCAGCTTACCAGTTGGTTGTAGGCTACTCCACTAGCAGCTTACCAGTTGGTTGTAGGCTACTCCACCAGCAGCTTACTAGTTGGCTGTAGGCTACTCTACTAGCAGCTTACCAGTTGGCTGTAGGCTACTCCACTAGCAGCTTACCAGTTTGCTGTAGGCTACTCCACTAGCAGCTTGCCAGTTGGCTGTAGGCTACTCCACTAGCAGCTTGCCAGTTGGCTGTAGGCTCCACTAGCAGCTTACCAGTTGACTGTAGGCTACTCCACTAGCAGCTTACCAGTTGGCTGTAGGCTACTCTACTAGTAGCTTACCAGTTGGCTGTAGAATACTCCACTAGCAGCTTGCCGGTTGGCTGTAGGCTACTCCGCTAGCAGCTTACCAGTTGGCTGTAGGCCACTCCGCTAGCAGCTTACCAGTTGGCTGTAGGCCACTCCGCTAGCAGCTTACCAGTTGGCTGTAGGCTACACAACTAACAGCTTACCAGTTGGCTGTAGGCTACTCTACTAGCAGCTTACCAGTTGGCTGTAGGCTACTCCACTAGCAGCTTGCCAGTTGGCTGTAGGATACGCCACTAGCAGCTTGCCAGTTGGCTGTAGGCTACACAACTAGCAGCTTACCAGTTGGCTGTAGGCTACTCTACTAGCAGCTTGCCAGTTGGCTGTAGGCTACTCTACTAGCAGCTTGCCAGTTGGCTGTAGGCTACTCCACTAGCAGCTTGCCAGTTGGCTGTAGGCTACACCACTAGCAGCTTATCAGTTGGCTGTAGGCTACTCCACTAGCAGCTTGCCAGTTGGCTGTAGGCTACACAACTAGCTGCTTACCAGTTGGCTGTAGGCTACTCTACTAGCAGCTTACCAGTTGGCTGTAGGCTACTCTACTAGCAGCTTGCCAGTTGGCTGTAGGCTACTCTACTAGCAGCTTGCCAGTTGGCTGTAGGCTACTCCACTAACAGCTTACCAGTTGGCTGTAGGCCACTCCACTAGCAGCTTACCAGTTGGCTGTAGGCTACTCCACTAGCAGCTTGCCAGTTGGCTGTAGGCTACACAACTAGCAGCTTACCAGTTGGCTGTAGGCTACTCTACTAGCAGCTTACCAGTTGGCTGTAGGCTACTCTACTAGCAGCTTGCCAGTTGGCTGTAGGCTACACCACTAGCAGCTTGCCAGTTGGCTGTAGGCTACACCACTAGCAGCTTACCAGTTGGCTGTAGGCTACTCCACTAGCAGCTTACCAGTTGGCTGTAGGCTACTCCAGCAGCTTGCCAGTTGGCTGTAGGCTACTCCACCAGCAGCTTACCAGTTGGCTGTAGGCTACGCTGTAGGCTACTCCACTAGCAGTTTACCAATTGGCTGTAGGCTACTCCACTAGCAGCTTACCAGTTGGCTGTAGGCTACTCTACTAGCAGCTTGCCAGTTGGCTTTAGGCTCCACTAGCAGCTTACCAGTTGACTGTAGGCTGCTCCACTAGCAGCTTACCAGTTGGCTGTAGGCTACTCTACTAGCAGTTTACCAGTTGGCTGACAACTCTACTAGCAGCTTGCCAGTTGGCTGTAGGCTACTCTACTAGCAGCTTACCAGTTGGCTGTAGGCTACTCTACTAGCAGTTTACCAGTTGGCTGTAGGCTACTCTACTAGCAGCTTAGCAGTTGGCTGTAGGCTACTCCACTAGCAGCTTACCAGTTGGCTGTAGGCTACTCCACCAGCAGCTTACCAGTTGGCTGTAGGCTACTCTACTAGCAGCTTACCAGTTGGCTGTAGGCTACTCCACTAGCAGCTTACCAGTTGGCTGTAGGCTACTCCACTAGCAGCTTACCAGTTTGCCGTAGGCTACTCCACTAGCAGCTTGCCAGTTGGCTGTAGGCTACTCCACTAGCAGTTTGCCAGTTGGCTGTAGGCTACTCCACTAGCAGCTTGCCAGTTGGCTGTAGGCTCCACTAGCAGCTTACCAGTTGACTGTAGGCTACTCCACTAGCAGCTTACCAGTTGGCTGTAGGCTACTCTACTAGTAGCTTACCAGTTGGCTGTAGGCTACTCCACTAGCAGCTTGCCGGTTGGCTGTAGGCTACTCTGCTAGCAGCTTACCAGTTGGCTGTAGGCTACTCTGCTAGCAGCTTACCAGTTGGCTGTAGGCCACTCCGCTAGCAGCTTACCAGTTGGCTGTAGGCCACTCCGCTAGCAGCTTACCAGTTGGCTGTAGGCTACTCTGCTAGCAGCTTACCAGTTGGCTGTAGGCCACTCCGCTAGCAGCTTACCAGTTGGCTGTAGGCCACTCCGCTAGCAGCTTACCAGTTGGCTGTAGGCCACTCCGCTAGCAGCTTACCAGTTGGCTGTAGGCTACTCCACCAGCAGCTTACCAGTTGGCTGTAGGCTACTCTACTAGCAGCTTACCAGTTGGCTGTAGGCTACTCCACTAGCAGCTTACCAGTTGGCTGTAGGCTACTCTACTAGTAGCTTACCAGTTGGCTGTAGGCTACTCCACTAGCAGCTTGCCGGTTGGCTGTAGGCTACTCTGCTAGCAGCTTACTAGTTGGCGGTAAGCTACTCTACTAGCAGCTTACCAGTTGGCTGTAGGCTACTCCACCAGCAGCTTACCAGTTGGCTGTAGGCTACTCTACTAGCAGCTTGCCAGTTGGCTGTAGGCTACTCCACTAGCAGCTTACCAGTTGGCTGTAGGCTACTCCACTAGCAGCTTGACAGTTGGCTGTAGGCTACTCTACTAGCAGCTTGCCAGTTGGCTGTAGGCTACTCTACTAGCAGCTTGCCAGGTGGCTGTAGGCTAATCCACTAGCAGCTTACCAGTTGGCTGTAGGCTACTCCACTAGCAGCTTACCAGTTGGCTGTAGGCTACTCCACTAGCAGCTTACCAGTTGGCTGTAGGCTACTCCACTAGCAGCTTGCCAGTTGGCTGTAGGCTACTCTACTAGCAGCTTGCCAGTTGGCTGTAGGCTACTCTACTAGCAGCTTGCCAGTTGGCTGTAGGCTACACCACTAGCAGCTTACCAGTTGGCTGTAGGCTACACCACTAGCAGTTTACCAGTTGGCTGACAACTCTACTAGCAGCTTGCTTGTTGGCTGTAGGCTACTCTGCTAGCAGCTTACCAGTTGGCTGTAGGCTACTCCACCAGCAGCTTGCCAGTTGGCTGTAGGCTACTCTACTAGCAGCTTACCAGTTGGCTGTAGGCTACTCCACTAGCAGCTTACCAGTTGGCTCTAGGCTACTCCACCAGCAGCTTACCAGTTGGATGTAGGCTACTCTACTAGCAGCTTACCAGTTGGCTGTAGGCTACTCCACTAGCAGCTTACCAGTTGGCTCTAGGCTACTCCACCAGCAGCTTACCAGTTGGATGTAGGCTACTCTACTAGCAGCTTACCAGTTGGCTGTAGGCTACTCCACTAGCAGCTTACCAGTTGGCTGTAGTCTACTCCACTAGCACCTTACCAGTTGCCGATTTATTGTGAATAGTCACATGTACAGGGTTGCAGGTGGTCATTATTGGGGATTATTGTGAACATCTTTGATGTGTCTGGGTGGCTTAATACACCATACACAACATCATTATTAACAGAGGAAGGGTTAGTCATTCAAAAAAATCATGTTAACCGCTATTATTTTACAGTCCATATCACTTAGTATGTGATTTCTTAGCACCAACTTTACTTATGAACTAATTTAGGCTTACCTAAACAAAGGGGGTGAATACTTAAGCAATGACTATATTTTAGTTATTTGTTTGTACAAATTTGTAGAATTTTGTTTTCACTTTCACATTATGGAGTATTTTGTGTAGATCAATTACAAAAAATTATAATCAAATCTATTTCAATCCCACTTTTTAAAGCAACAAAATGTGAAAAAAGTTATAGTGGGTGTAGACTTTCCATAGGAACTGTATAGCCTAATAATATTTAGGAAGTTAATTTCCATGGGAAGATAACTGCCCGTGCTTCTCCATCCATTCATATATAGACTACTCTATTTAATTGAGACCATACGCTCACCTAATCTGGCACGCCCAACTAGGAGAGGAGAGGTATGGCTGCTGAACTAGGAGAGGAGAGGTATGGCTGCTGAACTAGGAGAGGTATGGCTGCTGAACAAGGACAGGAGAGGTATGGCTGCTGAGCTAGGAGAGGAGAGGTATGGCTGCTGAACTAGGAGAGGAGAGGTATGGCTGCTGAACTAGGAGAGGAAAGGTATGGCTGCTGAACTAGGACAGGAGAGGTATGGCTGCTGAACTAGGACAGGAGAGGAGAGGAGAGGTATGGCTGCTGAACTAGGAAAGGAGAGGCTGCTGAACTAGGAGAGGAGAGGTATGGCTGCTGAACTAGGAGAGAAGAGGTATGGCTGCTGAACTAGGAGAGGAGAGGCTGCTGAACTAGGAGAGGAGAGGTATGGCTGCTGAACTAGGAGAGGAGAGGTATGGCTGCTGAACTTGAAGCAGCAAGAAAGATGAGCGGTCCGTTGCACTTTCTCTTGACCTACGTTTTGCACGTAGGATATAGCCTGTCTTTTAGGAGCGGGAATATTTTCAGTCAGAGACAAATAAATGGATAATTAATATATATTGAGAAGGAGAAGACTCAACGCTCGCTCCCCATGTTGCGCCTTTTGCTTTATATTGATAATGACATTTTGGGATTTCACCTCGACTCACGTTGGTTGAGCGTCCCCACCTTCTTTCTATTAACAGACACTGTAGTAAACTATAGCCTCATTATATTTAAGTGAATTTCCTTGGAAAGATAACTGCCACGTGATTTATTCGCCCATTCATAGGTAGCCTGGTAGGCTAGTGTGTGAATAATTTGACAGAGGTGCTTTTAGTACAATAGCTAGGCTAACGCATACACAGCAGAAAGACACCGTTTTCCAAATAATCTGCGGGACAAGTATATTTATCACATTGTTTTCTGTCTGACCGCCCTCAACATGAAAAGTACGGACCGCGCTGCAATGATCTCTGTCGGAGCCCGCAGCCCTCTACCTCTAAACGACTTTGTTGTACCATTTGAAAGTGAAAAAATATATATACAGTACCAGTCAAAAGTTTGGACACACCTACTCATTCATATATTTAGTGCAGACATTCTAAAGGCAATGTATTATATTAGGTTAACATTTCAAAATAGTCTGATGCATATCCTGAAGATCAGATCAAATAGCCTGTAGATCAGATCAAGGAACGCTGTCTATACTTCCATCCCTTTTGTTATTGGCTGATTCCATCGCCAGCAATGCCCAAAAATATTATTGGAATTCTCACATAGAAACGTAATTGGTGTCTAAAATAAAAATAAGCTAAATCAATTTGCCCTTTTTCCCGATAGGGAATGTCCTATTGGTCTGAAGTGTAAGATATTGGTTTCTCCCGTGGGAGCCCCGGGTTCATATCCTGCGTGTTACATACAGTTACAATATTTGAGCGCTGCAAATCTGCGTAGCAAGCAAACAGACAATGTGTATTATTGTTAACATGCTGTGAAAGTGGTACTCACTTTTAGGAATGGGTAATCGTTTACAAGTTGCAAGCTATATCATAAACCCATCGTTGAAAACCACATTTTTCATCTTCTGTGGTTTGGTAACTTCCTGTTGTTCAACGGACCGGAATGAAGAAGCAGAGTTTGGGAAAAAATGTATTTGGTGTCCATTAAGTCTTAAACAGCAAGGGGGCATTGTTTCCACTCCGTTGTGGCCGTCCCCATTTAAATGCAAGACCTCATCATACCATTGTTGTGTTGTTTTACCCTTAGTGTACTAACTTGAACTCCACTACCCTCTTTTGGGGATTTACAGGAAACACCTATCCCACCCCCCTCCTCCCTCTCCCTCCAACCCTCCTCCCCCCTCCCCCTCTTTGGGTCCCCAGGTCGTGACTCTCCTGGTAACTTACTGCTGGGTCTGAAGAGGGTGTCTGTGCTGCTGGTCGACTGCAGGAAAACACCAGGACAGAGTGGGTTTATGCTTTTAGATACATTTATTAAAATGTAGACTCATTAGAAGCACTCCTACCCCATTGGTTACATTGATGATTTTAACGCATCCAAAATGCTCAAATCTGATCACAAGAGTTGGAAAGCTGGGCCTTGAACTAACTTCGATATGAAGAAGGAACCCTAACTGTCTGTCTTTGTTTCACAGGGGACAGCCCTAACCGTCGCTCTCTCAGTAGAAGGGGCTTATCATATGGGGAAGTTAACCGACATCATGATGCTGATGAGGCAGAGAAGAGTCTCTCCAGATCAGAACACCTCAAGAAACACCAGCAGAGACTTACAGGGAAGAAACCTCACTGCTGCTTTGACTGTGGAAAGAGTTTCACCTCTTCAGCAAATCTTAAAAAGCACAAGAGAATACACACAGGAGAGAAGCCTTACAGCTGTGATCAGTGTGGGAAGAGATTCACTCGGTCAGGAAACCTGGTTGAACACAAGAGAATACACACAGGAGAGAAGCCTTTTGGTTGTGATCAGTGTGGGAAGAGATTCACTCAGTTAGGACACCTGGCTAGACACAAGAGAATACACACAGGAGAGAAGCTTTTTGGTTGTGATCAGTGTGGGAAGAGATTCACTTATTCAGGACACCTGGTTGAACACAAGAGAATACACACAGGAGAGAAGCTTTTTGGTTGTGATCAGTGTGGGAAGAGATTCACTCAGTCAGGAAGCCTGGCTTTACACAAGAGAATACACACAGGAGAGAAGCCTTACCACTGCTCAGACTGTGGAATGAGCTTAACCACTTCACAGGGACTTCTACGACACAAGAGAACACACACAGGAGAGAAGCCTTTTGATTGTGATCAGTGTGGGAAGAGATTCACTCATTCAGGAAGCCTGGCTTTACACAAGAGAATACACACAGGAGAGAAGCCTTTTGGTTGTGATCAGTGTGGGAAGAGATTCACTCAGTCAGGAAGCCTGGCTTTACACAAGAGAATACACACAGGAGAGAAGCCTTACCACTGCTCAGACTGTGGAATGAGCTTTATCACTTCAAGCAGACTTCTAGTACACCAGAGAACACACAGAGGAGAGAAGCCTTTTGGTTGTGATCAGTGTGGGAAGAGATTCACTTATTCAGGAAACCTGGCTGTACACAAGAGAATACACACAGGCGAGAAGCTGTCATGAGCCTCTCACTCCACCGGGTTACCACCTTAATTTTCTTCCACTCTCTCTACTCAGCCTAACTAGCTCCACCTGTCCCTGCTCTGCTCTGCTCTAATTACTCTGCCAGCTGCGCTGCATTACCCACTACCTCTCCCAGTATTTAAGGCCCTGTCTTTCAGCTCTCCGGTGTCAGATCGTCTGCAAAGCTCACACCCGGAACCTGTTTGCTCGCGCTTCTGGCTCACCCTGGTTTTGTGACCCCGGACCTGCCTGATTTTTGGATACTCTTCTGCCCCAGGAGATCCAGACCTGCTTCTGCCATAACGACTCCTGACTACTCTTCTATCCCGGTAACTCTGACCAGCCTTCTGCCTTGCTACTACGTATTTTGGATTTCCCTTGAACTGTACTGCTGCCTTGTTTCATTCCGCCCTGTTGTGTCTGTGTCTCCCCCCCCCCAGGACTTCTGGACCACCCACCACCGGCTTCATAGGACGCATCGCTGCCACTGGGGGGGGCACAGACCCAGCACATTGGACGGGATCCCTGTTACCCCTGGAGCCTTCATTCACTCCCTACTTCCCTTTTCCCTTAAGTTTTAATAAACTTTCTGGTGTGACGCAATTGTGGTCCTCTGGTCGTCTGTCTGAATCGTGACAGAAGCCTTACCACTGCTCAGACTGTGGAATGAGCTTAACCACTTCACATGGACTTCTACGACACAAGAGAACACACACAGGAGAGAAGCCTTTTGGTTGTGATCAGTGTGGGAAGAGATTCACTCTGTCAGGAAGCCTGGCTTTACACAAGAGAATACACACAGGAGAGAAGCCTTTTGGTTGTGATCAGTGTGGGAAGAGATTCACTCAGTCAGGACACCTGGCTGGACACAAGAGAATACACACAGGAGAGAAGCCTTTTGGTTGTGATCAGTGTGGGAAGAGATTTACTCAGTCAAGAAACCTGGCTGGACACAAGAGAATACACACAGGAGAGAAGCCTTTTGGTTGTGATCAGTGTGGGAAGAGATTCACTCAGTCAAGAAACCTGGCTGGACACAAGAGAATACACACAGGAGAGAAACCTTTTGGTTGTGATCAGTGTGGGAAGAGATTCACTCAGTCAAGAAACCTGGCTGGACACAAGAGAATACACACAGGTGAGAAACCTTACCACTGCTCAGACTGTGGAATGACCTTAACCACTTCACAGGGACTTCTACAACACAAGAGAACACACACAGGAGAGAAGCCTTTTGGTTGTGATCAGTGTGGGAAGAGATTCACTCATTCAGGAAGCCTGGCTTCACACAAGAGAATACACACAGGAGAGAAGCCTTTTGGTTGTGATCAGTGTGGGAAGAAATTCACTCATTCAGGAAGCCTGGTTGGACACAAGAGAATACACACAGGAGAGAAGCCTTACCACTGCTCAGACTGTGGAATGAGCTTTACCACTTCAAGCAGACTTCTAGTACACCAGAGAACTCACAGAGGAGAGAAGCCTTTTGGTTGTGATCAGTGTGGGAAGAGATTCACTCATTCAGGAAGCCTGGCTTTACACAAGAGAATACACACAGTAGAGAAGCCTTTTGGTTGTGATCAGTGTGGGAAGAAATTCACTCATTCAGGAAGCCTGGTTGGACACAAGAGAATACACACAGGAGAGAAGCCTTTTGGTTGTGATCAGTGTGGGAAGAGATTCACTTATTCAGGACACCTGGTTGAACACAAGAGAATACACACAGGAGAGAAGCCTTACCACTGCTCAGACTGTGGAATGAGCTTTACCACTTCAAGCAGACTTCTAGTACACCAGAGAACTCACAGAGGAGAGAAGCCTTTTGGTTGTGATCAGTGTGGGAAGAGATTCACTCAGTCAGGAAGCCTGGCTTTACACAAGAGAAAACACCACACTGTTGGGTAACCTTTACACTTTTGTTAGCTCAGTCCAGTTAATGGTAGACTAGTGTACATACACCGGAGAAAAGCCCTACAGGGTGAGTTTTGCCACCTGAAGCGTTCTTAATGTGGTCTTCCTTAGTGTAATTTGATGTACTGTCAACAAGGGGTCCACCCTCTGATAACTTTAACTATCAATTATTTCCAGATTTCTATTAATTGCAATGTGAGTGAAATAGTCTGTGTTTGAATGGTGTGGGCGTACGTACCCCAACAACAGAATGGTGTGGGTGTTTCCCAACAACAGGATTGGTCAGCTCAGAGAAAGCAGGGCGGTAGCTCCTCCCCCTCTCTCTGCAGGTCTATCGTTAGGGTTAAGGCAAGAGTCCGTTTAACATGTTGACTAGTTGGGATGTGGTCAGAAAAGTCCCTTAAGTCGCTGCCATCCCACAGTCTGTTGACAGATGCTATGATACCAGTTAAGTCTGTTCACCAGAGATTACAGAAATGTTGGCAGGTAGATTTATTTGGTTTGCTTAGTGAGCAAGCTAGAGGGATCTGAAGACTGATAACAATGTCTGAGGACAATTCACCATCACCATTTTGAACCCTGTCTACCATCCGACTCACCATGATCAACCCTGTCTACCATCCAACTCACCATATTTTGAAATGACATGATATTGTTTGGCAGAATGAACAGTGTAGTGAATATTTTCACAAACTGCGTTACCCACTCCAGTCAGCAGATGACGATGTGAGTCTTTCAAGAGCTGTTTCCTACAGTGGACAGGACGCTTTTTTAACAACAACACGGACTCATCAGCCGCCTCGGTAGCTTGCTAGCAAACAAACAAACCACAAAGTTTGCTGCTTCAGTGTTTTTAGATATTTTTCTCAGATGTTACTATGGTATACTGAAGTATAATTACAAGCATTCCATAAGTGTCAAAGGCTTTTATTGACAATTACATTGTTTATGCAAAGAGTTAATACTTGCAGTGTTGACCCTTCTATTTCAAGACCTCTGCAATGGCATTGTGTCAATTAACTTCTGGGCCACATCCTGACTGATGGCAGCCCATTCTTGCCCAATGCTTGGAGTTTGTCAGAATTGGTGGGTTTTTGTATGTCCACCCGTCTCTTGAGGATTGACCACAAGTTCTCAATGGGATTAAGGTCTGGGGAGTTTCCTGACCCATGGACCTAACATTTCGATGTTTTGTTCCCCGAGCCACTTAGTTATCACTTTTGCCTTATGGCAAGGTGCTCCACCAAACTGTTCTTGGATGGTTGGGAGAAGTTGTTCTCTGAGGATGTGTTGGTAACATTCTTTATTCATGGTTGTGTTCTTAGGCAAAATAGTGAGTGAGCCCACTCCCTTGGCTGAGAAGCAACCCCACACATGAATGGTCTCAGGATGCTTTACTGTTGGCATGACACAGGACTGATGGTAGCGCTTACCTTGTCTTCTCCGGACAAGCTTTTTTCCGGATGCCCCAAACAATCGGAAAGGGGATTCATCAGAGAAATTGACTTTACCCAGTCCCCAGCAGTTCAATCCCTGTACCTTTTGCAGAATATCAGTCTGTCCCTGATGTTTTTCCTGGAGAGTAGTGACTTCCTCGCTGCCCTTCTTGACACCAGGCCATCCTCCAAAAGTCTTTGCCTCACTGTGCGTGCAGATGCACTCACACCTGCCTGCTGCCATTCCTGAGCAAGCTCTGCACTGGTGGTGCCCCGATCCCGCAACTGAATCAACTTTAGGAGACGGTCCTGGCACTTGCTGGATTTTCTTAGGCGCCCTGAAGCCTTCACAACAATTGAACCTCTCTCCTTGAAGTTCTTGATGATCCTATAAATGGTTGATTTAGGTGCAATCTTACTAGCAGCAATATCCATGCCTGTGAAGCCATTTTTGTGTAAAGCAATGATGACGGCACGTGGTTCCTTGCAGGTAACCATGGTTAACAGAGGAAGAACAGTGATTTCAAGCACCACCCTCTTTTTTAAAGCTGCCAGTCTGTTATTCTAACTCAATCAGCATGACAGGATGATCTCCAGCCTTGTCCTCGTCAACACTCTCACCTCTGTTAACGAGAGAATCACTGACATGATGTCAGCTGGTCCTTTTGTGGCAGGGCTGAAATGCAGTGGAAATGTTTTTTGGGGATTAAGTTCATTTTCATGGCAAAATGCAATTAATTGCAATTTATCTGATCACTCTTCATAACAGTCTGGAGTATATGCAAATTGCCATCATAAAAACTGAGGCAGCAGACTTTGTACTCCACACATTTCTTGTTAAAAAACTATTAATAAGGTTCATCCTTAGGAGCTATTTCCAAACACCTGAAGGTACCTCGTTCATCTGTACAAACAATAGTACACAAGTATAAACACCATGGGACCACGCAGCCGTCATACCGCTCAGGAAGGAGACGGTCTCATAGAGATGAACGTACTTTTGGTGCGAAAAGTGCAAATCAATCCCAGAAAAACAGCAAAGGACCTTGTGAAGATGCTGGAGGAAATGGGTACAAAAGTATCTATATCCACAGTAAAACGTGTCCTATATCAACATAACCTGAAAGGCTGCTCAGCAAGGAAGAAGCCACTGCTCCAAAACCGCCATAAAAAAGCCAGACTACGGTTTGCAACTGCACATGGGGACAAAGATCGTACTTTTTGGAGAAATGTCCTCTGGTCTGATGAAACAAAAATGGAACTGTTTGGACATAATGACCATCGTTATGTTTGGAGGAAAAAGGGGATGGGGGTGGGTGCGGGGATCGCTTGCAAGCCGAAGAACACCATCCCAACTGTGAAGAACGGGCGTGGCAGCATCATGCTGTGGGGGTGATTTGCTGAAATAGGGACTGGTGCACTTCACAAAATAGATGGCATCATGCGGAAGGAAAATTATGTGGATATATTGAAGCAACATCTCAAGACATCAGTCAGGAAGTTAAAGCTTGGTCGCAAATAGGTCTTCCAAATGGACAATGACCCCAAGCATACTTCCAAAGTTGTGGCAAAATGGCTTAAGGACAACAAAGTCAAGGTATTGGAGTGGTCAAGGTATTGGAGTGGCCATCACAAAGCCCAGACCTCAATCCTATAGAACATTTGTGGGCAGAACTGAAAAGCATGTTCGAGCAAGGAGGCCTACAAACCTGACTCAGTTACACTAGCTCTGTCAGGAGGAATGGGCCAAAATTCACCCAACTAATTGTGGGAAGCTTGTGGAAGGTTACCCGTAACGTTTGACCCATGTTAAAACAATTTAAAGGCAATGCTACCAAATACTAATTGAGTGAATGTAAACTTCTGACCCACTGGGAATGTGATGAAAGAAATAAAAGCTGAAATAAATCATTCTCTCAACTATTATTCTGACATTTCACATTCTTAAAATAAAGTGGTGATCCTAACTGACCTAAGACAGGACATTTCTACTAGGATTAAATGTCAGGAATTGTGAAAAACTGAGTTTAAATGCATTTGGCTAAGGTGTATGAGGAGGAACGAAACTGTGGCATTTTTAAAAAGAGATCTTAAAACACACCTTTTTAGTGGTGCTTTTCCTCAGGGTGCTTTTTAGTCGTTCATTTTTTATTGTAATTCTTTAGTTTTTTATCCTCTTATATTTGTGTAATAAATATTTAGTTTCATTTTAATTGTTTTTATTAGTTTTTTTCCTGTGATGCACATTGAGTTCCATTCCATGTCTGAAATGTGCTGTATAAATAAAGCTTGATTTGATTCTCTATGGTGTTATTAGGTGCCTAATATTGAGTTAGGCCTATAAGGTAAGATAGACTGATATGATTGGAATCTCTATGCTGTTATTGAATTTAAACAACAAGGCACTCAACCCCGTGGATTATTGTGAACAACTAAGAGCTGTTGTCTAACATGACGTGAAGAGGAGTGAATAACACAACTAAGAGCTGTTGTCTAACATGACGTGAAGAGGAGTGAATAACACAACTAAGAGCTGTTCTCTAACATGACATGAAGAGCGAATAACACAACTAAGAGCTGTTCATATTGGAGATTTTTAGTTAACTACTTAGACAACGTAACAAACCAATTATATGATTTATACAGTAGGTATTTTTCCATTACATATATTATAATATGCTTAGCAATAGTAGAGACATTTCTTTAGTGCAAATACTGTGCTTCTGATCAATCAATCAATTTTATTTTATATAGCCCTTCGTACATCAGCTAATATCTCGAAGTGCTGTACAGAAACCCAGCCTAAAACCCCAAACAGCTAGTAATGCAGGTGTAGAAGCACGGTGGCTAGGAAAAACTCCCTAGAAAGGCCAAAACCTAGGAAGAAACCTAGAGAGGAACCAGGCTATGAGGGGTGGCCAGTCCTCTTCTGGCTGTGCCGGGTGGAGATTATAACAGAACCATGCCAAGATGTTCAAAAATGTTCATAAGTGACAAGCATGGTCAAATAATAATCAGGAATAAATCTCAGTTGGCTTTTCATAGCCGATCATTAAGAGTTGAAAACAGCAGGTCTGGGACAGGTAGGGGTTCCATAACCGCAGGCAGAACAGTTGAAACTGGAATAGCAGCAAGGCCAGGCGGACTGGGGACAGCAAGGAGTCACCACGGCCGGTAGTCCCGACGTATGGTCCTAGGGCTCAGGTCTCTCAGTTGGCTTTTCATAGCCGATCATTAAGAGTTGAAAACAGCAGGTCTGGGACAGGTAGGGGTTTCGTAACCGCAGGCAGAACAGTTGAAACTGGAATAGCAGCAAGGCCAGGCGGACTGGGGACAGCAAGGTGTCAGCATGCCCGGTAGTCCTGACGTATGGTCCTAGGGCTCAGGTTCTCAGAGAGAAAGAGAGAACGTGAGAATTAGAGAGAGCATACTTAAATTCACACAGGACACTGGATAAGACAGGAGAAGTACTCCAGGTATAACCAACTAACCCCAGCCCCCCGACACATAAACTACTGCAGCATAAATACTGGAGGCTGAGACAGGAGCGGTCCGGAGACACTGTGGCCCCATCCGAAGAAACCCCCGGACAGGGCCAAACAGGAAGGATATAACCCCACCCACTCTGCCAAAGCACAGCCCCCGCACCACTAGAGGGATATCCTCAACCACCAACTTACAATCCTGAGACAAGGCCGAGTATAGCCCACAGAGGTCTCCACCACAGCACAAACCAAGGGGGGGCGCCAACCCAGACAGGAAGATCACGTCAGTAACTCAACCCACTCAAGTGACGCACCCCTCCTAGGGACGGCATGAAAGAGCACCAGCAAGCCAGTGACTCAGCCCCTGTAACAGGGTTAGAGGCAGATAAATGATGGTTCCCTCTAGCTCCCTGCATCTGGTCTGGGCCTGTAGTCAAGGACATGGGATAGAGATAAACTTCAGGAACAGATAGACCTGTATTGTTTCCATTTCTCGTTGTTTAAGAGTAACCCGGTCACACGGTCAAACCGAAGACCCTCAGTGACCATGGTTTTTCACTTCATCCTGTCTTTTACTATCTTCCAAGGGAGCAGCTGTGTGGAGATAGTTCCCTTACTACTCCTAACGTTTCCACTTGTTTGTGCGCTATGACCCGATACACATAGCCACAAGAAGAAACCATAGTGGCTCAAGGTCAAGGGAGGGTGGCTGTTTGGATAAAGAGGGGGTTCCGATATGATATGAAAAGGAGACCAAGCAGACATGGGGATAGACAGGAAAGAAGCTAGACAAAGAAACCATAGTGGCTCCGATATGATATGAAATGATGAAGCTGTATAAAAAGAGAGCTCCAAGTCTGGGACGGCAGTTGCTCTGCAGACCAGCTCGGCTCTATTGCTTGTGAAATAAAGTCTATCTTGATTCTACAAAAACACTGAAAGTACTTTGTTTGTTTTAATAAGTATAGGGATAATTTACTACAACAATAGCAGCTAAATAGCCGCTAAATACAGTATATACAGTGCCTTCAAAAAGTATTTATACCCCTTCCACTTTTTCACATTTTGTTGTTACAACCCTGAATTTAAAATGGATTAAATTTAGATTAATTTAGTCACTAGCAGGGGCGGCCTGTTCAATAGGGCGATATGTGTCATGAGCCTCTCACTCCACCGGGTTACCACCTTAATTTTCTACCACTCTCTCTACTCAGCCTAACTAGCTCCACCTGTCCCTGTTCTGCTCTGCTCTAATTACTCTGCCAGCTGCGCTGCATTACCCACTACCTCTCCCAGTATTTAAAGCCCTGTCTTTCAGCTCTCCTTTGTCAGATCGTCTGCAAAGCTCACACCCGGAACCTGTTTGCTCGCGCTTCTGGCTCACCCTGGTTTTGTGTTCCCGGACCTGCCTGATGTTTGGATACTCTTCTGCCCCAGGAGATCCAGACCTGCTTTTTGCCATAACGACTCCTGACTACTCTTCGATCCCGGTAACTCTGACCAGCCTTCTGCCTTGCTACTACGTATTTGGATTTCCCTTGAACTGTACTGCTGCCTTGTTTCATCCGCCCTGTTGTGTCTGTGTCTCCCTCCCCCCCAGGACTTCTGGACCACCCACCACCGGCTTCATAGGACGCATCGCTGCCACTGGGGGGGGGCACAGACCCAGCACATTGGACGGGATCCCTGTTACCCCTGGAGCCTTCACTCACTCCCTACTTCCCTTTTCCCTTAAGTTTTAATAAACTTTCTGGTGTGACGCAATTGTGGTCCTCTGGTCGTCTGTCTGAACCGTGACAGTACGATCTGACCATTATGGACTCAGCGCACACTTCCCCCGACATGGAAACCGACGAGCATGAGCAGCAGTTCCAGCAGCAGCAACAACAACTCGCCATGATCATTCAACTCCTCACCAACCTTACCCCAGCCAGTCTGCCCACCAGCCCTGCCCCCGAGTTACCTGCCCCGGTCATTGCAGCCGCTGCTCCGGAACCCAAGATTGGAAACCCCGAGCGGTTCAACGGCGATTCAACCCAGGTCCGGCCATTCCTGACTAGCTGCCGACTTCAGTTCTCCTTGCAGCCAAGGACCTTCGCCACGGAGGGGGCTAAAGTTGGGTATGCCATCACTCACCTGACGGGCCGAGCTCGACTCTGGGGAACAGCAGAGTTCGAACGTCAAACCCCCGCATGTGCAACCTTCGACCTGTTTGCTGAGGAGATGCTGAAGGTGTTTGACCTGGATTCACCAACCGCAGAGGCGTCTCGTGAACTGTTCAGTATTCGACAAGGCAGACGTACAGTCGCAGACCATTCCATCGACTTCCGAACCCTGGCTAGACGAAGTTCTTGGAACACACCATCGTTGGTGGACGCGTTCTTCCATAGTTTGGCTGACTATATCAAGGACGAGTTGGTCTCCCATGAACTGCCTTCCACTCTTGATGAAGCCATCGCACTGACTGTCAGGATCGACAGAAGGATACAGACCCGTCGTCGTGAGAGGGGGCGCCAAGGTCCACCTACTACCGGCATTCGGAGAGATCCGACTGGGCTCCTGTCATCTACTGCCACTCACCCAGGTCAGCTTGATCAGTCTGAGCCTATGGAGATTGGGCGAGCCTCTCTCACTCCTGCAGAGCGCCAGCGCCGCTTCACCTCAAACCTCTGCCTCTATTGTGGAGGTGATGGACATCGTGTGGTAACCTGCCCTTTAAAGGGCCGAAGCTCACCGGGCATAGGGGGAGTCCGGTTGAGTTCAATGACCATCCAGTCCTCCGACCGCAAACCCCTGCTGCAAGTTCACCTCCGCCTCTCTGACTCAACTCACACCCTGGCTGCTCTGGTGGATTCTGGCGCCGAAGCCAACATAATGGACATCAAGCTGGCACGCCAACTGGGACTGGAGAACCTCCGTTTGACACCTCCTATTCCTGCCCGGGCACTGGACGGACACTTACTCGGATCGGTCACTCATGTCACGGCCCCGGTCTCGATGGGTCTGTCCGGAAACCATCAAGAAACTATCCAGTTTCACCTGCTCCCCTCTCCAGGCCAACCCCTCATCCTGGGTTACCCATGGCTCCGCCGGCACAACCCTCAGCTCGACTGGGTGACCGGGGTGATCAGGGAGTGGGGAGAGGACTGCCACCGAACCTGCCTGCTTGCTGCCGCACTACCCCCTCGGCCAGTACCTACTAACTCCGCTCCTGACCTCTCCAATGTCCCAGAATGCTACCATGGTCTCAGAGAAGTGTTTAACAAAGCAAGAGCCACATCTCTGCCCCCTCACCGACCGTACGACTGTGCCATCGACCTCCTCCCTGGAACAGCCCCTCCAAAGGGCCGTCTTTATTCGTTGTCTGCTCCTGAAAGAAAGTCCATGGAGGACTACATCAATGGCTCTCTGTCCGCAGGATTAATCCGTTCATCTTCATCTCCTGCTGGTGCTGGCTTCTTCTTTGTGGGGAAGAAGGACGGATCTCTTCGCCCCTGCATCGACTACAGGGGACTCAACGACATCACAGTGAAGAACCGTTACCCTCTGCCTCTGCTCACCTCTGCTTTTGAGTTGCTCCAGGGAGCCACTGTTTTTACCAAGTTGGATCTCAGAAACGCTTACCACCTAGTGCGGATCCGGGAGGGAGATGAATGGAAAACCGCATTCAATACACCAACAGGCCACTACGAGTATCTGGTTATGCCTTTTGGACTCACCAATGCTCCTGCTGTGTTCCAGGCTCTAGTGAATGATGTACTGCGGGACATGTTAAACAAGTTTGTCTTCGTTTACCTGGATGACATCTTAATCTACTCCAGAAACCTGTCTGAACACACCCGCCATGTCCAGCAAGTCCTTCACCGTCTTCTGGAGAATTCCCTCTACGCCAAGGCAGAGAAATGTGAGTTTCACGTCAAGACAGTGGCCTTCCTGGGGTACATAGTGGCAGAGGGAAGTATCCAAATGGATCCTGCCAAAGTATCAGCAGTCACTTCATGGCCAGTTCCGGAGAACAGAAAGAAGCTGCAACAGTTTCTGGGGTTTGCTAACTTCTATAGAAAGTTTATCCGGAACTACAGTACCGTTGCTGCCCCTCTCACTGCTCTAACCAGCACCAAGCAACCCTTCACCTGGACCCCAGCAGCCGACAAAGCCTTCAGTACCCTCAAGGTGAGGTTCACCTCCGCTCCCATCCTCCAGATGCCTGATGTGGACCGGCAATTCATTGTGGAGGTGGACGCCTCGGATGTGGGAGTTGGTGCTGTGATTTCTCAGTGGGCTGCGGAGGATAGGAAGCTCCATCCCTGTGCCTTTTTCTCACGTCGGTTGTCCCCCTCTGAGTGCAATTACGACATAGGGAACCGTGAGCTGCTGGCTGTGAAGCTTGCCTTGGAGGAGTGGCGTCACTGGCTGGAGGGGTCCACCATTCCATTTCTCGTTTGGACCGATCATAAGAACTTGGAGTACATCCGCACGGCCAAACGGTTGAACTCCAGGCAGTCCCGCTGGGCCCTGTTCTTCACCAGGTTTAATTTCACTCTGTCATACCGGCCTGGATCACGCAACACCAAGCCAGACGCCCTCTCCCGTCAATTCCAGAAGGATGACACCCCCTCCAAGGACCCTGTGTCGATTCTGCCAAGTCCCTGCATCGTAGCAGCTCTGACCTGGGCTGTTGAGGAACAGGTGCTGGAGGCTCTCCGTAACCAGCCAGGTCCCAGCACTTGCCCAGCTGACCGCCTTTTTGTCCCCGAAAACCTGAGGTCCCAGGTCGTTCAGTGGGGACATGACTCCCGCCTAGCTTGTCACCCTGGCTCCACCCGCACTTACAACCTGCTCGCCCAGAGGTTCTGGTGGCCCTCTCTGAGAAAGGATGTACGGGAATTCGTCCAAGCCTGCCCCATCTGCAACCAACACAAGTCGTCCTGCCAGCCCCCAGCCGGATTGCTGCAGCCCCTGCCTGTGCCCAGACGTCCCTGGTCTCACATCGCCCTTGACTTTGTCACGGGGCTGCCCCCTTCAAGTGGCATGACCGTCATTCTCACCATAGTTGACCGATTCAGCAAGATGGCACACTTCATTCCCCTCCCCAAGCTCCCAACCGCCAAGGAGACCGCCCAGGTGGTCCTGGAACACGTCTTCCGGATCCACGGACTGCCAAAGGATGTAGTTTCTGACCGTGGTCCACAATTCTCCTCCGCTTTTTGGAAGGAGTTCTGTCACCTGCTGGGAGCCACAGTCAGTCTGACTTCCGGATTCCATCCCCAATCCAATGGGCAGTCAGAGCGGGCAAATCAGGAGCTCGAGAAGGCACTGCGATGCATGACTTCACGCAACCCCCACTCCTGGTCGCAGCAATTGACATGGGTGGAGTACGCACACAATTCTCTGACCTGCTCTGCCATCGGTATGTCCCCTTTCCAATGTGTTTATGGATACCAGCCTCCTCTATTTGCCAGCCAGGAAGAGGAGGTTACTTGCCCATCTGCACTTGCTTTTGCCCGTCGATGTCGCCGCACCTGGTCACAAGCCCGAGCCACACTCCTCAGATCCGTTGCCAGCTACACTACCGGGGCCAACCGTCGGAGAATTCCTGCTCCCACCTACCATGTTGGTCAAAGGGTGTGGTTGTCATCGAAGAACCTGCCACTCAGGGTGGAGTCGCAGAAGCTGGCACCTCGGTTCATTGGCCCATTCCCTATCATAAGAGTGATTAGCCCAACTGCTGTCCGGCTCCAACTGCCTAATTCCCTGAGGGTGCACCCCACTTTCCATGTGTCTAAGATTAAGCCCATTCATGAGAGTCCGCTGGTCCCTGCTGCGCCTTGTCCTCCTCCTCCACGGCTCGTCGATGGTGGTCTGGTTTACACCGTCCGCCGCCTGCTTCGGTCCAGACGGAGGGGTAGGGGTCTCCAGTACCTCATTGACTGGGAGGGCTATGGACCTGAGGAAAGGACCTGGGTGCCAGCTAGTCGGATTGTGGATAGGACTCTCATCACCGCCTTCCACCAACGGCATCCTGATCAACCTGCAATCCGTAGGGGCCGCCCCAGAGGGGTCCCTAACCGTCCTGCCCGCTCGGCTTCCTGTCCTGTGCCTGATCCTGTCTCGGGACCTGTCCCATCTCCCGACCACGGCCCTCCGGCTTCCTCCGAGGATGAGGACGTTCACTCGGACCGTTCGGAGGAGTTCTAGCCCTCCTCCGGCTCCCCTCCTCCCGCCCGGCGTGGTGTTGCTCTTGGGACTTCTGGGGCCGTCCCTTGGGGGGGGGGTTCTGTCATGAGCCTCTCACTCCACCGGGTTACCACCTTAATTTTCTACCACTCTCTCTACTCAGCCTAACTAGCTCCACCTGTCCCTGTTCTGCTCTGCTCTAATTACTCTGCCAGCTGCGCTGCATTACCCACTACCTCTCCCAGTATTTAAAGCCCTGTCTTTCAGCTCTCCTTTGTCAGATCGTCTGCAAAGCTCACACCCGGAACCTGTTTGCTCGCGCTTCTGGCTCACCCTGGTTTTGTGTTCCCGGACCTGCCTGATGTTTGGATACTCTTCTGCCCCAGGAGATCCAGACCTGCTTTTTGCCATAACGACTCCTGACTACTCTTCGATCCCGGTAACTCTGACCAGCCTTCTGCCTTGCTACTACGTATTTGGATTTCCCTTGAACTGTACTGCTGCCTTGTTTCATCCGCCCTGTTGTGTCTGTGTCTCCCTCCCCCCCAGGACTTCTGGACCACCCACCACCGGCTTCATAGGACGCATCGCTGCCACTGGGGGGGGGCACAGACCCAGCACATTGGACGGGATCCCTGTTACCCCTGGAGCCTTCACTCACTCCCTACTTCCCTTTTCCCTTAAGTTTTAATAAACTTTCTGGTGTGACGCAATTGTGGTCCTCTGGTCGTCTGTCTGAACCGTGACAATATGGGCGACGCACTGCCAAACGGGAAAAGGAAGGGATTTTTTTTCTAATCAATTATATCACGGCAACAGTAGTTATCAGTTTTGTAATCTATACGTCTGATCTGCCACAGTGCCACACTGCCACTAAATGTCGAATCAGGCTAAAGTCGTGCTTCAAATGGCTCCCCCCCCTTTTGGGGCGATTTCAGTCAGGTTGAAAATCGCCCAGAAGTCTGTCATAGACTCCCATGTAAAATCTATTTTTTTCAAATTTCAGAGCCTTCAATACAATCTCAATGGGTGTCTGTGGGCTTGCACTTACGCGCTTTCGTCATACGTTACGTAACCATGAACGTAACTGAGAAAAGAGCGGAAGCGGATTGTTTGAAAGAAGTTCCTTTTTGTCGGCGAACAAATGAAGATAAATTGGCAACGAAACAATTAGGACCTCCCAGACCAAATGTAATAATTCAACAGGTTTCTACTAAAGGCGGAAAGTCCTACACCCGAGGATTTTCCAAAAATTGGTACGAACGAAAAAAGACATTGCCACTCACTCAACTGGATGAGGGATACAGGCTAGCTGTCCACCGCCACAACGATGAGGTTAGTGTTGATAATCACAAGTTTACTGGAGAACTGAGACCAAGTAGAGACTTTGGACAGGGTGGATATGGTATAATAAAGGCAGTTTATTCAGAGGTAAAGATATCTGGAATCGCGTTCACGGACCCGTTCGTCAAACTCTTAGGGAGCTATAAATTAAGCCCCATTACTTACCATATCAGATAAGAGAAATTGCTGCAGCTACATATATTTTACATCCTGGCCCTACATAGTTCACTATTTGCATCACTTACCAAAATATTACATGTGGTCATATATGCTTGGAAAGTGGAGATGCCATAGAACGTCAAAAAAGTAAACATTGCTGGAGACACATTGCCGTTTTGGAGAAGACATCGCGTTTGCTAGCGAAGAGATTTGTTGTGGCAAATGAACTTGGGCTGGGAATTGCCAGGAACCTCACGATAAGATATATGCATCAGCATTGCGAGTCTCATGATTCTATACGTATTGCGATTCGATACTGTGATTTTATTGCGCACCATATGTCTGTTGCAGAGGGATCAGAAAGCCATGAGAACGAGTTTTGATCAGTCATGGAAATAAAAGTGCTGAAAACAAATTGGCTCCCAATGTGAAAAGATTGAGAACAAGCTATGAAGGAACAATAATGGTGTTTTGGTGCAGGTACAGCCAACTAGCGCTAAAATATTGCGATATTGTCAATACAGTATATCGTAAAGTATCACTATGTAACTCGATTTCTTTCACCCCAATCCCTCAAATTAACGGTAAATAACTGAATTGTTTGCCCCACATTTAGCTAAGATGATTAGCTAGCCAGCTAAAATGTTTTATTTAGTTAGCAGTCGCATCTACAATAGTTTACTGTCAATAACATGTCTCCAAAAATGACGTGGTGTCTCCAATTGTGTTGACATTTTACAATTGCGATGCGCATCCATGAGTATCCACTTTCTGTAGCTCAGCTGGTAGAGCATGGTGCTTGTAACGCCAAGGTAGTGGGTTCGATCCCCGGGACCACCCATACACAAAGGGTTGGGCTCTGAGTCGGGTTCTCATTGGGCTCTCATTGGCTCTGAGTCGGGTTCTCTGTCTTCAAATGTTCAGCCTAAGAGAGGGGATTTTTGTGTGTGTGTGTGTGTGTGTTTAACAGTGATGATATGGCGGCAGGTAGCTTAGTGGTTAAGAGCGTTGTGCCAGTACCCGAAAGGTCGCTGGTTCTAATCCCCGAGCCCACTAGGTGAAAAATCTGTCGATGTGCCCTTGAGCAAGGCACTTAACCCTAATTGCTCCTGTAAGTCGCTCTGGATAAGAGCGTCTGCTAAATGACCAATTATTATTATTTATTAATTATGTGTGTGTGTGTGTGTGTGTGTGTGTGTGTTTAACAGTGATGATGTGTGTGTGTGTGTCTGTGTGTGTGTCCTCAGAGCAAGAACTCGTGAGTTGGAAGAACTGAGAGGCCTATGGCGTGGGTGTTGTCCTTGGCCACCTGCTGACAAGGCGGACAAGATAGGACCCTTTTGTCCATTGTTATTGGATAGGAACAGAACTTATAACCAGCTCCTGACCTAAATAGATCTTAGCACAACATTTTACTCAACATATCATATTCCATATTCACTATAACAAATATATTTACTACGACATTAGCAAGAACCGCCACATCCTCAGCCGGCTAATCCAGTGTGTGAAGTTTTGCGGAGTGTTTGAGTTAGCTTTGCGAGGCAAATATGAAACTGAGGGCTCCACCAACCCTGGGAAGCCAACACTTTTGAGATCAGTCAATAAATGCTTCTGGTATTGACTTATATGCTGCCCCTGTCTTCATGTTGTTGCTGGACATATCTTTTTTTAAATGTGTGTAGGTCACCTAAATCATCAGAAAAATTGCCCCTCCTGAGAATTTTTTCAGGAGCCGCCACTGGTCACTAGCATAAACACAATAACCCAAAATGTCAAAGTGGAATCATGTTTTTCAAAACAAATTAATTAAAAATGAAAAGCTGAAATGTATTGAGTTAATAAGAATTCAACCTATTTGTTATGACAAGCCTAAGAAAGTTCAGGAGTAAAAATCTTCTCAACAAGTCACATAATAAGTGGCATGGATTCACTCTGTGTGCAACAATAGTGTTTAACATGATTTTTGAATGACTACCTCATCTCCGTACCCCAGATATACTGTACAATTATCTGTACGGTCCCTCAGTCGAGCAGTGAATTTCAAACACAGATTCAACCACAAAGACCAGGGAAGTTTTCCAATGCCTCGCAAAGAAGGGCACCTATGGGTAGACGACATTGAATATTCCTTCATTCATTACACTTTGGATGGTGTATCAATATACCCAGCCTCTACAAAGATAGAGACATCCTTCCTAACTCAGTTGCCGGAGAGGAAGGAAACCGCTCAGGGATTTCACCATGAGGCTAATGCTGACTTTTAAACAGTTACAGAGTTTAATGGCTGTGATAGGAGAAAACTGAGAATGGATCAACAACATTGTAGTTACTCCACAATACTAACCTAAATAACAGAGTGAAAAGAAGGAAGGCTGTACATAATAAAAATAATCCAAAACATGCATCCTGTTTGCAACAAGGAACTAAAGTAATAATGCAAAAAAATGTGGCAAAGCAATTAACTTTTTGTCCTGAATACAAAGTGTTATGTTAGGGCAAATCCAATCCAACACATTTCTGAGTACCACTCTTCAAATGTTCAAGCTTAGTGGTGGCTGCATCATGTTATGGGTATGCTTGTAATTGTTAAGGACTGGGAAGTTTTTCAGGATAACAATAAATGGAATGAAGCTAAGCACAGGCAAAATCCTAGAGGAAAACCTGGTTCAGTCTGCTTTCCACAAGACACTGTGAGATGTTTTTGTCCACCTTTCAGCAGGACAATAACCTAAAACACAAGGCCAAATCTACGCTGGAGTTGCTTACCAAGAAGATAATGAATGTTCCTGAGTGGCCGAGTTACAGTTTTGACTTAAATCTACTTGATAATCTATGGCAAGACCTGAGAATGGTTGTCTAGCAGTGGAGGCTCCTCTGAGTAGGAAAGGGATGAGAGCATCCTCCTCAGTGAATTTCATAAAAATAAAAATGGTAAAACATTGAAAAAGTTATCATTTTTAGATAAAACTATACTGAATATATTCACCTGTCACCAAATAATTGATTGAAACACACTGTTGTGCAATGAAGGTCTACAGTAGCCTCAACAGCACTCTGTACAATAGCACAACTCCCTTCCATAGACTACACAGTAATTATGACAACTTCCGGAGGAAGTGCTCCAACCTATCAGAGCTCTTGCAGCATGAACTGACATGTTGTCCACCCAATCAAAGGATCATCTAGTACTGAAAGCACAAGCTACAGCTAGCACTGCAGTGCATACAATGTAGTGAGTAGTTGACTCAAAGAGAGATAAAGACAATAGTTTAGCAGTTTTCAACAAACTAATTTATTCAAAAATGAAGGCGAAGGGAGAGAGAGAATTCATCATTTCTTTTCACTTTCAGCTGGCTAGTTTAGTTACTCAAACACCCTGCTCAAACAGAGTGATGCTATGTTAGCTAGCTGGCTAGTTTAGTTACTCAAACACCCGGCTCAAACAGAGGGATGCTATGTTAGCTAGCTGGCTAGTTTAGTTACTCAAACACCCTGCTCAAACAGAGTGATGCTATGTTAGCTAGCTGGCTAGTTTAGTTACTCAAACACCCTGCTCAAACAGAGTGATGCTATGTTAGCTAGCTGGCTAGTTTAGTTACTCAAACACCCGCTCCAACAGAGTGATGCTATGTTAGCTAGCTGGCTAGTTTAGTTACTCAAACACCCTGCTCAAACAGAGGGATGCTATGTTAGCTAGCTGGCTAGTTTAGTTACTCAAACACCCGGCTCAAACATATAAACATATCTGAATTTGTCCATTAGAAACTCTTGTTTGCAACTGTTGGACAAATGATTACACCCTAGATAAGCTAATTGCAGGCAAGAGTGTGCAAGGTGGTATTGAATGTGTCACTGTCCGTATGTCACCTACGTTGTAAACTTTCATTCATAGACTAGGTTGTAGCAACCTCATGATGGGAATAGGGAACATTTGAGTATCATGTAGTAGCCTAAACCTATCGATGTTACATTGAACTTGGTGAATGGAATATGAATGACAGTCATCCAACATGCTGTCAAATCAAAACTTTGAAATAACACATGGAATCATGTAGTAACCAAAAAAGTGTTAAACAATTCAAAACATGTTTTATATTTGAGATTCTTCAAAATAGCCACCCTTTGCCTTGATGACAGCTTTGCACACTCTTGCCATTCTCTCTACCAGCTTCACCTGGAATGCTTTTCCAACAGTCTTGAAGGAGTTCCCACATATGCTGAGCACTTGTTGGCTGCTTTTCCTTCACTCTGCGGTCCGACTCATCCCAAACCATCTTAATTTGGTTGAGGTTGGGGGATTGTGGAGGCCAGGTCATCTGATGCAGCACTACATCACTCTCCTTCTTGGTAACATAGCCCTTACATAGCCTGGAGGTGTGTTGGGTCATTTACATTTCAGTCATTTAGCAGACGCTCTTATCCAGAGCGACTTACAGTTAGTGAGTGCATACAATGTTACAATGTTTTAGTATTTATTTCTTCATAAAAAATGTTTTATTTATTTATTATTATTTTTTTCTGCCGGCATTCCCTCCCCTACCCTGGACGATGCTGGGCCAATTGTGCGCCATCTCATGGGTCTCCCGGTCGTGGCCGGCTACGACAGAGCCTGGATTCGAACCAGAATCTCTAGTGGCACTGCTAGCACTTAGACCACTGCGCCACTCGGGAGACTCCTTCTTGGGAGACTCCTCGTTTGTTAAGTCTAATGACACTGCTGGTCCTGCTCACACTGCCCTACCCTATGCTTGCAACTTGTGACTACAGGCCGCCCAACAACCTGCCCGCTTGACCCCATCCCCTCCTCTCTTCTCCAGACCACCTTCGGTGACCTTCTTTTTTTAAATTTTATTTTATTTCACCTTTATTTAACCAGGTAAGCCAGTTGAGAACAGGTTCTCATTTACAACTGCGACCTGGCCAAGATAAAGCAAAGCAGTGCAATAAAAACAACACAGTTACATATGGGGTAAAAAACATAAAGTCAAAAATACAACAGAAAATATATATACAGTGTGTGCAAATGTAGCAAGTTATGGAGGTGAGGCAATAAATAGGCTATAGTGCAGAATAATTACAATAGTATTAACACTGGAATGCTAGATGTGCAAGAGATTATGTGCAAATAGAGATACTGGGGTGCAAAAGAGCAAAATAAATAACAATATAGGGATGAGGTAGTTGGGTGGGCTAATTTCAGATGGGCTGTGTACAGGTGCAGTGATCGGTAAGGTGCTCTGACAACTGATGCTTAAAGTTATTGAGGGAGATAAGAGTCTCCAGCTTCAGAGATTTTTGCAATTCGTTCCAGTCATTGGCAGCAGAGAACTGGAAGGAATGGCGGCCAAAGGAGGTATTGGCTTTGGGAATGACCAGTGAGATATACCTGCTGGAGCGCAGACTACGGGTGGGTGCTGCTATGGTGACCAATGAGCTAAGATAAGGCGGGGATTTGCCTAGCAGTGATTTATAGATGGCCTGGAGCCAGTGGGTTTGACGACGAACATGTAGTGAGGACCAGCCAACAAGAGCGTACAGGTCACAGTGGTGGGTAGTGTATGGGGCTTTGGAGACAAAACGGATGACACTGTGATAGACTACATCCAATTTGCTGAGTAGAGTGTTGGAGGCTATTTTGTAAATGACATCTCCCCTACCTCACCTCGCTGATCAACTCATCCTTGACCGCTGGCTATGTCCCTTCCGTCTTCAAGAGAGCGAGAGTTGCACCCCTTCTCAAAAAACCAACACTTGATCCCTCTGATGTCAACAACTACAGACCAGTATCCCTTCTTTCTTTTCTTTCCAAAACTATTGAGCGTGCCGTCTTTAGCCAACTCTCTTGCTATCTCTCTCAGAATGACCTTCTTGATCCAAACCAGTCAGGTTTCAGGACTGGTCATTCAACTGAGACTGCTTTTCTCTGTGTCACGGAGGCTCTCCGCACTGCTAAAGCTAACTCTCTCTCCTCTGCTCTTGTCCTTCTAGACCTGTCTGCTGCCTTTGATATTGTGAACCATCAGATCCTCCTCTCCACCCTCTCCGAGCTGGGCATCTCCGGCGCGGCTCACTCTTGGATTGCGTCCTACCTGACCGGTCGCTCCTACCAAGTGGCGTGGCGAGAAGCTGTCTCCGCACCACGTGCTCTCACCACTGGTGTCCCCCAGGGCTCAGTTCTAGGCCCTCTCCTATTCTCGCTATACACCAAGTCACTTGGCTCTGTCATATCCTCACATGGCCTCTCCTATCATTGCTACGCTGATGATGCACAACTAATCTTCTCCTTTCCCCCTTCTGATAACCAGGTGGCGAATCGCATCTCTGCATGTCTGGCAGACATATCAGTATGGATGACGGATCACCACCTCAAGCTGAACCTTGGCAAGACGGAGCTGCTCTTCCTCCCGGGGAAGGACTGCCCGTTCCATGATCTCGCCATCACGGTTGACAACTCCGTTGTGTCCTCCTCCCAGAGTGCGAAGAGCCTTGGCGTGACCCTGGACAACACCCTGTCGTTGTCCGCTAACATCAAGGCGGTGACCCGATCCTGCAGGTTCATGCTCTACAACATTCGGAGAGTACGACCCTGCCTTACACAGGAAGCGGCACAGGTCCTAATCCAGGCACTTGTCATCTCCCGTCTGGATTACTGCAACTCGCTGTTGGCTGGGCTCCCTGCCTGTGCCATTAAACCCCTACAACTCATCCAGAATGCCGCAGCCCGTCTGGTGTTCAACCTTCCCAAGTTCTCTCACGTCAACCCGCTCCTCCGCACACTCCACTGGCTTCCAGTTGAAGCTCGCATCTGTTACAAGTCCATGGTGCTTGCCTATGGAGCTGTGAGGGGAACGGCACCTCCGTAACTTCAGGCTCTGATCAGTCCCTACACCCAAACGAGGGCATTGCGTTCATCCACCTCTGGCCTGCTGGCTCCCCTTCCTCTGCGGAAGCATAGTTCCCGCTCAGCCCAGTCAAAACGGTTCGCTGCTCTGGCACCCCAATGGTGGAACAAGCTCCCTCACGACGCCAGGAGTCACTCACCACCTTCCGGAGACATTTGAAACCCCACCTCTTTAAGGAATACCTGGGATAGGATAAAGTAATCCTTCTACCCCCCCCCCCCCCTAAAATTTAAAAAAATAATAATAATAATAAAAATAAAATAAAAAATTGTAAAGTGGTTATCCCACTGGCTATAGGGTGAATGCACCAATGTGTAAGTCGCTCTGGATAAGAGCGTCTGCTAAATGACGTAAATGTAAATGGTAACATAGCCCTTACATAGCCTGGAGGTGTGTTGGGTCATTGTCCTGTTGAAGAACAAATGATAGTCCCACTAAGCCCAATCCAGATGGGATTGCGTATCACTGCAGAATGCTGTGGTAGCCATGCTGGTTAAGTGTGCCTTGAATTCTAAATAAATCAAAGAGTGTAGCCAGCAAAGCACCCCCACACCATAACTCCTCCTCCATGCTTTACGGTGGGAAATACACATGCGATCATCCGTTCACCCACACCGCGTCTCACAAAGACATGGCGGCTGGAACCAAAAATCTCCAATTTGGACTCCAGACCAAAGGACAAATTTCCACCGTTTCCACCATTGCTTGTGTTTCTTGGCCCAAGCAAGTCTCTTCTTATTATTGGTGTCCTTTAGTAGTGGTTTCTATGCAGTAGTTCGAACATGAAGGACTGATTCACACAGTCCCCTCTGAACAGTTGATGTTGAGATGTGTCTGTGACTTCAACTCTGAAGCATTCATTTGGGCTGCAATTTATGAGGCTGGTAACTCTAATGAACTTATCCTCTGCAGCAGAGGTAACTGGGTCTTCCATTCCTGTGGCGGTCCTCATGAGAGCCAGTTTCATCATAGAGCTTGATGGTTTTTGCGACTGCACTTTAAGAAACTTTCAAAAATCCAGAAAATCACATTGTAGGATTTTTAATGAATTTATTTGCAAATTATGGTGGAAAATAAGTATTTGGTCAATAACAAAAGTTTCTCAATATTTTGTTATATACCCTTTGTTGGCAATGACACAGGTCAAACGTTTTCTGTAAGTCTTCACAAGGTTTTTACACACTGTTGCTGGTATTTTGGCCCATTCCTCCATGCAGATCTCCTCTAGAGCAGTGATGTTTTGGGGCTGTTGCTGGGCAACACGGACTTTCAACTCCCTCCAAAGATTTTCTATGGGGTTGATATCTGGAGACTGGCTAGGCCACTGCAGGACCTTGATATGCTTCTTACGAAGCCACTCCTTCGTTGCTCGGGCGGTGTGTTTGGGATCATTGTCATGCTGAAAGACCCACCCACGTTTCATCTTCAATGCCCTTGCTGATGGAAGGAGGTTTTCACTCAAAATCGCACGATACATGGCCCCATTCATTCTTTCCTTTACACGGATCAGTCGTCCTGGTCCCTTTGCAGAAAAACAGCCCCAAAGCATGATGTTTCCACCCCCATGCTTCACAGTAGGTATGGTGTTCTTTGGATGCAACTCAGCATTCTTTGTCCTCCAAACACGACGAGTTGAGTTTTTACCAAAAAGTTATATTTTGGTTTCATCTGACCATATGACATTCTCCCAATCCTCTTCTGGATCATCCAAATGCACTCTAGCAAACTTCAGACGGGCCTGGACATGTACTGGCTTAAGCGGGGGGACACGTCTGGCACTGCAGGATTTGAGTCCCTGGCGGCGTAGTGTGTTACTGATGGTAGGCTTTGTTACTTTGGTCCCAGCTCTCTGCAGGTCATTCACTAGGTCCCCCCGTGTGGTTCTGGGATTTTTGCTCACCGTTCTTGTGATCATTTTGACCCCACGGGGTGAGATCTTGCGTGGAGCCCCAGATCGAGGGAGATTATCAGTGGTCTTGTATGTCTTCCATTTCCTAATAATTGCTCCCAGAGTTGATTTCTTCAAACCAAGCTGCTTACCTATTGCAGATTCAGTCTTCCCAGCCTGGTGCAGGTCTACAATTTTGTTTCTGGTGTCCTTTGACAGCTCTTTGGTCTTGGCCATAGTGGAGTTTGGAGTGTGACTGTTTGAGGTTGTGGACAGGTGTCTTTTATACTGATAACAAGTTCAAACAGGTGCCATTAATACAGGTAACGAGTGGAGGACAGAGGAGCCTCTTAAAGAAGAAGTTACAGGTCTGTGAGAGCCAGAAATCTTGCTTGTTTGTAGGTGACCAAATACTTATTTTCCACCATAATTTGCAAATAAATTCATTAAAAATCCTACAATGTGATTTTCTGGATTGTTTTTTCTCAATTTGTCTGTCATAGTTGACGTGTACCTATGATGAAAATTACAGGCCTCTCTCATCTTTTTAAGTGGGAGAACTTGCACAATTGGTGGCTGACTAAATACTTTTTCCCCCCACTGTTCAGTGCAGTTGTATATTATTTAAAACATCAATTGGTAGCTGATTATTATGCATGGACAATTTATTTTAAAATCTGCAATGTTTGAATGTCCAGTTTTAATTACTGAATAAGAAATGACATTATTACCACCAGCCAGCAGGCTATAAAATTGCAGCATTATGACACCGTGTATAGATTTCGTGAAATGTTAGGCCCCGTGTTGCTCAGTTGGTAGAGCATGTCGTTTGCAACGGCAGGGCTGTGGGTTCGATTTATGGGATAAGAGCATCTGCTAAATGACTAAAATGAGAAAATGACGACCAAATAGAGGCCTACCAATAAACCTTTATCCATTAGCTAAAGCAAAGCTTTACATGCTCTTGCACCACAGGAACCCTATCATCGATTAATTAGGCACGCAGCCGCATAGACATGTCTCTATTTCAGCACGATGTACAGCGATCGGTTTGAGTGGCTGTCTGGCTGAAACATTCAATTTTATTTTATATTAGGGAGAGGCCCAAAGTCCAATGTTGTGGGTTCCAGAGAAACTGCGTTAACTTTAGAAAATGAGTTGCTAAAAGCAGAAGGCTTCCTACGACTGGAGTAAAAGTAATTTCCTCTCAATCTTAAATAAACATGCCCCATTCAAAAAATACAGAACTAAGAACAGATATAGCCCCTGGTTCTCCTCAGACTTGACTGCCCTTGACCAGCACAAAATCATCCTGTGGCGTACTGCATTTGCATCAAATAGCCCCCCCGATATGGAACTTTTCAGGGAAGTTAGGAACCAATTTACACAAGCAGTTTAGGAAAGCAAAGGCAAGCTTTTCAAACAGAAATGTGCATCCTGTAGCGCTAACTCCAAAAGGTTTTGGGACACTGTAACATCCATGGAGAATAAGAGCACCTCCTCCCAGCTGCCCACTGCACTTAGGCTAGGAAACACCATCACCACCGATAAATCTACAATAATCAAGAATTTCAACAAGCATTTTGCTATGGCTGGCCATGCTTTCCACCTAGCTACCACTACCCCGGCCACCAGCTCTGCACCCTTCGCTGCAACTTGCCCATGCCCCCGCCGCTTCTCCTTCACACAAATTCAGACAGCTGATGTTCTGAAAGAGCTGCAAAATCTGGACCCCTACAAATCATCTGGGCTAGACAATCTGGACCCTTTCTTTCTAAAATTAGCCGCCGAAATTGTCGCAACCCCAATTACTAGCCTGTTCAACCTCTCTTTCGTAACGTCTGAGATCCCCAGAGATTGGAAAGCTGCCCATCTTGAAAGGGGGTGACACTCTAGATCCAAACTGTTACAGACCTATATCCATCCTGCCCTGCCTTTCGAAAGTTTTTGAAAGCCAAGTTAACAAACAGATCACCGACCATTTCGAATCCCACCGTACCTTCTCCGCTATGCAATCCGGTTTCCAAGCTGGTCATGGGTGCACCTCAGCCACGCTCAAGTTCCTAAACAATATTATAACCGTGATCGATAATAGACAGTACTGTGCAGCGGTCTTCATCGACCTGGCCAAGGCTTTCGACTCTGTCAACCACCGCATTCTTGTTGACAGACTAATTAGCCTTGGTTTCTCAAATGACTGCCTCGCCTGGTTCACCAACTACTTCTCAGATAGAGTTCAATGTGTCAAATCGGAGGGCCTGTTGTCTGGACCTATGGCAGTCTCTATTTGGGTGCCACAGGGTTCAGTTCTTGGGCCGACTCTTTTCTCTGTGTATATCAATGATGTCGCTCTTGCTGCTGGTGACTCTAAGATCCACCTCTACGCAGACGACACCATTTTGTATACATCTGGCCCTTCATTGGACACTGTGTTAACAAACCTCCAAACCGTCGAGAGTAGTGATTCTAGTCGGGTGGGCGGGTGCCAGCAGCGTTCGATTGAAGAGCATGCATTTAGTTTTACTAGTGTTTAAGAGCAGTTGGAGGCTACTGAAGAAGTGTTGTATGGCATTGTAGCTCGTTCTGACCTAGAGTATGTGGACATCTACAAATACCTAGGTGTCTGGTTAGACTGTAAACTCTCCTTCCAGACTCACATTAAGTATCTCCAATCCAAAGTTAAATCTAGAATCGGCTTCCTATTTCGCAACAAAGCCTCCTTCACTCATGCTGCCAAACATGCCCTCGTAAAACTGACTATCCTACCGACCCTTGACTTCGGCCATGTCATTTACAAAATAGCCTCCAACACTCTTCTCAGCAAATTGGATGTAGTCTATCACAGTGCCATCCATTTTTCACCAAAGCCCCATATACTACCCACCACTGTGACCTGTACGCTCTTGTTGGCTGGTCCTCACTACATATTCGTCGCCAAACCCACTGGCTCCAGGCCATCTATAAATCACTGCTAGGCAAATCCCTGCCTTATCTCAGCTCATTGGTCACCATAGCAACACCCATCCGTAGTATGCGTTCCAGCAGGTATATCTCACTGGTCATCCCCAAAGCCAACACCTCCTTTGGCCGCCATTCCTTCCAGTTCTCTGCTGCCAATGACTGGAACGAACTGCAAAAATATCTGAAGCTGGAGACTCTTATCTCCCTCACTAACTCCAAGCATCAGTTGTCAGAGCACCTTACCGATCACTGCACCTGTACACAGCCCATCTGAAATTAGCCCACTCAACTACCTCATCCCCATATTGTTATTTATTTTGCTCATTTGCACACCAGTATCTCTATTTGCACATCATCTCTTGCACATCTAAATCAAATCAAATCAAATTTTATTGGTCACATGCGCCGAATACAACAGGTGCAGACATTACAGTGAAATGCTTACTAACAGCCCTTAACCAACAGTGCATTTATTTTAAACAAAAAAAGTAAGAGTAAAACAACAACAAAAAAAGTGTTGAGAAAAAAAGAGCAGAAGTAAAATAAAGTGACCGTAGGGAGGCTATATATACAGTAAAATAAAGTGACAGTAGGGAGGCTATATATACAGGGGTGTACCGTTGCAGAGTCAATGTGCGGGGGCACCGGCTAGTTGAGGTAGTTGAGGTAATATGTACATGTGGGTAGAGTTAAAGTGACTATGCATAAATACTTAAAAGAGTAGCAGCAGCGTAAAAAGGATGGGGTGGGGGGGCAGTGCAAATAGTCCGGGTAGCCATGATTAGCTGTTCAGGAGTCTTATGGCTTGGGGGTAGAAGCTGTTGAGAAGTCTTTTGGACCTAGACTTGGCACTCCGGTACCGCTTGCCGTGCGGTAGCAGAGAGAACAGTCTATGACTAGGGTGGCTGGAGTCTTTGACAATTTTGAGGGCCTTCCTCTGACACCGCCTGGTATAGAGGTCCTGGATGGCAGGGAGCTTTGCCCCAGTGATGTACTGGGCCGTACGCACTACCCTCTGTAGTGCCTTGCGGTCAGAGGCCAAGCAGTTGCCATACCAGGCGGTGATGCAACCAGTCAGGATGCTCTCGATGGTGCAGCTGTAGAATTTTTTGAGGATCTGAGGACCCATGCCAAATCTTTTTAGTCTCCTGAGGGGGAATAGGCTTTGTCGTGCCCTCTTCACGACTGTCTTGGTGTGTTTGGACCATGATAGTTCGTTGGTGATGTGGACACCAAGGAACTTGAAGCTCTCAACCTGTTCCACTACATCCCCGTCGATGAGAATGGGGGCGTGCTCATTCCAGTGTTAATACTAATTGTAATTATTTTGCATTATGGCCTATTTATTGCCTTACCTCCTTAACTTGCTACATTTGCACACACTGTATATATATTTTCTGTTGTATTTTTGACTTTATGTTTTGTTTTACCCCATATGTAACTCTGTGTTGTTGTTTTTATCACACTGCTTTGCTTTATCTTGGCCAGGTCGCAGTTGTAAATGAGAACTTGTTCTCAACTGGCTTACCTGGTTAAATAAATGTTAAATAAAATAAAAAAATAAAAATTATTTGTATGTTAGCCGAATCCCAACGTTTCAGTTGAACGGAAGTGAAGGCGGGGCCTGGCTCTTTTCTCTTGTGACTTTCCGCTCCGTGCAGAGTAGAACACCAGACAACATGATTGAACAAATCGGACGGTCACTTTTGAAAATGAGCTAAGCAGAAGCCTCCTGCTGTATTATTATTTGAATGTTGGCGGAAGTCCTATTTTTCAGTCGAACGGAAGTGAAGGGAGGGTCACATGTTCTCTATTCTCCATTTTGTCTTGTGACGTTAGGCAGAGTCACATGTTGAAATATAACGTCTCGGTCCTCTACCTCCCTGATCTAAAAGGTCCGTAGACTAGAGATAAACATCTAGTTAACTTCGCCTGAACTCTGCAATCGACCATAAACACACGTTTCTACAATGAATCAGGTGAGTTTAGATTAATTGAATCATTTTTACAACGGGTCTTTGTGGCCTAGTTCCTGCTTTTACACTGCGCGCATTTAATGGTCCTTGACTTTTGGAAAATCATTTGTGTAGTTTAGCTGGTTACTCGTAGCCAGGCCCGGCGGCAGGATGAACTGGGCAAGGGGGCATCAGAAATGACTAAGGGGGCACAACTATTTTCGCTTGCTGATAACACAGGATCATAATAATCGATAGTACAATTACACACAATGTATTTGCAGCCACGCACCGCTGTCTTGCAGCAAGAATACAGGCTACTGCACCGCTTTACAAACATGGACAATTCATAAATAGCAAGTCATGACTACGCTACACAGTTACATGCACAATACCCAACAATACAAAACAGTTGCTAATTACCGTAATAACACTTCCTCATGCCAATACAATGCATTTCCAATCGTGGAAAGCAAACAATAATGCACTACCAATGACTTGTCGGTACAATGCAGTTAGTTGGAGCTTGCCAGTTGGCTGTAGGCTACTCCACAAGCAGCTTGCCAGTTGGCTGTAGGCTACTCCACAAGCAGCTTGCCAGTTGGCTGTAGGCTACTCCACAAGCAGCTTGCCAGTTGGCTGTAGGCTACTCCACTAGCAGCTTGCCAGTTGGCTGTAGGCTACTCCACTAGCAGCTTGCCAGTTGGCTGTAGGCTACTCCACTAGCAGCTTGCCAGTTGGCTGTAGGCTACTCCACTAGCAGCTTGCCAGTTGGCTGTAGGCTACTCCACAAGCAGCTTGCCAGTTGGCTGTAGGCTACTCCACTAGCAGCTTGCCAGTTGGCTGTAGGCTACTCCACTAGCAGCTTGCCAGTTGGCTGTAGGCTACTCCACTAGCAGCTTGCCAGTTGGCTGTAGGCTCCACTAGCAGCTTACCAGTTGGCTGTAGGGTACTCCACTAGCAGCTTGCCAGTTGGCTGTAGGCTACTCCACTAGCAGCTTGCCAGTTGGCTGTAGGCTACTCCACTAGCAGCTTGTTAAAAACTGTAAGCAAGCTATCCTTTTCCTTCAAACAAGATCTGAAATATTTATATTCTCCTTTCACTCTGTCATTTAGGTCATTATTGTGGATTATTGTGAATAGTCACATGTACAGGGTTGCAGGTGGTCACTGTGGTCTAAGGCACTGCATCGCACTGCACTGCACAGCGTCGTCCAGGGTAGGGGAGGGAATGGCCGGCAGGGATGTAGCTCAGTTGGTAGAGCATGGCGTTTGCAACGGCAGGGTTGTGGGTTCGATTCCCATGGGGGGCCAGTATGAAAAACTAGTCACATGTACAGGGTTGCAGGTCATTATTGTGAATAGTCACATGTACAGGGTTGCAGGTGGTCATTATTGGGGATTATTGTGAATAGTCACTTGTACAGGGTTGCAGGTGGTCATTATTGTGGATTATTGCGAATAGTCAAATGTACAGGGTTGCAGGTGGTCATTATTGTGGATTATTGTGAACATCTTTGACGTGTCTGGGCGGCTTAATACACCATACACAACATCATTATTAACAGAGGAAGGGTTAGTCATTCATATCACACAATTACTATTTTAGTTATTGTTTTGTATTTGTTTGTACAAATTTGTAGAATTTTGTTTTTACTTTCACATTATTTTGTGTAGATGAATTACGAAAAATTATAATCAAATCTATTTCAATCCCACTTTTTAAAGCAACAAAATGTGAAAAAAGTTATAGTGGGTGTAGACTTTCCATAGGCACTGTATAGCCTAATAATATTTAGGAAGTTAAATTCCTTGGGAAGATAACTGCCCGTGCTTCTCCATCCATTCATATATAGACTACTCTATTTAATTGAGACCAAACGCTCACCTGATCTGGTACGCCCAACTAGGAGAGGAGAGGTATGGCTGCTGAACTAGGAGAGGAGAGGAGAGGTATGGCTGCTGAACTAGGACAGGAGAGGTATGGCTGCTGAACTAGGACAGGAGAGGTATGGCTGCTGAACTAGGCGAGGAGAGGTATGGCTGCTGAACTAGGAGAGGAGAGGTATGGCTGCTGAACTAGGACAGGAGAGGTATGGCTGCTGAACTAGGCGAGGAGAGGTATGGCTGCTGAACTAGGAGAGGAGAGGTATGGCTGCTGAACTAGGAGAGGAGAGGTATGGCTGCTGAACTAGGAGAGGAGAGGTATGGCTGCTGAACTAGGACAGGAGAGGTATGGCTGCTGAACTAGGAGAGGAGAGGTATGGCTGCTGAACTAGGACGGGAGAGGTATGGCTGCTGAACTAGGACGGGAGAGGTATGGCTGCTGAACTAGGACGGGAGAGGTATGGCTGCTGAACTAGGACGGGAGAGGTATGGCTGCTGAACTAGGACGGGAGAGGTATGGCTGCTGAACTAGGACAGGAGAGGCTGCTGAACTAGGACAGGAGAGGTATGGCTGCTGAACTAGGAGAGGAGAGGTATGGCTGCTGAACTAGGAGAGGAGAGGTATGGCTGCTGAACTAGGAGAGGAGAGGTATGGCTGCTGAACTAGGACATGAGAGGTATGGCTGCTGAACTAGGAGAGGAGAGGTATGGCTGCTGAACTAGGAGAGGAGAGGTATGGCTGCTGAACTAGGAGAGGTATGGCTGCTGAACTAGGAGAGGAGAGGAGAGGTATGGCTGCTGAACTAGGAGAGGAGAGGAGAGGTATGGCTGCTGAACTTGAAACAGCAAGAAAGACGAGCGGTCTGTTGCACTTTCTCTTGACCTACGTTTTGCACGTAGGATATAGCCTGTCTTTTAGGAGCGGGAATATTTTCAGTCAGAGACAAATGGATAATTAATATATATTGAGAAGGAAGACTCAACGCTCGATCCCCATGTTGCGCCTTTTGCTTTATATTGATAATCACATTTTGGGATTTCACCTCGACTCACGTTGGTTGAGCGTCCCCAACTTATTTCTATTAACAGACACTGTAGTAAACTATAGCCTAATTATATTTAAGTGAATTTCCTTGGAAAGATAACTGCCATGTGATTTATTCGCCCATTCATAGGTAGCCTGGTAGGCTAGTGTGTGAATAATGTGAAAGAGGTGCTTTTAGTACAATAGCTAGGCTAACGCATACACAGCAGAAAGACACCGTTTCCAAATAATCTGCGGAACAAGTATATTTATCACCGCGTTTTCTGTCTGACCGCCCTTAACATGAAAAATACGGACCGCGCTGCAATGATCTCTGTCGGAGCCCGCAGCCCTCTACCTCCAAACATCTTTGTTGTACCATTTGAAAGTGGAAAGAAATATATACAGTACCAGTCAAAAGTTTGGACACACCTACTCATTCAAGGGTTTTTCTTTATTTTAACGTTGTAGAATAATAGTGAAGACGTCAAAACTATGAAATAACACATATGGAATGATGTAGTAACCAAGAAAGTGTTAAACAATCAAAATATGTGGTGTTTGAGATTCTTCAAATAGCCACCCTTTGCCTTGAAGACAGCTTTGCCCAGTCTTGGCATTCTCTCAACCAGCTTCATGAGGTAGTCACCTGGAATATATTCTGATTTGTTTAACACTTTGTTGGTTACAACATGATTCCATATGTGTTATTTCATAGTTTGGATGTTATTACATTTTAGTACATTTGTCAGCCAAAACATGACACTCACCCTTTTTTTATGTGTTCTATCGCAAACTGTCATCAACATGAAGCTTTCCAACGTAACATCAACTATCCAATCAAAGCCACATTGACAATTTGAAATTAGCACATCAATTACAAATAATTACAATTTAATATATTTAAATCCCACTTTGTAACGTAACAAAATTTGAAAAAGGTTCAAGGGAGTGCAGACGTTCTAAAGGCAATGTATTACATTAGGTTAAGATTTCAAAATAGTCTGATGCATATCCTGTAGATCAGATCAAATAGCCTGAAGATCAGATCAAGGAACGCTGTCTATACTTCCATCCCTTTTGTTATGGGCTGATTCCATCGCCAGCAATGCCCAAAAATATTCTTGGAATTCTCACATAGAAACGTAATTGGGGTCTAAAATAAAAATAAGCTAAATCAATTTGCCCTTTTTCCCGATAGGGAATGTCTTATTGGTCTGAAGTGTAAGATATTGGTTTCTCCCGTGGGAGCCCCGGGTTCATATCGTGCGTGTTACATACAGTTACAATATTTGAGCGCTGCAAATCTGCGTAGCAAGCAAACAGACGATGTGTATTATTTTTAACATGCTGTGAAAGTAGTACTCTCTTTTAGGAATGGGTAATCGTTTACAAGTTACAAGCTATATCATAAACCCATCGTTGAAAACCACATTTTTCATCTTCTGTGGTTTGGTAACTTCCTGTTGTTCAACGGACCGGAATGAAGAAGCAGAGTTTGGAAAACAATTTTTTGGTGTCCATTAAGTCTTAAACAGCAAGGGGGCATTGTTTCCACTCCGTTGTGGCAGTCCCCATTTAAATGCAAGACCTCATCATACCATTGTTGTGTTGTTTTACCCTTAGTGTACTAACATGAGAACTCCACTACCCTCTTTTGGGGATTTACAGGAAACACCTATTCCACCCCCCTCCTCCTTCTTCCTCCAACCCTCCTCCCCCTCCCCCTCTTGGGGTCCCCAGGTCGTGCCTCTCCTGGTAACTTACTGCTGGGTCTGAAGAGGGTGTCTGTGCTGCTGGTCGACTGCAGGAAAACACCGGGACGGAGTGGGTTTATGCTCTTACATACATTTATTTTGGGACACTCCCTAGATGTCCTTAATTACCATTAAATACAATCACTAACCTTCTTAAAATGTAGAATCATTAGAAGCACTCCTACCCCATTGGTTACATTGATGATTTTAACCCATACAAAATGCTCAAATCTGATCACAAGAGTTTGGAAAGCTGGGCCTTGAACTAACTTCGATATGAAGAAGGAACCCTAACTGTCTGTCTTTGTTTCACAGGGGACAGCCCTAACCGTCGCTCTCTCAGTAGAAGGGGCATATCATCTGGGGAGGCTAACCAACATCATGATGCTGATGAGGCAGAGAAGAGTCTCTCCAGATCAGAACACCTCAAGAAACACCAGCAGAGACTTACAGGAAAGAAACCTCACCGCTGCTTTGACTGTGGAAAGAGTTTCACCTCTTCAGCAAATCTTAAAACACACCAGAGAATTCATACTGGAGAGAAACCTTACCACTGCTCTGACTGTGGGAAGAGTTTTGCTCAGTTAGGGACCCTGAAAAAACACCAGCTGAGACACACAGGAGAGAAACCTTTTAGCTGTGAACAATGTGGGAGGAGATTCACTGTGTCAGGAGCCCTGACAGTTCACCAACGAATACACACAGGAGCAAAACCTTTTCAGTGCACTGACTGTGGGATGAGTTTTGCCCATTCAAGTAGTCTGAAAACACACCAGCAGAAACACAAAGGAGAGAAGCCTTACCACTGCTCCCTGTGTGGAACGAGTTTTACCCAGTTAGGGAAGCTGAAAATGCATGAGAGAATACACACAGGAGAGAAGCCTCTTCACTGCTCCCTGTGTGGAACGAGTTTTACCCAGTTATGGAACCTGAAAATGCATGAGAGAATACACACAGGAGAAAAGCCTTACTACTGCTCCCAGTGCGGAAAGAGTTTTACCAGCTTATGGAACCTGAAAATGCATGCGAGAATACACACAGGAGAAAAGCCTTACCACTGCTCCCTGTGTGAGAAGAGTTTTGCCCAGTTAGGGAACCTGAAAATGCATGCGAGAATGCACACAGGAGAGAAGCCTTACCACTACTCTTAAAGCGTAGAATACTGCTCCCACTTTTTGACTGTGAAATTGTGATTTTGTTCATGCCACATGAAATCGAATTGTATAAAGCAGACTCAAAAAAGACATCACCTGAATATGAAGCAGGCTATGTCAGTTTGAATGTATCCGAGTAAAGAACGTCATGCTGCTTACTTAGCGATCACTACTTTTTCTCAATTAGACACATACAGTACCAGTCAAATGTTTTACTATTTTCTACATTGTAGAATAATAGTGAAGACATCAAAACTATGAAATAACACATATGGAATTATTTAGTGACCCAAAAAAATGTTTAGCACAGTTCCCGCTCAGCCCAGTCAAAACTGTTCGCTGCTCTGGCACCCCAATGGTGGAACAAGCTCCCTCACGACGCCAGGACAGTTGACGTGTACCTATGATGAAAATTACAGGCCTCTCTCATCTTTTTAAGTGGGAGAACTTGCACAATTGGTGGCTGACTAAATACTTTTTTCCCCCACTGTATCTGCAAGGTTAGCTCCAGGTAAATATTGCAATCCTTTAGCCATTCCTGAATCCGGTGTCGTTTTACGTATCACTTCATAAACACTCTGCCATGGGATCGGTACGTCAAAAATCTCTTCCCAACTATTTTGCAATCTATATGGGATGGCTGTCAATCCTTTGGTCCTTAAATGAAACTGGAATACTTTTTTTTATTTATCACAGTTTTCTTTAACCAATTATGTTCTTTAATGAAAGGCCGACAGACAAGTTCCTTACTTTCTCCCCCTTCCACTTTCCTCTTCCATTTTTTGCGTTAAGGCTGCAATTATTTGGTTGTAATTTTGGGTAGAGCAGACATTTCCATATGTTTTTTGTTAGCTGCATGTGCGACAACTCCACCAGTCCTACCGATGATATCATTTACGAAGATTATACCTTTTTTAAACATTCTGTCAAAAAATAAAGGTTTTTTGTCAATTTGTATATTTGAATTTAACCACAATATTTGTTGCATTATTTGTTCTGTCATTTCTGGAGGATTGAATTGAAATTGCAACCAACTTTCTATGGCTTGTTTTAGAAATAGTGATATTTGGGAGATGATTTCCTTTTCAAATAACTGCAAATGAGTTGTTGTAATCTGAATAAAGGGAAAAAAGGCCTTTCTTGAACATTGGGTGAGACAATCTTACTAATTTGCTTGAGAACCAGTTCGGATTTAAGTATAACTTTTGTATGACTGAAGCTTTTAGTGATAGGTCTAATGCTTTAATATTTAATAATTTCTGTCCTCCGAATTCATATTCATTATATAAATATGCCCTTTTAATTTTGTCTGGCTTGCCGTTCCAAATCAAATTGAGTCTTTTTTTCTCATATAGTTTTAAAAACTGTTCGCTAGGCGTAGGCAAGACCATAAGCAAATAGGTAAACTGGGATAATACTAAAGAGTTAATCAGGGTGATTTTTCCACAAATTGACAGATTATACCTTGATATCATTTACGAAGATTATACCTTTTTAAAACATTTTGGTTTATTATCCATACATGGTTCATTATAACAGGTAACAGTGGAACTATTCATGTGAAAAAAGAACAAACAGAGGATTCCTTTTATTAAAGGAAGTTTACATACACCTTAGCCAAATATATTTAAACTCAGTTTTTCACAATTCCTGACATTTAATCCAAGTAAAAATTCCCTGTCTTGGGTCAGTTAGGATCACCACTTTTATTTTAAGAATGTGAAATGTCCGAATAATAGTAGAGAGAATGATTTATTTCAGCTTTTATTTATTTCATCACATTCCCAGTGGGTCAGAAGTTTACATACACTCAATTTAGTATTTGGTAGCATTGCCTTTAAATTGTTTTAACTTGGGTCAAACGTTTCGGGTAGCCTTCCACAAGCTTCCTACAATAAGTTGGGTGAATTTTGGCCCATTCCTCTTGACAGAGTTGGTGTAACTGAGTCAGGTTTGTAGGCCTCCTTGCTCGCACACACTTTTTCAGTTCTGCCCACACATTTTCTATAGGATTGAGGTCAGGGCTTTGTGGTGGCCACTCCAATACCTTGACTTTGTTGTCCTTAAGCCATTTTGCCACAACTTTGGAAGTATGCTTGGGGTCATTGTCCATTTAGAAGACCGATTTGGGACCAAGCTTTAACTTTCTGACTGATGTCTTGAGATGTTGCTTCAATATATCCAAACAATTTTCCGTCCTCATGATGCCATCTATTTTGTGAAGTGCACCAGTCCCTCCTGCAGCAAAGCACCCCCACAGCATGATGCTGGCACCCCCGTGCTTCACGGTTGGGATGGTGTTCTTTGTCTTGAGATGTTGCTTCAATATATCCAAACAATTTTCCTTCCTCATGATGCCATCTATTTTGTGAAGTGCACCAGTCCCTCCTGCAGCAAAGCACCCCCACAGCATGATGCTGCCACCCCCGTTCTTCACGGTTGGGATGGTGTTCTTCGGCTTGCAATGACCCCCTTTTTTTTCCTCCTCCAAACATAACGATGGTCATTATGGCAAAACAGTTCTATTTTTGTTTCATCAGACCAGAGGACATTTCTCCAAGATCCCCATGTGCAGTTGCAAACCGTAGTCTTGCTTTTTTATGGCTGTTTTGGAGCAGTGGCTTCTTCCTTGCTGAGCGGCCTTTCAGGTTATGTCGATATAGGACTCGTTTTACTGTGGATATAGATACTTTTGTACCTGTTTCCTCCAGCATCTTCACAAGGTCCTTTGCTGTTGTTCTGGGATTGATTTGCACTTTTCGCACCAAAGTACGTTAATCTCTAGGAGACAGAACACGTCTCCTTCCTAAGCAGTATGACGGCTGCCTGGTCCCATGGTGTTTATACTTGCATACTATTGTTTGTACAAATGAATGTGGTACCTTCAGGCATTTGGAAATTGCTCCCAAGGATGAACCAGATGTGGAGGTCTACAAAGAAAAATTCTGAGGTCTTTGCTGATTTCTTTGGATTTTCCCATGATGTCAAGCAAAGAGGCACTGATTTTGAAGGTAGGCCTGGAAATACATCCACAGGAACACCTCCAATTGACTCATTTACATTTACATTTTAATCACTTAGCAGACGCCTTTATCCAGAGCGACTTACAGTTAGTGAGTGCATACATTTTTCATACTGCCCCCCGTGGGAAACGAACCCACAACCCTGGCATTGCAAGCGCCATGCTCCACCAACTGAGCTACAGGGGACTATGCTAATGACTCAAATTATGTCAATTAGCCTATCAGAAGCTTGTAAAGCCATGACATCAATTTCTGGAATTTTCCAAGCCGTTTAAAAGCACAGTCAACTTAGTGTATGTAAACTTCTGACCCACTGGAATTGTGACACAGTGAATTATAAGTGAAATAATCTGTCTGTAAACAATTGTTGGAAAAATTACTTGTGTCATGCATGTCAAAGTAGATGTCCTAACCGACTTGCCAAAATTATAGTTTGTTAACAAGAAATTAGTGGAGTGGTTGAAAAACGAGTTTGAATGACTCCAACCTAAGTATATGTAAACTTCCGACTTCAACTGTGTCATAACAGGGTTTATTCATAACATGGTTTACTATCAGATCCTCAAATAATTCTACAGCTGCATCACCGAAAGCATCCTGACTGGTTGCATCACGGCCTGGTATGGCAACTGCTTGGCCTCCGACTGCAAGGCACGACAGAGGGTAGTGCGTACGGCCCAGTACATCACTGGGGCCAAGCTTCCTGCCATCCAGGACCTCTATACCAGGCGGTGTCAGAGGAAGGCCCTCAAAATTGTCAAAGACTCCAGCCACCCAAGTCATAGGCTGTTCTCTCTGCTACCGCATGGCAAGCAGTACCGGAGCGCCAAGTCTAGGTCCAAAAGACTTCTCAACAGCTTCTACCCCCAAGCCATAAGACTCCTGAACAGCTAATCATGGCTACCCGGACTATTTGCACTGCCCCCCCACCCACCCCATCTTTTTACGCTGCTGCTACTCTGTTAATTATTTATGCATAGTCACTTTAACTCTACCCACATGTACATATTACCTCAACTACCTCAACTAGCCGGTGCCCCCGCACATTGACTCTGCAACGGTACCCCCCTGTATATATAGCCTCCCTACTGTCACTTTATTTTACTTCTGCTCTTTTTTTCTCAACAATTTGTTTTTGTTTTATTTTACTTTTTTATAAAAAATAAATGCACTGTTGGTTAAGGGCTGTGAGTAAGCATTTCACTGTAATGTCTGCACCTGTTGTATTTGGCGCATGTGGCCAATACAATTTGATTTGATTATGACAGGATTTATTTATAATATGGATTCACAAAACATTTCTTAAGGTTTTCAAAATCCAGACTCAATGCATGGCTCACCTAGTCTCAACCTGCTTCCAAACAGCAGTACAGGGGAAAGGGGTGGGGGGGGGGATAATGCACCAAATGTAACTATTGAACAGCCAAGCCACATCTGTAGCCTATTGGCTGTCTTGACTGAGTCTGCTTCTGGCACCAATAACATCCCTTCTCCTTCTATAGCAGCTCCTTTATTGGTCACTTAGCAGGATGTTACAGCACCAGCTCTATGTACTATCTATACCTTTCAGTGCCAATATGACTGTGATGACAATTTGTAAGTCGCTCTGGATAAGAGCGTCTGCTAAATGACGAAAATGTAAATGTAAATGTAAATGTAAATAATATACATATGGCCTATTCATAAAAGGGTGGATTCATAATGTACAAATCCCTATTCAGCTTCTACATCTGCATAGAGGAAATTATTATCTGTAAGAAGTAAGAGAACTGGTTATTTACCAATTATTTGTTTACATTGTTTGCTAGAATATAGTTTTTGTTCAACTGTGTTACCCACTCCAGTCAGCAGATGGCGATGTGTGTCTTTCAGGTGATGCTTCTTCCCACTCCAGTCAGCAGATGGCGATGTGAGTCTTTCAGGTGATGCTTCTTCCCACTCCAGTCAGCAGATGGCGATGTGAGTCTTTCAGGTGATGATTCTTCCCACTCCAGTCAGCAGATGGCGATGTGTGTCTTTCAGGTGATGCTTCTTACCACTCCAGTCAGCAGATGGCGATGTGTGTCTTTCAGGTGATGCTTCTTCCCACTCCAGTCAGCAGATGGCGATGTGAGTCTTTCAGGGGATAATTCTTGCGTGACGTATATTCTAGTGGACGGGACGGGACGGGACGCTTTTTCAAAACCAACAATTCAGCCGCCTTGGTAGCTTGCTAGCCAACATAAAACCAACATTTCGAAGCTCTTTAGACCATTTTTGTGTATATTAACATCATTGTTTTAAACACACTGTCTGTGTATTTACCAGTTACTCCATTTGATTTCATACTTACGTTATTAGCTATCTGGCTAAGTAACACTAGGCTAATGCTAACTAGCTAGCTAACATCCCCAACCATGAGCTCACTAAGCTACTCTCCTCCTCCTAAAGAAGAGGAGGTCTGCTGGACAGAGAAAGACGTTACAGTGAAAGAAGAGGAGGAAGATGAGGATGTCACAGTTAAAACAGAAGTAGAGGGTGACGCTGTTACCGTGAAAGAAGAGGAAGAAGTTACAGTGAAAGATGAGGAAGAAGGTTTCAGAGTGAAAGAGGAGGATGCAGTTTTTGGAGTGAAGGAGGAGGGGGAGATTACTGTCACATTGGAGGAAGAAGAGGAGACTGGAGAGCTGATTAACACCAGTAAGTAGTATTTTAAAAACAGTGGCACAAACTCTGTAGTTGTTGAACTATTGAACTAATGTGTCGTCTTAAAGACTGCGGTCAAGTGATCCGTCATTCGCAAAACGTGGTCAAGCCACCCACCCTTCTGTTTCCGCCTGAATTTTCTTACCGAATAGATACCACTTAACTGTACCGCGTGTTTTCTGGGAGGGAAACTGAGTCGGATGCTCTCTAATGCTCCGACAGAAACGATAGCTACAAATCATTCTAAAAATGACTTTGATATCACGGGTAGAGTGAGGCTGCAGAGGTTGCAGTAGCCTAACGTTGGTGCTGTTTAGGAAATGTTAAATTGTCAAAGCAAGACGTGTTTACGGTCATGATACACACACAGGACGATCTAAATGAGCTTGATATGTTTTTAGTATATCATGAATCCAGTGTGATGACCGTTGCTTACCATACGATCTCCATATTAAAATATGGGTTAATATAATTACTTATTCTATATTACAGTTAACTTTGAAGTAAAATTGGATTGTAAACATTTTGTCATGTCTACCACTAGTACGTCACTAATCCATTTTCATTAACATTAACATTAACATTAGACTGTAAACTCTCCTTCCAGACTCACATTAAGAATCTCCAATCCAAAGTTAAATCTAGAATCGGTTTCCTATTTCGCAACAAAGCCTCCTTCACTCATGCTGCCAAACATGCCCTCGTAAAACTGACTATCCTACCGATCCTTGACTTCGGCGATGTCATTTACAAAATAGCCTCCAACACTCTACTCAGCAAATTAGATGTAGTCTATCACAGCGCCATCCGTTTTGTCTCCAAAGCCCCATATACTACCCACCACTGTGACCTGTACGCTCTTGTTGGCTGGTCCTCACTACATATTCGTCGCCAAACCCACTGGCTCCAGGCCATCTATAAATCGCTGCTAGGCAAATCCCCGCCTTATCTTAGCTCATTGGTCACCATAGCATCACCCACCCGTAGTCTGCGCTCCAGCAGGTATATCGCACTGGTCATCCCCAAAGCCGCAATTCCTTCCAGTTCTCTGCTGCCAATGACTGGAACAAATTGCAAAAATCTCTGAAGCTGGAGACTCTTATCTCCCTCACTAACTTTAAGCATCAGTTGTCAGAGCACCTTACCGATCACTGCACCTGTACACAGCCCATCTGAAATTAGCCCACCCAACTACCTCATCCCCATATTGTTATTTATTTTGCTCATTTGCACCCCAGTATCTCTATTTGCACATCATCTCTTGCACATCTATCATTCCAGTGTTAATACTAATTGTAATTATTTTGCACTATGGCCTATTTATTGCCTTATCTCCATAACTTATTACATTTGCACACACTGTATATATATTTTCTGTTGTATTTTTGACTTTATGTTTTGTTTTACCCCATATGTAACTCTGGGTTGTTGTTTTTATCGCACTGCTTTGCTTTATCTTGGCCAGGTCGCAGTTGTAAATGAGAACTTGTTCTCAACTGGCTTACCTGGTTAAATAAACGTTAAATAAAATAAAAAAATAAAAATGATTTGTATGTTGGCCGAATCCCAACGTTTCAGTTGAACGGAAGTGAAGGCGGAGCCTGGGTCTTTTCTCTTGTGACTTTAGCTCCGTGCAGAGTAGAACACCAGACAACATGATTGAACAAAGGAGGAATGTTAAAATGATGTCGGACGGTAACTTTTGAAAATGAGCTAAACAGAAGCCTCCTGCTGTATTATTATTTGTATGTTGGCGGAAGTCCCATTTTTCAGTCCAACGGAAGTGAAGGGAGGGTCACATGTTCTCTATTCTCCATTTTGTCTTCTGACTTTAGGCAGAGTCACATGTTGAAATATAACGTCTCGGTCCTCTACCTCCCTGATCTAAAAGGTCCGTAGACTAGAGATAAACATCTAGTTAACTTCGCCTGAACTCTGCAATCGACCATAAACACACGTTTCTACAATGAATCAGGTGAGTTTAGATTAATTTAATCATTTTTATAAGGGTCTTTGTATCCTACTTTCTGCTTTTACACTGGGCGCATTTAATGGTCCTTGACTTTTGGAAAATCATTTTTGTAGTTTAGCTGGTTACTCGTAGCCAGGCCCGGCGGCAGGATGAACTCGGCAAAGGGGCATCAGAAATGACTAAGGGGGCACAACTATTTTCGCTTGCTGATAACACAGGATGGATAATAATCGATAGTACATTTACCCACAATGTATATGCAGCCACGCACGGCTGTCTTGCAGCAAGAATACAGGCTACTGCACCGCTTTACAAACATGGACAATTCATAAATAGCAAGTCATGACTACGCTACACAGTTACATGCACAATACCCAACAATACAAAACAGTTGCTAATTACCGTAATAACACTTCCTCATGCCAATACAATGCATTTCCAATCGTGGAAAGCAAACAATAATGCACTACCAATGACTTGTCGGTACAATGCAGTTAGTTGGAGCTTGCCAGTTGGCTGTAGGCTACTCCACAAGCAGCTTGCCAGTTGGCTGTAGGCTACTCCACAAGCAGCTTGCCAGTTGGCTGTAGGCTACTCCACAAGCAGCTTGCCAGTTGGCTGTAGGCTACTCCACTAGCAGCTTGCCAGTTGGCTGTAGGCTACTCCACTAGCAGCTTGCCAGTTGGCTGTAGGCTACTCCACTAGCAGCTTGCCAGTTGGCTGTAGGCTACTCCACTAGCAGCTTGCCAGTTGGCTGTAGGCTACTCCACAAGCAGCTTGCCAGTTGGCTGTAGGCTACTCCACTAGCAGCTTGCCAGTTGGCTGTAGGCTACTCCACTAGCAGCTTGCCAGTTGGCTGTAGGCTACTCCACTAGCAGCTTGCCAGTTGGCTGTAGGCTCCACTAGCAGCTTACCAGTTGGCTGTAGGGTACTCCACTAGCAGCTTGCCAGTTGGCTGTAGGCTACTCCACTAGCAGCTTGCCAGTTGGCTGTAGGCTACTCCACTAGCAGCTTGTTAAAAACTGTAAGCAAGCTATCCTTTTCCTTCAAACAAGATCTGAAATATTTATATTCTCCTTTCACTCTGTCATTTAGGTCATTATTGTGGATTATTGTGAATAGTCACATGTACAGGGTTGCAGGTGGTCACTGTGGTCTAAGGCACTGCATCGCACTGCACTGCACAGCGTCATCCAGGGTAGGGGAGGGAATGGCCGGCAGGGATGTAGCTCAGTTGGTAGAGCATGGCGTTTGCAACGGCAGGGTTGTGGGTTCGATTCCCATGGGGGGCCAGTATGAAAAACTAGTCACATGTACAGGGTTGCAGGTCATTATTGTGAATAGTCACATGTACAGGGTTGCAGGTGGTCATTATTGGGGATTATTGTGAATAGTCACTTGTACAGGGTTGCAGGTGGTCATTATTGGGGATTATTGTGAATAGTCACATATACAGGGTTGCAGGTGGTCATTATTGTGGATTATTGCGAATAGTCAAATGTACAGGGTTGCAGGTGGTCATTATTGTGGATTATTGTGAACATCTTTGACGTGTCTGGGCGGCTTAATACACCATACACAACATCATTATTAACAGAGGAAGGGTTAGTCATTCATATCACACAATTACTATTTTAGTTATTGTTTTGTATTTGTTTGTACAAATTTGTAGAATTTTGTTTTTACTTTCACATTATTTTGTGTAGATGAATTACGAAAAATTATAATCAAATCTATTTCAATCCCACTTTTTAAAGCAACAAAATGTGAAAAAAGTTATAGTGGGTGTAGACTTTCCATAGGCACTGTATAGCCTAATAATATTTAGGAAGTTAAATTCCTTGGGAAGATAACTGCCCGTGCTTCTCCATCCATTCATATATAGACTACTCTATTTAATTGAGACCAAACGCTCACCTGATCTGGTACGCCCAACTAGGAGAGGAGAGGTATGGCTGCTGAACTAGGACAGGAGAGGTATGGCTGCCGAACTAGGAGAGGAGAGGTATGGCTGCTGAACTAGGAGAGGAGAGGAGAGGTATGGCTGCTGAACTAGGACAGGAGAGGTATGGCTGCTGAACTAGGACAGGAGAGGTATGGCTGCTGAACTAGGCGAGGAGAGGTATGGCTGCTGAACTAGGAGAGGAGAGGTATGGCTGCTGAACTAGGACAGGAGAGGTATGGCTGCTGAACTAGGCGAGGAGAGGTATGGCTGCTGAACTAGGAGAGGAGAGGTATGGCTGCTGAACTAGGAGAGGAGAGGTATGGCTGCTGAACTAGGAGAGGAGAGGTATGGCTGCTGAACTAGGACAGGAGAGGTATGGCTGCTGAACTAGGAGAGGAGAGGTATGGCTGCTGAACTAGGACGGGAGAGGTATGGCTGCTGAACTAGGACGGGAGAGGTATGGCTGCTGAACTAGGACGGGAGAGGTATGGCTGCTGAACTAGGACGGGAGAGGTATGGCTGCTGAACTAGGACAGGAGAGGCTGCTGAACTAGGACAGGAGAGGTATGGCTGCTGAACTAGGAGAGGAGAGGTATGGCTGCTGAACTAGGAGAGGAGAGGTATGGCTGCTGAACTAGGAGAGGAGAGGTATGGCTGCTGAACTAGGACATGAGAGGTATGGCTGCTGAACTAGGACATGAGAGGTATGGCTGCTGAACTAGGAGAGGAGAGGTATGGCTGCTGAACTAGGAGAGGAGAGGTATGGCTGCTGAACTAGGAGAGGTATGGCTGCTGAACTAGGAGAGGAGAGGAGAGGTATGGCTGCTGAACTAGGAGAGGAGAGGAGAGGTATGGCTGCTGAACTTGAAACAGCAAGAAAGACGAGCGGTCTGTTGCACTTTCTCTTGACCTACGTTTTGCACGTAGGATATAGCCTGTCTTTTAGGAGCGGGAATATTTTCAGTCAGAGACAAATGGATAATTAATATATATTGAGAAGGAAGACTCAACGCTCGATCCCCATGTTGCGCCTTTTGCTTTATATTGATAATCACATTTTGGGATTTCACCTCGACTCACGTTGGTTGAGCGTCCCCAACTTATTTCTATTAACAGACACTGTAGTAAACTATAGCCTAATTATATTTAAGTGAATTTCCTTGGAAAGATAACTGCCATGTGATTTATTCGCCCATTCATAGGTAGCCTGGTAGGCTAGTGTGTGAATAATGTGAAAGAGGTGCTTTTAGTACAATAGCTAGGCTAACGCATACACAGCAGAAAGACACCGTTTCCAAATAATCTGCGGAACAAGTATATTTATCACCGCGTTTTCTGTCTGACCGCCCTTAACATGAAAAATACGGACCGCGCTGCAATGATCTCTGTCGGAGCCCGCAGCCCTCTACCTCCAAACATCTTTGTTGTACCATTTGAAAGTGGAAAGAAATATATACAGTACCAGTCAAAAGTTTGGACACACCTACTCATTCAAGGGTTTTTCTTTATTTTAACGTTGTAGAATAATAGTGAAGACGTCAAAACTATGAAATAACACATATGGAATGATGTAGTAACCAAGAAAGTGTTAAACAATCAAAATATGTGGTGTTTGAGATTCTTCAAATAGCCACCCTTTGCCTTGAAGACAGCTTTGCCCAGTCTTGGCATTCTCTCAACCAGCTTCATGAGGTAGTCACCTGGAATATATTCTGATTTGTTTAACACTTTGTTGGTTACAACATGATTCCATATGTGTTATTTCATAGTTTGGATGTTATTACATTTTAGTACATTTGTCAGCCAAAACATGACACTCACCCTTTTTTTATGTGTTCTATCGCAAACTGTCATCAACATGAAGCTTTCCAACGTAACATCAACTATCCAATCAAAGCCACATTGACAATTTGAAATTAGCACATCAATTACAAATAATTACAATTTAATATATTTAAATCCCACTTTGTAACGTAACAAAATTTGAAAAAGGTTCAAGGGAGTGCAGACGTTCTAAAGGCAATGTATTACATTAGGTTAAGATTTCAAAATAGTCTGATGCATATCCTGTAGATCAGATCAAATAGCCTGAAGATCAGATCAAGGAACGCTGTCTATACTTCCATCCCTTTTGTTATGGGCTGATTCCATCGCCAGCAATGCCCAAAAATATTCTTGGAATTCTCACATAGAAACGTAATTGGGGTCTAAAATAAAAATAAGCTAAATCAATTTGCCCTTTTTCCCGATAGGGAATGTCTTATTGGTCTGAAGTGTAAGATATTGGTTTCTCCCGTGGGAGCCCCGGGTTCATATCGTGCGTGTTACATACAGTTACAATATTTGAGCGCTGCAAATCTGCGTAGCAAGCAAACAGACGATGTGTATTATTTTTAACATGCTGTGAAAGTAGTACTCTCTTTTAGGAATGGGTAATCGTTTACAAGTTACAAGCTATATCATAAACCCATCGTTGAAAACCACATTTTTCATCTTCTGTGGTTTGGTAACTTCCTGTTGTTCAACGGACCGGAATGAAGAAGCAGAGTTTGGAAAACAATTTTTTGGTGTCCATTAAGTCTTAAACAGCAAGGGGGCATTGTTTCCACTCCGTTGTGGCAGTCCCCATTTAAATGCAAGACCTCATCATACCATTGTTGTGTTGTTTTACCCTTAGTGTACTAACATGAGAACTCCACTACCCTCTTTTGGGGATTTACAGGAAACACCTATTCCACCCCCCTCCTCCTTCTTCCTCCAACCCTCCTCCCCCTCCCCCTCTTGGGGTCCCCAGGTCGTGCCTCTCCTGGTAACTTACTGCTGGGTCTGAAGAGGGTGTCTGTGCTGCTGGTCGACTGCAGGAAAACACCGGGACGGAGTGGGTTTATGCTCTTACATACATTTATTTTGGGACACTCCCTAGATGTCCTTAATTACCATTAAATACAATCACTAACCTTCTTAAAATGTAGAATCATTAGAAGCACTCCTACCCCATTGGTTACATTGATGATTTTAACCCATACAAAATGCTCAAATCTGATCACAAGAGTTTGGAAAGCTGGGCCTTGAACTAACTTCGATATGAAGAAGGAACCCTAACTGTCTGTCTTTGTTTCACAGGGGACAGCCCTAACCGTCGCTCTCTCAGTAGAAGGGGCATATCATCTGGGGAGGCTAACCAACATCATGATGCTGATGAGGCAGAGAAGAGTCTCTCCAGATCAGAACACCTCAAGAAACACCAGCAGAGACTTACAGGGAAGAAACCTCACCGCTGCTTTGACTGTGGAAAGAGTTTCACCTCTTCAGCAAATCTTAAAACACACCAGAGAATTCATACTGGAGAGAAACCTTACCACTGCTCTGACTGTGGGAAGAGTTTTGCTCAGTTAGGGACCCTGAAAAAACACCAGCTGAGACACACAGGAGAGAAACCTTTTAGCTGTGAACAATGTGGGAGGAGATTCACTGTGTCAGGAGCCCTGACAGTTCACCAACGAATACACACAGGAGCAAAACCTTTTCAGTGCACTGACTGTGGGATGAGTTTTGCCCATTCAAGTAGTCTGAAAACACACCAGCAGAAACACAAAGGAGAGAAGCCTTACCACTGCTCCCTGTGTGGAACGAGTTTTACCCAGTTAGGGAAGCTGAAAATGCATGAGAGAATACACACAGGAGAGAAGCCTCTTCACTGCTCCCTGTGTGGAACGAGTTTTACCCAGTTATGGAACCTGAAAATGCATGAGAGAATACACACAGGAGAAAAGCCTTACTACTGCTCCCAGTGCGGAAAGAGTTTTACCAGCTTATGGAACCTGAAAATGCATGCGAGAATACACACAGGAGAAAAGCCTTACCACTGCTCCCTGTGTGAGAAGAGTTTTGCCCAGTTAGGGAACCTGAAAATGCATGCGAGAATGCACACAGGAGAGAAGCCTTACCACTACTCTTAAAGCGTAGAATACTGCTCCCACTTTTTGACTGTGAAATTGTGATTTTGTTCATGCCACATGAAATCGAATTGTATAAAGCAGACTCAAAAAAGACATCACCTGAATATGAAGCAGGCTATGTCAGTTTGAATGTATCCGAGTAAAGAACGTCATGCTGCTTACTTAGCGATCACTACTTTCTCTCAATTAGACACATACAGTACCAGTCAAATGTTTTACTATTTTCTACATTGTAGAATAATAGTGAAGACATCAAAACTATGAAATAACACATATGGAATTATTTAGTGACCCAAAAAAATGTTTAGCACAGTTCCCGCTCAGCCCAGTCAAAACTGTTCGCTGCTCTGGCACCCCAATGGTGGAACAAGCTCCCTCACGACGCCAGGACAGTTGACGTGTACCTATGATGAAAATTACAGGCCTCTCTCATCTTTTTAAGTGGGAGAACTTGCACAATTGGTGGCTGACTAAATACTTTTTTCCCCCACTGTATCTGCAAGGTTAGCTCCAGGTAAATATTGCAATCCTTTAGCCATTCCTGAATCCGGTGTCGTTTTACGTATCACTTCATAAACACTCTGCCATGGGATCGGTACGTCAAAAATCTCTTCCCAACTATTTTGCAATCTATATGGGATGGCTGTCAATCCTTTGGTCCTTAAATGAAACTGGAATACTTTTTTTTATTTATCACAGTTTTCTTTAACCAATTATGTTCTTTAATGAAAGGCCGACAGACAAGTTCCTTACTTTCTCCCCCTTCCACTTTCCTCTTCCATTTTTTGCGTTAAGGCTGCAATTATTTGGTTGTAATTTTGGGTAGAGCAGACATTTCCATATGTTTTTTGTTAGCTGCATGTGCGACAACTCCACCAGTCCTACCGATGATATCATTTACGAAGATTATACCTTTTTTAAACATTCTGTCAAAAAATAAAGGTTTTTTGTCAATTTGTATATTTGAATTTAACCACAATATTTGTTGCATTATTTGTTCTGTCATTTCTGGAGGATTGAATTGAAATTGCAACCAACTTTCTATGGCTTGTTTTAGAAATAGTGATATTTGGGAGATGATTTCCTTTTCAAATAACTGCAAATGAGTTGTTGTAATCTGAATAAAGGGAAAAAAGGCCTTTCTTGAACATTGGGTGAGACAATCTTACTAATTTGCTTGAGAACCAGTTCGGATTTAAGTATAACTTTTGTATGACTGAAGCTTTTAGTGATAGGTCTAATGCTTTAATATTTAATAATTTCTGTCCTCCGAATTCATATTCATTATATAAATATGCCCTTTTAATTTTGTCTGGCTTGCCGTTCCAAATCAAATTGAGTCTTTTTTTCTCATATAGTTTTAAAAACTGTTCGCTAGGCGTAGGCAAGACCATAAGCAAATAGGTAAACTGGGATAATACTAAAGAGTTAATCAGGGTGATTTTTCCACAAATTGACAGATTATACCTTGATATCATTTACGAAGATTATACCTTTTTAAAACATTTTGGTTTATTATCCATACATGGTTCATTATAACAGGTAACAGTGGAACTATTCATGTGAAAAAAGAACAAACAGAGGATTCCTTTTATTAAAGGAAGTTTACATACACCTTAGCCAAATATATTTAAACTCAGTTTTTCACAATTCCTGACATTTAATCCAAGTAAAAATTCCCTGTCTTGGGTCAGTTAGGATCACCACTTTTATTTTAAGAATGTGAAATGTCCGAATAATAGTAGAGAGAATGATTTATTTCAGCTTTTATTTATTTCATCACATTCCCAGTGGGTCAGAAGTTTACATACACTCAATTTAGTATTTGGTAGCATTGCCTTTAAATTGTTTTAACTTGGGTCAAACGTTTCGGGTAGCCTTCCACAAGCTTCCTACAATAAGTTGGGTGAATTTTGGCCCATTCCTCTTGACAGAGTTGGTGTAACTGAGTCAGGTTTGTAGGCCTCCTTGCTCGCACACACTTTTTCAGTTCTGCCCACACATTTTCTATAGGATTGAGGTCAGGGCTTTGTGGTGGCCACTCCAATACCTTGACTTTGTTGTCCTTAAGCCATTTTGCCACAACTTTGGAAGTATGCTTGGGGTCATTGTCCATTTAGAAGACCGATTTGGGACCAAGCTTTAACTTTCTGACTGATGTCTTGAGATGTTGCTTCAATATATCCAAACAATTTTCCGTCCTCATGATGCCATCTATTTTGTGAAGTGCACCAGTCCCTCCTGCAGCAAAGCACCCCCACAGCATGATGCTGGCACCCCCGTGCTTCACGGTTGGGATGGTGTTCTTTGTCTTGAGATGTTGCTTCAATATATCCAAACAATTTTCCTTCCTCATGATGCCATCTATTTTGTGAAGTGCACCAGTCCCTCCTGCAGCAAAGCACCCCCACAGCATGATGCTGCCACCCCCGTTCTTCACGGTTGGGATGGTGTTCTTCGGCTTGCAATGACCCCCTTTTTTTTCCTCCTCCAAACATAACGATGGTCATTATGGCAAAACAGTTCTATTTTTGTTTCATCAGACCAGAGGACATTTCTCCAAGATCCCCATGTGCAGTTGCAAACCGTAGTCTTGCTTTTTTATGGCTGTTTTGGAGCAGTGGCTTCTTCCTTGCTGAGCGGCCTTTCAGGTTATGTCGATATAGGACTCGTTTTACTGTGGATATAGATACTTTTGTACCTGTTTCCTCCAGCATCTTCACAAGGTCCTTTGCTGTTGTTCTGGGATTGATTTGCACTTTTCGCACCAAAGTACGTTAATCTCTAGGAGACAGAACACGTCTCCTTCCTAAGCAGTATGACGGCTGCCTGGTCCCATGGTGTTTATACTTGCATACTATTGTTTGTACAAATGAATGTGGTACCTTCAGGCATTTGGAAATTGCTCCCAAGGATGAACCAGATGTGGAGGTCTACAAAGAAAAATTCTGAGGTCTTTGCTGATTTCTTTGGATTTTCCCATGATGTCAAGCAAAGAGGCACTGAGTTTGAAGGTAGGCCTGGAAATACATCCACAGGAACACCTCCAATTGACTCATTTACATTTACATTTTAATCACTTAGCAGACGCCTTTATCCAGAGCGACTTACAGTTAGTGAGTGCATACATTTTTCATACTGCCCCCCGTGGGAAACGAACCCACAACCCTGGCATTGCAAGCGCCATGCTCTACCAACTGAGCTACAGGGGACTATGCTAATGACTCAAATTATGTCAATTAGCCTATCAGAAGCTTGTAAAGCCATGACATCAATTTCTGGAATTTTCCAAGCCGTTTAAAAGCACAGTCAACTTAGTGTATGTAAACTTCTGACCCACTGGAATTGTGACACAGTGAATTATAAGTGAAATAATCTGTCTGTAAACAATTGTTGGAAAAATTACTTGTGTCATGCATGTCAAAGTAGATGTCCTAACCGACTTGCCAAAATTATAGTTTGTTAACAAGAAATTAGTGGAGTGGTTGAAAAACGAGTTTGAATGACTCCAACCTAAGTATATGTAAACTTCCGACTTCAACTGTGTCATAACAGGGTTTATTCATAACATGGTTTACTATCAGATCCTCAAATAATTCTACAGCTGCATCACCGAAAGCATCCTGACTGGTTGCATCACGGCCTGGTATGGCAACTGCTTGGCCTCCGACTGCAAGGCACGACAGAGGGTAGTGCGTACGGCCCAGTACATCACTGGGGCCAAGCTTCCTGCCATCCAGGACCTCTATACCAGGCGGTGTCAGAGGAAGGCCCTCAAAATTGTCAAAGACTCCAGCCACCCAAGTCATAGGCTGTTCTCTCTGCTACCGCATGGCAAGCAGTACCGGAGCGCCAAGTCTAGGTCCAAAAGACTTCTCAACAGCTTCTACCCCCAAGCCATAAGACTCCTGAACAGCTAATCATGGCTACCCGGACTATTTGCACTGCCCCCCCACCCACCCCATCTTTTTACGCTGCTGCTACTCTGTTAATTATTTATGCATAGTCACTTTAACTCTACCCACATGTACATATTACCTCAACTACCTCAACTAGCCGGTGCCCCCGCACATTGACTCTGCAACGGTACCCCCCTGTATATATAGCCTCCCTACTGTCACTTTATTTTACTTCTGCTCTTTTTTTCTCAACAATTTGTTTTTGTTTTATTTTACTTTTTTATAAAAAATAAATGCACTGTTGGTTAAGGGCTGTGAGTAAGCATTTCACTGTAATGTCTGCACCTGTTGTATTTGGCGCATGTGGCCAATACAATTTAATAATAATAATAATAATAATAATATGCCATTTAGCAGACGCTTTTATCCAAAGCGACTTACAGTCATGCGTGCATACATTTTTGTGTATTTGATTATGACAGGATTTATTTATAATATGGATTCACAAAACATTTCTTAAGGTTTTCAAAATCCAGACTCAATGCATGGCTCACCTAGTCTCAACCTGCTTCCAAACAGCAGTACAGGGGAAAGGGGTGGGGGGGGGGATAATGCACCAAATGTAACTATTGAACAGCCAAGCCACATCTGTAGCCTATTGGCTGTCTTGACTGAGTCTGCTTCTGGCACCAATAACATCCCTTCTCCTTCTATAGCAGCTCCTTTATTGGTCACTTAGCAGGATGTTACAGCACCAGCTCTATGTACTATCTATACCTTTCAGTGCCAATATGACTGTGATGACAATTTGTAAGTCGCTCTGGATAAGAGCGTCTGCTAAATGACGAAAATGTAAATGTAAATGTAAATGTAAATAATATACATATGGCCTATTCATAAAAGGGTGGATTCATAATGTACAAATCCCTATTCAGCTTCTACATCTGCATAGAGGAAATTATTATCTGTAAGAAGTAAGAGAACTGGTTATTTACCAATTATTTGTTTACATTGTTTGCTAGAATATAGTTTTTGTTCAACTGTGTTACCCACTCCAGTCAGCAGATGGCGATGTGTGTCTTTCAGGTGATGCTTCTTCCCACTCCAGTCAGCAGATGGCGATGTGAGTCTTTCAGGTGATGCTTCTTCCCACTCCAGTCAGCAGATGGCGATGTGAGTCTTTCAGGTGATGATTCTTCCCACTCCAGTCAGCAGATGGTGATGTGTGTCTTTCAGGTGATGCTTCTTACCACTCCAGTCAGCAGATGGCGATGTGTGTCTTTCAGGTGATGCTTCTTCCCACTCCAGTCAGCAGATGGCGATGTGAGTCTTTCAGGTGATGCTTCTTCCCACTCCAGTCAGCAGATGGCGATGTGAGTCTTTCAGGTGATGATTCTTCCCACTCCAGTCAGCAGATGGCGATGTGTGTCTTTCAGGTGATGCTTCTTACCACTCCAGTCAGCAGATGGCGATGTGTGTCTTTCAGGTGATGATTCTTCCCACTCCAGTCAGCAGATGGCGATGTGAGTCTTTCAGGGGATAATTCTTGCGTGACGTATATTCTAGTGGACGGGACGGGACGGGACGCTTTTTCAAAACCAACAATTCAGCCGCCTTGGTAGCTTGCTAGCCAACATAAAACCAACATTTTGAAGCTCTTTAGACCATTTTTGTGTATATTAACATCATTGTTTTAAACACACTGTCTGTGTATTTACCAGTTACTCCATTTGATTTCATACATACGTTATTAGCTATCTGGCTAAGTAACACTAGGCTAATGCTAACTAGCTAGATAACATCCCCGACCATGAGCTCACTAAGCTACTCTCCTCCTCCTAAAGAAGAGGAGGTCTGCTGGACGGAGAAAGACGTTACAGTGAAAGAAGAGGAGGAGGATGTCACAGTTAAAACAGAAGTAGAGGGTGACGCTGTTACCGTGAAAGAAGAGGAAGAAGTTACAGTGAAAGATGAGGAAGAAGGTTTCAGAGTGAAAGAGGAGGATGCAGTTTTTGGAGTGAAGGAGGAGGGGGAGATTACTGTCACATTGGAGGAAGAAGAGGAGACTGGAGAGCTGATTAACACCAGTAAGTAGTATTTTAAAAACAGTGGCACAAACTCTGTAGTTGTTGAACTATTGAACTAATGTGTCGTCTTAAAGACTGCGGTCAAGTGATCCGTCATTCGCAAAACGTGGTCAAGACACCCACCCTTCTGTTTCCGCCTGAATTTTCTTACCGAATAGATACCACTTAACTGTACCGCGTGTTTTCTGGGAGGGAAACTGAGTCGTATGCTCTCTAATGCTCCGACAGAAACGATAGCTACAAATCATTCTAAAAATGACTTTGATATCACGGGTAGAGTGAGGCTGCAGAGGTTGCAGTAGCCTAACGTTGGTGCTGTTTAGGAAATGTTAAATTGTCAAAGCAAGACGTGTTTACGGTCATGATACACACACAGGACGATCTAAATGAGCTTGATATGTTTTTAGTATATCATGAATCCAGTGTGATGACCGTTGCTTACCATACGATCTCCATATTAAAATATGGGTTAATATAATTACTTATTCTATATTACAGTTAACTTTGAAGTAAAATTGGATTGTAAACATTTTGTCATGTCTACCACTAGTACGTCACTAATCCATTTTCATTAACATTAACATTAACATTAGACTGTAAACTCTCCTTCCAGACTCACATTAAGAATCTCCAATCCAAAGTTAAATCTAGAATCGGTTTCCTATTTCGCAACAAAGCCTCCTTCACTCATGCTGCCAAACATGCCCTCGTAAAACTGACTATCCTACCGATCCTTGACTTCGGCGATGTCATTTACAAAATAGCCTCCAACACTCTACTCAGCAAATTAGATGTAGTCTATCACAGCGCCATCCGTTTTGTCTCCAAAGCCCCATATACTACCCACCACTGTGACCTGTACGCTCTTGTTGGCTGGTCCTCACTACATATTCGTCGCCAAACCCACTGGCTCCAGGCCATCTATAAATCGCTGCTAGGCAAATCCCCGCCTTATCTTAGCTCATTGGTCACCATAGCATCACCCACCCGTAGTCTGCGCTCCAGCAGGTATATCGCACTGGTCATCCCCAAAGCCGCAATTCCTTCCAGTTCTCTGCTGCCAATGACTGGAACAAATTGCAAAAATCTCTGAAGCTGGAGACTCTTATCTCCCTCACTAACTTTAAGCATCAGTTGTCAGAGCACCTTACCGATCACTGCACCTGTACACAGCCCATCTGAAATTAGCCCACCCAACTACCTCATCCCCATATTGTTATTTATTTTGCTCATTTGCACCCCAGTATCTCTATTTGCACATCATCTCTTGCACATCTATCATTCCAGTGTTAATACTAATTGTAATTATTTTGCACTATGGCCTATTTATTGCCTTATCTCCATAACTTATTACATTTGCACACACTGTATATATATTTTCTGTTGTATTTTTGACTTTATGTTTTGTTTTACCCCATATGTAACTCTGGGTTGTTGTTTTTATCGCACTGCTTTGCTTTATCTTGGCCAGGTCGCAGTTGTAAATGAGAACTTGTTCTCAACTGGCTTACCTGGTTAAATAAACGTTAAATAAAATAAAAAAATAAAAATGATTTGTATGTTGGCCGAATCCCAACGTTTCAGTTGAACGGAAGTGAAGGCGGAGCCTGGGTCTTTTCTCTTGTGACTTTAGCTCCGTGCAGAGTAGAACACCAGACAACATGATTGAACAAAGGAGGAATGTTAAAATGATGTCGGACGGTAACTTTTGAAAATGAGCTAAACAGAAGCCTCCTGCTGTATTATTATTTGTATGTTGGCGGAAGTCCCATTTTTCAGTCCAACGGAAGTGAAGGGAGGGTCACATGTTCTCTATTCTCCATTTTGTCTTCTGACTTTAGGCAGAGTCACATGTTGAAATATAACGTCTCGGTCCTCTACCTCCCTGATCTAAAAGGTCCGTAGACTAGAGATAAACATCTAGTTAACTTCGCCTGAACTCTGCAATCGACCATAAACACACGTTTCTACAATGAATCAGGTGAGTTTAGATTAATTTAATCATTTTTATAAGGGTCTTTGTATCCTACTTTCTGCTTTTACACTGGGCGCATTTAATGGTCCTTGACTTTTGGAAAATCATTTTTGTAGTTTAGCTGGTTACTCGTAGCCAGGCCCGGCGGCAGGATGAACTCGGCAAAGGGGCATCAGAAATGACTAAGGGGGCACAACTATTTTCGCTTGCTGATAACACAGGATGGATAATAATCGATAGTACATTTACCCACAATGTATATGCAGCCACGCACGGCTGTCTTGCAGCAAGAATACAGGCTACTGCACCGCTTTACAAACATGGACAATTCATAAATAGCAAGTCATGACTACGCTACACAGTTACATGCACAATACCCAACAATACAAAACAGTTGCTAATTACCGTAATAACACTTCCTCATGCCAATACAATGCATTTCCAATCGTGGAAAGCAAACAATAATGCACTACCAATGACTTGTCGGTACAATGCAGTTAGTTGGAGCTTGCCAGTTGGCTGTAGGCTACTCTACTAGCAGCTTACCAGTTGGCTGTAGGCTACTCCACTAGCAGCTTGCCAGTTGGCTGTAGGCTACTCCACTAGCAGCTTGCCTGTTGGCTGTAGGCTACTCCACTAGCAGCTTGCCAGTTGGCTGTAGGCTACTCCACAAGCAGCTTGCCAGTTGGCTGTAGGCTACTCCACTAGCAGCTTGCCAGTTGGCTGTAGGCTACTCCACTAGCAGCTTGCCAGTTGGCTGTAGGCTACTCCACTAGCAGCTTGCCAGTTGGCTGTAGGCTCCACTAGCAGCTTACCAGTTGGCTGTAGGGTACTCCACTAGCAGCTTGCCAGTTGGCTGTAGGCTACTCCACTAGCAGCTTGCCAGTTGGCTGTAGGCTACTCCACTAGCAGCTTGTTAAAAACTGTAAGCAAGCTATCCTTTTCCTTCAAACAAGATCTGAAATATTTATATTCTCCTTTCACTCTGTCATTTAGGTCATTATTGTGGATTATTGTGAATAGTCACATGTACAGGGTTGCAGGTGGTCACTGTGGTCTAAGGCACTGCATCGCACTGCACTGCACAGCGTCGTCCAGGGTAGGGGAGGGAATGGCCGGCAGGGATGTAGCTCAGTTGGTAGAGCATGGCGTTTGCAACGGCAGGGTTGTGGGTTCGATTCCCATGGGGGGCCAGTATGAAAAACTAGTCACATGTACAGGGTTGCAGGTCATTATTGTGAATAGTCACATGTACAGGGTTGCAGGTGGTCATTATTGGGGATTATTGTGAATAGTCACTTGTACAGGGTTGCAGGTGGTCATTATTGGGGATTATTGTGAATAGTCACATATACAGGGTTGCAGGTGGTCATTATTGTGGATTATTGCGAATAGTCAAATGTACAGGGTTGCAGGTGGTCATTATTGTGGATTATTGTGAACATCTTTGACGTGTCTGGGCGGCTTAATACACCATACACAACATCATTATTAACAGAGGAAGGGTTAGTCATTCATATCACACAATTACTATTTTAGTTATTGTTTTGTATTTGTTTGTACAAATTTGTAGAATTTTGTTTTTACTTTCACATTATTTTGTGTAGATGAATTACGAAAAATTATAATCAAATCTATTTCAATCCCACTTTTTAAAGCAACAAAATGTGAAAAAAGTTATAGTGGGTGTAGACTTTCCATAGGCACTGTATAGCCTAATAATATTTAGGAAGTTAAATTCCTTGGGAAGATAACTGCCCGTGCTTCTCCATCCATTCATATATAGACTACTCTATTTAATTGAGACCAAACGCTCACCTGATCTGGTACGCCCAACTAGGAGAGGAGAGGTATGGCTGCTGAACTAGGACAGGAGAGGTATGGCTGCCGAACTAGGAGAGGAGAGGTATGGCTGCTGAACTAGGAGAGGAGAGGAGAGGTATGGCTGCTGAACTAGGACAGGAGAGGTATGGCTGCTGAACTAGGACAGGAGAGGTATGGCTGCTGAACTAGGCGAGGAGAGGTATGGCTGCTGAACTAGGAGAGGAGAGGTATGGCTGCTGAACTAGGACAGGAGAGGTATGGCTGCTGAACTAGGCGAGGAGAGGTATGGCTGCTGAACTAGGAGAGGAGAGGTATGGCTGCTGAACTAGGAGAGGAGAGGTATGGCTGCTGAACTAGGAGAGGAGAGGTATGGCTGCTGAACTAGGACAGGAGAGGTATGGCTGCTGAACTAGGAGAGGAGAGGTATGGCTGCTGAACTAGGACGGGAGAGGTATGGCTGCTGAACTAGGACGGGAGAGGTATGGCTGCTGAACTAGGACGGGAGAGGTATGGCTGCTGAACTAGGACGGGAGAGGTATGGCTGCTGAACTAGGACAGGAGAGGCTGCTGAACTAGGACAGGAGAGGTATGGCTGCTGAACTAGGAGAGGAGAGGTATGGCTGCTGAACTAGGAGAGGAGAGGTATGGCTGCTGAACTAGGAGAGGAGAGGTATGGCTGCTGAACTAGGACATGAGAGGTATGGCTGCTGAACTAGGAGAGGAGAGGTATGGCTGCTGAACTAGGAGAGGAGAGGTATGGCTGCTGAACTAGGAGAGGTATGGCTGCTGAACTAGGAGAGGAGAGGAGAGGTATGGCTGCTGAACTAGGAGAGGAGAGGAGAGGTATGGCTGCTGAACTTGAAACAGCAAGAAAGACGAGCGGTCTGTTGCACTTTCTCTTGACCTACGTTTTGCACGTAGGATATAGCCTGTCTTTTAGGAGCGGGAATATTTTCAGTCAGAGACAAATGGATAATTAATATATATTGAGAAGGAAGACTCAACGCTCGATCCCCATGTTGCGCCTTTTGCTTTATATTGATAATCACATTTTGGGATTTCACCTCGACTCACGTTGGTTGAGCGTCCCCAACTTATTTCTATTAACAGACACTGTAGTAAACTATAGCCTAATTATATTTAAGTGAATTTCCTTGGAAAGATAACTGCCATGTGATTTATTCGCCCATTCATAGGTAGCCTGGTAGGCTAGTGTGTGAATAATGTGAAAGAGGTGCTTTTAGTACAATAGCTAGGCTAACGCATACACAGCAGAAAGACACCGTTTCCAAATAATCTGCGGAACAAGTATATTTATCACCGCGTTTTCTGTCTGACCGCCCTTAACATGAAAAATACGGACCGCGCTGCAATGATCTCTGTCGGAGCCCGCAGCCCTCTACCTCCAAACATCTTTGTTGTACCATTTGAAAGTGGAAAGAAATATATACAGTACCAGTCAAAAGTTTGGACACACCTACTCATTCAAGGGTTTTTCTTTATTTTAACGTTGTAGAATAATAGTGAAGACGTCAAAACTATGAAATAACACATATGGAATGATGTAGTAACCAAGAAAGTGTTAAACAATCAAAATATGTGGTGTTTGAGATTCTTCAAATAGCCACCCTTTGCCTTGAAGACAGCTTTGCCCAGTCTTGGCATTCTCTCAACCAGCTTCATGAGGTAGTCACCTGGAATATATTCTGATTTGTTTAACACTTTGTTGGTTACAACATGATTCCATATGTGTTATTTCATAGTTTGGATGTTATTACATTTTAGTACATTTGTCAGCCAAAACATGACACTCACCCTTTTTTTATGTGTTCTATCGCAAACTGTCATCAACATGAAGCTTTCCAACGTAACATCAACTATCCAATCAAAGCCACATTGACAATTTGAAATTAGCACATCAATTACAAATAATTACAATTTAATATATTTAAATCCCACTTTGTAACGTAACAAAATTTGAAAAAGGTTCAAGGGAGTGCAGACGTTCTAAAGGCAATGTATTACATTAGGTTAAGATTTCAAAATAGTCTGATGCATATCCTGTAGATCAGATCAAATAGCCTGAAGATCAGATCAAGGAACGCTGTCTATACTTCCATCCCTTTTGTTATGGGCTGATTCCATCGCCAGCAATGCCCAAAAATATTCTTGGAATTCTCACATAGAAACGTAATTGGGGTCTAAAATAAAAATAAGCTAAATCAATTTGCCCTTTTTCCCGATAGGGAATGTCTTATTGGTCTGAAGTGTAAGATATTGGTTTCTCCCGTGGGAGCCCCGGGTTCATATCGTGCGTGTTACATACAGTTACAATATTTGAGCGCTGCAAATCTGCGTAGCAAGCAAACAGACGATGTGTATTATTTTTAACATGCTGTGAAAGTAGTACTCTCTTTTAGGAATGGGTAATCGTTTACAAGTTACAAGCTATATCATAAACCCATCGTTGAAAACCACATTTTTCATCTTCTGTGGTTTGGTAACTTCCTGTTGTTCAACGGACCGGAATGAAGAAGCAGAGTTTGGAAAACAATTTTTTGGTGTCCATTAAGTCTTAAACAGCAAGGGGGCATTGTTTCCACTCCGTTGTGGCAGTCCCCATTTAAATGCAAGACCTCATCATACCATTGTTGTGTTGTTTTACCCTTAGTGTACTAACATGAGAACTCCACTACCCTCTTTTGGGGATTTACAGGAAACACCTATTCCACCCCCCTCCTCCTTCTTCCTCCAACCCTCCTCCCCCTCCCCCTCTTGGGGTCCCCAGGTCGTGCCTCTCCTGGTAACTTACTGCTGGGTCTGAAGAGGGTGTCTGTGCTGCTGGTCGACTGCAGGAAAACACCGGGACGGAGTGGGTTTATGCTCTTACATACATTTATTTTGGGACACTCCCTAGATGTCCTTAATTACCATTAAATACAATCACTAACCTTCTTAAAATGTAGAATCATTAGAAGCACTCCTACCCCATTGGTTACATTGATGATTTTAACCCATACAAAATGCTCAAATCTGATCACAAGAGTTTGGAAAGCTGGGCCTTGAACTAACTTCGATATGAAGAAGGAACCCTAACTGTCTGTCTTTGTTTCACAGGGGACAGCCCTAACCGTCGCTCTCTCAGTAGAAGGGGCATATCATCTGGGGAGGCTAACCAACATCATGATGCTGATGAGGCAGAGAAGAGTCTCTCCAGATCAGAACACCTCAAGAAACACCAGCAGAGACTTACAGGGAAGAAACCTCACCGCTGCTTTGACTGTGGAAAGAGTTTCACCTCTTCAGCAAATCTTAAAACACACCAGAGAATTCATACTGGAGAGAAACCTTACCACTGCTCTGACTGTGGGAAGAGTTTTGCTCAGTTAGGGACCCTGAAAAAACACCAGCTGAGACACACAGGAGAGAAACCTTTTAGCTGTGAACAATGTGGGAGGAGATTCACTGTGTCAGGAGCCCTGACAGTTCACCAACGAATACACACAGGAGCAAAACCTTTTCAGTGCACTGACTGTGGGATGAGTTTTGCCCATTCAAGTAGTCTGAAAACACACCAGCAGAAACACAAAGGAGAGAAGCCTTACCACTGCTCCCTGTGTGGAACGAGTTTTACCCAGTTAGGGAAGCTGAAAATGCATGAGAGAATACACACAGGAGAGAAGCCTCTTCACTGCTCCCTGTGTGGAACGAGTTTTACCCAGTTATGGAACCTGAAAATGCATGAGAGAATACACACAGGAGAAAAGCCTTACTACTGCTCCCAGTGCGGAAAGAGTTTTACCAGCTTATGGAACCTGAAAATGCATGCGAGAATACACACAGGAGAAAAGCCTTACCACTGCTCCCTGTGTGAGAAGAGTTTTGCCCAGTTAGGGAACCTGAAAATGCATGCGAGAATGCACACAGGAGAGAAGCCTTACCACTACTCTTAAAGCGTAGAATACTGCTCCCACTTTTTGACTGTGAAATTGTGATTTTGTTCATGCCACATGAAATCGAATTGTATAAAGCAGACTCAAAAAAGACATCACCTGAATATGAAGCAGGCTATGTCAGTTTGAATGTATCCGAGTAAAGAACGTCATGCTGCTTACTTAGCGATCACTACTTTCTCTCAATTAGACACATACAGTACCAGTCAAATGTTTTACTATTTTCTACATTGTAGAATAATAGTGAAGACATCAAAACTATGAAATAACACATATGGAATTATTTAGTGACCCAAAAAAATGTTTAGCACAGTTCCCGCTCAGCCCAGTCAAAACTGTTCGCTGCTCTGGCACCCCAATGGTGGAACAAGCTCCCTCACGACGCCAGGACAGTTGACGTGTACCTATGATGAAAATTACAGGCCTCTCTCATCTTTTTAAGTGGGAGAACTTGCACAATTGGTGGCTGACTAAATACTTTTTTCCCCCACTGTATCTGCAAGGTTAGCTCCAGGTAAATATTGCAATCCTTTAGCCATTCCTGAATCCGGTGTCGTTTTACGTATCACTTCATAAACACTCTGCCATGGGATCGGTACGTCAAAAATCTCTTCCCAACTATTTTGCAATCTATATGGGATGGCTGTCAATCCTTTGGTCCTTAAATGAAACTGGAATACTTTTTTTTATTTATCACAGTTTTCTTTAACCAATTATGTTCTTTAATGAAAGGCCGACAGACAAGTTCCTTACTTTCTCCCCCTTCCACTTTCCTCTTCCATTTTTTGCGTTAAGGCTGCAATTATTTGGTTGTAATTTTGGGTAGAGCAGACATTTCCATATGTTTTTTGTTAGCTGCATGTGCGACAACTCCACCAGTCCTACCGATGATATCATTTACGAAGATTATACCTTTTTTAAACATTCTGTCAAAAAATAAAGGTTTTTTGTCAATTTGTATATTTGAATTTAACCACAATATTTGTTGCATTATTTGTTCTGTCATTTCTGGAGGATTGAATTGAAATTGCAACCAACTTTCTATGGCTTGTTTTAGAAATAGTGATATTTGGGAGATGATTTCCTTTTCAAATAACTGCAAATGAGTTGTTGTAATCTGAATAAAGGGAAAAAAGGCCTTTCTTGAACATTGGGTGAGACAATCTTACTAATTTGCTTGAGAACCAGTTCGGATTTAAGTATAACTTTTGTATGACTGAAGCTTTTAGTGATAGGTCTAATGCTTTAATATTTAATAATTTCTGTCCTCCGAATTCATATTCATTATATAAATATGCCCTTTTAATTTTGTCTGGCTTGCCGTTCCAAATCAAATTGAGTCTTTTTTTCTCATATAGTTTTAAAAACTGTTCGCTAGGCGTAGGCAAGACCATAAGCAAATAGGTAAACTGGGATAATACTAAAGAGTTAATCAGGGTGATTTTTCCACAAATTGACAGATTATACCTTGATATCATTTACGAAGATTATACCTTTTTAAAACATTTTGGTTTATTATCCATACATGGTTCATTATAACAGGTAACAGTGGAACTATTCATGTGAAAAAAGAACAAACAGAGGATTCCTTTTATTAAAGGAAGTTTACATACACCTTAGCCAAATATATTTAAACTCAGTTTTTCACAATTCCTGACATTTAATCCAAGTAAAAATTCCCTGTCTTGGGTCAGTTAGGATCACCACTTTTATTTTAAGAATGTGAAATGTCCGAATAATAGTAGAGAGAATGATTTATTTCAGCTTTTATTTATTTCATCACATTCCCAGTGGGTCAGAAGTTTACATACACTCAATTTAGTATTTGGTAGCATTGCCTTTAAATTGTTTTAACTTGGGTCAAACGTTTCGGGTAGCCTTCCACAAGCTTCCTACAATAAGTTGGGTGAATTTTGGCCCATTCCTCTTGACAGAGTTGGTGTAACTGAGTCAGGTTTGTAGGCCTCCTTGCTCGCACACACTTTTTCAGTTCTGCCCACACATTTTCTATAGGATTGAGGTCAGGGCTTTGTGGTGGCCACTCCAATACCTTGACTTTGTTGTCCTTAAGCCATTTTGCCACAACTTTGGAAGTATGCTTGGGGTCATTGTCCATTTAGAAGACCGATTTGGGACCAAGCTTTAACTTTCTGACTGATGTCTTGAGATGTTGCTTCAATATATCCAAACAATTTTCCGTCCTCATGATGCCATCTATTTTGTGAAGTGCACCAGTCCCTCCTGCAGCAAAGCACCCCCACAGCATGATGCTGGCACCCCCGTGCTTCACGGTTGGGATGGTGTTCTTTGTCTTGAGATGTTGCTTCAATATATCCAAACAATTTTCCTTCCTCATGATGCCATCTATTTTGTGAAGTGCACCAGTCCCTCCTGCAGCAAAGCACCCCCACAGCATGATGCTGCCACCCCCGTTCTTCACGGTTGGGATGGTGTTCTTCGGCTTGCAATGACCCCCTTTTTTTTCCTCCTCCAAACATAACGATGGTCATTATGGCAAAACAGTTCTATTTTTGTTTCATCAGACCAGAGGACATTTCTCCAAGATCCCCATGTGCAGTTGCAAACCGTAGTCTTGCTTTTTTATGGCTGTTTTGGAGCAGTGGCTTCTTCCTTGCTGAGCGGCCTTTCAGGTTATGTCGATATAGGACTCGTTTTACTGTGGATATAGATACTTTTGTACCTGTTTCCTCCAGCATCTTCACAAGGTCCTTTGCTGTTGTTCTGGGATTGATTTGCACTTTTCGCACCAAAGTACGTTAATCTCTAGGAGACAGAACACGTCTCCTTCCTAAGCAGTATGACGGCTGCCTGGTCCCATGGTGTTTATACTTGCATACTATTGTTTGTACAAATGAATGTGGTACCTTCAGGCATTTGGAAATTGCTCCCAAGGATGAACCAGATGTGGAGGTCTACAAAGAAAAATTCTGAGGTCTTTGCTGATTTCTTTGGATTTTCCCATGATGTCAAGCAAAGAGGCACTGAGTTTGAAGGTAGGCCTGGAAATACATCCACAGGAACACCTCCAATTGACTCATTTACATTTACATTTTAATCACTTAGCAGACGCCTTTATCCAGAGCGACTTACAGTTAGTGAGTGCATACATTTTTCATACTGCCCCCCGTGGGAAACGAACCCACAACCCTGGCATTGCAAGCGCCATGCTCTACCAACTGAGCTACAGGGGACTATGCTAATGACTCAAATTATGTCAATTAGCCTATCAGAAGCTTGTAAAGCCATGACATCAATTTCTGGAATTTTCCAAGCCGTTTAAAAGCACAGTCAACTTAGTGTATGTAAACTTCTGACCCACTGGAATTGTGACACAGTGAATTATAAGTGAAATAATCTGTCTGTAAACAATTGTTGGAAAAATTACTTGTGTCATGCATGTCAAAGTAGATGTCCTAACCGACTTGCCAAAATTATAGTTTGTTAACAAGAAATTAGTGGAGTGGTTGAAAAACGAGTTTGAATGACTCCAACCTAAGTATATGTAAACTTCTGACTTCAACTGTGTCATAACAGGGTTTATTCATAACATGGTTTACTATCAGATCCTCAAAAAATTCTACAGCTGCATCACCGAAAGCATCCTGACTGGTTGCATCACGGCCTGGTATGGCAACTGCTTGGCCTCCGACTGCAAGGCACGACAGAGGGTAGTGCGTACGGCCCAGTACATCACTGGGGCCAAGCTTCCTGCCATCCAGGACCTCTATACCAGGCGGTGTCAGAGGAAGGCCCTCAAAATTGTCAAAGACTCCAGCCACCCAAGTCATAGGCTGTTCTCTCTGCTACCGCATGGCAAGCAGTACCGGAGCGCCAAGTCTAGGTCCAAAAGACTTCTCAACAGCTTCTACCCCCAAGCCATAAGACTCCTGAACAGCTAATCATGGCTACCCGGACTATTTGCACTGCCCCCCCACCCACCCCATCTTTTTACGCTGCTGCTACTCTGTTAATTATTTATGCATAGTCACTTTAACTCTACCCACATGTACATATTACCTCAACTACCTCAACTAGCCGGTGCCCCCGCACATTGACTCTGCAACGGTACCCCCCTGTATATATAGCCTCCCTACTGTCACTTTATTTTACTTCTGCTCTTTTTTTCTCAACAATTTGTTTTTGTTTTATTTTACTTTTTTATAAAAAATAAATGCACTGTTGGTTAAGGGCTGTGAGTAAGCATTTCACTGTAATGTCTGCACCTGTTGTATTTGGCGCATGTGGCCAATACAATTTGATTTGATTATGACAGGATTTATTTATAATATGGATTCACAAAACATTTCTTAAGGTTTTCAAAATCCAGACTCAATGCATGGCTCACCTAGTCTCAACCTGCTTCCAAACAGCAGTACAGGGGAAAGGGGTGGGGGGGGGGATAATGCACCAAATGTAACTATTGAACAGCCAAGCCACATCTGTAGCCTATTGGCTGTCTTGACTGAGTCTGCTTCTGGCACCAATAACATCCCTTCTCCTTCTATAGCAGCTCCTTTATTGGTCACTTAGCAGGATGTTACAGCACCAGCTCTATGTACTATCTATACCTTTCAGTGCCAATATGACTGTGATGACAATTTGTAAGTCGCTCTGGATAAGAGCGTCTGCTAAATGACGAAAATGTAAATGTAAATGTAAATGTAAATAATATACATATGGCCTATTCATAAAAGGGTGGATTCATAATGTACAAATCCCTATTCAGCTTCTACATCTGCATAGAGGAAATTATTATCTGTAAGAAGTAAGAGAACTGGTTATTTACCAATTATTTGTTTACATTGTTTGCTAGAATATAGTTTTTGTTCAACTGTGTTACCCACTCCAGTCAGCAGATGGCGATGTGTGTCTTTCAGGTGATGCTTCTTCCCACTCCAGTCAGCAGATGGCGATGTGAGTCTTTCAGGTGATGCTTCTTCCCACTCCAGTCAGCAGATGGCGATGTGAGTCTTTCAGGTGATGATTCTTCCCACTCCAGTCAGCAGATGGCGATGTGTGTCTTTCAGGTGATGCTTCTTACCACTCCAGTCAGCAGATGGCGATGTGTGTCTTTCAGGTGATGCTTCTTCCCACTCCAGTCAGCAGATGGCGATGTGAGTCTTTCAGGGGATAATTCTTGCGTGACGTATATTCTAGTGGACGGGACGGGACGGGACGCTTTTTCAAAACCAACAATTCAGCCGCCTTGGTAGCTTGCTAGCCAACATAAAACCAACATTTTGAAGCTCTTTAGACCATTTTTGTGTATATTAACATCATTGTTTTAAACACACTGTCTGTGTATTTAGCAGTTACTCCATTTGATTTCATATTTACGTTATTAGCTATCTGGCTAAGTAACACTAGGCTAATGCTAACTAGCTAGATAACATCCCCGACCATGAGCTCACTAAGCTACTCTCCTCCTCCTAAAGAAGAGGAGGTCTGCTGGACGGAGAAAGACGTTACAGTGAAAGAAGAGGAGGAGGAGGAGGTCACAGTTAAAACAGAAGTAGAGGGTGACGCTGTTACCGTGAAAGAAGAGGAAGAAGTTACAGTGAAAGAAGAGGAAGAAGGTTTCAGAGTGAAAGAGGAGGAGGCAGTTTTTGGAGTGAAGGAGGAGGGGGAGATTACTGTCACATTGGAGGAAGAAGAGGAGACTGGAGAGCTGATTAACACCAGTAAGTAGTATTTTAAAAACAGTGGCACAAACTCTGTAGTTGTTGAACTATTGAACTAATGTGTCGTCTTAAAGACTGCGGTCAAGTGATCCGTCATTCGCAAAACGTGGTCAAGCCACCCACCCTTCTGTTTCCGCCTGAATTTTCTTACCGAATAGATACCACTTAACTGTACCGCGTGTTTTCTGGGAGGGAAACTGAGTCGTATGCTCTCTAATGCTCCGACAGAAACGATAGCTACAAATCATTCTAAAAATGACTTTGATATCACGGGTAGAGTGAGGCTGCAGAGGTTGCAGTAGCCTAACGTTGGTGCTGTTTAGGAAATGTTAAATTGTCAAAGCAAGATGTGTTTACGGTCATGATACACACACAGGAAGATCTAAATGAGCTTGATATGTTTTAGTAAATCATGAATCCAGTGTGATGACCGTTGCTTACCATACGATGTCCATATTATGCCAACTTTAAAATATGGGTTAATATAATTACTTATTCTATATTACAGTTAACTTTGAAGTAAAATTGGATGGTAAACATTTTGTCATGTCTGCCACTAGTCCGTCACTAATCCATGTTCATTAACATGGCGTTATGCTGGCTTCAACATGGGGGAACACTAGTTTACTGCACAGTGCATTAGGAAAGGATTCAGACCCCTTAACTTTCTCCACATTTTGTTACGTTAAAGCATTATTCTAAAATGGATTAGATAGTTTTTCCCCCTCATCAATCTACACACAATACCCCTTAATGACAAAGCAAAAACAGGGTTTTTGCAAATGTATACAGAAAAATACTGAAATATCACATTTACATAAGTATTCAGACCCTTTACTCAGTCTTCTTGGCTATGACGCTACAAGCTTGGCACGCCTGTATTTGGGGAGTTTATCCCATTCTTCTCTGCAGATCCTCTCAAGCTCTGTCAGGTTAGATGGGGAGTGTCACTGCACAGCTATTTTCAGGTTTCTCTATAGATGTTTGATCAGGTTCAACTCTGGGCTCAGGCTGGGCCACTCAAGGACATTCAGAGACTTGTCCCGATGCCACTCCCGCGTTGTCTTGGCTGTGTGCTTAGGGTCATTGTCCTGTTGGAAGGTGAACATTCGCACCAGTCTGAGGTCATGAGCGCTCTGGAGCAGGTTTTCATCAAGGATCTCTCTGTACTTTGCTCCGTTCATCTTTCCCTCAATCCTGACAAGTCTCCCAGTCACTGCCTCTGAAAAACATCCCCACAACTATCCCAAAACATGGGATACCTAAAGTAATAATGAGACAGAGAAGGAACAATAGCAAGATATAAAAATCACATGAGAAATTCGAACAAACCGTACAGTTCAGCAAATAATTATATAGACAGAAATGATGCATGCATGCAAGGCCCATTGGGAACCAAACGACGAAAAACCTAATCCTACTCAAATAAAACCTAATCCTACTTTAAATATCATAAAAGCATTAAGACAAATTCAAGTTATGAAGAGTATTCATAACTAATACTGGGAGACAGCTGTAAGTGGAAGAACCAGCTCTGTAAGCCCTTTCTAAAAGCAATGAAATATGATTGAATGAAAAGCCTATTTTTTTGACTTGGCTTCCTACTCTGTAATTCTCAGGACATTTAATCCATACCCAGGCCTCCTTTAATACTCCATAATGTTTCATCTGTAGGTGCTACAGTCCTCCATTAAGACTCCACAATGTTTCATCATTAGATGCTACAGTCCTCATTTAATACTCCATAAAATGTCATCATTAGATGCTACAGTCCTCCTTTAAGACTCCATAATGTTTCATCATTAGATGCTACAGTCCTCCTTTAAGACTCCATAATGTTTCATCATTAGATGCTACAGTCCTCCTTTAATACTCCATAATGTTTCATCATTAGATGCTACAGTCCTCCTTTAATACTCCATAATGTTTCATCATTAGATGCTACAGTCCTCCTTTAATACTCCATAATGTTTCATCATTAGATGCTACAGTCCTCCTTTAATACTCCATAATGTTTCATCATTAGATGCTACAGTCCTCCTTTAAGACTCCATAATGTTTCATCATTAGATGCTACAGTCCTCCTTTAAGACTCCATAATGTTTCATCATTAGATGCTACAGTCCTCCTTTAAGACTCCATAATGTTTCATCATCAGATGCTACAGTCCTCCTTTAAGACTCCATAATGTTTCATCATTAGATGCTACAGTCCTCCTTTAAGACTCCATAATGTTTCATCATTAGATGCTACAGTCCTCCTTTAAGACTCCATAATGTTTCATCATTAGATGCTACAGTCCTCCTTTAAGACTCCATAATGTTTCATCATTAGATGCTACAGTCCTCCTTTAAGACTCCATAATGTTTCATCATTAGATGCTACAGTCCTCCTTTAAGACTCCATAATGTTTCATCATTAGATGTTATAGTCCTCCTTTAAGACTCCATAATGTTTCATCATTAGATGCTACAGTCCTCCTTTAAGACTCCATAATGTTTCATCATTAGATGCTACAGTCCTCCTTTAAGACTCCATAATGTTTCATCTGTAGGTGAAGCCTCCTTTAAGACTCCATAATGTTTCATCTGTAGGTGAAGCCTCCTTTAAGACTCCATAATGTTTCATCTGTAGGTGAAGCCTCCTTTAAGACTCCATAATGTTTCATCTGTAGGTGAAGCCTCCTTTAAGACTCCATAATGTTTCATCTGTAGGTGAAGCCTTCTTTAAGACTCCATAATGTTTCATCTGTAGGTGAAGCCTTCTTTAAGACTCCATAATGTTTCATCTGTAGGTGAAGCCTCCTTTAAGACTCCATAATGTTTCATCTGTAGGTGCTACAAAAGCAAAAATTGAAAGATGAGAATTGGTTTCATATTAATTGTATGAGTATGTAATTTCCCAAATGTTTTGAGGATTCAATATACAGGTAACACTTGAGTCAATGAGGGATACAACGTATATATTGAAAGCAGCTTCCACACAGCTGTGGTTCCTGAGATAATTAAGCAATTAACATCCAGTCATGCTTAGGGTCATGTATAAAAATGCCCAGTTGACCATTATCTTGGCTACCATGGCTATAAGAATAGATCTCAGAGACTTTGAAAGAGGTGTCTCAAAGGAGCGTAGGGGGTTTAAAGGGAGTTTGTGTCTCAGTCACTGGATCTCAACCTAATTTAACCCTTATGGGAGATTCTGGAGCGGCGCCTGAGACAGCGTTTTCCACCACCATCAACAAAACACCAAATGATTGAATTTCTCATCAAGGAATTGTGTCGCATCCCTCCAATAGAGCTCCAGAAACATGCAGAATCTATGCAAAGACACATTGAAGCTGTTGTGGGGTCCGAAAGACCAAGACACTTTATGTTGGGGATTCCTTTATTTTGGCAGTTACGACACTTTGTGTTGGGGTTTCCTTTATTTTGGCAGGTATGACACTTTCAGCCTAAAAACATGACATTCCATGAGAGCAAGATTCTAGTTGGAGCTCTACATCTTTTGTTTTTCAAATTACACCAAGATTCTTTTAAATGAGACATTATTTTGTAAACTGGCCTCTGGTTTTTGAGGGATCTGGTTTGGATTCAACCTCCTAGCAAGAGAGTTGTGGAGGTTTCATTCAGGTCTCTATTTAAATAGACACTGTTTTTGGCAGGAGAAAGACCAGATTCAGAGGAAGCAGAGACGTCCAAACCAGCAAGACGACGCCACTGCTCCCACTGTGGAAAGGTTTTTAACCAGTTAGGGGACCTGAAACAACATGAGAGAATACACACAGGAGAGAAGCCTCATCACTGCTCCCAGTGTGGAAAGAGTTTTAACCTGAAAGGACAACTGAAAGAGCATGAGAGAATACACACAGGGGAGAAGCCCTACCACTGCTCCCAATGTGAAAAGAGTTTTGCCTGGTTAGCTAACCTGAGAAGACATGAGATGACGCATACAGGAGAGAAGCCTCATCACTGCTCCCAGTGTGGAAAGAGTTTTAACCGGTTATGTCACCTGAGAAGACATGAGAATACACACAGGACATAAGGATGTAGGCTGCTGAACAGTAGGACATAGGACAGATTTAGGCTGAACAGTAGGACATAGGACAGATGTAGGATACTGAACAGTAGGACATAGGACAGATGTAGGTCCAATACATGGTGGGTCAGTAGGCCGTAGAGACTCTGAATGTGTCTTGTGTATTGACTTTCCAGTGTTTTCCGTACTGCATGTATTATAGTTTATTGGGTTTGTGGATTTGTTTGCTGGGTGCGTGTTTTGGTTTTTGCTCTAGCACAACTTATTCAGTTAACCAACTCATCATCAAGCTTTTCTGATTTGAAATGGCTGTGTAGTGTTAGAGGACCTGAGATGACATGAGAGAATACAGAGGCTTTGTTCTGACTGTTGTTTTGGACTGACAACTGTTCTGATTATTCTATTTTCCTTTAAGTTGTTGAAATGTTCCGTATTGACTGACCTTCATGTCTTAAAGTAATGATGGACTTGTCATTTCTCTTTTCTTATTTGAGCTGTTCTTGCCATAGTATGGACTTGGTCTTTTACCAAATAGGGCTATCTTCTGTATATCCCCCCTTACCTTGTCACAACACAACTGATTGGCTGAAACGCATTAAGAAGGAAAGAAATTCCACAAATGAACTTTTAAGAAGGCACACCTGTTAATTGAAATGCATTGAAATACCTGATGAAAGAATGCCAAGAGTGTGCAAAGCTGTCATCAAGGCAAAGGGTGGCTACTTTGAAGAATCTCAAATATATTTTGATTTAACACTGTTTTGGTTAATACATGATTCCATATGTGTTATTTCATTTTGTATTAATTTTTTATTCCACCTTTATTTAACCAGGTAAGCCAGTTGAGAACAAGTTCTCATTTACAACTGCGACCTGGCCAAGATAAAGCAAAGCAGTGCGATAAAAACAACAACACAGAGTTACATATGGGGTAAAACAAAACATAAAGTCAAAAATACAACAGAAAACATATATACAGTGTGTGCAAATGTAGCAAGTTATGGAGGTAAGGCAATAGTTAATCATAGTTTTGATGTCTTCACTATTATTCTACAATGTAGAAAATAGTAAAAATTAAGAAAAACCCTTGAATGAGAAGGTGTTCTAAAACTTTTGACTGGAACTGTATATGAAAATGTTCTAAAATGTTTGACCGGTAGTGTGTGTGTGTGTGTGTGTATATATATATATATACACACACACACACAGTTGAAGTCGGAAGTTTAAATACACTCCAATATATATATATATACACACAGTTGAAGTCGGAAGTTTAAAAACACTCCAATATATATATATACTCTTAGGTTGGAGTCATTAAAACTCGTTTTTCAACCACTCCACGGTTAGAACATCTGCGTGACACAAGTAATTTTTCCAACATTTGTTTACAGACAGATTATTTCACTTATAATTCACTGTATCACAATTCCAGTGGGTCAGACGTTTACATACACTAAGTTGGCTGTGCCTTTAAACAGCTTGGAAAATTCCAGAAAATGATGTCATGGCTTTAGAAGCTTCTGATAGGCTAATTGACATCATTTGAGTCAATTGGAGATGTACCTGTGGATGTATTTCAAGGCCTACCTTCAGACTAAGTGCCTCTTTGCTTGTCATCATGGGAAAATGAAAATAAATCAGCCAAGACCTCAGAAAAGAAATGGTAGATCTCCACAAGTCTGGTTCATCCTTGGGAGCAATTTCCAAACTCCTGAAGGTACAACATTCATCTGTACAAACAATAGTACGCAAGTATAAACACCCTGGGACCACGCAGCCATCATACCACTCAGGAAGGAGACTCGTTCCGTCCTAGAGATGAACATACTTTGGTGCAAAAACTGCAAATCAATCCCAGAACAACAGCAAAGGACCTTGTGAAGATGCTGGAGGAAACAGGTACAAAAGTATCTACATCCACATTAAAACGAGTCCTATTTCGACATAACCTGAAAGGCCGCTCAGCAAGGAAGAAGCCACTGCTCCAAAACCGCATAAAAAAGCCAGACTACGGTTTGCAACTGCACATGGGAACAAAAATCATACTTTTTGGAGAAATGTCCTCTGGTCTGATGAAACAAAAACAGAACTGTTTGGCAATAATGACCATCGTTATGTTTGGAGGAAAATGGGGGAGCCTGCAAGCCGAAGAACACCATCCCAACCGTGAAACACGGGGGTGGCAGCATCATGCTGTGGGGGTGCTTTGCTGCAGGAGGGACTGGTGCACTTCACAAAACAGATGGTATCATGAGGAAGGATAATTATGTGGATATATTGAAGCAACATCTCAAGACATCAGTAAGGAAGTTAAAGCTTGGTCACAAATGGTTCTTCCAAATGGACAATGACCCCAAGCATACTTCCAAAATTGTTGCAAAATGGCTTAAGGACAACAAAATCAAGGTATTGGAGTGGCCATCACAAAGCCCTGACCGCAATCCTATAGAAAATGTGTGGGCAGAACTGAAAAAGCATTTGCGAGCAAGGAGGCCTACAAACCTGACTCAATTACACCAGCTCTGTCATGAGGAATGGGCCAACATTCACCCAACTTATTGTGGGAAGCTTGTGGAAGGCTACCCGAAACGTTTGACCCAAGTTAAACCATTTTAAAGGCAATGCTACCAAATACTAATTGAGTGTATGTAAACTTCTGACTCACTGGGAATGTGATGACATAAACAAAAGCTGAAATAAATCATTCTCTATCCATTCTCTTATCATCCATCCATCCATTGATTCTTGAAGAATATAACTTCTAAATGCCTCATGAGTTCAACCGTTACACTCCATGAGAACCCAAAATGTAAGCTTGTTTTTATCCAATGTTTGTAAACATTGTAAATGTAAACAAACACTATATAGCCTCATAACATGTTTAAAACTATAATGTTGATATCATGGATGGTCAGTCCTTGCATCCATAGCTCTGTCTGGTTACATTTCTCCCATCCCTCAGCTGTTTACCAAAACAGAGGCAGGGCGACCGTTTTGTTATTGTTTCATCTGTGGATTTGCCCTTTAAACAGCTTCATATTAAACAAGATATCAAAGTGTCCCCAACACAAAGGTAAACAATAGGCCTGTAGTAAATGCAGCATTTCGTCTTTCACATGTAAATAGTACTTTTTCAGTAGTGCTCAAAGCATGCAGCGTTCTAAGGCGTCACCACAGATCCTGGTTCGATCCCAGCCGGCCGTGAACCGGGATGACCCATGATGCGGCGCCCAGTTGGCCCAGCGTCGTCCGGCTCAGGGGAAGGGTTTGGCCGGCCTGGGTTTGTCCTTGTCCCATCGCGCTCTAGCTCCTCCTGTGGCCGGCCGAGCACGAGTACGGTGTTCCCTCCGACACGTTGGTGCTGCTGGCTTCCGGGTTAAGCGAGCATTGTGTCAACAAAAGCAGTGCGGCTCTCGACCTTCGCCTCTCCCGAGTCCGTACAGGAGTTGCAGCGATGGGACAACACTGTAACTACCAATTGGGGAGAAAAAGGTGTACAAAAATAATGAATAATAATAATCTTTAACATTGATTTATCCTGCAATAGATGTCGTTCAATTGGGAACATACATTTTTGTCTTCTACTAATGCATTAAGGGGAGTAATCTAAAAGTAACGGAATGGAATATTACTTTACTGATTACCATTTTTGACAGGTACAGTGGGGGGAAAAGTATTTAGTCAGCCACCAATTGTGCAAGTTCTCCCACTTAAAAAGATGAGAGAGGCCTGTAATTTTCATCATAGGTACACGTCAACTATGACAGACAAATTGAGAAAAAAAATTCCAGAAAATCACATTGTAGGATTTTTAATGAATTTATTTGCAAATTATGGTGGAAAATAAGTATTTGGTCACCTACAAACAAGCAAGATTTCTAGCTCTCACAGACCTGTAACTTCTTCTTTAAGAGGCTCCTCTGTCCTCCACTCGTTACCTGTATTAATGGCACCTGTTTGAACTTGTTATCAGTATAAAAGACACCTGTCCGCAACCTCAAACAGTCACACTCCAAACTCCACTATGGCCAAGACCAAAGAGCTGTAAAAAGGACACCAAAAACAAAATTGTAGACCTGCACCAAGCTGGGAAGACTGAATCTGCAATAGGTAAGCAGCTTGGTTTGAAGAAATCGACTGTGGGAGCAATTATTAGGAAATGGAAGACATACAAGACCACTGATAATCTCCCTTGATCTGGGGCTCCACGCAAGATCTCACCCTGTGGGGTCAAAATGATCACAAGAACAGTGAGCAAAAATCCCAGAACCACACGGGGGGACCTAGTGAATGACCTGCAGAGAGCTGGGACCAAAGTAACAAAGCCTACCATCAGTAACACACTACACCGCCAGGGACTCAAATCCTGCAGTGCCAGACGTGTCCCCCTGCTTAAGCCAGTACATGTCCAGGCCCGTCTGAAGTTTGCTAGAGTGCATTTGGATGATCCAGAAGAGGATTGGGAGAATGTCATATGGTCAGATGAAACCAAAATAGAACTTTTGGGTAAAAACTCAACTCGTCGTGTTTGGAGGACAAAGAATGCTGAGTTGCATCCAAAGAACACCATACCTACTGTGAAGCATGGGGGTGGAAACATCTTGCTTTGGGGCTGTTTTTCTGCAAAGGGACCAGGACGACTGATCCGTGTAAAGGAAAAAATGAATGGGGCCATGTATCGTGAGATTTTGAGTGAAAACCTCCTTCCATCAGCAAGGGCATTGAAGATGAAACGTGGCTGGGTCTTTCAGCATGACAATGATCCCAAACACACCGCCCGGGCAACGAAGGAGTGGCTTCGAAGAAGCATTTCAAGATCCTGGAGTGGCCTAGCCAGTCTCCAGATCTCAACCCCATAGAAAATCTTTGGAGGGAGTTGAAAGTCCGTGTTGCCCAGCGACAGCCCCAAAACATCACTGCTCTAGAGGAGATCTGCATGGAGGAATGGGCCAAAATACCAGCAACAGTGTGTGAAAACCTTGTGAGGACTTACAGAAAACGTTTGAACTGTGTCATTGCCAACAAAGGGTATATAACAAAGTATTGAGAAACTTTTGTTATTGACCAAATACTTATTTTCCACCATAATTTGCAAATAAATTCATTAAAAATCCTACAATGTGATTTTCTGGATTTCTTTTCTCATTTTGTCTGTCATAGTTGACGTGTACCTATCATGAAAATTACAGGCCTCTTTCATCTTTTTAAGTGGGAGAACTTGCACAATTGGTGGCTGACTAAATACTTTTTTCCCCACTGTATGTATTGGCAATAATTTATTTCCAATAGGGAGGCATGAAATAATTACAAATGTATATTTTGTCAGGCTGGATGTTTGAAATATGAGTAGGTGATTTGAGTCATGCTTCTTCAGTAGTGGAATAAAGACAATTAGCACTTGAATATTATCAAGAAATACTGGAGTGATGTAAGATTGTTCATAAAATTGTTCATAGACGCATGTGTTATCCTGCGTCAATGTTTATAGGCTGCAAGTATGTTGAATGAAGTTGTTTTCAAGTCGTTGAAACAACGACCTGAGAAATCTCTTCAACTTTCACTTTCAACCAAAACTGAACATAGATTGGACCTCGAGCATAGTCTTCTTTTCAACAACATTTTGCAAGGTGGGATAGCCCAATGTCAAAACATAGTTTTAACGTGTCCAAATCAATAACCAATATGCAGAGTTGTGGAGGTTTCATTCAGGTCTCTGTTTAAATAAACGCTCTGTCTTTGGCAGGAGAAAGACCAGATTCAGAGGAACCAGAGACGTCCAAACCAGCAAGACGATTCCACTGCACCCACTGTGGAAAAGGTTTTAATCAGTTAAGGGACCTGAAACGACATGAGAGAATACACACAGGGGAGAAGCCTTTCCAATGCTCCCAGTGTGGAAAGAGTTTTTCCTTGTTAGCGAGCCTGAAAATACATGAGAGGACACACACAGGAGATAAGCCTCATCACTGCTCCCAGTGTGGAAAGAGTTTTACCCAGTTAGGACACCTGAAAGTAACATGAGAGAATACACACAGGGGAAAAGCCTTATCACTGCTCCCAGTGTGGAAAGAGTTTTAACCGGAAAGAATACCTGAAAGAGCATGAGAGAATACACACAGGGGAGAAGCGAGAGAAGACGTACCACTGCTCCCACTGTGGAAAGGGTTTTAACCAGTTAGGGGACCTCAAACGACATGAGACAATACACACAGGGGAGAAGCCTCATCACTGCTCCCAGTGTGGAAAGGGTTTTAACCAGTTAAAGGACCTGAAACGACATGAGAGAATACACACAGGGGAGAAGCCTTTCCAATGCTCCCATTGTAGAAAGAGTTTTACCCAGTTAGGGAGCCTAAAAATACATGAGAGGACACACACAGGAGATAAGCCTCATCACTGCTCCCAGTGTAGAAAGAGTTTTAACCGGAAAGAATACCTGAAAGAGCATGAGAGAATACACACAGGGGAGAAGCGAGATAAACCTTTCCAATGCTCCCAGTGTGGAAAGAGTTTTTCACAGTTAGGGAACATGAAACAACATGAGAGGACACACACAGGAGAGAAGCCTCATCACTGCTCCCAGTGTGGAAAGAGTTTTACCCAATTAGGACACCTGGAAGTGCATGAGAGAATACACACAGGGGAGAAGTGCTACCACTGCTCCCAATGTGAAAAGAGTTTTGCCTGGTTAGAGTACCTGAAAATACATGAGAGAATACACACAGGAGAGAAGCCTCATCACTGCTCCCAATGTGAAATGAGTTTTGCCTGGTTAGGTCACATGAGAAGACATGAGAGGACGCACACAGGAGATAAGGATGTAGGCTGCTGAACAGTGGGACATAGGACAGATGTAGGCTGAACAGTAGGACATAGGACAGATGTAGGCTGAACAGTAGGACATAGGACAGATGTAGGTCCAATACATGGTGGATCAGTAGGCCGTGGAGACTCTGAATGTGTCTTGTGTATTGACTTTCCAGTGTTTTCCGTACTGCATGTATTATAGTGGATTGGGTTTGTGGATTTGTTTTCTGACTTCACAAAATGAATTTCCATGTAAATGGACAAAGTATATTGCTCTCCTTTTGAGAAAAGAAAAATCCAGTTAGAGGAAGGTTTCCCAAACTCTACCCCAAAGGGTAGATCAGCTTTAATGTTGCAGATAGATTGTATCTTCCACACTCTTGGCATCCCGTCTCTCAACCAGCTTCATGAGGTAGTCACCTGGAGCTACCACAGTATTCGTCTCAACATCAACTGTTCAGAGGAGACTGCGTGAATCAGGCCTTCATGGTCGAATTGCTTCAAAGAAACCACTACCAAAGGACACCAATAAGAAGAGGCTTGGGCCACGGAACACGAGCAATGGACATTAGGCTGGTGGAAATCTGTAATTTGGTCTGGAGTTCAAATTTGAGATTTTTGGTTCCAACCTCTGTGTCTTTGGGAGATGCAGAGTAGGTGAACGGATGATCACCACATGTGTGGTTCCCACCGTGAAGCATGGAGGTGGTGTGGGGGTACTTTGCTGGTGACACTGTCAGTGATTTTATTTAGAATTCAAGGCACACTTAACCAACATGGCTACCACAGCATTCTGCAGCGATACGCCATCCCATCTGGTTTGTGCTTAGTGGGACTATCATTTGTTTTTCAACAGGACAATGACCCCAAACACACCTCCAGGCTGTGTAAGGGCTATTTAAACCAAGAAGGAGAGTGATGGAGTGCTGCATCAGATGACCTGGCCTCCACAATCACCCGACCTGAACCTCAATTGAGATGGTTTGGGATGAGTTGGACCGCAGAGTGAAGGAAACAAAGCCAACAAGTGCTCAGCATATGTGGGAACTCCTTCAAGACTGTTGGAAAATAATTCCTCATGAAGCTGGTTGAGAGAATGCCAAGCTGTCAACAAGGCAAAGGGTAGCCATTTTGAAGAATGTAAATATAAAATATATATTGATTTGTTTAACACTTTTTGGTTACTACATGATTCCATATGTGTTTTTTCATAGTTTTGATGTCTTCACCATTATTCAACAATGTATAAAATACAGTGGGGGAAAAAAATATTTAGTCAGCCACCAATTGTGCAAGTTATCCCACTTAAAAAGATGAGAGAGGCCTGTAATTTTCATCATAAGTACACGTCAACTATGACAGACAAAATGAGAAAAAAAAATCCTGAAAATCACATTGTAGGATTTTTTATGAATTTATTTGCAAATTATGGTGGAAAATAATTATTTGGTCAATAACAAAAGTTTCTCAATACTTTGTTATATACCCTTTGTTGGCAATGACACAGGTCAAACGTTTTCTGTAAGTCTTCACAAGGTTTTCACACACTGTTGCTGGTATTTTGACCCATTCCTCCATGCAGATCTCCTCTAGAGCAGTGATGTTTTGGGGCTGTCGCTGGGCAACACGGACTTTCAACTCCCTCCAAAGATTTTCTATGGGGTTGAGATCTGGAGACTGGCTAGGCCACTCCAGGACCTTGAAATGCTTCTTACGTAGCCACTCCTTCGTTGCCCGGGCGGTGTGTTTGGGATCATTGTCATGCTGAAAGACCCAGCCACGTTTCATCTTCAATGCCCTTGCTGATGGAAGGTGGCTTTCACTCAAAATCTCACGATACATGGCCCCATTCATTCTTTCCTTTACACGGTTCAGTCGTCCTGGTCCCTTTGCAGAAAAACAGCCCCAAAGCATGATGTTTCCACCCTCATGCTTCACAGTAGGTATGGTGTTCTTTGGATGCAACTCAGCATTCTTTGTCCTCCAAACACGACAAGTATTTTTTTTACAAAAAGTTATATTTTGGTTTCATCTGACCATATGACATTCTCCCAATCCTCTTCTGGATCATCCAAATGCACTCTAGCAAACTTCAGACGGGCCTGGACATGTACTGGCTTAAGCAGGGGGACACGTCTTTATTATTATTTATTATTACGTCTTGCACTGCAGGATTTGAGTCCCTGGCGGCGTAGTGTGTTACTGATGGTAGGCTTTTTTACTTTGGTCCCAGCTCTCTGCAGGTCATTCACTTGGTCCCCCGTGTGGTTCTGGGATTTTTGCTCACCGTTCTTGTGATCATTTTGACCCCACGGGGTGAGATCTTGCGTGGAGCCCCAGATCGAGGGAGATTATCAGTGGTCTTGTATGTCTTCCATTTCCTAATAATTGCTCCCACAGTTGATTTCTTCAAACCAAGCTGCTTACCTATTGCAGATTCAGTCTTCCCAGCCTGGTGCAGGTCTACAATTTTGTTTCTGGTGTCCTTTCACAGCTCTTTGGTCTTGGCCATAGTGGAGTTTGGAGTGTGACTGTTTGAGGTTGTGGACAGGTGTCTTTTATACTGATAACAAGTTCAAACAGGTGCCATTAATACAGGTAACGAGTGGAGCACAGAGGAGCCTCTTAAAGAAGAAGTTGCAGGTCGGTGAGAGCCAGAAATCTTGCTTGTTTGTAGGTGACCAAATACGTATTTTCCACCATAATTTGCAAATAAATTCATTAAAAAACCTACAATGTGATTTTCTGGATTTTTTTTTCTCAATTTGTCTGTCATAGTTGACGTGTACCTATGATGAAAATTACAGGCCTCTCTCATCTTTTTAAGTGGGAGAACTTGAACAATTGGTGGCTGACTAAATACTTTTTTCCCCCCACTGTAGTTAAAATAAAGAAAAACCCTTGAATGAGTAGGTGTGTCCATACATTGACTGGTACTGTACATCTACATGATGTATTGTTACACAATGTAGGCTCAGTATAGACCCAACTGCATATTGTGATATTATTGTAACCTTATGTTTAAAATACTCACTCATTAAAAAATATGTTCTCATCAACACAACACTTTCTACACTCTTTGTACTTTTACATATCATTTTATTATTTAATAAAATACATGAAAAACTAACGTTTTGTTTGAAAATAAAATAAAGATTTTACCTAAATGTGTTACTTTTGGGCAATATACAATATTGATTGAGTAACTATTTGCTAAGGAATGTGACTGTTTTTCTGGATTGTCTGAACTGTATTTGACTTTGTTTTGTACTTTCCGATTTTGATTAGATTTGGTCTATAAATGTTATGTGGAGGAAAGAGACCCTGGTCCCAATGGTGGCTTCCTGTTTAAATAAAGGTAAAATATTGATTTATTTATTCATATTTATTGTATACAGTATATCAATGTAGAGCTCATGTAAACCATGATTGACCACACACTCCAGCCCATTAGGTGGCGGCAAACACCCTGAAGGGTTGTTTGCGGACCACCATTATACCATAGAAGAAGATGCTTCTTCAACAACAACAAAGCTACTGATTCAACCACCTCGGTAGCTTGCTAGCTAATATAAAACCGAAACATTGAAGTTATTTTAGAACATTTTGGATAATATTAATCTGACTGTTTACGTATCTACTGGTTAACTTCAACTTAATTTCATTGTTCTATTTGTTGAGATTGATACTCATTAGCACTAATGCTAATCGCTGATGCTAGTCACTAATTAGCTAACATCCCTAACCATGAACTTAGCTACTCCCCTGCTAAAGAAGAGGAGGATATTACAGTGAAAGAAGTGGAAGAACATTTTAGAGAGGAAGAGGATGCTATCTCAATAAAGGTGAATGAGGAAGAGGAAGGAGAGGAGGAGGAGACTGAACACGACACCAGTGAGTATAGCTGCTCTTGTCAAAATGAAAAGCATGGCATGTGTGCACAAAAAAAAGGAAGAACTTGTGGGGGACTTTTATTTTGACATGAGGTAAGCAGAGAAAGTGGGTATGGAACAGACTGTTTAATAGATAGATATTCTGTCTCATTCCTCCCGTTTTAAGTACCAACAGTCCAGCCCACCGGTACAGTAGAGTATAGTACAGCACAGCAATGTTTCTGAAACTTACAGAAGGAAAATAACTCATCAGAAACTAAGTGTTGATATCAGTTGTAAAATAACTCATCAGAAAATAAGTGTTGATATTAGTTGTAAAATAACTCATCAGAAACTAAGTGCTGATATCAGTTGTAAAATAACTCATCAGAAACTAAGTGTTGATATTAGTTGTAAAATAACTCATCAGAAACTAAGTGTTGATATCAGTTGTAAAATAACTCATCAGAAACTAAGTGTTGATATTAGTTGTAAAATAACTCATCAGAAACTAAGTGTTGATATTAGTTGTAAAATAACTCATCAGAAACTAAGTGTTGATATCAGTTGTAAAATAACTCATCAGAAACTAAGTGTTCATTTGTTATTTAAATCTCAATGGTTTTATTAGGTCCTTAATATTTAGCTATAAGGTATAGGGAGGCGGGGCACGTAGCCCTTTCCTGCAGTCAAATGTCCAAATCGCTCTCTGGTGGCCTCAAGGGTGGAATGTTATTCATATTTTTCAGAATTTCATAATTCATAAAATCTTACGAATGTAACTCTGAAAATCTGGTATTTCTATGTTAAACAGTTTTGTTATACAGTATTTCAGTGTTCTGTGATGTATATGAAGTGTAATATCGGGACGCAAACTCAAAATGTAATACATTTCAACTCTATATCTGACATGGTCCAGGTGTCTAATGTAATACATTCCAACTCTATATCTGACATGGTACAGGTGTCTAATGTAATACATTCCAACTCTATATCTGACATGGTACAGGTGTCTAATGTAATACATTCCAACTCTATATCATGGTACAGGTGTCTAATGTAATACATTCCAACTCTATATCTGACATGGTACAGGTGTCTAATGTAATACATTCCAACTCTATATCTGACATGGTCCAGGTGTCTAATGTAATACATTCCAACTCTATATCATGGTACAGGTGTCTAATGTAATACATTCCAACTCTATATCTGACATGGTACAGGTGTCTAATGTAATACATTCCAACTCTATATCTGACATGGTCCAGGTGTCTAATGTAATACATTCCAACTCTATATCTGACATGGTCCAGGTGTCTAATGTAATACATTTCAACTCTATATCTGACATGGTCCAGGTGTCTAATGTAATACATTCCAACTCTATATCTGACATGGTCCAGGTGTCTAATGTAATACATTCCAACTCTATATCTGACATGGTCCAGGTGTCTAATGTAATACATTCCAACTCTATATCTGACATGGTCCAGGTGTCTAATGTAATACATTCCAACTCTATATCTGACATGGTACAGGTGTCTAATGTAATACATTCCAACTCTATATCTGACATGGTACAGGTGTCTAATGTAATACATTTCAACTCTATATCTGACATGGTACAGGTGTCTTTTTTTTGAATGACTCAAATGTAAATGTAAAGAGTTACACAGACTAATCTGAAAATCTCTATGATGCCACGTCATACAGTATATGCTATATTATTACAACCCAACTCCTGGCTGATTTCATGACATTTGGGTGAAATCTTGGCTTTCATTTTCTTTTCAAAATGATGAAGGGGACAGAACCAAAGACAGCGAAGGATCATTTGGATCTGGATTAAAACAATCTAAAACACTGACCTCAGGTTATTGAGGGATCTAGTTTGGATTAAACCTCAGAGGAAGACAGTTTTACCATGTGGAGGGTTCATTCAGGGTCGTGTTTATTAAGTGCACAACATAGCAAAATGTTTCACAGCTCAAAATGAAAAAAATATATAAAAATGTATATGATCCTAGTCTCTGTTTAACTAGATACGCTGTTTGTCTTTGGCAGACTCTCACTCTCACATCGGTAAGAGTCCTTCAGGGGAACCAGAGATGCCCAAACCAGCGAGACCACACCAGTGTTCCCACTGTGGAAAGAGTTTTAAGTGGGTATGTTACCTGAAAGAGCATGAAAGAATACCCACAGGAGAAAAGCCGTTCCAATGCTCACAGTGTGGAAAGGGTTTTACCTTGGAAGGGAGCCTGAAAACACATGAGAGGACACACACAGGAGAAAAAACATTCCAATGCTCTCAGTGTGGAAAAGGTTTTACCCGGGTAGTGAACCTGCAAACGCATTTGAGAACGCACACAGGGGAGAAGCCCTACCACTGCTCAGATTGTGGAAAGAGATTTACCCAGCTAGGGAACCTGAAATCACATGAGAGAACACATTCTTTAGAGAGACCTTTTCAGTGCTCACAGGGTGGAAAGAGATTTATCAAGTCATCAAATCTGAAAGACCATAAGGGAATACACACTGGAGAACGACCATTCCAATGTTCTCACTGTGGAAAGGGTTTTACCTTGGTAGGGAGCCTGAAAATGCATGAGAGGACACACACAGGGGAGAAGCCTTTCCAATGCTCTCAGTGTAAAAATAGTTTTAGCAAGTTAGGGAACCTGAAAAGGCATGATAGGACACACACAGGAGAAAAACATTTCTATGTTCCCAGTGTGGAAAGAGTTTTACAGAGTTAGGGAGCATGAAAAGACATGAGATAATACACAACCACTGCTCCCGATGTGAAATTAGATTTTCCTCATCATGGTGCCTAAAATCACATGAGAGGACACACTCAGGAGAGAAGCTTTTCCAATGCTCCCAGTGTGTAAAGTGTTTTACCCGGTTAGGGACTCTGAAAATACATCAGAGAATACACTTTGGAGTGAAGCTTTACCACTGCTCCCACTGTGGATTTAAATTGACCTGGTCAAGGCAACTAAAAGAGCATGAAAGAATCCACACCTAAGAGAAACGTTATCAATGCTCCCAGTGTGGAAAGATATTTACCCAGTTAGGGAAAGACCATGTGGTAACACACACATGGAAGATGCCTTACCACTGCTCCCAGTGTGGAAAGAGGTATATCAATAATAATAATATAAGGCAATTAGCAGACGCTTTTATCCAAAGCGACTTACAGTCATGCATGCATACATTGTACATATCGATGGTCCCAGGAATCAAACCCACTACCCTGGTGTTACAAGCGCCAGTATGAAAAATGTATGGACTCACCGAATCTGGGAAACCCTGCCCTAATGGCTCCTGTAAGTCGCCCTGGATAAGAGCGTCTGCTAAATGACTAAAATAAAAAAAAATAATACATCTGAATAGAAGAAAATTGTATAAGGAAGCTAACTTGAAGATACTGTGTATCCATGAAAACCGGATGTTTCCGGTTTCTTCCGATAAGAAGTGAGGAAAATCCTTACTTTGAAATGATTTGTTATGACGTTGTTTGACATAATCTTTTTTTGTTAAACTGCGTCACCCAATTCAGTCAGCAGATGGCGACGTGAGTCATTCAGGTGCTTCTTGCGTGACGTATAATCTAGTGGACGGGATGCTAAGAACAGCAACACGGCTACTTATCCACCTCGATAGCTTGCTAGTCAACATGAAAAGGAAACATTGAAGCTCATTCTTGTGTATATTAGTCTCAGCGTTTTAAACACAGTTATGTTTACGTATCAACTTCTTAACTTTAACGTCATTTGCTAGATGTTAAATGTGTTAGCTTGTTAAGATTGATATTGAGCCCGGCACTAGGCTAGTCGTTAATGCTAACCAGCTAATGCTAACTAGCTAGCTAACATCCCCGACCATGAGCTCACTAAGCTACTCTCCTCCTGCTAAAGAAGAGGAGGTCTGCTGGACGGAGAAAGAAGCTCTGGGGATGAACATTGTCGTAAAAGAGGAGGATATTACAGTGAAAGGAGAGGAAGAAGCTTTCGGAATGAAAAAGGAGGAAGAGGAGGCTATCACATTGAAAGAAGAAGTGGAGCATTTTGGAGTGGAAGAGGGAATAACGGCTGGAACACTGGAAGAGGAGGTAGAAGCTTTCAGAATGAAAGAAGAGGAGGAGGATATCACATTGAAAGAAGAGAAGGATGTTTTAGTGAAAGAAGAGAAAGATCCGTTTGGAGTGAAAGAGGAAGAGGGGATAGAGGCTATCACAGTGGAAGAAGAGGAGGTAGATGCTTTCAGAATAAAAAAGGAGGAAGAGGAGGCTGTTATTGTGAAAGAAGAAGAGGATGTTACAGTGAAAGATGAACCTTTTTGGGGGGAAGAGGAGGCTATCTCAATAAAAGAGAAGGTTGAAGACGTTCTGGGAGTGAAAGAGGAGGAGACAGAATATCTGATTAACACCAGTGAGTAACTGTCTAAAAAAGGTTCTGCACTCGAATAGGTTGTTCAGTACTGTATGGATTGTTAAAGGGGAAATCTGTGATTGGTGCATGCATTTTTTGACTTTTAAATGATTTATACTTTATACTCCATTTACATGGAAAATCATTTTGTGAAGTCAGCGGGTAAATATCTTTCCACACTGGGAGCTGTCTCCCAAGCTGGTCTCACTTGCTCAGAGGAAGAGATAATTGATCATTTTTCTGGATAGCCAGAAAATGTGACACGTGACTACCTATGCAAATGTTGGGGTCTGAAACCTGACAGTTCAAGTCAGGTCCGCTGAGAGAATGCAAAACAGACAGCAGACAGACGGGGCTTTCTGGCGCTATGAGGCACGGGACCCTATGAAATTCACGGTGCGCTTTGTACACAAAATGTAACTGGGAACCAGTCCAGAACTTCACATCTAAGAGTTTAAAAGCAGAGGAGAAGTCCAAGAAACTAAACTAAAACAAATAAGAGAGAGAGTTGTAGCCAATGATTCTTGACGAATATAACTTCTAAATGCCCAACAACTTTAGTTCAACGGTCATCAACCCCATCAGAACAGCATGTTTAACTCTATGTAGTGGGATAGAGGAGTTAGTGAGCTGATTTTGGTCAATTCTGAATTCAACTCACTGGATTCAACTCAGGATAACCGTTGAAGGTTGCTTACCTGTTAGCCTTGTACGTTTCTATGGCAACAAATCCTTCAACTCTAAACCTGCTGACTCCACTTTATCCTGAATCAAGTGTCTGAGCTGCGAGTTGAGGACCAATCAAATCGTGGGCCTCTGTAGCTCAATTGGTAGAGCACGGCGCTTGTAACGCCAAGGGTAGTGGGTTCGATCCCCGGGACCACCCATACGTAAAAATGTATGCACACATGAGGTCCTCTGTAGCTCAGCTGATAGAGCACGGCGCTTGTAACGCCAAGGTAGTGGGTTCGATCCCCGGGACCACCCATACACAAAAAAAATGTATGCACGCATGACTGTAAGTCGCTTTGGATAAAAGCGTCTGCTAAATGGCCTATATATTATAATATTATCATTAGGCGATTCCTCAACAGCCCAAAAACAACATAGAAACTTCATTTGGAGGAAGGATGTTTGACATGCTTTTTACATTTATATCAATATCTATATTTTTTATCATGATGAAACTAGACATTTTAGGCCCTTTTTAGACCCTGAGGTCACATGTTTACCATCTGTTTGATGTTCTCGTTCATACAGGAGAGAGACATGACTATCGTGGATCCTCTGGGGAGCCTCAACAACATCCTGATGCTGACGAGGCAGAGAAGAGTCTCTCCAGATCAGAACACCAGATGGTACAGCTTGGTCTGGTCTAGCATACAGCTTGCTCTATCGGGGTCTGGGCTGGGTTTCTGTAAAGCACTTTATGACAACAGTGACATTAGCATCCATAATGATATGTGTCTGTGTCCCCTCTATATGGTTACCAGGACAACGCTAGCCCTTCCGCCCTCCCAGAGTCCCCGTGTCGTACCTCTCCCAGTAGCACCTTACTGCTGGGTCTGAAGAGGTTGTCTGTGCGGCTGGTGGACTGCAGGAAAACATCGGGGCTGAGTGGAACTGTGAGAGGAGGAGAAGAGAAGAAAGGAGCAGATTTGACTCATCAAAGTAAGTGCTGTAGTTTAGTTTGAACAATAAAATAGATCTGCCCACTGGTATCTGTTACCAGGACAACCAGCAGAGTTCTATTAGTTGACATGAATATATACTGGTATCTGTTACCAGGACAACCAGCAGAGTTCTGTTAGTTGACATGAATATATACTGGTATCTGTTACCAGGACAACCAGCAGAGTTCTGTTAGTTGACATGAATATATACTGGTATCTGTTAGCAGGACAACCAGCAGAGTAAATCCAGAGAGTGTGGTGAAGGATGGTTATGGTATTACATTGATAACCAACTATTTCCAGACTCCAAGACCACTCCATGGCTGTTCTAAATAATTGAAAGTTCCCCTGGAAGGGACGAATAATGAAGCACCCTATACTATTCAGGTCTGGAATTGGCCTTTAAAACGGACCAATAACATCACACTACCGTGCTATACTATTCATAATGTGACGAGATCCTGAGGCCCATTGTCGTGCCATTCATCCACCGCCATCACCTCATGTTTCAGCAGGATAATGCACGGCCCCATGTCGCAAGGATCTGTACTCAATTCCTGGAAGCTGAAACTGTCCCAGTTTTTTCCATGGCCTGCATATTCACCAGACATGTCACCCCATTGAGCATGTTTGGGATGCTCTGTAATGACGTGTACGACAGCGTGTTCCAGTTCCCACCAATATGCAGCAGCTCGAGTGGGAAAACATTCCACAGGCCACAATCAACAGCCTGATCAACTCTATGTGAAGGTGTAACGCTGCATGAGGCAAATGGTCACACCAGGTACTGACTGGTTTCCTTATATGAACTGGAACTCAGTCAAATCTTTGAAATTGTTGCATGTTGCGTTTATATTTTTGTTCAGTGGTGAAGGATGTATTGCCCGAAGGAAATAGTAAAATTGTATTATACTGGGAAAGATGGGTTAGTCTGTGGACGTCTAAGGGTTGGAATTAAGATTAGAGTGATTGGTTGATTTGAGGATGCACTTGGAGTCCAGTACAAATAGGAGGTGGCTATAGGAGAACGCTACCATAGTGCCAACTTTAAAGTTTGGTGGATGAGGAATAATGGTCTGGGGCTGTTTGTCATGGTTCGGGCTAGGCCCCTTAGTTCCAGTGAAGGGAAATCTTTAACGCTACAGCATACAATGACATTCTAAACGATTCTGTGCTCCCAACTTTGTGGCAACAGTTTGGGGAAGGCCCTTTCCTGTTTCAGCACGACAATAGCCCCTGTGCACAAAGCGAGGTTCATGAAGAAATTATTTGTTGAGATTGGTTTGGAAGAACTTGACTGGCCTGGACAGAGCCCTGATCTCAACCCCGTCGAACACCTTTGGGATGAATTGGAACGCCGACTGCGAGCCAGGCCTAATCGCCCAACATCAGTGCCCGACCTCACTAATGCTATTGTGGCTGAATGGATGCAAGTCCCCACAGCAATGTTCCAACATCCAGTGGAAAGCCTTCCCAGAAGAGTGGAGGCTGTTATAGCAGCAAAGGAGGGACCAACTCCATATTAATGGCCATGATTCTGGAATGAGGTTTTCGATGAGCAGGTGTCCACATAATTTTGGTCATGTAGTGTATTTAATGTTTGACCCCATCCCTCAGCTATATACCAAAACAGTGGCAGGGTGACAACTTTGTTGTTGTTTGAACTGCAGATTGCCTCTTTAGGTCTAGTAGCCTATCAAATAACAATAATGTACACTTAAAGTGTATCCTATACTAGTCTATTTATCCATTAGGTCTAATAAATGTATCCTATACTGACTAGTCTATTTATCCATTAGGTCTAATAAATGGATCCTATACTGACTAGTCTATTTATCCATTAGGTCTAATAAATGTATCCTATACTGACTAGTCTATTTATCCATTAGGTCTAATACATGTATCCTATTCTGACTAGTCTATTTATCCATTAGATCTAATAAATGTATCCTATACTGACTAGTCTATTTATCCATTAGGTCTAATAAATGGATCCTATACTGACTAGTCTATTTATCCATTAGGTCTAATAAATGTATCCTATACTGACTAGTCTATTTATCCATTAGGTCTAATAAATGTATCCTATACTGACTAGTCTATTTATCCATTAGGTCTAATAAATGTATCCTATACTGACTAGTCTATTTATCCATTAGGTCTAATAAATGTATCCTATTCTGACTAGTCTATTTATCCATTAGATCTAATAAATGTATCCTATACTGACTAGTCTATTCATCAATTAGGTTTAATAAATATTGCCACTCCTATTTGCCATATCTTCAATCTAAGCCTACTAGAAAGTGTGTTGCCCTCAGGCCTGGAGGGAAGCAAAAGTCATTCCGCTACCAAAGAATAGTAAAGCCCCCTTTACTGGCTCAAATAGCCGACCAATCAGCCTGTTACCAACCCTTAGTAACGTTTTGGGGAAAGTTGTGTTTGGCCAGATAAAATGCTATTTTACAGTAAGCAAATTGACAACAGACTTTTCAGCACACTTATAGGGAAGGGCATTCCACAAGCACAGCGCTTACACAAATGACTGATGATTGGCTGAGAGAAATTGATGTTAAAAAGATTGTGGGGGCTGTTTTGTTAGACTTCAGTGCGGCTTTTGATATTATAGATCATATAGTCTGCTGATGGAATGGAATATTACTTAACTGATTACACTTTTTGACAGGTACAGTGGGGGGGAAAAAGTATTTAGTCAGCCACCAATTGTGCAAGTTCTCCCACTTAAAAAGATGAGAGGCCTGTAATTTTCATCATAGTTACACGTCAACTATGACAGACAAATAGAGATTTTTTTTCTCCAGAAAATCACATTGTAGGATTTTTAATGAATTTATTTGCAAATTATGGTGGAAAATAAGTATTTGGTCACCTACAAACAAGCAAGATTTCTGGCTCTCACAGACCTGTAACTTCTTCTTTAAGAGGCTCCTCTGTCCTCCACTCATTACCTGTATTAATGGCACCTGTTTGAACTTGTTATCAGTATAAAAGACACCTGTCCACAACCTCAAACAGTCACACTCCAAACTCCACTATGGCCAAGACCAAAGAGCTGTCAAAGGACACCAGAAACAAAATTGTAGACCTGCACCAGGCTGGGAAGACTGAATCTGCAATAGGTAAGCAGCTTGGTTTGAAGAAATCAACTGTGGGAGCAATTATTAGGAAATGGAAGACATACAAGACCACTGATAATCTCCCTTGATCTGGGGCTCCATGCAAGATCTCACCCGTGGGGTCAAAATGATCACAAGAACGGTGAGCAAAAATCCCAGAACCACACGGGGGGACCTAGTGAATGACCTGCAGAGAGCTTGGACCAAAGTAACAAAGCCTACCATCAGTAACACACTACACCGCCAGGGACTCAAATCCTGCTGTGCCAGACGTGTCCCCCTGCTTAAGCCAGTACATGTCCAGGCCCGTCTGAAGTTTGCTAGAGTGCATTTGGATGATCCAGAAGAGGATTGGGAGAATGTCATATGGTCAGATGAAACCAAAATATAACTTTTTGGTAAAAACTCAAGTCGTTGTGTTTGGAGGACAAAGAATGCTGAATTGCATCCAAAGAGTGAAAACCTCCTTCCATCAGCAAGGGCATTGAAGATGAAACGTGGCTGGGTCTTTCAGCATGACAATGATCCCAAACACACCGCCCGGGCAACGAAGGAGTGGCTTCGTAAGAAGCATTTCAAAATCCTGGAGTGGCCTAGCCAGTCTCCAGATCTCAACCCCATAGAAAATCTTTGGAGGGAGTTGAAAGTCTGTGTTGCCCAGCGACAGCCCCAAAACATCACTGCTCTAGAGGAGATCTGCATGGAGGAATGTGCCAAAATACCAGCAACAGTGTGTTAAAACCTTGTGAAGACTTACAGAAAACGTTTGACCTGTGTCATTGCCAACAAAGGGTATATAACAAAGTATTGAGAAACTTTTGTAATTGACCAAATACTTATTTTCCACCATAATTTGCAAATAAATTCATTAATAATCCTACAATGTGATTTTCTGGATTTTCTCATTTTGTCTGTCATAGCTGACGTGTACCTATGATGAAAATCACAGGCCTCTCTCATCTTTTTAAGTGGGAGAACTTGCACAATTGGTGGCTGACTAAATACTTTTTTTCCCCACTGTAACTAGCAACTGTAACGGATTACATTTAGAAAGTAACCCAACCAATCAACCCTGCCAAGATTATTTTAAATGTGAATTTTTTTTGTAAACTGGCCTCGGGTTATTGAGGGATCTGATTTGGATTAAACCTCCTAGCAAGACGTTGTGGAGGTTTCATTCAGGTCTCTGTTTAAATAAACGCTCTGTCTTTGGCAGGAGAAAGACCAGACTCAGAGGAAGCAGAGACGTCCAAACCAGCAAGACGATTCCACTGCTCCCACTGTGGAAAAGGTTTTAATCAGTTAAGGGTCCTGAAACAACATGAGAGAATACACACAGGGGAAAAGCCTCATCACTGCTCCCAGTGTGGAAAGAGTTTTAACCAGAAAGGAAACCTGAAAGAGCATGAGAGAATACACACAGGGGAGAAGCGAGATAAACCTTTCCAATGCTCCCAATGTGGAAAGAGTTTTACCCAGTTAGCGAGCCTGAAAATACATGAGAGAATACACACAGGAGAGAAGCCTCATCACTGCTCCCAGTGTGGAAAGAGTTTTAACCTGAAAGGACAACTGAAAGAGCATGAGAGAATACACACAGGGGAGAAGCGAGATAAACCTTTCCAATGCTCCCAATGTGAAAAGAGTTTTGCCTGGTTAGCTGACCTGAGAAGACATGAGAGGACGCATACAGGAGAGAAGCCTCATCACTGCTCCCAGTGTGGAAAGAGTTTTAACCAGTTAGGTCACCTGAGAAGACATGAGAGAATACACACAGGACATAAGGATGTAGGCTGGTGAACAGTAGGACATAGCACAGATGTAGGCTGAACAGTAGGACATAGGACAGATGTAGGATGTTGAACAGTAGGACATAGGACAGATGTAGGATGCTGGACAGTAGGACATAGGACAGATGTAGGCTGAACAGTAGGACATAGGACAGATGTAGGCTGAACAGTAGGACATAGGACAGATGTAGACTGAACAGTAGGACATAGGACAGATGTAGGATTCTGAAAAGAAGGACATAGGACAGATGTAGGATACTGAAAAGTAGGACATAGGACAGATGTAGTATACTGAACAGTAGGACATAGGACAGATGTAGGATTTTTTTAATAATTTTTTTATATTTTTTTTTATTTCACCTTTATTTAACCAGGTAAGCCAGTTGAGAACAGGTTCTCATTTACAACTGCGACCTGGCCAAGATAAAGCAAAGTAGTGCAATAAAAACAACAGAGTTACATATGGGGTAAAAAAAAAACATAAAGTCAGAAATACAACAGAAAATATATATACAGTGTGTGCAAATGTAGCAAGTTATGGAGGTAAGGCAATAAATAGGCTATAGTGCAGAATAATTACAATAGTATTAACACTGGAATGCTAGATGTGCAAGAGATTATGTGCAAATAGAGATACTGGGGTGCAAAAGAGCAAAATAAATAACAATATAGGGATGAGGTAGTTGGGTGGGCTAATTACAGATGGGCTGTGTACAGGTGCAGTGATCGGTAAGGTGCTCTGACAACTGATGCTTAAAGTTATTGCGAGGAGGACATAGGACAGATGTAGGATACTGAACAGTAGGACATAGGACAGATGTAGGATACTGAACAGTAGGACATAGGACAGATGTAGGCTGAACAGTAGGACATAGGACAGATGTAGGCTGAACAGTAGGACATAGGACAGATGTAGGATACTGAACAGTAGGACATAGGACAGATGTAGGCTGAACAGTAGGACATAGGACAGATGTAGGCTGAACAGTAGGACATAGGACAGATGTAGGCTGAACAGTAGGACATAGGACAGATGTAGGATACTGAACAGTAGGACATAGGACAGATGTAGGTCCAATACATGGTGGGTCAGTAGGCCGTAGAGACTCTGAATGTGTCTTGTGTATTGACTTTCCAGTGTTTTCCGTACAGCATGTATTATAGTGGATTGGGTTTGTGGATTTGTTTGCTGGGTGCGTGTTTTGGTTTTTGCTCTAGCACAACTTATTCAGTTAACCAACTCATCATCAAGCTTTTCTGATTTGAATGGGCTGTGTAGTGTTAGAGGACCTGAGATGACATGAGAGAATACAGAGGCTTTGTTCTGACTGTTGTTTTGGACTGACAACTGTTCTGATTATTCTATTTTCCTTTAAGTTGTTGAAATGTTCCGTATTGACTGACCTTCATGTCTTAAAGTAATGATGGACTTGTCATTTCTCTTTGCTTATTTGAGCTGTTCTTGCCATAGTATGGACTTGGTCTTTTACCAAATAGGGCTATCTTCTGTATATCCCCCCTTACCTTGTCACAACACAACTGATTGGCTGAAACGCATTAAGAAGGAAAGAAATTCCACAAATGAACTTTTAAGAAGGCACACCTGTTAATTGAAATGCATTGAAATACCTGTTGAAAGAATGCCAAGAGTGTGCAAAGCTGTCATCAAGGCAAAGGGTGGCTACTTAGAAGAATCTCAAATATATTTTGATTTAACACTTTTTTGGTTAATACATGATTCCATATATGTTATTTCATAGTTTTGATGTCTTCACTATTATTCTACAATGTAGAAAATAGTAAAAATAAAGAAAAACCTTGAATGAGTAGGTGTTCTAAAACTTTTGACTGGTTCTGTATATGAAAATGTTCTAAAATGTTTGCCCGGTAGTGTGTGTGTATGTATATATATATATATATATATATATATATATATATATATATATATATATATATATATATATATATACATACATATATATATATATATATATATATATATATATATATATATATATATATATATATATGTATATGTATATATATATGTATATATATATACATATATATATATATATGTATATACATATATATATGTATATATATATATATATGTATATATATATACATATATATATATATATACATATATATATATATATGTATATATATATATATATATATATATATATATATATATATATATATATATATATACATATATATATATATATATGTATATGTATATATATATATATATATATATATATATATATATATATATATATACATATATATATATATATATATGTATATATATACAGTTGAAGTCAGAAGTTTAAATACACTTAGGTTGGAGTCATTAAAACTTGTTTTTCAACCACTCCACACATTTCTTGTTAACAAACTATAGTTTTGGCAAGTCGGTTAGGACATCTACTTTGTACATGACACAAGTCATTTTTCCAACAATTGTTTACAGACAGATTATTTCACCTATAATTCATTTGTATCACAATTCCAGTGGGTCAGAAGTTTACATGCACTAAGTTGACTGTGCCTTTAAACAGCTTGGAAAATTCCAGAAAATGATGTCATGGCTTTAGAAGCTTCTAATAGGCTAATTGACATAATTTGTGTCAATTTGGAGATGTACCTATGGATGTATTTCAAGGCCTACCTTCAAACTAAGTGCCTCTTTGCTTGACATCATGGGAAAATGAAAAGAAATCAGCCAAGACCTCAGAAAATAAATGGTAGACCTCCACAAGTCTGGTTCATCCTTGGGAGCAATTTCCAAATGGCTGATGGTACCACGTTCATCTGTATAAACAATAGTACACAAGTATAAACACCATGGGACCACGCAGCCGTCATACCGCTCAGGAAGGAGACGCTTTTTATCTCCTAGAGATTAACGTACTTTAGTGCGAAAAGTGCAAATCAATCCCAGAACAACAACAAAGGACCTTGTGAAGATGCTGGAGGAAACAGGTACAAAAGTATATATATCCACAGTAAAACTAGTCCTATATCGACATAACCTGAAAGGCCGCTCAGCAAGGAAGAAGCCTCTGCTCCAAAACCGCCATAAAAAAGCCAGACTACGGTTTGCAACTGCACGTGGGGACAAAAATCTTACTTTTTGGAGAAATGTCCTCTGGTCTGATAAAACAAAAAACAGAACTGTTTGGCCATAATGACCATCGTTATGTTTGGAGGAAAATGGGGGAGCCTGCAAGCCGAAGAACACCATCCCAACCGTGAAACACGGGGGTGGCAGCATCATGCTGTTGGGGTGCTTTGCTGCAGGAGGGACTGGTGCACTTCACAAAACAGATGGTATCATGAGGAAGGAAAATTATTTGGATATATTGAAGCAACATCTCAAGACATCAGTAAGGAAGTTAAAGCTTGGTCACAAATGGTTCTTCCAAATGGACAATGACCCCAAGCATACTTCCAAAGTTGTTGCAAAATGGCTTAAGGACAACAAAATCAAGGTATTGGAGTGGCCATCACAAAGCCCTGACCTCAATCCTATAGAAAATGTGTGGGCAGAACTGAAAAAGCGTTTGCGAGCAAGGAGGCCTACAAACCTGACTCAGTTACACCAGCTCTGTCATGAGGAATGGGCCAAAATTCACCCAACTTATTGTGGGAAGCTTGTGGAAGGCTACCCGAAACGTTTGACCCAAGTTAAACCATTTTAAAGGCAATGTTACCAAAAAACTAATTGAGTGTATATAAACTTCTGACCCACTGGGAATGTGATGAAAGAAATAAAAGCTGAAATAAATCACTCTCTCTACTATTATCATCCATCCATCCATTGATTCTTGAAGAATATAACTTCTAAATGCCTCATGAGTTCAACTGTTACACTCCATGAGAACCCAAAATGTAAGCTTGTTTTTCTCCAATGTTTGTAAACATTGTAAATGTAAACATTTACATTACATTTTAGTCATTTAGCAGACGCTCTTATCCAGAGCGACTTACAGGAGCAATTAGGGTTAAGTGCCTTGCTCAAGGGCACATTAACGTCATTTAGCAGACGCTCTTAGCCAGAGCGACTCACAAATTGGTGCGTTCACCCTATAGCCAGTGGGATAACCACTTTACAATTGGGGGGGGGGGGGGGTAGAAGGATTCCTTTATCCTATCCTAAACAAACACTATATAGCCTCATAACATGTTTAAAACAATAATATTGATATCATGGATGGTCAGTCCTTGCATCCATAGCTCTGTCTATTCATCTTACATTACATTTCTCCCATCCCTCAGCTGTTTACCAAAACAGAGGCAGGGTCGACCGTTTTGTTATTGTTTCATCTGTGGATTTTGCCCTTTAAACAGCTGCTTAGTATCAAGATATCAAAGTGTCCCCAACACAAAGGTAAACAATAGGCCTGTAGTAAATGCAGCATTTCGTCTTTCACATGTAAATAGTACTTTTTCAGTAGTGCTCAAAAGCATGCAGCGTTCTAAGGCGTCACTACTGATCCCGGTTCGATCCCAGCCGGCCGTGAACCGGGATGACCCATGATGCGGTGCCCAGTTGGCCCAGCGTCGTCCGGCTCAGGGGAGGGTTTGGCCGGCCCGGGTTTGTCCTTGTCCCAGCGCACTCTAGCTACTCCTGTGGCAGGCCGGGCGCAAGATGTACAGTGTTTCCTCCGACACATTGGTGCTGCTGGCTTCCGGGTTAAGCGAGCATTGTGTCAAGAAGCAGTGCGGCTCTCGACCTTCGTGGTCTGTGAGAGCCAGAAATCTTGCTTGTTTGTAGGTGACCAAATACTTATTTTCCACCATAATTTGCAAATAAATTCATTAAAAATCCTACAATGTGATTTTCTGGATTTTTTTCTAATTTTGTCTGTCATAGTTGACGTGTACCTATTTATAATTACAGGCCTCTCTCATCTTTTTAAGTGGGAGAACTTGCACAATTGGTGGCTGACTAAATACTTTTTTTCCCCACTGTATGTATTGGCAATAATTAATTTCCAATAGGGAGGCATGGAATAATTACAAATGTATATTTTGTCAGGCTGGATGTTTGAAATATGAGTAGGTGATTTGAGTCATGCTTCTTCAGTAGTGGAATAAAGACAATTAGCACTTGAATATTGTCAAGAAATACTGGAGTGATGTAAGATTGTTAATAAAATTGTTCATAGACGCTGCGTCAATGTTTATAGGCTGCAAGTACGTTGAATGAAGTTGTTTTCAAGTCGTTGAAACAACGACCTGAGAAATCTCTTCAACTTTCACTTTCAACCAAAACCGAACATAGATTGGACCTCGAGCATAGTCTTCTTTTCAACAACATTTTGCAAGGTGGGATAGCCCAATGTCAAAACACAGTTTTAACGTGTCCAAATCAATAACCAATATGCAGAGTTGTGGAGGTTTCATTCAGGTCTCTGTTTAAATAAACGCTCTGTCTTTGGCAGGAGAAAGACCAGATTCAGAGGAACCAGAGACGTCCAAACCAGCAAGACGATTCCACTGCACCCACTGTGGAAAAGGTTTTAATCAGTTAGGGGACCTGAAACGACATGAGAGAATACACACAGGGGAGAAGCCTTTCCAATGCTCCCAGTGTGGAAATAGTTTTTCCTTGTTAGCGAACCTGAAAATACATGAGAGGATACACACAGGGGAAAAGCCTCATCACTGCTCCCAGTGTGGAAAGAGTTTTACCCAGTTAGGACACCTGAAAGTGCATGGGAGAATACACACAGGGGAAAAGCCTCATCACTGCTCCCACTGTGGAAAGGGTTTTAACCAGTTAGGGGACCTCAAACGACATGAGACAATACACACAGGGGAGAAGCCTCATCACTGCTCCCAGTGTGGAAAGGGTTTTAACCAGTTAGGGGACCTGAAACGACATGAGACAATACACACAGGGGAGAAGCCTTTCCAATGCTCCCAGTGTAGAAAGAGTTTTACCCAGTTAGGGAGCCTAAAAATACATGAGAGAATACACACAGGAGATAAGCCTCATCACTGCTCCCAGTGTGGAAAGAGTTTTACCCAGTTAGGACACCTGAAAGTGCATGAGAGAATACACACATAGGAGAAGTGCTACCACTGCTCCCAATGTGAAAAGAGTTTTGCCTGGTTAGGGTACCTGAAAATACATGAGAGAATACACACAGGAGAGAAGCCTCATCACTGCTCCCGGTGTGGAAAGAGTTTTACCCAGTTAAGTCACCTGAAACAGCATGAGAGAATACACACAGGGGAGAAGCCGTACCACTGCTCCCAATGTGAAAAGAGTTTTGCCTGGTTAGGTCACATGAGAAGACATGAGAGGACGCACACAGGAGATAAGGATGTAGGCTGCTGAACAGTGGGACATAGGACAGATGTAGGCTGAACAGTAGGACATAGGACAGATGTAGGCTGAACAGTAGGACATAGGACAGATGTAGGCTGAACAGTAGGACATAGGACAGATGTAGGTCCAATACATGGTGGATCAGTAGGCCGTAGAGACTCTGAATGTGTCTTGTGTATTGACTTTCCAGTGTTTTCCGTACTGAAGTAGAGTGATGGAGTGCTGCATCAGATGACCTGGCCTCCACAATCACTCGACCTGAACCTCTATTGAGATGGTTTGGGATGAGTTGGACCGCAGAGTGAAGGAAACAAAGCCAACAAGTGCTCAGCATATGTGGGAACTCCTTCAAGACTGTTGGAAAATAATTCCTCATGAAGCTGGTTGAGAGAATGCCAAGCTGTCATCAAGGCAAAGGGTGGCCATTTTGAAGAATGTAAATATAAAACATATATTGATTTGTTTAACACTTTTTGGTTACTACATGATTCGATATGTGTTTTTTCATATTGTTGATGTCTTCACCATTATTCAACAATGTATAAAATAGTAAAAATGAAGAAAAACCCTTGAATGAGTAGGTGTGTCCATACATTGACTGATACTGTACATCTACATGATGTATCGTTACACAATGTAGGCGCAGTATAGACCCAACTGCATATCTTGATATTGTTGTAACCTTATGTTTAAAATACTCACTCATTAAAAATCTGTAATGATCAACACATGATTATCTTTGTACTTTTACATATATTTTATTTATTTTAATAAAATGCATGAAAAACAAACGTTTTGTTTGAAAATAAAATAAAGATTTGACCTGACGTTATTACTAACTGCAGTCAGCAGGTGGCGATGTGGGTCTTTCAGGCAATGCTGCCATTGTGACGTATAATCTAGCGGGCAGAGGCTGCTGTCAAGAAACACTGGCATGTTTTATCATCGGACCCAGCTCTGCCAACTTATTGTACAAAGGAGAGGTCGCAATTTACGCGACATGTTGGTCGATGACAACTGCCAAAATGAGCCAGGCTCGTTTACGCCCTCTTACGAACGGCAGCTATAAATGCAGAGGCTGCGCACAGTGCAACAATATGCCACCCACGGAAAGGAAAACGATTCCAAATAAATGGCATTATTAGGTGCTCCTCCACCCATGTCATCTCCATGATTAAATGTCCATGTGGGCTGTGGGATGTAGATAAAACCTCTCGTTCTCTCAAACCAGAGAATTCCTGAACATAAAAGTTCAACCGGAAGAAACGACAGGGATTATCCAGTGACATTTTAATGACCAAAAACATCACATTTCTACCTTTTTAGATTTAGTGTCAAAGAGAAAGTCGAGATATCAGAGACGAGGTGATATAAAGAACTCTTGAGCAAAAGAGAATGTTTGGGGATTTTCACCCTCCAGACATTATTCCCTAAAGGTCTAAATGATGAAATGTCCATGCATGTTATGTTGTAAATGAGAACGTGAACTAATGCGGCCACTTCAGACTACTCCAATGTTTCTTCTTGCACTGGACCCAATGAGTTATGAAAACTTACTTGATAGGTCGATGTGCTCGTTGTGGTTTTACAGACGTGTTTTAATACGTTTTATGTACACACTTCAGTAGAATACTTATGAAAGGCACATTGTTTTATTTAGTAAAACTTGTTTATTTTCCCTCGACTTCAACCCCATTGGATGCATTGGGTGGCGCAGTGGTGCAGTGGCGCAGTGGTCTAACTGTTCGAATCCAGGCTCTGTCGCAGCCGGCCGCGACCGGGAGACTCATGGGCGGCGCACAATTGGCCCAGCACCGTCCAGGGTAGGGGAGGGAATGGCCGGCAGGGATGTAGCTCAGTTGATAGAGCATGGCGTTTGCAACGCCAGGGTTGTGTGTTCGATTCCCACGGGGGGCCAGTATAAAAAAAAAAAAATGTATTCACTAACTGTAAGTCGCTCTGGATAAGAGCGTCTGCTAAAATGACTAAAATGTAAAAAAAATGCATTGAACGGATGTGGGTGGAGCAACGTCTACATAAAGGTGGAAATTCAAAACACTCACAGAAGCTCTGACGAAGGCCTCGAGGCGGATACGTAAAGATAATAAAGAGCAGTGATACTATCAGGAGCAGTGGGCGGGTTTCTTCTTGTTTCTCTCTTGTCATTGCTGATTAAAATTGATGTCAATGATGAGAGTAATGTAGCTGAAAAATAAATATGTAAATGCTGGTTGATTTTTGTTTTGTACACAACAATTAAGAAATTGACAAAACTCGTAAATGGTGTGAAATAAAACAAAAGTTTGTTCATCAAGTATAGCAGTTTGAATTGCGTTAACACAAATGACTCGTAAATAAACCTTGTAGATGATAAAAGACGGGAATTAACGGTGAACATTGACCGGTGATGATACAACTGGGAATTGATCAACATGAACAAACAAAAAGTTAGCCTAAACAACTCACGCCACGTCACAATACATGCGCACTATTTGTCTGGAGACAGAGACTTGCCTATAGTGCGTTTTCGCCTCACACCATTCCCTCCTTCTTCTCTAGACATCTGTTTGTATTATACTCAATATTCATAGCCCGATCTTTACAAGCAATAAGCCTCGGGGGAACTTTAAAAACGTGTTCGGGTATAAAGCAGTAGTCATTTATGAAAAACAAAGGAACATTCAAAGGACAAATGCGGAACATCGAAACCAATTTTTGTTTTTTTACCGATTCATGTTTATTCATAAAAAGCAGAAGATAGTAAATATCATTAATCACAATGGTTAGTCTTTTCAAATTAACAGGACAACATTCTGAACGTATTCATATGACTACATTTATCCTAATCGGAAACATATGCCGCGGGGAGAAGTCAAAAGATCCTAGAAGTCGCGCTATAAATTGTCAAATCCAGAATAAATATAAGCTAGCCGAATTGTTCAGTCTTGATCTATGATCAAAATAGGCTGGGACGTGTTCGGGTTCCCTTACAGAAAAAAAAATGCAATCAGAGAGCAGTATAACTGCAATTACTGCGTCCAAAATACCACAGTCGACTAAAGTTACTGAACTTTTACAGCAGTTTAAAAAAAAAAGCAATATTTAGTTGTAAGGGTTCTGTTTAGGCTATAGGTTATGGGGAAGAACGCAACTGCACTGAAACGAATAGCCTGATTCAATGCAATTCCCCACTCCTGAACATCAAAACTGTGTTTATAGGCATAACATACCACTCAATAAGAAGAGGAAGAGGTCAAATCATGACATCAGTGATTTTCAGGTCGGAAAGTCGGAGATGTAGAAAGATTTCCGAATTGGAAATAAGAGTTGAATCACCATTGAAATATAATTGTTCCTAGTCAGAGCTTGTTTTTTTCTGAGCGACTTTAAAGGGGAAATAAGCAATTTGCTACATCCAATTTCAAACTTTTAAATTAATGATTTATGTACCCATTGACTCTTTAAGAATATAAACGTATACATGCCTAATGAGCTTAGTTCAACTGCCGTACCCCATCAGAAACCAACCTGTTTAACTCCATTGGTTTGTAAACATTGTAAACACTGTTCGCCTGAAAACGTGGATAAACTAGAATTTAAAATATCATCTTGCATCCATAGCTCTGTGAATTTGAGAGTGGTTGTATTTCTCCAGCCTCAGCTTTTTACCAAAACAGTGGTGGGGTATCCGCTTTGTTATTGTTTGAACTGCAGATCCCCTGTAAAGGAAAAGTCATAACAGGGTTCATTATAACAGGGTTTATTATAGCAGGGTTTATTTTAATTATTGATAAACATGCACCTGTTTGGTAACTGACTGTTAGAACTGTAAAGGCTCCGTGGATTGATGAGGAATTGAAAAACTGTCTGGTTGAAAGAGACGGGGCAAAAGGAGTGGCTAATAAGTCTGGCTGCACATCTGACTGGTTGACTTACTGCAAATTGAGAGATTATGTGACTAAACTCAACAAAAAGAAGAAGAAAACTGTATTATGAAGCCAAGATCAATGATATAAAGAACGATGGAAAATAAATTTGGAGTACTTTAACTGAAATATGGGTAGAATGACATTCAACTCCATCTTTCATCGAATCAGATGGCTTATTCATCACAAAACCATTTGATGTTGCCAATTATTTTAATGATTACTTAATTGGCAAAGTGGGCAAACTTAGGCAGGAAATGCCAACAAGGAACAGTGAGCCATCGTATTCATGCATAAAAAAAACAAATAATGAAAGAAAAGCATTGAAAGTTTGAATTTTGTAAAGTTAGTGTGGGAGAGGTGGAAAAAGTATTGTTATCGATCAATAATGACAAACCTCCTGGCATTGACAACTTAAATGGAAAGCTACTGAGGATGGTAGCTGACTCTATAGCCACTCCTATCTGTCATATCTTTAATCTGAGCCTAGAGGAAAGCCAAAGTCATTCTGCTACCCAAGAATGGTAAAGCAGCCTTTACTGGTTCTAACAGTAGACCTACATTTATAAGCTTGCTGCCAGCTCTTAGCAAACTGTTGGGAAAAATGGTGTTTGACCAAATACAATGCTATTTCTCTGTAAACAAATTAACAACAGACTTTCAACATGCTTATAGGGAAGGGCACTCAACATGTACTGCACTGACACAAAGGACTGATGATTGGTTGAAAGAAATTGATAATAAGAAGATTGTGGGAGCTGTACTGTTAGATTTCATTTCAGCCTTTGATATTATTGACCATAACCTGTTGTTGAAAAAACGTACGTTTTGGAACGGGTGGCCACTAATAAACTGGTCCTGAACATCTCTAAAACTAAGAGCATTGTATTTGGTACAAATCATTCCCTAAGTTCTAAACCTCAGCTGAATCTGGTAATGAATGGTGTGGCTGTTGAACAAGTTGAGGAGACTACATTGCTTGGCGTTACCTTAGATTGTAAACTATCGTGGTCAAAACATATAGATTCAATGGGCTCCCGAGTGGCGCAGCGGTCTAAGGCACTGCATCTCAGTGCTTGCGGTGTTACTACAGACCCCCTGGTTCGATTCCAGGCTGTATACACAACCGGCCGTTATTGGGAGTCCCATAGAGTGGCGCACAATTGGCCCAGTGTCGTCCGGGTTTGGTGGTGTAGGCCGTCATTGTAAATAAGAATTTGTTCTTAACGGACATGCCTAGTTAAATAAAAAAAGATGGGGAGAGGTCTGTCCGTAATAAAGAGATGCTCTGCTTTTTTTTACACCACACTCCAAAAAGCAAGTTCTGCAGGCTCTAGTTTTGTCATTATTACCTGTAAGACAATTGGTTATTTACCAATTATTTGTTTACATTGTTTGCCAGAATATAGTTTTTGTTCAACTGCGTCACTCCAGTCAGCAGATGGCGATGTGAGTCTTTCAGGTGATGATTCTTGCGTGACGTATATTCTAGTGGACGGGACGCTTTTTCAACAACAACAATTCAGCCGCCTTGGTAGCTTGCTAGCCAACATAAAACCAAAATATTGAAGCTCTTTAGACCATTTTTGTGTATATTAACATCAGTGTTTTAAACACACTGTCTGTGTATTTAGCAGTTACTCCTTTTGATTTCACATTTACGTTATTAGCTATCTGGCTAAGTAACACTAGGCTAATGCTAACTAGCTAGAAAACATCCCCGACCATGAGCTCACTAAGCTACTCTCCTCCTCCTAAAGAAGAGGTCTGCTGGACGGAGAAAGACGTTACAGTGAAAGAAGAGGAGGAAGAGGAGGATGTCACAGTTAAAACAGAAGTAGAGGATGAAGCTGTTACAGTGAAAGAAGAGGAAGAAGTTACAGTGAAAGAAGAGGAAGAAGGTTTCAGAGTGAAAGAGGAGGATGCAGTTTTTGGAGTGAAGGAGGAGGGGGAGATTACTGTCACATTGGAGGAAGAAGAGGAGACTGGAGAGCTGATTAACACCAGTAAGTAGTATTTTAAAAACAGTGCCACAAACTCTGTAGTTGTTGAACTATTGAACTAATGTGTCGTCTTAAAGACTGCGGTCAAGTGATCCGTCATTCGCAAAACGTGGTCACGCCACCCACCCTTCTGTTTCCGCCTGAATTTTCTTACGGAATAGATACCATTTAACTGTACCGCGTGTTTTCTGGGAGGGAAACTGAGTCGGATGCTCTCTAATGCTCCGACAGAAACGATAGCTACAAATCATTCTAAAAATGACTTTGATATCACGGGTAGAGTGAGGCTGCAGAGGTTGCAGTAGCCCAACGTTGGTGCTGTTTAGGAAATGTTAAATTGTCAAAGCAAGATGTGTTTACGGTCATGATACACACACAGGAAGATCTAAATGATCTTGATATGTTTTTAGTATATAATTAATCCAGTGACCTTTGCTTACCATACGATGTCCATATTATGCCAACTTAAAATATGGGTTAATATAATTACTTATTCTATATTACAGTTAACTTTTAAGTAAAATTGGATGGTAAACATTTTGTCATGTCTGCCACTAGTACGTCACTAATCCATGTTCATTAACATGGCGTTATGCTGGCTTCAACATGGGGGAACACTAGTTTACTGCACAGTGCATTAGGAAAGGATTCAGACCCCTTAACTTTCTCCACATTTTGTTACGTTAAAGCCTTATTCTAAAATGGATTAGATAGTTTTTCCCCCTCATCAATCTACACACAATACCCCTTAATGACAAAGCAAAAACAGGGTTTTTGCAAATGTATACAGAAAAATACTGAAATATCACATTTACATAAGTATTCAGACCCTTTACTCAGTCTTCTTGGCTATGACGCTACAAGCTTGGCACGCCTGTATTTGGGGGGTTTATCCAATTCTTCTCTGCAAATCCTCTCAAGCTCTGTCAGGTTGGATGGGGAGTGTCACTGCACAGCTATTTTCAGTTCTCTTTATAGATGTTTGATCAGGTTCAACTCTGGGCTCAGGCTGGGCCACTCAAGGACATTCAGAGACTTGTCCCGATGCCACTCCTGTGTTATCTTGGTTGTGTGCTTAGGGTCATTGTCCTGTTGGAAGGTGAACCTTCGCCCCAGTCTGAGGTCCTGAGCTCTCTGGAGCAGGTTTCATCAAGGATCTCTCTGTACTTTGCTCCTTTCATCTTTCCCTCGATCCTGACAATTCTCCCAGTCCCTGCATCTGAAAAACATCCCCACAGCATGATGCTGCGACAACAATGCTTCACCGTAGGGATGGTGCCAGGTTTCCTCCAAAGAATCTTGTTTCTCATGGTCTGAGTCTTTAGGTGAATTTTGGCAAGCTCCAAGCGGGCTGTCATGTGCCTTTTACTGAGGAGTGGCTTCCGTCTGGCCACTCTACTATAAAGGCCTGATTGGTGGAGTGCTGCAGTGATGGTTGTCCTTCTGGAAGGTTCTCCCATCTCCACAGAGGAACTCTGGAGCTCTGTCAGAGTGACCATCAGGTTCTTGGTCACCTCCCTGACCAACCCCTTCTCCCCCGAATGCTCAGTTTGGCTAGGCTGCCAGCTCTAGGAAGAGTCTTTTGGTGGTTCCAAACTTTTTCCATTTAAGAATGATGGAAGCCACTGTGTTCTTGGGGAACTTCAATGCTGCAGACATTTTTTTGGTACCCTTCCCCAGATCTGTGCCTCGACACAATCCTGTCTCAAAGCTCTACGGACAACTCCTTCGACCTCATGGCTTTTGCACTGACATGCACTGTCAACTGTGGGACCTTATGTAGACAGGTGTGTGCCTTTCCAAGTCATGTCCAATCAATTGAATTTACCACAGGTGGACTCCAATCAAGTTGTAGAAACAACTCAAGTATCATCAATGAAAACAGGATGCACCTGAGCTCAATTTGGAGTCTCATAGCAAAAAAAAAGTCAAGGGGTCTGAAAACTTTCCGAATGCGCTGTAAACAGAGCTAAGAGTCTCACCAAAGCAGTGCAAAATATCCGGTTAGAAATGATTATTTTCTCTCTTGAACATTGGATGATCTGGGCCAATAGCTGAAGTGTATTTTTATAGCGGACACTCCGGTGTCTTATTGCCCACATGTTCTATCCTCTCTATTTGATATGAATATGACTTGGCCCATTAAGACACTCAGGTTGTGGTGTTATTTTATGTATCATGAAGGCAAGTGTAGGGAAAGGTCAAAGGTAAAATAATAATATTAGTAATAAGCATGGATATGTTGTAAAATTGAAAATCTATATGCCTTGGAGTGTTTATGGATTGAGAGCCAGTTGAATTCAGAGCAGAGATAATTATGTGTTTTTCATGAAAACTCCTGCAGCTGGTTTAGGAGTGTCAATGACGTGATGGCTGTGTGGAGATAGAAGTAACAATGGAACTAGTGTTAGCATTTTTTTATGCTTATGACCTTATGACCTGACACATGGCCACATGCACATAATCTCAGGGGCTGAGAGGATGATGAATGATAAATGTTTTATAATGTATTATGAAATGATAATGGTGAAACAGAATGAACATGTTTGATATTTTATAATCCAGATATATGTTTAAATAATGAATATAGACATTAAGTATATGATGTGTTCTTTTACAGGGGTTTTTAAACTGTGGCCATGGGGTTGTTCTAGACATCTGGTTTGCATTTACATTAGTTTTTTTAAGAAGGGGCTTTTGAGAAGGGGCCTAGGCACGCAGCCAATAGAATGATCGAATGAGAGGGTGGTACCGAACTAAAAAAAGTTAGGAATGTTTGTACATGTGGCTATAAAATTGAGCTCTTGGCCAAAAAGGGACAGTCTTTGTCTCTTTGGAAAAAGGCTCGGCTTTGTTTTTTTAATAAAGTCTAAATTCTTAAATTCACAGGCTCTTATGTCTTGAGAGATATTTTTGAGTTGATTATCTAGTCAAATGTTTCTACAACAAGGTTAATGCAGGTTAGATTTCCTCTCTATTTGATATGAATATGACTTGGTCCATTAAGACACTCAGGTTAATGCAGGTTAGATTTCCTCTCTATTTGATAGGAATATGACTTGGCCCATTAAGACACTCAGGTTAATGCAGGTTAGATTTCCTCTCTATTTGATAGGAATATGACTTGGCCCATTAAGACACTCAGGTTAATGCAGGTTAGATTTCCTCTCTATTTGATATGAATATGACTTGGCCCATTAAGACACTCAGGTTAATGCAGGTTAGATTTCCTCTCTATTTGATATGAATATGACTTGGCCCATTAAGACACTCAGGTTAATGCAGGTTAGATTTCCTCTCTATTTGATATGAATATGACTTGGCCCATTAAGACACTCAGGTTAATGCAGGTTAGATTTCCTCTCTATTTGATATGAATATGACTTGGCCCATTAAGACACTCAGGTTAATGCAGGTTAGATTTCCTCTCTATTTGATAGGAATATGACTTGGCCCATTAAGACACTCAGGTTAATGCAGGTTAGATTTCCTCTCTATTTGATAGGAATATGACTTGGCCCATTAAGACACTCAGGTTAATGCAGGTTAGATTTCCTCTCTATTTGATAGGAATATGACTTGGCCCATTAAGACACTCAGGTTAATGCAGGTTAGATTTCCTCTCTATTTGATATGAATATGACTTGGCCCATTAAGACACTCAGGTTAATGCAGGTTAGATTTCCTCTCTATTTGATATGAATATGACTTGGCCCATTAAGACACTCAGGTTAATGCAGGTTAGATTTCCTCTCTATTTGATATGAATATGACTTGGCCCATTAAGACACTCAGGTTAATGCAGGTTAGATTTCCTCTCTATTTGATATGAATATGACTTGGCCCATTAAGACACTCAGGTTAATGCAGGTTAGATTTCCTCTCTATTTGATATGAATATGACTTGGCCCATTAAGACACTCGGGTTAATGCAGGTTAGATTTCCTCTCTATTTATTTGATATGAATATGACTTGGCCCATTAAGACACTCGGGTTAATGCAGGTTAGATTTCCTCTCTATTTGATATGAATATGACTTGGCCCATTAAGACACTCAGGTTAATGCAGGTTAGATTTCCTCTCTATTTGATATGAATATGACTTGGCCCATTAAGACACTCAGGTTAATGCAGGTTAGATTTCCTCTCTATTTGATATGAATATGACTTGGCCCATTAAGACACTCAGGTTAATACAGGTTAGATTTCCTCTCTATTTGATATTTACATTTTTACATTTACATTTACGTAATTTAGCAGACGCTCTTATCCAGAGCGACTTACAAATTTGTGCATTCACCCTATAGCCAGTGGGATAACCACTTTACAATATGTTTTTTGTTTTTAGGGGGCGGGGGGGTAGAAGGATTACTTTATCCTATCCCAGGTATTCCTTAAAGAGGTGGGGTTTCAAATGTCTCCGGAAGGTGGTGAGTGACTCCGCTGTCCTGGCGTCGTGAGGGAGCTTGTTCCACCATTGGGGTGCCAGAGCAGCGAACAGTTTTGACTGGGCTGAGCGGGAACTATGCTTCCGCAGAGGAACGGGAGCCAGCAGGCCAGAGGTGGATGAACGCAATGCCCTCGTTTGGGTGTAGGGACTGATCAGAAACTGAAGGTACAGAGGTGCCGATCCCCTCACAGCTCCATAGGCAAGCACCATGGTCTTGTAACAGATGCGAGCTTCAACTGGAAGCCAGTGGAGTGTGCGGAGGAGCGGGGTGACGTGAGAGAACTTGGGAAGGTTGAACACCAGACGGGCTGCGGCATTCTGGATGAGTTGTAGGGGTTTAATGGCACAGGCAGGGAGCCCAGCCAACAGCGAGTTGCAGTAATCCAGACGGGAGATGACAAGTGCCTGGATTAGGACCTGTTTCGCTTCCTGTGTAAGGCAGGGTCGTACTCTCCGAATGTCGTAGAGCATGAATATGACTTGGCCCATTAAGACACTCAGGTTAATGCAGGTTAGATTTCTCGTGCCGCGCTATTTCATGATCAAACAATGAATGAATCTAACCGAGTTCTAGGCTATATCATAAAGTTAGAACAATGATGGTGTTCTCGGGGTGATGAGAGATGTTGGGTTTGCGCCAGACAAATCACATGAGAAATTCGAACAAACCGTACAGTTCAGCAAAGCATTATATAGACAGAAATGATTGCATGCATGCAAGGCCCATTGCGACCCAAACGACCAAAAACCTAATCCTACTCATTTAAATATCATAAAAGTATTAAGACAAATTCAAGTTATGAAGGGTATTTTCCAAGCTATTCTACTGAGGGGTTTAATATCCTACATTTGAATGACAAATATTTGAGATCACAAGAAGTTAAACTGAGCAAACAGCACATCATTTTCAAGATATCAACAGTTGCTTCAGTAAAACTCTGAAGAATACATCTCAGATTAAACCCAATGTGGTGAAGGCACAAGCTAAGATCTGATGCATCAATATCCCATGGGGCGGCGCACAATTGGCCAAGCGTCGTCCAGGGTAGGGGAGGGAATTGCCGGCAGGGATGTAGCTCAGTTGGTAGAGCATGGCGTTTGCAACGCCAGGGTTGTGGGTTCGTTTCCCACGGGGGGCCAGTATAAAAAAATAACAATAACAATAATGTACTCACTAACTGTAAGTCGCTCTGGATAAGAGCGTCTGCTAAATGACTAAAAAAAATAAAAAAATATCCATCCCATCCACAACAGTTATGGATGTTATGGATATCGTAACGCTGAAAAACCATCCTGACAATGAAAACAGAGAAACCAATTATAGACCATATAAAACCTTGATGAAAGTTAGCTTTAGAGTGAAATGTTCAAGATGATACGATGTTTTACAAAAACTTTTCCTAAAAAACGTAATGGATGTTTCCTGTCTATCCCAGTCAACCCCCCTATCTTTACAAGACTGTCGAACACGCAAACAAAACCCAAGACTCTTCAATATGGTCTTCATTGCTTCATTAACATCTGATCTTCATAACTAATACTGGGAGACAGCTGTAAGTGGAAGAACCAGCTCTGTAAGCCCTTTGTAAAAGCTTTGAAATATGATTGAATGAAAAGCCTTTTTCTAGACTTGGCTTCCTACTCTGTAATTCTCAGGACATTTAATCCATACCAAGGCCTCCTTTAAGACTCCATAATGTTTCATCATTAGATGCTACAGTCCTCCTTTAAGACTCCATAATGTTTCATCATTAGATGCTACAGTCCTCCTTTAAGACTCCATAATGTTTCATCATTAGATGCTACAGTCCTCCTTTAAGACTCCATAATGTTTCATCATCAGATGCTACAGTCCTCCTTTAAGACTCCATAATGTTTCATCATTAGATGCTACAGTCCTCCATTAAGACTCCATAATGTTTCATCATTAGATGCTACAGTCCTCCATTAAGACTCCATAATGTTTCATCATTAGATGCTACAGTCCTCCTTTAAGACTCTATAATGTTTCATCATTAGATGCTACAGTCCTCCATTAAGACTCCATAAAGTTTCATCATTAGACGCTACAGTCCTCCTTTAATACTCCATAATGTTTCATCATTAGATGCTACAGTCCTCCTTTAAGACTCCATAATGTTTCATCATTAGATGCTACAGTCCTCCTTTAAGACTCCATAATGTTTCATCATTAGATGCTACAGTCCTCCTTTAAGACTCCATAATGTTTCATCATTAGATGCTCCAGTCCTCCTTTAAGAATCCATAATGTTTCATCTGTAGGTGAAGCCTCCTTTAAGACTCCATAATGTTTCATCTGTAGGTGAAGCCTCCTTTAAGACTCCATAATGTTTCATCTGTAGGTGAAGCCTCCTTTAAGACTCCATAATGTTTCATCTGTAGGTGAAGCCTCCTTTAAGACTCCATAATGTTTCATCTGTAGGTGAAGCCTCCTTTAAGACTCCATAATGTTTCATCTGTAGGTGAATTCTTCTTTAAAACTCCATAATGTTAAAGGGATACTGTGAGATTCTGGCAATTTTACAGAGTCAGATTAAATACTGTAGTCCTCAATATCTGTTATTCTAGTGCTCTGCTCAGCCTAAAAACATGACATTCCATGAGAGCAAGATTCTAGTTGGAGCTCTACATCTTTTGTTTTACACCAAGATTATTTTAAATGAGACAATTTTTTGTAAACTGGCCTCAGGTTATTGAGGGATCTGATTTGGATTCAACCTCCGAGCAAGAGAGTTGTGGAGGTTTCATTCAGGTCTCTATTTAAATAAACACTCTGTCTTTGGCAGGAGAAAGACCAGACTCAGAGGAACCAGAGACGTCCAAACCAGCAAGACGACACCACTGCTCCCACTGTGGAAAGGTTTTTAACCAGTTAGGGGACCTGAAACAACATGAGAGAATACATACAGGAGAAAAGCCATACCAGTGCTCCAAGTGTGGAAAGAGTTTTACCCAGTTAGGGCACCTGAAAGGCCACAAGAGATTGCACACAGGGGAGAAGCCTTATCGCTGCTCCCAGTGTGGAAATAGTTTTACAGCGTTAGGGAGCCTGAAAATACATGAAAGAATACACACAGGAGAGAAGCCTTACTACTGCTCCCAGTGTGGAAAGAGGTTTGCCCGTTTAGGGCACCTGAAAGAGCATACAAGATTGCACACAGGGGAGAAGCCTTACCACTGCTCCCTGTGTGTAAAGAGATTTTCCTCATCGGGGTGCCTGAAAATACATGGGAGGACACACACAGGCGATAAACCTTTCCAATGCTCCCAGTGTGGAAATAGTTTTTCCTTGTTAGCGAGCCTGAAAAGACATGGGAGGACACACACAGGAGATAAGCCTCATTACTGCTCCCAGTGTGGAAAGAGTTTTAACCGGAAAGGACAACTGGAACAGCATGAGAGAATACACACAGGGGAGAAGCCCTACTACTGCTCCCAATGTGAAAAGAGTTTTGCCCGGTTAGGGGACCTGAGAAGACATGAGAGGATGCACACAGGAGAGAAGCCTCATCACTGCTCCCAGTGTGGAAAGAGTTTTAATCAGTTAGGTCACATGAGAAGACATGAGAGAATACATACAGGAGATAAGGATGTAGGCTGCTGAACAGTAGGATATAGGACAGATGTAGGCTGAACAGTAGGACATAGGACAGATGTAGGATACTGAACAGTAGGACATAGGACAGATGTAGGATACTGAACAGTAGGACATAGGACAGATGTAGGATACTGAACAGTAGGACATAGGACAGATGTAGGCTGAACAGTAGGACATAGGACAGATGTAGGATACTGAACAGTAGGACATAGGACAGATTTAGGCTGAACAGTAGGACATAGGACAGATGTAGGTCCAATACATGGTGGGTCAGTAGGCCGTAGAGACTCTGAATGTGTCTTGTGTATTGACTTTCCAGTGTTTTGCGTATTGCATGTATTATAGTGGATTGGGTTTGTGGATTTGTTTGCTGACTTCACAAAATGAATTTCCATGTAAATGGACAAAGTATATTGCTCTCATTTTGAGAAAAGACAAATCCAGTTAGAGAAAGGTTTCCCAAACTCTACCCCAAAGAGTAGATAATAATAATAGTTGGTCATTTAGCAGACACTCTTATCCAGAGCGACTGACAGGAGCAATTAGGGTTAAGTGCCTTGCTCAAGGGCACATCGACAGATTTTTCACCTAGTCGGCTCGGGGATTAGAACCAGCGACCTTTCGGTTACTGGCACAACGCTCTTAACCACTAAGTTACCTGCCGCCCAGCTCAGCTTTAATGTTGCTGGTGACACTGTCTGTGATTTTATTTAGAATTCAAGGCACACTTAACCAGCATGGCTACCACAGCATTCTGCAGCGATACAACATCCCATCTGGTTTGAACTTAGTGGGACTATCATTTGTTTTTCAACAAGACAATGACCCACAACACACCTCCAGGCTGTGTAAGGGTTATTTGACCAAGAAGGAGAGTGATGGAGTGCTGGATCAGATGACCTGGCCTCCACAATCATCCGACCTCAACCCAATTGAGATGGTTTGGGATGAGTTGGACCTTAGAGTAAAGGAAAAGCAGCCAACAAGTGCTCAGCATATGTGGGAACTCCTTCAACACTGTTGGAAAATAATTCCTCATGAAGCTGGTTAAGAGAATGCCAAGAGTGTGCAAAGCTGTCATCAAGGCAAAGGGTGGCTACTTTGAAGAATCTCAAATATACCATTTATTTTGATTTGTTTAACACTTTTTGGTTACTACATGATTCCATATGTGTTATTTCATAGTTTTGATGTCTTCACTATTGTTCTACAATGTATAAAATAGTACAAATAAAGAAAAACCCTTGAATGAGTAGGTGTGTCCAAACCTTTGACTTGTACTTTACATCTACAGTTGAAGTCGGAAGTTTACATACATCTTAGCCAAATCCATTTAAACTCAGTTTTTCACAATTCCTGATAATTAATCCTAGTAACAATTCCCTGTCTGTGAAATGTCAGAATAATAGTAGAGAGTGATTTATTTCAGCTTTTATTTATTTCATCACATTCCCAGTGGGTCAGAAGTTTACATACACTCAATTAGTATTTGGTAGCATTGCCTTTAAATTGTTTAACTTGGGTCAAACGTTTTGGGTAGCATTCCACAAGCTTCCCACAATAAGTTGGGTGAATTTTGGCCCATTTCTCCTGACAGAGCTGGTGTAACTGAGTCAGGTTTGTAGGCCTCCTTGCTCGCACACGCTTTTTCAGTTCTGCCCACAAATGTTCTATAGGATTGAGGTCAGGGCTTTGTGATGGCCACTCCAATACCTTGACTTTGTTGTCCTTAAGCCATTTTGCCACAACTTTGGAAGTATGCTTGGGGTCATTGTCCATTTGGAAGAACCATTTGCGACCAAGCTTTGACTTCCTGACTGATGTCTTGAGATGTTGCTTCAATATATCCACGTAATTTTCCTTCCTCATGATGCCATCTATTTTGTGAAGTGCACCAGTCCCTCCTGCAGCAATGCACACCCACAGCATGATGCTGCCACCCCCGTGCTTCACGGTTGGGATGGTGTTCTTCAGCTTGCAAGCATCCCCCTTTTTCCTCCAAACATAACAATGGTCATTATGGCCAAACAGTTATATTTTTGTTTCATCAGACCAGAAGACATTTCTCCAAAAGGTACGATCTTTGTCCCCATGTGCAGTTGCAAACCATAGTCTGGCTTTTTTATGGGGGTTTTGGAGCAGTGGCTTCTTCCTTGCTGAGCGGCCTTTCAGGTTATGTCGATATAGGACTCATTTTACTGTGGATATAGATACTTTTGTACCTGTTTCCTCCAGCATCTTCACAAGGTCATTTGCTACTGTTCTGGGATTGATGTGCACTTTTCGCACCAAAGTACGTTCATCTCTAGGAGACAGAACGCGTCTCCTTCCTGAGCGGTATGACGGCTGCGTGGTCCCATGGTGTTTATACTTGCGTACTATTGTTTGTACAGATGAACGTGGTACCTTCAGGCGTTTGGAAATTGCTCCGAAGGATGAACCAGACTTTTGGAGGTCTACTGATTTCTTTTCATTTTCCCATGATGTCAAGCAAAGAGGCACTGAGTTTGAAGGTAGGCCTGGAAATACATCCACATGTACACCTCCAATTGACTCAAATGATGTCAATTAGCCTTTCAGAAGCTTCTAAAGCCATGACATCATTTTCTGGAATTTTCCAAGCTGTTTAAACTTCTGACCCACTGGAATTGTGAAACAGTGAATTGTAAGTGAAATAATCTGTCTGTAAACAATTGTTAGATAAATTACTTTGTCATGCACAATGTAGATGTCCTAACCGACTTGCCAAAACTATAGTTTGTTAACAAGAAATGTGTGGAGTGGTTGAAAAACGAGTTTTAATGACTCCAACCTAAGTGCATGTAAACTTCCGACTTCAACTGTACATGATGTATTGTTACACCAGGTAGGCGCAGTATAGACCCAACTGCATATCGTGATATTATTGTAACCTTATGTTTAAAATACTCACTCAGTATAAATCTGTAATGATCAACACATTATTCTCTTTGTGCTTTTATATATCATCTTATTCTTTAATAAAATACATTTAAAAAAACGAACGTTTTGTTTATAAATAAAATAACGATTTTCCCTAAATGTGTTACTACCTTCAGTCAGCAGGTGGCGATGTGGGTCTTTCAGGCAATGCTGCCATTGTGACGTATAATCTAATGGACGGGACATTTCTTCAACAACAAGGACAGCTAATCATCCACCTCGATAAGTTGCTAGCCAACATAGCCGAAACATTGAAGCTCTTAAGATGCATGATTTTTTGACAAAATATCTATCTGCGACTTTTTGGCCAGATATTGCAATTGCGATTTATGAATAGCGATTTTTAAACACTTAGGTGAAAACTTGGTAATTCCATCAGACATGGTTACAACAAGTGTCAGGGTAGAGAGCATCACTTCTAAAATGAGTATGAGTGAATACATACTGTGTAACTGAATACAAAACCAACATTGTTATACATATGATTAGATCGGCTTATTACACCAACATTCATTTATATTATTACGCCAGCATTCATTTATATTATTACACCAGCATTCATTTATATTATTACACCAACATTCATTTATATTATTACGCCAACATTCATTTATATTATTACGCCAACATTCATTTATATTATTACGCCAACATTCATTTATATTATTACGCCAACATTCATTTATATTATTACGCCAACATTCATTTATATTATTACGCCAACATTCATTTATATTATTACGCCAACATTCATTTATATTATTACGCCAACATTCATTTATATTATTACGCCAACATTAATTTATATTATTACGCCAACATTCATTTATATTATTACGCCAACATTCATTTATATTATTACGCCAACATTCATTTATATTATTACGCCAATCGTCTAGAAGGACGAGAGCAGAGGAGAGAGAGTTAGCTTTAGCAGTGCGGAGAGCCTCCGCGACACAGAGAAGAGCAGTCTCAGTTGAATGACCAGTCTTGAAAACCTGACTGGTTTGGATCAAGAAGGTCATTCTGAGAGAGATAGCAAGAGAGTTGGCTAAAGACGGCACGTTCAAGAGTTTTGGAGAGAAAAGAAAGAAGGGATACTGGTCTGTAGTTGTTGACATCGGAGGGATCGAGTGTAGGTTTTTTGAGAAGGGGTGCAACTCTCGCTCTCTTGAAGACGGAAGGGACATAGCCAGCGGTCAAGGATGAGTTGATGAGCGAGGTGAGGTAAGGGAGAAGGTCTCCGGAAATGGTCTGGAGAAGAGAGGAGGGGATAGGGTCAACATTAATTTATATTATTACGGCAACATTCATTTTTAACATGATCATCTAAATATGGTGTGCTATAAGCCCAGCACTTATTCACATTCATTAATGAATAACTTCATGACTTCCAATAGAGTACCACAGTATGAGTCATAATACCCATAAAACCTAGCGGTCAAACAAGGAAATAGTTCCAATCGTTTTTTCCACCATTCATTTTTCCCATAGGGGGTTTTAGAAACACTTAAAATAACGACTGTGTTTTGTGTAGGCTTTACCCTGGAGTGACGATTGCAAGGTGCAGCCTGTGTCCAAAAACATTGGAGTCTGGTCCAGTCATTCAATGTGATGACCTTTAACCTTTTTTTGTTATCGTGATCGTTATGTACACTGGCTGCTCCTCATTTAAGGCACCAGGAGACTAAAGCTTCTCTCAACCCTATCACACTGGCTGCTCCTCATTTAAGGCACCAGGAGACTAAAGCTTATCTCAACCCTATCACACTGGCTGCTCCTCATTTAAGGCACCAGGAGACTAAAGCTTCTCTCAACCCTATCACACTGGCTGCTCCTCATTAAGGCACCAGGAGACTAAAGCTTCTCTCAACCCTATCACACTGGCTGCTCCTCATTTAAGGCACCAGGAGACTAAAGCTTCTCTCAACCCTATCACACTGGCTGCTCCTCATTAAGGCACCAGGAGACTAAAGCTTCTCTCAACCCTATCACACTGGCTGCTCCTCATTTAAGGCACCAGGAGACTAAAGCTTCTCTCAACCCTATCACACTGGCTGCTCCTCATTTAAGTCACCAGGAGACTAAAGCTTCTCTCAACCCTATCACACTGGCTGCTCCTCATTTAAGGCACCAGGAGACTAAAGCTTCTCTCAACCCTATCACACTGGCTGCTCCTCATTCAGGCCCCAATCGAACAAGAAGCCATGTCTGTATAGGAGAAAAACAAACCCTATTCAGAAGAACCTCACCAGGACAGAAGAACATGCACTTAATGAAATATTCATCTTTAGTTATCAAACCTGCAGACAAGGGGAATTCAGAGACAACTTCAAGACATTCAGAGACAACTCATTAATGAACGTCTCTATAGCAAACTGAGTGTTGATCCCACACAGGTGTGGTTGCAGGAATAGACTCAATGCTAGAGCCATTGTCGAGCTTTGTAGAGTATTTTATTAAATCTCATGTGCAAAAGCATTGTCGCGATCGTCAGGGTAAGGAGTAGACCAAGGCGCAGCGTTGCAGGCAAACATACTTATTTATTAGCGAAAACGTGAACAAAACAACAAAAGACGGTAACGTGACAGTACACGGTTAAACACAACCAACTCGATACAAGAACCCACAAACACAAAGTGAAAACAGACAGTTTAAATATGGCTCCCAATCAGAGACAACCAGCAAACAGCTGACACTCGTTGCCTCTGATTGGGAGTCACTTAGGCCAACACAGAAAACAACAACCTAGAATACCCAACATAGAAACAACCCACACGGAACGAACACACCCTGGCTCAACATACAGAGTCCCGGAGCCAGAGCGTGACAGTACCCCCCCCTAAAGGCGCGGACTGCGACCGCGCCTCAAAAAGAGCAAAACAGGGGAGGGCTGGGTGGGCATACCTCCTCGGCGGCGGTTCCGGCGCCGGGCTTGACCACCACCCCTCCATAATCCCCCCGTAGCGCCCCTGGTCCGGTCTGACCCCGCTGGCTGGATCTGGACTGGACATCGACGGAGCAGATTGCTTAAGCTCCGTTGTGGAGCAGCTGACCTGTACCTGATCATGTACCGGACTGACGACGCGCACCCCTGGCTTGGCGCGTGAGGCAGGAACGGACCGGACCTGGCTGACGATGCGCACCCCTGGCTTGGTGCGTGGAGCAGCAACGGACCGGACCGGGCTGACGATACGCACCCCTGGCTTGGTGCGTGGAGCCGGAACGGGCCTCACCGGACTGACGACTCGCATCCCTGGCTTGTTGCGAGTAGCAGGAACAGGCCGGGTTGGGCTGGCGACGCGCACCGTAGGTTTGGTGCGAGTGACAGGAACAGGCCGGGTCGGGCTGGCGACGCGCACCGTAGGTTTGGTGCGAGTGGCAGGAACAGGCCGGACCGGGCTGGCGACGCGCACCGTAGGTTTGGTGCGAATGGCAGGAACAGGCCGGGTCGGGCTGGCGACGCGCACCGTAGTTTTGGTGCGAGTGGCAGGAACAGGCCGGGTCGGGCTGGCGACGCACACCGTAAACTTGGTGCGGGTGGCAGGAACAGGCCGGACCGGGCTGGTGACGCACACCGTAGGCTTGGTGCGTGGAGCAGGGATGGGCCGGACTGGGCTGGCGACGTGCACCACAGACTTGGTGCGGAGAGCAGGAACGGGCCGGACAGGGCTGAGGAAACGCACCACAGACTTGGTGCGGGGAGCAGGAACAGGCCGGGCCGGGCTGGCGATGCGCACCATCGGCCTGGTGCGGGGAGCAGGAACAGGCCGGACCGGGCTGGCGACGCGCACCATAGGCTCGGTGCGGGGAGCAGGAACAGGCCGGGCCGGGCTGACGACACGCACCACAGGCTCGATGCGAGGAACAGGAACAGGCCGGACCGTACTGGGGACACACACCACTGGCCCTACGCAGGGATCAGGAACGGGCCGGACCGGACTGGTAACACACCCCAGTATCGAACCCACAACCCTGGCGTTGAAAACGCCATGCTCTACCAACTGAGCTACATCCCTGCCGGCCATTCCCTCCCCTAGACGACACTGGGCCAATTGTGCGCCGCCCATGAGTCTCCCGGTCGCAGCCGTGTCGCAGCCGGCTGCGACAGAGCCTGGAATCGAACCAGGATCTCTAGTGGCACAGTTACCAGGATCTCTAGTGGCACAGTTCTTGCCTTAGACCACTGCGCCACTCAGGAGACAAATTAATGATATATACCCATTGACTCTTTTAAGAATGTAACTTGTAAATAAAATGCCCAATGAGCTTTGTTCAACTGTCGTACCTCATCAGAACCCAACAAGCCTGTTTAACTCCATTGGGTTGTAAACAATGTAAACAAGGTTCGCCTGAAAACATGGATAAACTAGAATTGAAATATCACCGATGGTCAGTTCTTGCGTCCCATAGCAGTATGAATTTGAGAGGGGTTGTATTTCTCCAGCCTCAGATTTTACCAAATCGGGTGGGGTGCGGATTATTTTTAACACATACTTATCTATTTCTTCAGGTAAAACTTTTTTATTTTCTTAAAAACTGCCATGTTGGTTAAGGGCTTGTAAGTAAGCATTTCACTGTTGTATTCGGCGCATGTGGCAAATACAATTTGATTTTATTACCTTTTCTAACAGGGTTTATTCATAACAGGGTTTATTCATAACATGGTTTATTATAACATGGTTTATTCATAACAGGGTTTATTCATAACAGGGTTTATTCATAACAGGGTTTATTCATAACATGGTTTATTCATAACAGGGTTTATTCATAACATGGTTTATTCATAACAGAGTTTATTCATAACATGGTTTATTATAACAGGGTTTATTCATAACATGGTTTATTATAACAGGGTTTATTCATAACAGGGTTTATTCATAACAGGGTTTATTCATAACAGGGTTTATTCATAACAGGGTTTATTCATAACATGGTTTATTATAACATGTTTTATTCATAACAGGGTTTATTCATAACAGGGTTTATTCATAACAGGGTTTATTCATAACAGGGTTTATTATAACAGGGTTTATTCATAACAGGATTTATTCATAACAGGGTTTATTTATAATATACATATGGCCTATTCATAACATGGTTTATTCATAACAGGATTTATTCATAATGTACAAATCCCTTTTCAGCTTCTACATCTGCGTAGAGGAAATTATTATCTGTAAGAAGTAAGAGAACTGGTTATTTACCAATTATTTGTTTACATTGTGCCTCATTCACCAACCGTTCTTACGAAGTAATGTGTTCATAAACCCCACTTACACACTTTTTACGAAGATTCTGACATTCACTAATGTTTTCTCATCTTGGATTTGTTCTTAGCTAAGAACAAAATCCACGCCCACTCAAGAGCATTCTTACGCACATTTGAGTGATGACAGTTTGCTCCAAATCATTGGTTACTGCATTTCATTTAATTCTACAGTCGTTTACAATGATAGTATTTTACTGTAATGTATTTCTGATAATTTGTTGGAGAAAAAAAAAATCATAGTATGCAAAGAAAAACACTAACACTGCAATTTCCATCAGCCATTAAGCTGATTAAATCCTGCATTATGTGGTGATTGATCGCGCTATTTATAGGGCTTAAAATGGGCCTGTTTCTGCAGATCAGTCATGCTTATCCAAATGGCACATCTATTGCTGCTTGACGAACATTGCCGAGCTCTGAGAAGGGAACGCATCTTTGAGGATCCCGTTGATTTATTTGCAGAGACTGACGAGTACTTTGATCGGACGGTTTAGGCTTCCAAGGCACGTTTTAATGGAGCTGTGTGATACTTTGGAGCCAGCGCTACGAAGCCATACCCAACGGTCCAATCCCGTACCGCCTCATGTGCAGGCACTCTCCACTTTGGGGATTTTTAGCCACTGGGACATTTCAGCGGGAGTTAGCAGACCGGGTGGGGCATATCACAGCCATCCATCAGCCGCGCTCTCCCACGAGTTGTGGGTGGAATAAATCAAATCAACTGGCCACACAATATATTTTCTTCCCCTACACAGCGCAACAACAGCTGCCGGTCAAGAGAGGGTTCTACTCTGTTGCGGGTCTGCACAACGTAATCGGGGCAATAGACTGCACTCGCGTGCGCATTAAGGCGCTCTCACCAGACCCGTTCCCGTACCTCAACCGCCCTGAAGTGTCATGTCCTTATATGGGAATTTGCGGGGCATTTTCTTATGCTAATTAGGAACAACTGGCATACTCCAGTTACCCACTCCAGTCAGCAGACGGCGATGTGAGTCTTTCAGGTGATGCTTCTTCCCACTCCAGTCAGCAGATGGCGATGTGTGTCTTTCAGGTAATGCTTCTTCCCACTCCAGTCAGCAGATGGCGATGTGAGTCTTTCAGGTGATGCTTCTTCCCACTCCAGTCAGCAGATGGCGATGTGAGTCTTTCAGGTGATGATTCTTGCGTGACGTATATTCTAGTGGACGGGATGGGACGCTTTTTCAACAACAGCAATGCGACCACTTCGGTAGCGTGCTAGCCAACATAAAACCAAAATATTGAAGGTCTTTAGACCATTTTTGTGTATATTACATCAGTGTTTAAAACACACTGTCTGTGTATTTAGCAGTTACTCCATTTGATTTCATATTTACGTTATTAGTTATCTCGTCTCCTGTAGCTCAGTTGGGAGAGCATGGCGCTTGCAACGCAAGGATTGTGGGTTCGATTCCGACGGGGTGCCAGTATGAAAAATGTATGCACTCACTAACTGTACGTCGCTCTGGATAAGAGCGTCTGCTAAATGACTATAAATGTTTTAAAAAAATCTGTCTAACTAACACTAGGCTAATGCTAACTAGCTAGCTAACATCCCCGACCATGAGCTCACTAAGCTACTCTCCTCCTGCTAAAGAAGAGGAGGTCTGCTGGACGGAGAAAGACGTTACAGTGAAAGAAGAGGAGGATGTTACAGTAAAACAAGAAGTAGAGGATGAAGCTGTTACAGTGAAAGAAGAGGAAGAAATTACAGTGAAAGAAGAGGAAGGAGGTTTCGGAGTGAAAGAGGAGGAGGCAGTTTTTGGAGTGAAGGAGGAGGGGGAGATTACTGTCACATTGGAGGAAGAAGAGGAGACTGGAGAGCTGATTAACACCAGTAAGTAGTATTTTAAAAACAGTGGCACAAACTCTGTAGTTGTTGAACTAATGTGTCGTTTTACAGACAGTTCAGCAAAGCATTATATAGACAGAAATGATTGCATGCATGCAAGGCCCATTGCGACCCAAACGACCAAAAACCTAATCCTACTCATTTAAATATCATAAAAGCATTAAGACAAATTCAAGTTATGAAGAGTATTTTCGAAGCTATTCTAATGAAGTGTTTAATATCCTAAATTTGTAGCTTTAAATAGGAATAATTAAGAATGTCAGAGTCAATGCTATTCTCAATCACATTTATTTTGAATGACAAATATTTTAGATCACAAGAAGTTAAACTGAGCAAACAGCACATCATTTTCAAGATACCAACAGTTGCTTCAGTAAAACTCTGAAGAATACATCTCAGAATAAACTCAATGTGGTGAATGCACAAGCTAAGATCTGATGCATCAATATCCATCCCATCCACAACAGTTATGGATGTTACGGATATCGTAACGCTGAAAAACCATCCTGACAATGAAAACAGAGAAACCAATTATAGACCATATAAAACCTTGATGAAAGTTAGCTTTAGAGTGAAATGTTCAAGATGATACGATGTTTTACAAAAACTTTTCCTAAAAAACGTAATGGATGTTAGCTGTCTATCCCAGTGATCCCCCTATCTTTACAAGACTGTCGAACACGCAAACAAAACTCAAGACACTTCAATATGGTCTGCATTGCTTCATTAACATCTGATCTTCATAACTAATACTGGGAGACAGCTGTAAGTGGAAGAACCAGCTCTGTAAGCCCTTTGTAAAAGCTTTGAAATATGATTGAATGAAACGCCTTTTTCTAGACTTGGCTTCCTACTCTGTAATTCTCAGGACATTTAATCCATACCCAGGCCTCCTTTAAGACTCCATGATGTTTCATCATTAGATGCTAAAGTCCTCATTTAAGACTCCATAATGTTTCATCATTAGATGCTACAGTCCTCCTTTAAGACTCCATAATGTTTCATCATTAGATGCTACAGTCCTCCTTTAAGACTCCATAATGTTTCATCATTAGATGCTACAGTCCTCATTTAAGACTCCATAATGTTTCATCATTAGATGTTACAGTCCTCCTTTAAGACTCCATAATGTTTCATCATTAGATGTTACAGTCCTCCTTTAAGACTCCATAATGTTTCATCATTAGATGTTACAGTCCTCCTTTAAGACTCCATAATGTTTCATCATTAGATGCTACAGTCCTCCTTTAAGACTCCATAATATTTCATCTGTAGGTGAAGCCTCCTTTAAGACTCCATAATGTTTCATCTGTAGGTGAAGCCTCCTTTAAGACTCCATAATGTTTCATCTGTAGGTGAAGCCTCCTTTAAGACTCCATAATGTTTCATCTGTAGGTGAAGCCTTCTTTAAGACTCCATAATGTTTCATCTGTAGGTGAAGCCTCCTTTAAGACTCCATAATGTTTCATCTGTAGGTGAAGCCTCCTTTAAGACTCCATAATGTTTCATCTGTAGGTGAAGCCTCCTTTAAGACTCCATAATGTTTCATCTGTAGGTGCTACAAAAGCAAAAATTGAAAGATGAGAATTGGTGTCATATTAAGCTTTGCCCCTTGCTCTGTAGTATGATTAGTATTTTGATTTCAATAAAACATTTCTTACATAAATTTATTAATATTGAAAAATATAAACATTAATATGAAAATGAAAATATACACTTTTATTGGGCTAATTTGTCAATATATTGTTGAGCATAATATACTCTATGGACATATCAAAGTTCCAGCGTGGGATCTCTGCTTCTTTTAGTGATATGATCCATTTGGTAAGCATTACCAACATAATGGAAGTAAAAATGTATTTAAATAGTTTGCCCTCTGCTGGTGATTTGCAGGTCAAAGGAGGGCTGATTTGGATTCAACCTCCTAGCAAGATAGTTGTGGAGGTTTCATTCAGGTCTCTATTTAAATAAACACTGTCTTTGGCAGGAGAAAGACCAGACTCAGAGGAAGCAGAGACGTCCAAACCAGCAAGACTACGCCACTGCTCCCACTGTGGAAAGGTTTTTAACCAGTTAGGGGACCTGAAACAACATGAGAGAATACACACAGGCGATAAACCTTTCCAATGCTCCAAGTGTGGAAAGAGGTTTGCCCATTTAGGGCATCTGAAAGAGCATAAGAGATTACACACAGGGGAGAAGCCTTACCAATGCTCCCTGTGTGTACAGAGATTTTCCTCATCAGGGTGCCTGAAATTCCATGAGAGGACGCACACAGGCGATAAACCTTTCCAATGCTCCCAGTGTGGAAATAGTTTTTCCTTGTTAGCGAGCCTGAAAAGACATGGGAGGACACACACAGGAGAGAAGCCTCATTACTGCTCCCATTGTGGAATGAGTTTTAACCGGAAAGAATACCTGAAAGAGCATGAGAGAATACACACAGGAGATAAGCCTCATTACTGCTCCCAGTGTGGAAAGAGTTTTAACCGGAAAGGAAAACTGGAACAGCATGAGAGAATACACACAGGGGAGAAGCCGTACCACTGCTCCCAGTGTGAAAAGAGTTTTGCCCGGTTAGGGGACCTGAGAAGACATGAGATGACGCACACAGGAGAGAAGCCTCATCACTGCTCCCAGTGTGGAAAGAGTTTTAACCAGTTAGGTCACATGAAAAGACATGAGAATACACACAGGACATAAGGATGTAGGCTGCTGAACAGAAGGACATAGGACAGATGTAGGATACTGAACAGTAGGACATAGGACAGATGTAGACTGAACAGTAGGACATAGGACAGATGTAGGATACTGAACAGTAGGACATAGGACAGATGTAGGCTGAACAGTAGGACATAGGACAGATGTAGACTGAACAGTAGGACATAGGACAGATGTAGGATACTGAACAGTGGGACATAGGACAGATTTAGGCTGAACAGTAGGACATAGGACAGATGTAGGCTGAACAGTAGGACATAGAACAGATGTAGGCTGAACAGTAGGACATAGGACAGATGTAGGTCCAATACATGGTGGGTCAGTAGGCCGTAGAGACTCTGAATGTGTCTTGTGTATTGACTTTCCAGTGTTTTCCGTACTGCATGTATTATAGTGGATTGGGTTTGTGGATTTGTTTTCTGACTTCACAAAATGAATTTCCATGTAAATGGACAAAGTATATCGTATCGTACCGCTGCTCTCCTTTTGAGAAAAGTAAAATCCAGTTAGAGGAAGGTTTCCCAAACTCTACCCCAAAGGGTAGATCAGCTTTAATGTTGCAGATAGATTGTAGCTTCCGCACTCTTGGCATTCTCTCAACCAGCTTCATGAGGTAGTCACCTGGAATGCATTTCAATTAACAGGCGTGCCTTCTTAAAAGTACATTTGTGGAATTTCTTTCCTTCTTAATGCGTTTGAGCCAATCAGTTGTGTTGTGACAAGGTAGGGGGGGGGGGGTATACAGATGATAGCCCTATTTGGTAAAAGACCAAGTCCATATTATGGCAAGAATATCTCAAATAAGCAAAGAGAAACGACAGTCTATCATTACTTTAAGACATGAAGGTCAGTCAATACTGAAAATGTCTAGAACTTTGAAAGTTTCTTCAAGTGCAGTCGCAAATACCATCATGCTCTATGATGAAACTGGCTCTCATGAAGACCGCCACAGGAAAGGAAGATGCAGAGTTACCTCTGCTGCAGAGGATAAGCTCATTAGAGTTAACTGCACCTCAGATTGCAACCCGAATAAATGCTTCACAGAGTTCAAGTAACAGACACATCTCAACATCAACTGTTCAGAGCAGACTGTGTGAATCAGGCCTTCATGTTCGAATTGCTGCAAAGAAACCACTACTAAAGTACACCAATAAGAAGAACAGACTTGCTTGGGCCACAAAACACGAGTAATGGGCATTAGGCTGGTGGAAATCTGTCCTTTGGTCTGACGAGTCCAAATTGGAGATTCTTGGTTCCAACCGCTGTGTCTTTGTGAGACGCAGAGTTGGTGAATGGATGATCTCCGCATGTGGGGTTCCCACAGTGAAGCATGGAGGAAGAGGTGTGATGGTGTGGGGGTGCTTTGCTGGTTACACTGTCTGTGATTTATTTAGACTTCAAGGCACACTTAACCAGCATGGCTACCACAGCATTCTGCAGCGATACGCCATCCCATCTGGTTCACGCTTACTGGGACAATAATTTGTTTTTCAACAGGACAATGACCCACAATACACCTCCAGGCTGTGTAAGGGCTATGTTACCAAGAAGGAGAGTGATGGAGTGCTGCATCAGATGACCTGGCCTCCACAATCCCCCGACCTCAACCCAATTGAGATGGTTTGGGATGCAAGTTGCACCGCAGAGTAAAGGAAACAAAGCCAACAAGTGCTCAGCATATGTGGGAACTCCTTCAACACTGTTGGAAAACAATTCCTCATGAAGCTGGTTGAGAGAATGCCAAGAGTGTGCCAAGCTGTCATCAAGGCAAAGGGTGGCTATTTGAAGAATCTCAAATATAAAATATATATTGATTTATTTAACACTTTTTGGTTACTACATGATTTCATACGTGTTATTTCATATTTGATGTCTTCACTATTATTCAACAATGTATAAAATTGTTAAAATAAAGAAAAAACCTTGAATGAGTAGGTGTGTCTAAACATTTGACTGATACTGTACATCTACATTATGTATCGTTACACAATGTAGGCGCAGTATAGACCCAACTGCATATCTTGATATTATTGTAACCTTATGTTTAAAATACTCACTCATTAAAAATATGTTCTGATCAACACATGATTCTCTTTGTACTTTTACATATCATTTTATTATTTAATAAAATACATGAAAAACAAACGTTTTGTTTATAAATAAAATAAAGATTTTCCCTAAATGTGTTACTAACTTCAGTCAGCAGGTGGCGATGTGGGTCTTTCAGGCAATGCTGCCATTGTGACGTATAATCTAATGGACAGGACATTTCTTCAACAACAAGGACGGCTAATCAGCCACCTCGGTAAATTGCTAGCCAATTAGGCTGCTGTCAAGAAACACTGGCATGTTTTATCATCGGACCCAGCTCTGCCAGCTGAATTTAAGAAACCACCACTTATCGTACAAAGGAGAGGTCGTCATTTACGCGACATGTTGGTCGATGCCAACTGCCAGCCACAAAAGAAAATGAGCCAGGCTCGTTTCCGCCCTCTTCCGAACGGCAGCTATAAATGCAGAGGCTGCGCGCAGTGCAACGATATGCCACCCAAATACAGGAAAACGGTTCCAAATAAATGGCATTATTAGCTGCTCCTCCACCCATGTCATCTCCATGATTAAATGGCCATGTGGGCTGTGAATTCCTGAACATTAAAGTTCAACCGGAAGAAACGACAGGGATTATCCAGTTGCAGTACATTTTAATGGCCAAAAACATGAAATTTCTACCTTTTAAGATTTAGTGTCAAAGAGAAAGTCAAGATATCAGACAGACGAGGCGATATAAATAACTCTTGAGCAAAAGAGAATGTTTTGGGATTTTCACCCTCCAGACATTATTCCCTAAAGGTCTAAATGATGAAATGTCCATGCATGTTATGTTGTAAATGAGAACGTGAACTAATGCCGCCACTTCAGACTACTCCGATGTTTTTTCTTGCACTGTACCCAATGAGTTATGAAAACTTACTTGATAGGTCGATGTGCTCGTTGTGGTTTTACAGACGTGTTTTAATACGTTTTATGTACACACTTCAGTAGAATACTTATGAAAGGCACATTGTTTTATTTAGTAAAACGTGTTTTATTTTCCCTCGACTCCAACCCCATTGGATGCATTGAACGGATGTGGGTGGAGCAACGTCTACATAAAGGTGGACATTCAAAACACTCACAGAAGCTCTGACGAAGGCCTCGAGGCGGATACCTAAAGATAATAAAGAGCAGTGATACTATCAGGAGCAGTGGGCGGGTTTCTTCTTGTTTCTCTCTCGTCATTGCTGATTAAAATTGATGTCAATGATGAGAGTAATGTAGCTGAAAAAGAAATATGTAAATGCTGGTTGATTTTTGTTTTGTACACAACAATTAAGAAATTGACAAAACTCGTAAATGGTATGAAATAAAACAAAAGTTTGTTCACCAAGTATAGCAGTTTGAATTGCGTTAACACAAATGACTCGTAAATAAACCTTGTAGATGATAAAAGACGGGAATTAACGGTGAACATTTATCGTTGAACATTTACCGGTGATGAAACAATGGTGAATTGATCAACGTGAACAAACAAAAAGTTAGCCTAAACAACTCACGCCATGTCACAATACATGCGCACTATTTGTCTGGAGACAGAGACTTGCCTATAGTGCGTTTTCGCCTCACATCATTCCCTCCTGCTTCTCTAGACATCTGTTTGTATTATACTCAATATGCATAGCCTGATCTTTACAAGGAATAAGCCTCGGGGGAACTTTAAAAACGTGTTCGGGTATAAAGCAGTAGTCATTTATGAAAAACAAAGGAACATTCAAAGGACAAATGCGGAACATCGAAACCAATTTTTTTTTTTTTACCGATTCATGTTTATTCATAAAAAGCAGAAGATAGTAAATATCATTAATCACAATGGTTAGTCTTTTCAAATTAACAGGACAACGTTCTGAAAGTATTCATATGACTACATTTATCCTAAGCGGAAACATAACAAACAGCCGCGGGGAGAAGTCAAAAGATCCTAGAAGTCGGGCTATAAATTGTTAAATCCAGAATAAATATAAGCTAGCCGAATTGTTCAGTCTTGATCTATGATCAAAATAGGCAGGGACGTGTTCGGGTTCCCTTACAGGAAAAAAAAATGCAATCAGAGAGCAGTATAACTGCAATTACTGCGTCCAAAATACCACAGTCGACTGCCGTTACTGCACTTTTACAGCAGTTTCAAAAACTGCAATATTTTGTTGTAAGGGTTCGGTTTAGGCTATAGGTTATGGGGAAGAACGCAACTGCACTGAAACGAATAGCCTGATTCAATGCAATTCCCCACTCCTGGACATGTTTATAGGCACAACCTACCACTCAATTCCGGAGCATTTAAAACAACCATATTTTCTGTGGGATAATGATACTTGCACCGTGCACCAATCGTTTTTTTATTTGTATCACCATTTATAAGCCAACACCGGGTAAACTTGTGGTAAACTGGGAACTCTGGGGGGGGAAGAGGTCAAATCATGACATCAGTGATTTTCAGGTCGGAAAGTCGGAGATGTAGAAAGATTTCCGAATTGGAAATAAGAGTTGAATCACCATTGAAATATAATTGTTCCTAGTCAGAGCTTGTTTTTTTCTGAGCGACTTTAAATGGGAAATAAGCGATTTGCTACATCCAATTTCAAACTTTTAAATTAATGATTTATGTACCCATTGACTCTTTTTAAGAATATAAACGTATACATGCCTAATGAGCTTAGTTCAACTGCCATACCCCATCAGAAACCAACCTGTTTAACTCCATTGGTTGTAAACATTGTAAACACTGTTCGCCTGAAAACATGGATAAACTAGAATTTAAAATATCATCTTGCATCCATAGCTCTGTGAATTTGAGAGTGGTTGTATTTCTCCAGCCTCAGCTTTTTACCAAAACAGTGGTGGGGTATCCGCTTTGTTATTGTTTGAACTGCAGATCCCCTGTAAAGGAAAAGTCATAACAGGGTTCATTATAACAGGGTTCATTATAGCAGGGTTTATTTTAATTATTGATAAACATGCACCTGTTTGGTAACTGACTGTTAGAACTGTAAAGGCTCCGTGGATTGATGAGGAATTGAAAAACTGTCTGGTTGAAAGAGACGGGGCAAAAGGAGTGGCTAATAAGTCTGGCTGCACATCTGACTGGTTGACTTACTGCAAATTGAGAGATTATGTGACTAAACTCAGCAAAAAGAAGAAGAAAACTGTATTATGAAGCCAAGATCAATGATATAAAGAACGATGGAAAACAAATTTGGAGTACTTTAACTGAAATATGGGTAGAATGACATTCAACTCCATCTTTCATCGAATCAGATGGCTTATTCATCACAAAACCATTTGACGTTGCAAATTATTTTAATGATTACTTAATTGGCAAAGTGGGCAAACTTAGGCAGGAAATGCCAACAATGAACAGTGTGAGCCATCGTATTCATGCATAAAAAAACAAATAATGAAAGAAAAGCATTGAAAGTTTGAATTTTGTAAAGTTAGTGTGGGAGAGGTGGAAAAAGTATTGTTATCGATCAATAATGACAAACCTCCTGGCATTGACAACTTAAATGGAAAGCTACTGAGGATGGTAGCTGACTCTATAGCCACTCCTATCTGTCATATATTTAATCTGAGCCTAGAGGAAAGCCAAAGTCATTCTGCTACCCAAGAATGGTAAAGCGGCCTTTACTGGTTCTAACAGTAGACCTACATTTATAAGCTTGCTGCCAGCTCTTAGCAAACTGTTGGGAAAAATGGTGTTTGACCAAATACAATGCTATTTCTCTGTAAACAAATTAACAACAGACTTTCAACATGCTTATGTGGAAGGGCACTCAACATGTACTGCACTGACACAAAGGACTGATAATTCGTGTCCGTGTCTAGTTCTTTCATAACGCAGCAATAATTAAACGTTGGCTAGCTAGCACAAAGATATTGTATTTAGCTACCACAGTACAGCTAGCTGGTAGTGTTGGCTAGCTAGCAATGGCTGCTGCGTTGACTCTGTTTGAAAAACGGCGTCGCTGCGAACGAATGTAGCTGGCTAAAAGGATATTGTATTTAGTAGCTACCGTTGCTAATAGCTACTCGCCAGCTAGTTCAGGAGGTGAGTTAGCTAGCTAGCTATCTTCGTGCTACACCCGGCACCGCCGAATACAAAAGTAACCTACAATAACTACATACCACAACAGCCCACGATGCCTACCTATAATACCTAATAATATACAGGCCACGATGCCTACCTATAATACCTAACTACAATCTAAATACATAGTTTAAGCCTTACTCGACAAAGCCCAAGCTATGTATGAAGCCAAACTTACCCGACGCTGGGTGGCAGACTGCAATCAGTAGCTGTAATTAAGTACAGCAGCTACCAACCACCTTTTAAATTTTTTATTTTTATTTAACCTTTATTTAACCAGGTAAACCAGTTGAGAACAAGTTCTCATTTACAACTGCGACCTGGCCAAGATAAAGCAAAGCAGTGTGATAAAAACAACACAGAGTTACATATGGGGTAAAACAAAACAAAGTCAAAAATACAACAGAAATACATATAATATACAGTGTGCAAATTTAGCAAGTTATGGAGGTAAGGCAATAAAATAGGCTATAGTGCAAAATAATTACAATTAGTATTAACACTGGACTGATAGATGTGCAAGAGATGATGTGCAAATAGAGATACTGGGGTACAAATGAGCAAAATAAATAACAATATAGGGATGAGGTAGTTGGGCGGGCTAATTTCAGATGGGCTGTGTACAGGTGCAGTGATCGGTAAGGTGCTCTGACAACTGATGCTTAAAGTTAGTGAGGGAGATAAGTGTCTCCAGCTTCAGAGATTTTTGCCTCGGATAATGAGGTTAGAAACACAGCTGAATGGTAGGCAGCTAGCTGGCTCAATCACAGGTACTCTTATGCGTGAAATAACATTGAAAACAACTAACCACAGTTGCTAAAAGTTACCAGTAGCTACCCGCTAGCTAGCTAGCTTTGTTGGTCCAAGTAGTAGGTTAGCTAGCCTCGTGCTTCGCCGGGGTCCGCCGAATACAATACTTACCTACAATAATTACCTACAATAACCTACAATAACCTAAAATAACTACCTAAGTAAACTACCTATAATACCTAACTACAATACCTACCTACAATCTAAATACATGGTTTAAGCTTTACTCAACACCATATAAGAAGCCAAGCTTACCTCCTGCTAGAGAAAACACAACCTCTCCCGACCACCGTCAATTCAAAAATATAGGGAAGGGCACTCAACATGTACTGCACTGACACAAAGGACTGATGATTGGTTGAAAGAAATTGATAATAAGAAGATTGTGGGAGCTGTACTGTTAGATTTCAGATCAGCCTTTGATATTATTGACCATAACCTGTTGTTGAAAAAACATATCTGTTATGGTTTTTCAACCTCTGCCATATCGTGGATTCAGAGCTATCTGCCTAATAGAACTCAGAGTTTTCTTTAATGGAAGCTTCTCTAATGTCAAACATGTAAAGTGTGGTGTACCACAGGGCAGCTCTCTAGGCCCTCTACTCTTTTCTATTTTTACCAATGACCTGCCACTGGCATTAAATGAAGCATGTGTCCATGTATGCTGATGATTCAACCTATACGCATCAGCAACCACAGCTAATAAAGTTACTGAAACCCTTAACAAAGAGTTGCAGTCTGTTTTGGAATGGGTGGCCACGAATAAACTGGTCCTGAACATCTCTAAAACTAAGAGCATTGTATTTGGTACAAATCATTCCCTAAGTTCTAAACCTCAGCTGAATCTGGTAATGAATGGTGTGGCTGTTGAACAAGTTGAGGAGACTACATTGCTTGGCGTTACCTTAGATTGTAAACTATCGTGGTCAAAACATATAGATTCAATGTGCTCCCGAGTGGCGCAGCGGTCTAAGGCACTGCATCTCAGTGCTTGCGGTGTTACTACAGACCCCCTGGTTCGATTCCAGGCTGTATACACAACCGGCCGTTATTGGGAGTCCCTTAGGGTGGCGCACAATTGGCCCAGCGTCGTCCGGGTTTGGTGGTGTAGGCCGTCATTGTAAATAAGAATTTGTTCTTAACTGACTTGCCTAGTTAAATAAAAAAAGATGGGGAGAGGTCTGTCCGTAATAAAGAGATGCTCTGCTTTTTTGACACCACACTCCAAAAAGCAAGTTCTGCAAGCTCTAGTTTTGTCATTATTACCTGTAAGACAATTGGTTATTTACCAATTATTTGTTTACATTGTTTGCCAGAATATAGTTTTTGTTCAACTGCGTCACTCCAGTCAGCAGATGGCGATGTGTGTCTTTCAGGTGATGCTTCTTCCCACTCCAGTCAGCAGATGGCGATGTGTGTCTTTCAGGTGATGCTTCTTCCCACTCCAGTCAGCAGATGGCGATGTGAGTCTTTCAGGTGATGATTCTTCCCACTCCAGTCAACAGATGGCGATGTGAGTCTTTCAGGTGATGATTCTTGCCACTCCAGTCAGCAGATGGCGATGTGAGTCTTTCAGGTGATGCTTCTTCCCACTCCAGTCAGCAGATGGCGATGTGAGTCTTTCAGGTGATGATTCTTGCGTGACGTATATTCTAGTGGACGGGACGGGACGCTTTTTCAACAACAACAGCAACAACAACAATTCAGCCGCCTTGGTAGCTTGCTAGCCAACATAAAACCAAAATATTGAAGCTCTTTAGACCATTTTTGTGTATATTAACATCAGTATATTTAGCAGTTACTCCATTTGATTTCACATTTACGTTATTAGCTATCTGGCTAAGTAACACGAGGCTAATGCTAACTAGCTAGCTAACATCCCCAACCATGTGCTCACTAAGCTACTCTCCTCCTCCTAAAGAAGAGGAGGTCTGCTGGACAGAGAAAGACGTTACAGTGAAAGAAGAGGAGGAAGAGGAGGATGTCACAGTTAAAACAGAAGTAGAGGGTGAAGCTGTTGCCGTGAAAGAAGAGGAAGAAGTTACAGTGAAAGAAGAGGAAGAAGTTACAGTGAAAGATGAGGAAGAAGGTTTCAGAGTGAAAGAGGAGGATGCAGTTTTTGGAGTGAAGGAGGAGGGGGAGATTACTGTCACATTGGAGGAAGAAGAGGAGACTGGAGAGCTGATTAACACCAGTAAGTAGTATTTTAAAAACAGTGGCACAAACTCTGTAGTTGTTGAACTATTGAACTAATGTGTCTTCTTAAAGACTGCGGTCAAGTGATCCGTCATTCGCAAAACGTGGTCACGCCACCCACCCTTCTGTTTCCGCCTGAATTTTCTTACCGAATAGATACCACTTAACTGTACCGCGTGTTTTCTGGGAGGGAAACTGAGTCGGATGCTCTCTAATGCTCCGACAGAAACGATAGCTACAAATCATTCTAAAAATGACTTTGATATCACGGGTAGAGTGAGACTGCAGAGGTTGCAGTAGCCTAACCTTGGTGCTGTTTAGGAAATGTTAAATTGTCAAAGCAAGATGTGTTTACGGTCATGATACACACACAGGAAGATCTAAATGAGCTTGATATGTTTTTAGTATATAATTAATCCAGTGTGATGACCGTTGCTTACCATACGATCTCCATATTATGCCAACTTAAAATATGGGTTAATATAATTACTTATTCTATATTACAGTTAACTTTGAAGTAAAATTGGATGGTAAACATTTTGTCATGTCTGCCACTAGTACGTCACTAATCCATGTTCATTAACATGGCGTTATGCTGGCTTCAACATGGGGGAACACTAGTTTACTGCTCAGTGCATTAGGAAAGGATTCAGACCCCTTAACTTTCTCCACATTTTGTTACGTTGAAGCCTTATTCTAAAATGGATTAAATCTTTTTTCCCCCTCATCAATCTACACACAATACCCCATAATGACAAAGCAAAAACAGGGTTTTTGCTAATTTATAAAGGGAAATACTGAAATATCACATTTACATAAGTATTCAGACCCTTTACTCAGTATTTGTTGAAACACCTTCAGCAGCGATTACAGCCTTGAGTCTTCTTGGGTATGACGCTACAAGCTTGGCACACCTGTATTTGGGGAGTTTATCCCATTCTTCTCTGCAGATCCTCTCAAGCTTTGTCAGGTTGGATGGGGAGTGTCGCTGCACAGCTATTTTCAGGTTTCTCCATAGATGTTCGATCAGGTTCAAGTCCGGGCTCAGGCTGGGCCACTCAAGGACATTCAGAGACTTGTCCCGATGCCACTCCTGCGTTGTCTTGGCTGTGTGCTTAGGGTCATTGTCCTGTTGGAAGGTGAACATTCGCACCAGTCTGAGGTCATGAGCGCTCTGGAGCAGGTTTTCATCAAGGATCTCTCTGTACTTTGCTCCGTTCATCTTTCCCTCAATCCTGACAAGTCTCACTGCCTCTGAAAAACATCCCCACAGCATGATGCTGCCACAACCATGCTTCACCGTAGGGATGGTGCCAGGTTTCTTCCAGATGTGACGCTTGGCATTCAGGCCAAAGAGTTCAATCTTGGTTTCATCAGACCAAATAATCTTGTTTCTCATGGTCTGAGAGTCTTTAGGTGCCTTTTGGCAAGCTCCAAGCGGGCTGTTATGTGCCTTTTACTGAGGAGTGGCTTTCCGTCTGGCCACTCTACCATAAAGGCCTGATTGGTGGAGTGCTGCAGAGATGGTTGTCCTTCTGGAATGTTCTCCCATCTCCACAGAGGAACTCTGGAGCTCTGTCAGAGTGACCATCGGGTTCTTGGTCACCTCCCTGACCAAGGCCCTTCTCCCCTGATTGCTCAGTTTGGCCGGGCGGCCAGCTCTAGGAGGAGTCTTGGTGGTTCCAAACTTTTTCCATTTAAGAATGATGGAAGCCACTGTGTTCTTGGGGAACTTCAATGCTGCAGACATTTTTTGGTACCCTTCCCCAGATCTGTGCCTCGACACAATCCTGTCTCGAAGCTCTACGGACAACTCCTTCGACCTCCTCCATGGCTGTGCTTTTGCACTGACATGCACTGTCAACTGTGGGACCTTATGTAGACAGGTGTGTGCCTTTCCAAGTCATGTCCAATCAATTGAATTTACCACAGGTGGACTCCAATCAAGTTGTAGAAACAACTCAAGGATGATCAATGGAAACAGGATGCACTGGAGATCAATTTGGAGTCACTTTTTCATTATGGGGTATTGTGTGTAGATTGAGGAGGGGAAAAAAACAAGTTAATCCATTTTAGAATAAGGCTGTAATGTAACAAAATGTGGAAAAAGTCAAGGGGTCTGAATACTTTCCGAATGCTCTGTAGACAGAGCTAAGAGTCTCACCAAAGCAGTGCAAAATATCCGGTTAGACATTATTATTTTCTCTCTTGAACATTGGATGATCTGGGCCAATAGCTAAAGTGTATTTTTATAGCGGACACTCCGGTGTCTTATTGCCCACATGTTCTATCCTCTCTATTTGATATGAATAATGACTTGGCCCATTAAGACACTCAGGTTAATGCAGGTTAGATTTCCTCTCTATTTGATATGAATATGACTTGGCCCATTAAGACACTCAGGTTAATGCAGGTTAGATTTCCTCTCTATTTGATATGAATATGACTTGGCCCATTAAGACACTCAGGTTAATGCAGGTTAGATTTCCTCTCTATTTGATATGAATATGACTTGGCCCATTAAGACACTCAGGTTAATGCAGGTTAGATTTCCTCTCTATTTGATATGAATATGACTTGGCCTATTAAGACACTCAGGTTAATGCAGGTTAGATTTCTCGTGCCGCGCTATTTCATGATCAATCAATGAATGAATCTAACCGAGTTCTAGGCTATATCATAAAGTTAGAAGTTATTTTTCTATAACCTAAAACATGGGATACCTAAAGTAATAATGAGACAGAGAAGGAACAATAGCAAGATATAAAAATCACATGAGAAATTCGAACAAACCGTACAGTTCAGCAAAGCATTATATACAGTGGGGAAAAAAAGTATTTAGTCAGCCACCAATTGTGCAAGTTCTCCCACTTAAAAAGATGAGAGAGGCCTGTAATTTTCATCATAGGTACACGTCAACTATGAGAGACAAATTGAGAAAAAAAAATCCAGAAAATCACATTGTAGGATTTTTAATGAATTTATTTGCAAATTATGGTGGAAAATAAGTATTTGGTCACCTACAAACAAGCAAGATTTCTGGCTCTCACAGACCTGTAACTTCTTCTTTAAGAGGCTCCTCTGTCCTCCACTCGTTACCGGTATTAATGGCACCTGTTTGAGCTTGTTATCAGTATAAAAGACACCTGTCCACAACCTCAAACAGTCACACTCCAAACTCCACTATGGCCAAGACCAAAGAGCTGTCAAAAGGCACCAGAAACAAAATTGTAGACCTGCACCAGGCTGGGAAGACTGAATCTGCAATAGGTAAGCAGCTTGGTTTGAAGAAATCAACTGTGGGAGCAATTATTAGGAAATGGAAGACATACAAGACCACTGATAATCTCCCTCGATCTGGGGCTCCACGCAAGATCTCACCCCGTGGGGTCAAAATGATCACAAGAACGGTGAGCAAATATCCCAGAACCACACGGGGGGACGTAGTGAATGACCTGCAGAGAGCTGGGACCAAAGTAACAAAGCCTACAATCAGTAACACACTACGCCGCTAGGGACTCAAATCCTGCAGTGCAAGACATTTCCCCCTGCTTAAGCCAGTACATGTCCAGGCCCGTCTGAAGTTTGCTAGAGTGCATTTGGATGATCCAGAAGATCATTGGGAGAATGTCATATGGTCAGATGAAACCAAAATATAACTTTTTGGTAAAAACTCAACTCACCGTGTTTGGAGGACAAAGAATGCTGAGTTGCATCCAAAGAACACCATACCTACTGTGAAGCATGGGGGTGGAAACATCATGCTTTGGGGCTGTTTTTCTGCAAAGGGACCAGGACGACTGATCCGTGTAAAGGAAAGAATGAATGGGGCCATGTATCGTGAGATTTTGAGTGAAAATCTCCTTCCATCAGCAAGGGCATTGAAGATGAAACGTGGCTGGGTCTTTCAGCATGACAATGATCCCAAACACACCGCCTGGGCAACGAAGGAGTGGCTTCGTAAGAAGCATTTCAAGGTCCTGGAGTGGCCTAGCTAGTCTCCAGATCTCAACCCCATAGAAAATCTTTGGAGGGAGTTGAAAGTCCGTGTTGCCCAGCGACAGCCCCAAAACATCACTACTCTAGAGGAGATCTGCATGGAGGAATGGGCCAAAATACCAGCAACAGTGTGTGAAAACCTTGTGAAGACTTACAGAAAACGTTTGACCTGTGTCATTGCCAACAAAGGGTATATAACAAAGTATTGAGAAACTTTTGTTATTGACCAAATACTTATTTTCCACCATAATTTGCAAATAAATTCATAAAAAATCCTACAATGTGATTTTCTGGATTTTTTTTCCTCATTTTGTCTGTCATAGTTGACGTGTACCTATGATGAAAATTACAGGCCTCTCTCATCTTTTTAAGTGGGAGAACATGCACAATTGGTGGCTGACTAAATACTTTTTTCCCCCACTGTAGACAGAAATGATGCATGCATGCAAGGCCCCTTGCGAACCAAACGACGAAAAACCTAATCCTACTCAAATAAAACCTAATCCTACTTTAAATATCATAAAAGCATTAAGACAAATTCAAGTTATGAAGAGTATTCATAACTAATACTGGGAGACAGCTGTAAGTGGAAGAACCAGCTCTGTAAGCCCTTTGTAAAAGCTTTGAAATATGATTGAATGAAAAGCCTTTTTCTAGACTTGGCTTCCTACTCTGTAATTCTCAGGACATTTAATCCATACCCAGGCCTCCTTTAAGACTCCATAATGTTTCATCATTAGATGCTACAGGCCTCCTTTAAGACTCCATAATGTTTCATCATTAGATGCTACAGTCCTCCTTTAAGACTCCATAATGTTTCATCATTAGATGCTACAGTCATCCTTTAAGACTCCATAATGTTTCATCATTAGATGCTACAGTCCTCCTTTAAGAATCCATAATGTTTCATCATTAGATGCTACAGTCCTCCTTTAAGACTCCATAATGTTTCATCATTAGATGCTACAGTCCTCCTTTAAGACTCCATAATGTTTCATCATTAGATGCTACAGTCCTCCTTTAAGACTCCATAATGTTTCATCATTAGATGCTACAGTCCTCCTTTAAGACTCCATAATGTTTCATCATTAGATGCTACAGTCCTCCTTTAAGACTCCATAATGTTTCATCATTAGATGCTACAGTCCTCATTTAAGACTCCATAATGTTTCATCATTAGATGCTACAGTCCTCCTTTAAGACTCCATAATGTTTCATCATTAGATGCTACAGGCCTCCTTTAAGACTCCATAATGTTTCATCATTAGATGCTACAGGCCTCCTTTAAGACTCTATAATGTTTCATCATTAGATGCTACAGTCCTCCTTTAAGACTCCATAATGTTTCATCATTAGATGCTACAGTCCTCCTTTAATACTCCATAATGTTTCATCATTAGATGCTACAGTCCTCATTTAAGACTCCATAATGTTTCATCATTAGATGCTACAGGCCTCCTTTAAGACTCTATAATGTTTCATCATTAGATGCTACAGTCCTCCTTTAAGACTCCATAATGTTTCATCATTAGATGCTACAGTCCTCCTTTAAGACTCCATAATGTTTCATCATTAGATGCTACAGTCCTCCTTTAAGACTCCATAATGTTTCATCATTAGATGCTACAGTCCTCCTTTAAGACTCCATAATGTTTCATCATTAGATGCTACAGTCCTCCTTTAAGACTCCATAATGTTTCATCATTAGATGATACAGTCCTCCTTTAAGACTCCATAATGTTTCATCATTAGATGCTACAGTCCTCCTTTAAGACTCCATAATGTTTCATCATTAGATGATACAGTCCTCCTTTAAGAATCCATAATGTTTCATCATTAGATGATACAGTCCTCCTTTAAGACTATATAATGTTTCATCATTAGATGCTACAGTCCTCCTTTAAGACTCCATAATGTTTCATCATTAGATGCTACAGTCCTCCTTTAATACTCCATAATGTTTCATCATTAGATGCTACAGTCCTCCTTTAAGACTCCATAATGTTTCATCTGTAGGTGAAGCCTCCTTTAAGACTCCATAATGTTTCATCTGTAGGTGAAGCCTCCTTTAATACTCCATAATGTTTCATCTGTAGGTGAAGCCTCCTTTTAGACTCCATAATGTTTCATCTGTAGGTGAAGCCTCCTTTAAGACTCCATAATGTTTCATCTGTAGGTGAAGCCTCCTTTAAGACTCCATAATGTTTCATCTGTAGGTGAAGCCTCCTTTAAGACTCCATAATGTTTCATCTGTAGGTGAAGCCTCCTTTAAGACTCCATAATGTTTCATCTGTAGGTGAAGCTTCCTTTAAGACTCCATAATGTTTCATCTGTAGGTGAAGCCTCCTTTAAGACTCCATAATGTTTCATCTGTAGGTGCTACAAAAGCAAAAATTGAAAGATGAGAATTGGTTTCATATTAATTGTATGAGTATGTAATTTCCCAAATGTTTTGTGGATACAATATACAGGTAACACTTGAGTCAATGAGGGATACAACGTATATTGAAAGCAGCTTCACACAGCTGTGGTTCCTGAGATAATTAAGCAATTAACATCCAGTCATGCTTAGGGTCATGTATAAAAATGCCCAGTTGACCATTATCTTGGCTACCATGGCTATAAGAAGAGATCTCAGAGACTTTGAAAGAGGTGTCTCAAAGGAGCGTAGGGGGTTTAAAGGGAGTTTGTGTCTCAGTCACTGGATCTCAACCTAATTTAACCCTTATGGGAGATTCTGGAGCGGCGCCTGAGACAGCGTTTTCCACCACCATCAACAAAACATAAAATTATTGAATTTCTCATCAAGGAATTGTGTCGCATCCCTCCAATAGAGCTCCAGAAACATGCAGAATCTATGCCAAGACACATTGAAGCTGTTGTGGGGTCCGAACGACCAAGACACTTTATGCTGGGGTTTCCTTTATTTTGGCAGTTACGACACTTTATGTTGGGGATTCCTTTATTTTGGCAGGTATGACACTTTGTGTTGGGGATTCCTTACAGAGTCTCATTAACTTGTGGAAACCATTTTTCCAGATTCAGAGGAACCAGAGACGTCCAAACCAGCAAGACGATTCCACTGCTCCCACTGTGGAAAAGGTTTTAATCAGTTAAGGGTCCTGAAACGACATGAGAGAATACACACAGGCGATAAACCTTTCCAATGCTCCAAGTGTGGAAAGAGTTTTTCCTCATCATGGTGCCTGAAAAGACATGAGAGTATACACACAGGGGAAAAGCCCTACCACTGCTCCCAGTGTGGAAAGAGTTTTAACCGGAAAGAATACCTGAAAGAGCATGAGAGAATACACACAGGGGAGAAGCGAGATAAACCTTTCCAATGCTCCCAGTGTGGAAAGAGTTATACCCAGTTAGCGAGCCTGAAAATACATGAGAGAATACACACAGGAGAGAAGCCTCATCACTGCTCCCAGTGTGGAAAGAGTTTTACCCTGAAAGGACAACTGAAAGAGCATGAGAGAATACACACAAGGGAGAAGCCCTACCACTGCTCCTAATGTGAAAAGAGTTTTGCCTGCTTAGCTAACCTGAGAAGACATGAGATGACGCATACAGGAGAGAAGCCTCATCACTGCTCCCAGTGTGGAAAGAGTTATAACCGGTTATGTCACCTGAGAAGACATGAGAATACACACAGGACATAAGGATGTAGGCTGCTGAACAGTAGGACATAGGACAGATGTAGGCTGAACAGTAGGACATAGGACAGATGTAGGCTGAACAGTAGGACATAGGACAGATGTAGGCTGAACAGTAGGACATAGGACAGATGTAGGATACTGAACAGTAGGACATAGGACAGATGTAGGTCCAATACATGGTGGATCAGTAGGCCGTAGAGACTCTGAATGTGTCTTGTGTATTGACTTTCCAGTGTTTTCCGTACAGCATGTATTATAGTGGATTGGGTTTGTGGATTTGTTTTCTGGGTGCGTGTTTTGGTTTTTGCTCTAGCACAACTTATTCAGTTAACCAACTCATCATCAAGCTTTTCTGATTTGAATGGGCTGTGTAGTGTTAGAGGACCTGAGATGACATGAGAGAATACAGAGGCTTTGTTCTGACTGTTGTTTTGGACTGACAACTGTTCTGATTATTCTATTTTCCTTTAAGTTGTTGAAATGTTCTGTATTGACTGACCTTCATGTCTTAAAGTAATGATGGACTTGTCATTTCTCTTTGCTTATGTGAGCTGTTCTTGCCATAATATGGACTTGGTCTTTTACCAAATAGGGCCATCTTCTGTATACCACCCCTACCTTGGCACAACACAACTGATTGGCTGAAATGCATTAAGAAGGAAAGAAATTCCACAAATGAACTTTTAACAAGGCTCACCTGTTAATTGAAATGCATTGAAATACCTGTTGAAAGAATGCCAAGAGTGTGCAAAGCTGTCATCAAGGCAAATGGTGGCTACTTTGAAGAATCTCAAATATATTTTGATTTAACACTGTTTTGGTTAATACATGATTCCATATGTGTTATCTAATTTTTTATTCATTTTTTATTTCCCCTTTATTTAACCAGGTAAGCCAGTTGAGAACAAGTTCTCATTTACAACTGTGACCTGGCCAAGATAAAGCAAAGCAGTGCGATAAAAACAACACAGAGTTACATATGGGGTAAAACAAAACATAAAGTCATAAATAAAACAGAAAATATATATACAGTGTGTGCAAATGTAGGAAGTTATGGAGGTAAGGCAATAGTTCATCATAGTTTTGATGTCTTCACTATTATTCTACAATGTAGAAAATAGTAAAAATTAAGAAAAACCCTTGAATGAGTAGGTGTTCTAAAACTTTTGACTGGTACTGTATATGAAAATGTTCTAAAATGTTTGACCGGTAGAGTGTGTGTGTGTGTGTGTGTGTGTGTGTGTGTGTGTGTGTGTGTGTATATATATATATATATACACACACACACACACACACACACACACAGTTGAAGTCGGAAGTTTAAATACACTCCAATATATATATATATATACACAGTTGAAGTCGGAAGTTTAAATACACTCCAATATATATATATACACAGTTGAAGTCGGAAGTTTAAATACCCTCCAATATATATATATATACACAGTTGAAGTCGGAAGTTTAAATACCCTTCGGTTGGAGTCATTAAAACTTGTTTTTCAACCTCTCCACGGTTAGGACATCTACTTTGTGCGTGACACAAGTAATTTTTCCAACAATTGTTTACAGACAGATTATTTCACTTATAATTAATTTGTATCACAATTCCAGTGGGTCAGAAGTTTACATACAGTAAGTTGACTGTGCCTTTAAACAGCTTGGAAAATTCCAGAAAATGATGTCATGGCTTTAAAAGCTTCTGATAGGCTAATTGACATCATTTGAGTCAATTGGAGATGTACCTGTGGATGTATTTCCAGGCTGACCTTCAAACTAAGTGCCTCTTTGCTTGTCATCATGGGAAAATGAAAATAAATCAGCCAAGACCTCAGAAAAGAAATGGTAGATCTCCACAAGTCTGGTTCATCCTTGGGAGCAATTTCCAAACGCCTGAAGTTACAATATTCATCTGTACAAACAATAGTACGCAAGTATAAACACCATGGGACCATGCAGCCATCATACCACTCAGGAAGGAGACTCGTTCTGTCCTAGAGATGAACATACTTTGGTGCAAAAACTGCAAATAAATCCCAGAACAACAGCAAAGGACCATGTGAAGATGCTGGAGGAAACAGGTACAAAAGTATCTACATCCACATTAAAACGAGTCCTATATCGACATAACCTGAAAGGCCGCTCAGCAAGGAAGAAGCCACTGCTCCAAAACCGCCATAAAAAAGCCAGACTACGGTTTGCAACTGCACATGGGGACAAAAATCATACTTTTTGGAGAAATGTCCTCTGGTCTGATGAAACAAAAAACAGAACTGTTTGGCCATAATGACCATCGTTATGTTTGGAGGAAAATGGGGAGCCTGCAAGCCGAAGAACACCATCCCAACCGTGAAACACGGGGGTGGCAGCATCATGCTGTGGGGGTGCTTTGCTGCAGGAGGGACTGGTGCACTTCACAAAACAGATGGTATCATGAGGAAGGAAAATTATGTGGATATATTGAAGCAACATCTCAAGACATCAGTAAGGAAGTTAAAGCTTGGTCACAAATGGTTCTTCCAAATGGACAATGACCCCAAGCATACTTCCAAAGTTGTTGCAAAATGGCTTAAGGACAACAAAATCAAGGTATTGGAGTGGCCATCACAAAGCCCTGACCTCGATCCTATAGAAAATGTGTGGGCAGAACTGAAAAAGCGTTTGCGAGCAAGGAGGCCTACAAACCTGACTCAGTTACACCAGCTCTGTCATGAGGAATGGGCCAACATTCACCCAACTTATTGTGGGAAGCTTGTGGAAGGCTACCCGAAACGTTTGACCCAAGTTAAACCATTTTAAAGGCAATGCTACCAAATACTAATTGAGTGTATGTAAACTTCTGACTCACTGGGAATGTGATGAAAGAAATAAAAGCTGAAATAAATCATTCTCTATCCATTCTCTTATCATCCATCCATCCATTGATTCTTGAAGAATATAACTTCTAAATGCCTCATGAGTTCAACCGTTACACTCCATGAGAACCCAAAATGTAAGCTTGTTTTTATCCAATGTTTGTAAACATTGTCAATGTAAACAAACACTATATAGCCTCATAACATGTTTAAAACAATAATGTTGATATCATGGATGGTCAGTCCTTGCATCCATAGCTCTGTCTATTCATCTTACATTACCAAAACAGAGGCAGGGTCGACCGTTTTGTTATTGTTTCATCTGTGGATTTTGCCCTTTAAACAGCTGCATATTATCAAGATATCAAAGTGTCCCCAACACAAAGGTAAACAATAGGCCTGTAGTAAATGCAGCATTTCATCTTCCACATGTAAATAGTACTTTTTCAGTAGTGCTCAAAAGCATGCAGCGTTCTAAGGCGTCACCACAGATCCTGGTTAGATCCCAGCCGGCCGTGAACCGGGATGACCCATGATGCGGCGCCCAGTTGGCCCAGCGTCGTCCGGCTCAGGGGAGGGTTTGGCCGGCCCGGGTTTGTCCTTGTCCCAGCGCGCTCTAGCTACTCCTGTGGCAGGCCGGGCGCAACAGTACGGTGTTTCCTCCGACACATTGGTGCTGCTGGCTTCCGGGTTAAGCGAGCATTGTGTCAAGAAGCAGTGCGGCTCTCGACCTTCGTGGTCTGTGAGAGCCAGAAATCTTGCTTGTTTGTAGGTGACCAAATACTTATTTTCCACCATAATTTGCAAATAAATTCATTAAAAATCCTACAATGTGATTTTCTGGATTTTTTTCTCATTTTGTCTGTCATAGTTGACGTGTACCTATTTACAATTACAGGCCTCTCTCATCTTTTTAAGTGGGAGAACTTGCACAATTGTTGGCTGACTAAATACTTTTTTTCCCCACTGTATGTATTGGCAATAATTCATTTCCAATAGGGAGGCATGGAATAATTACAAATGTATATTTTGTCAGGCTGGATGTTTGAAATATGAGTAGGTGATTTGAGTCATGCTTCTTCAGTAGTGGAATAAAGACAATTAGCACTTGAATATTGTCAAGAAATACTGGAGTGATGTAAGATTGTTAATAAAATTGTTCATAGACGCTGCGTCAATGTTTATAGGCTGCAAGTACGTTGAATGAAGTTGTTTTCAAGTCGTTGAAACAACGACCTGAGAAATCTCTTCAACTTTCACTTTCAACCAAAACCGAACATAGATTGGACCTCGAGCATAGTCTTCTTTTCAACAACATTTTGCAAGGTGGGATAGCCCAATGTCAAAACACAGTTTTAACGTGTCCAAATCAATAACCAATATGCAGAGTTGTGGAGGTTTCATTCAGGTCTCTGTTTAAATAAACGCTCTGTCTTTGGCAGGAGAAAGACCAGATTCAGAGGAACCAGAGACGTCCAAACCAGCAAGACGATTCCACTGCACCCACTGTGGAAAAGGTTTTAATCAGTTAAAGGACCTGAAACGACATGAGAGAATACACACAGGGGAGAAGCCTTTCCAATGCTCCCAGTGTGGAAATAGTTTTTCCTTGTTAGCGAGCCTGAAAATACATGAGAGGACACACACAGGGGAAAAGCCTCATCACTGCTCCCAGTGTGGAAAGAGTTTTACCCAGTTAGGACACCTGAAAGTGCATGGGAGAATACACACAGGGGAAAAGCCTCATCACTGCTCCCAGTGTGGAAAGATTTTTAACCAGAAAGAATACCTGAAAGAGCATGAGAGAATACACACAGGGGAGAAGCGAGAAAAGACATACCGCTGCTCCCACTGTGGAAAGGGTTTTAACCAGTTAGGGGACCTCAAACGACATGAGACAATACACACAGGAGATAAGCCTCATCACTGCTCCCACTGTGGAAAGGGTTTTAACCAGTTAAGGGACCTGAAACGACATGAGAGAATACACACAGGGGAGAAGCCTTTCCAATGCTCCAAGTGTGGAAAGAGTTTTAACCGGAAAGAATACCTGAAAGAGCATGAGAGAATACACACAGGGGAGAAGCGAGAGAAGACGTACCGCTGCTCCCACTGTGGAAAGGGTTTTAACCAGTTAGGGGACCTCAAACGACATGAGAGAATACACACATGGGAGAAGCCTTTCCAATGCTCCCAGTGTAGAAAGAGTTTTACCAAGTTAGGGAGCCTAAAAATACATGAGAGGACACACACAGGAGAGAAGCCTCATCACTGCTCCCAGTGTAGAAAGAGTTTTAACCGGAAAGAATACCTGAAAGAGCATGAGAGAATACACACAGGGGAGAAGCGAGATAAACCTTTCCAATGCTCCCACTGTGGAAAGGGTTTTAACCAGTTAGGGGACCTCAAACGACATGAGACAATACACACAGGGGAGAAGCCTTTCCAATGCTCCAAGTGTGGAAAGAATTTTAACCGGAAAGAATACCTGAAAGAGCATGAGAGAATACACACAGGGGAGAAGCGAGAGAAGACGTACCGCTGCTCCCACTGTGGAAAGGGTTTTAACCAGTTAAGGGACCTCAAACGACATGAGAGAATACACACATGGGAGAAGCCTTTCCAATGCTCCCAGTGTAGAAAGAGTTTTACCAAGTTAGGGAGCCTAAAAATACATGAGAGGACACACACAGGAGAGAAGCCTCATCACTGCTCCCAGTGTAGAAAGAGTTTTAACCGGAAAGAATACCTGAAAGAGCATGAGAGAATACACACAGGGGAGAAGCGAGATAAACCTTTCCAATGCTCCCAGTGTGGAAAGAGTTTTTCACAGTTAGGGAACATGAAACAACACAAGAGGACACACACAGGAGAGAAGCCTCATCACTGCTCCCAGTGTGGAAAGAGTTTTACCCAGTTAGGACACCTGAAAGTGCATGAGAGAATACACACAGGGGAGAAATGCTACCACTGCTCCCAATGTGAAAAGAGTTTTGCCTGGTTAGGGTACCTGAAAATACATGAGAGAATACACACAGGAGAGAAGCCTCATCACTGCTCCCGGTGTGGAAAGAGTTTTACCCAGTTAGGTCACCTGAAACAGCATGAGAGAATACACACAGGGGAGAAGCCGTACCACTGCTCCCAATGTGAAAAGAGTTTTGCCTGGTTAGGTCACATGAGAAGACATGAGAGGACGCACACAGGAGATAAGGATGTAGGCTGCTGAACAGTGGAACATAGGACAGATGTAGGCTGAACAGTAGGACATAGGACAGATGTAGGCTGAACAGTAGGACATAGGACAGATGTAGGCTGAACAGTAGGACATAGGACAGATGTAGGTCCAATACATGGTGGATCAGTAGGCCGTAGAGACTCTGAATGTGTCTTGTGTATTGACTTTCCAGTGTTTTCCGTACTGAAGTAGAGTGATGAAGTAGAGTGATGGAGTGCTGCATCAGATGACCTGGCCTCCACAATCACCCGACCTGAACCTCAATTGAGATGGTTTGGGATGAGTTGGACCGCAGAGTGAAGGAAACAAAGCCAACAAGTGCTCAGCATATGTGGGAACTCCTTCAAGACTGTTGGAAAATAATTCCTCATGAAGCTGGTTGAGAGAATGCCAAGCTGTCATCAAGGCAAAGGGTGGCCATTTTGAAGAATGTAAATATAAAATATATATTGATTTGTTTAACACTTTTTGGTTACTACATGATTCCATATGTGTTTTTTCATAGTTTTGATGTCTTCACCATTATTCAACAATGTATAAAATAGTAAAAATAAAGAAAAACCCTTGAATGAGTAGGTGTGTCCAAACATTTGACTGGTACTGTACATCTACATGATGTATCGTTACACAATGTAGGCGCAGTATAGACCCAACTGCATATCGTGATATTGTTGTAACCTTATGTTTAAAATACTCACTCAATAAAAAATCTGTTCTGATCAACACATGATTCTCTTTGTATTTTTACATATCATTTTATTCTTTAATAAAATACATGAAAAACAAACGTTTTGTTTGAAAATAAAATAAAGATTTTACCTAAAATGTTTACTTTTGGGCAATATACAATATTGATTGAGGAACTATTTGCTGAGGAATGTGACTGTTTTTCTGGATTGTCTGAACTGTATTTTACTTTGTTTTGTACTTTCCGATTTTTATTAGATTTGGTCTATAAATGTTATGTGCAGGAAAGAGACCCTGGTCTCAATGGTGGTTTCCTGTTTAAATAAAGGTAAAAATATTGATTTGTAGAGCTCATGTAAACCATGATTGACCACACACTCCAGCACATTAGGTGGCGGCAAACACCCTGAAGGTTTGTTTGCGGACCACCATTATACCATAGAAGAAGATGCTTCTTCAACAACAACAACAAAGCTACTGCTTGCTAGCTAATATAAAACCGAAACATTGAGGTTCTTTTAGAACATTTTGGATATATTAATCTGAGTGTTTTGAACACAATTCTGTTTACGTATCTACTAGTTAATTTCAACTTAATTTCATTGTTCTATTTGTTGAGATTGATACTCAGCCTAGCACTAATGCTAATCGCTGATGCTAGTCACTAATTAGCTAACATCCCCCAACCATGAACTTAGCTACTCCCCTGCTAAAGAAGAGGAGGATATTACAGTGAAAGAAGAGGAAGAACATTTTAGAGAGGAAGAGGATGCTATCTCAATAAAAGGTGAAGGAGGAAGAGGAAGGAGAGGAGGAGGAGACTGAACACGACACCAGTGAGTATAGCTGCTCTTGTCAAAATAAAAGCATGGCATGTGTGCACAAAAAAAAGGAAGAACTTGTGGGGGACTTTTATTTTGACATGAGGTAAGCAGAGAAAGTGGGTATGGAACAGACTGTTTAATAGATAGATATTCTGTCTCATTCCTCCCGTTTTAAGTACCAACAGTCCAGCCCACCGGTACAGTAGAGTATAGTACAGCACAGCAATGTTTCTGAAACTTACAGAAGGAAAATAACTCATCAGAAACGAAGTGTTGATATTAGTTGTAAAATAACTCATCAGAAACTAAGTGTTGATATCAGTTGTAAAATAACTCATCAGAAACTAAGTGTTGATATCAGTTGTAAAATAACTCATCAGAAACTAAGTGTTGATATTAGTTGTAAAATAACTCATCAGAAACTAAGTGTTGATATCCGTTGTAAAATAACTCATCAGAAACTAAGTGTTGATATTAGTTGTAAAATAACTCATCAGAAACTAAGTGTTGATATCAGTTGTAAAATAACTCATCAGAAACTAAGTGTTGATATCAGTTGTAAAATAACTCATCAGAAACTAAGTGTTGATATTAGTTGTAAAATAACTCATCAGAAACTAAGTGTTGATATCCGTTGTAAAATAACTCATCAGAAACTAAGTGTTGATATTAGTTCTAAAATAACTCATCAGAAACTAAGTGTTGATATCAGTTGTAAAATAAATCATCAGAAACTAAGTGTTGATATTAGTTGTAAAATAACTCATCAGAAACTAAGTGTTGATATCCGTTGTAAAATAACTCATCAGAAACTAAGTGTTGATATCAGTTGTAAAATAACTCATCAGAAATTAAATTGAAGTGTTGATATCAGTTGTCAGGGGTATTTACTTCAACATTATTGTGCTGATGTAGGCCATTTCTAATTCACACAATTTCTGGTAGATGTTTTCTAAGGCCCCTTTTACATCTGTTTGACCAGAAATCAAAGCCTTCACTTATGCCAATTTTTTAGCATATCAACAGTGAAGTTCAATAGTGTTTTAATTAGTGTTTTATTCAGGTCTCTCTGTTTAAATAAACACTCTGTCTTCGGCAGGAGAGAGACCAGACTCAGAGGAACCAGAGCCAGAGACGTCCAAACCAGCGAGACCACACCACTGCTCACCACTGCGGAAAGAGTTTTTTACCCAGTTAGGGAGCCTGAAAGAACATGAGAAAACGTACACAGTGGAGAAGCCATATCACTGCTCTCAATGTGGTTTTGGAGGGAAAGAGGAGGAGGAGATGACCGTCACAGTGAAAGAAGAGGAGGACGGTTTTGGAGTTAAGGAGGATGGAGAGAAAACTGTTACATTAGAAGAAGAAGAAGAAGAAGAAGAAGAAGAAGAAGAAGAAGAAGAAGAAGAAGAAGAAGAAGAAGAGACTGGAGGTCTGATGAACACCAGTGAGTTCTATCTTAAACAGTGGTACAAATTCTGCAGTTGCTGAACCGATGTCTCTGAATATCTCTTTCTGTAGTGCTTTGATCAATCTCAATATTCGACATCACATGAGGGCAAAATTATTATTTCTTAAGACATGATTTGAAGCTCTACATCATTTGTTTTTAAAATCTCAATGGTTTTATTAGGTCCTTAATATTTAGCTATAAGGTATAGGGAGGCGGGGCACGTAGCCCTTTCCTGCAGTCAAATGTCCAAATCGCTCTCTGGTGGCCTCAAGGGTGGAATGTTATTCATATTTTTCAGAATTTCATAATTCATAAAATCTTACGAATGTAACTCTGAAAATCTGGTATTTCTATGTTAAACCGTTTTGTTACACAGTATTTCAGTGTTCTGTGATGTATATGAAGTGTAATATCGGGACGTAAACTCTAAATGTAATACATTTCAACTCTATATCTGACATGGTACAGGTGTCTTTTTTTTTTCTTTTTTTTAAGCCCATAACAATGTGTGTGAGGTGTGTTTCAAAGCAGATTTGTTTAAGACTACCAAGAATGTGTGACCCTGATTTAGCCCACTGCAGTAAAAGGTTAACCCTAATGCAGTGTAGTGTTGCTAGGGCAACAACCAACACGTGCTTTGGGGTCCCGAGGACCGAATCTGGGAAACTCTGCCCTAATGGCTCCTGTAAGTCGCCCTGGATAAGAGCGTCTGCTGATTGACTCAAAGGTACATGTAAAGAGTTACACAGACTAATCTGAAAATCTCTATGATGCCACGTCATACAGTATATGCTATATTATTACAACCCCACTCCTGTCTGATTTCATGACATTTGGGTGAAATCTTGGCTTTCATTTTCTTTTCAAAATGATGAAGGGGACAGAATCAAAGACAGCGAAGGATCATTTGGATCTGGATTAAACAATCTAAAACACTGACCTCAGGTTATTGAGGGATCTAGTTTGGATTAAACCTCAGAGGAAGACAGTTTTACCATGTGGAGGGTTCATTCGGGGTCGTGTTTATTAAGTGCACAACATAGCAAAATGTTTCACAGCTCAAAATGAAAAAATATGTAAACATTTATATGATCCTGGTCTCTGTTTAACTAGATACGCTGTTTGTCTTTGGCAGACTCTCACTCTCACATCGGTAAGAGTCCTTCAGGGGAACCAGAGATGCCCAAACCAGTGAGACCACACCAGTGTTCCCACTGTGGAAAGAGTTTTAAGTGGGTATGTTACCTGAAAGAGCATGAAAGAATACCCACAGGAGAAAAGCCATTCCAATGCTCACAGTGTGGAAAGGGTTTTACCTTGGAAGGGAGCCTGAAAACGCATGAGAGAACACAAACAGGAAAGAAGCCTTTCCAATGCTCTCAGTGTAAAAATAGTTTTAGCAAGTTAGGGAACCTGCAAACGCATTTGAGAACGCACACAGGGGAGAAGCCCTACCACTGCTCAGATTGTGGAAAGAGATTTACCCAGCTAGGGAACCTGAAATCACATGAGAGAACACATTCTTTAGAGAGACCTTTTCAGTGCTCACAGGGTGGAAAGAGATTTATCAAGTCATCAAATCTGAAAGACCATAAGGGAATACACACTGGAGAACGACCATTCCAATGTTCTCACTGTGGAAAGGGTTTTACCTGGGTAGGGAGCCTGAAAACGCATGAGAGGACACACACAGGAAAGAAGCCTTTCCAATGCTCCCAGTGTGTAAAGTGTTTTACCCGGTTAGGGACTCTGAAAATACATCAGAGAATACACTTTGGAGTGAAGCTTTACCACTGCTCCCACTGTGGATTTAAATTGACCTGGTCAAGGCAACTAAAAGAGCATGAAAGAATCCACACCTAAGAGAAACGTTATCAATGCTCCCAGTGTGGAAAGATATTTACCCAGTTAGGGAAAGACCATGTGGTAACACACACATGGAAGATGCCTTACCACTGCTCCCAGTGTGGAAAGAGGTATATCAATAATAATAATATAAGGCAATTAGCAGACGCTTTTATCCAAAGCGACTTACAGTCATGCATGCATACATTGTACATATGGATGGTCCCGGGAATCAAACCCACTACCCTGGCGTTACAAGCGCCAGTATGAAAAATGTATGGACTCACCGAATCTGGGAAACCCTGCCCTAATGGCTCCTGTAAGTTGCCCTGGATAAGAGCGTCTGCTAAATGACTAAAATTTAAATAAATCTGAATAGAAGAAAATTGTAAAAGGAAGCTAACTTGAAGATACTGTGTATCCATGAAAACCGGATGTTTCCGGTTTCTTCCGATAAGAAGTGAGGAAAATCCTTACTTTGAAATGATTTGTTATGACGTTGTTTGACAGAATCTTTTTTTGTTAAACTGCGTTACCCAATTCAGTCAGCAGATGGCGATGTGAGTCATTCAGGTGCTTCTTGCGTGACGTATAATCTAGTGAACGGGATGCTAAGAACAGCAACACGGCTACTTATCCACCTCGATAGCTTGCTAGTCAACATGAAAATGAAACATTGAAGCTCATTCTTGTGTATATTAGTCTCAGCGTTTTAAACACAATTATGTTTACGTATCAACTTCTTAACTTTAACGTCATTTGCTAGATGTTAAATGTGTTAGCTTGTTAAGATTGATATTGAGCCCGGCACTAGGCTAGTCGTTAATGCTAACCAGCTAATGCTAACTAGCTAGCTAACATCCCCGACCATGAGCTCACTAAGCTACTCTCCTCCTGCTAAAGAAGAGGAGGTCTGCTGGACGGAGAAAGAAGCTCTGGGGATGAACATTGTCGTAAAAGAGGAGGATATTACAGTGAAAGGAGAGGAAGAAGCTATCGGAATGAAAAAGGAGGAAGAGGAGGCTATCACATTGAAAGAAGAAGAGGAGCATTTTGGAGTGGAAGAGGGAATAACGGCTGTAACACTGGAAGAGGAGGTAGAAGCTTTCAGAATGAAAGAAGAGGAGGAGGATATCACATTGAAAGAAGAGGAGGATGTTATAGTGAAAGAAGAGAAAGATCCGTTTGGAGTGAAAGAGGAAGAGGGGATAGAGGCTGTCACAGTGGAAGAAGAGGAGGTAGATGCTTTCAAAATAAAAAAGGAGGAAGAGGAGGCTGTTATAGTGAAAGAAGAAGAGGATGTTACAGTGAAAGACGAACCTTTTTGGGAGGAAGAGGAGGCTATCTCAATAAAAGAGAAGGTTGAAGACGTTCTGGGAGTGAAAGAGGAGGAGACAGAATATCTGATTAACACCAGTGAGTAACTGTCTAAAAAAAGTTCTGCACTCGAATAGGTTGTTCAGTACTGTATGAATTGTTAAAGGGGCAATCTGTGATTGGTGCATGCATTTTTTCACTTTTAAATGATTGATACTTTATACTCCATTTACATCGAAAATCATTTTGTGAAGTCAGCGGGTAAATATCTTTCCACACTGGGAGCTGTCTCCCAAGCTGGTCTCACTTGCTCAGAGGAAGAGAGAATTTTTCTGGATAGCCAGAAAATGTGACACGTGACTACCTATGCAAAATGTTGGGTCTGAAACCTGACAGTTCAAGTCAGGTCCGCTGAGAGAATGGAAACAGACAGCAGACAGATGGGGCTTTCTGGCGCTATGAGGCACGGGACCCTATGAAATTCACAAAGTAGTAGTACACAAAATGTAACTGGGATCCAGAACTTCACATCTAAGAGTTTAAAAGCAGAGGAGAAGTCCACATACGAGAGAGTTGTAGCCAGTGATTATTGATGAATATAACTTCTAAATGCCCAACAACTTTAGTTCAACGGTCATCAACCCCATTCAACCCCATCAGAACATGTTTAACTCTATGGAGTGGGATAGAGGAGTTAGTGAGCTGATTTTGGTCAATTCTGAATTCAACTCAGGATAACCGTTGAAGGTTGCTTACCTGTTAGCCTTGTACGTTTCTATGGCAACAAATCCTTCAGCTCCAAACCTGCTGACTCCACTTTATCCTGAATCAAGTGTCTGAGCTGCGAGTTGAGGACCAATCAAATCGTGGGCCTCTGTAGCTCAATTGGTAGAGCACGACGCTTGTAACGCCCAGGGTAGTGGGTTCGATCCCCGGGACCACCCATACGTAAAAATTAATGCACACATGACTGTAAGTCGCTTTGGATAAAAGCGTCTGCTAAATGGCATATTATTATAATATTATTATTAGGCGATTCCTCGACAGCCCAAAAACAACATAGAAACTTCATTTGGAGGAAGGATGTTTGACATGCTTTTTACATTTTACAATATCTATATTTTTTATCAGGATGAAACTAGACATTTTAGGCCCTTTTTAGACCCTGAGGTCACATGTTTACCATCTGTTTGATGTTCTCGTTCACACAGGAGAGAGACATGACTATCATGGATCCTCTGGGGAGCCTCAACAACATCCTGATGCTGGCGAGGCAGAGAAGAGTCTCTCCAGATCAGAACACCAGATGGTACAGCTTGGTCTGGTCTAGCATACAGCTTGCTCTATCGGGGTCTGGGTTTCTGTAAAGCACTTTATGACAACAGTGACATCAGCATCCATAATGATATGTGTCTGTGTCCCCTCTATATGGTTACCAGGACAACGCTAGCCCTTCCGCCCTCCCAGAATCCCCGTGTCGTACCTCTCCCAGTAGCACCTTACTGCTGGGTCTGAAGAGGTTGTCTGTGCGGCTGGTGGACTGCAGGAAAACAACGGGGCTGAGTGGAACTGTGAGAGGAGGAGAAGAGAAGAAAGGAGCAGATTTGACTCATCAAAGTAAGTGCTGTAGTTTAGTTTGAACAAATAAAATAGATCTGCCCACTGGTATCTGTTACCAGGACAACCAGCAGAGTTCTGTTAGTTGACATGAATATATACTGGTATCTGTTACCATGACAACCAGCAGAGTTCTGTTAGTTGACATGAATATATACTGGTATCTGTTACCATGACAACCAGCAGAGTTCTGTTAGTTGACATGAATATATACTGGTATCTGTTACCAGGACAACCAGCAGAGTTCTGTTAGTTGACATGAATGTATACTGGTATCTGTTACCAGGACAACCAGCAGAGTTCTGTTAGTTGACATGAATGTATACTGGTATCTGTTACCAGGACAACCAGCAGAGTTCTGTTAGTTGACATGAATATATACTGGTATCTGTTACCAGGACAACCAGCAGAGTTCTGTTAGTTGACATGAAGATACACTGGTATCTGTTACCAGGACAACCAGCAGAGTTCTGTTAGTTGACATGAATATATACTGGTATCTGTTACCAGGACAACCAGCAGAGTTCTGTTAGTTGACATGAAGATAGACTGGTATCTGTTACCAGGACAACCAGCAGAGTTCTGTTAGTTGACATGAATATATACTGGTATCTGTTACCAGGACAACCAGCAGAGTTCTGTTAGTTGACATGAATATATACTGGTATCTGTTACCAGGACAACCAGCAGAGTTCTGTTAGTTGACATGAAGATAGACTGGTATCTGTTACCAGGACAACCAGCAGAGTTCTGTTAGTTGACATGAATATATACTGGTATCTGTTACCAGGACAACCAGCAGAGTTCTGTTAGTTGACATGAAGATAGACTGGTATCTGTTACCAGGACAACCAGCAGAGTTCTGTTAGTTGACATGAATATATACTGGTATCTGTTACCAGGACAACCAGCAGAGTTCTGTTAGTTGACATGAAGATACACTGGTATCTGTTACCAGGACAACCAGCAGAGTTCTGTTAGTTGACATGAATATATACTGGTATCTGTTACCAGGACAACCAGCAGAGTTCTGTTAGTTGTCAAGAAGATACACTGGTATCTGTTACCAGGACAACCAGCAGAGTTCTGTTAGTTGACATGAAGATAGACTGGTATCTGTTACCAGGACAACCAGCAGAGTTCTGTTAGTTGACATGAATATATACTGGTATCTGTTACCAGGACAACCGGCAGAGTTCTGTTAGTTGACATGAATATATACTGGTATCTGTTAGCAGGACAACCAGCAGAGTAAATCCAGAGAGTGTGGTGAAGGATGGTTATGGTATTACATTGATAACCAACTATTCCGAGACACCAAGACCACTCCATGGCTGTTCTAAATAATTGAAAGTTCCCCTGGAAGGGACGAATAATGAAGCACCCTATACTATTCAGGTCTGGGATTGGCCTTTAAAACGGACCAATAACATCACACTACCGTGCTATACTATTCATAATGTGACGAGATCCTGAGGCCCATTGTCGTGCCATTCATCCACCGCCATCACCTCATGTTTCAGCAGGATAATGCACGGCCCCATGTCGCAAGGATCTGTACTCAATTCCTGGAAGCTGAAACTGTCCCAGTTTTTTTCCATGGCCACCATTTTCACCAGACATGTCACCCCATTGAGCATGTTTGGGATGCTCTGTAATGACGTGTACGACAGCGTGTTCCAGTTCCCCACCAATATGCAGCAGCTCGAGTGGGAGAACATTCCACAGGCCACAATCAACAGCCTGATCAACTCTATGTTAAGGCGTAACGATGCATGAGGCAAATGGTCACAGCAGGTACTGACTGGTTTCCTTATATGAACTGGAACTCAGTCAAATCTTTGAAATTGTTGCATGTTGCGTTTATATTTTTTTGTTCAGTGGTGAAGGATGTATTGCCCGAAGGAAATAGTAAAATTGCATTATACTGGGGAAAGATGGGTTAGTCTGTGGACGTCTAAGGGTTGGAATTAAGATTAGAGTGATTGGTTGATTTGAGGATGCACTTGGAGTCCAGTACAAATAGGAGGAGGCTATAGGAGAACACTACCATAGTGCCAACTGTAAAGTTTGGTGGATGAGGAATAATGGTCTGGGGCTGTTTGTCATGGTTCGGGCTAGGCCCCTTAGTTCCAGTGAAGGGAAATCTTAACGCTACAGCATACAATGACATTCTAAACGATTCTGTGCTCCTAACTTTGTGGCAACAGTTTGGGGAAGGCCCTTTCCTGTTTCAGCATGACAATGCCCCTGTGCACAAAGCGAGGTTCATGAAGAAATTATTTGTTGAGATTGGTGTGGAAGAACTTGACTGGCCTGGACAGAGCCCTGATCTCAACCCCATCGAACACCTTTGGGATGAATTGGAATGCCGACTGCGAGCCAGGCCTAATCGCCCAACATCAGTGCCCGACCTCACTAATGCTCTTGTGGCTGAATGGATGCAAGTCCCCACAGCAATGTTCCAACATCCAGTGGAAAGCCTTCCCAGAAGAGTGGAGGCTGTTATAGCAGCAAAGGGGGGACCAACTCCATATTAATGCCCATGATTTTGGAATGAGATTTTCGATGAGCAGGTGTCCACATAATTTTGATCATGTAGTGTATTTAATGTTCGACCCCATCCCTCAGCTACAGTGGGGAGAACAAATAATTTGATACACTGCCGATTTTGCAGGTTTTCCTACTTATAAAGCATGTAGAGGTCTGTCATTTATTATCATAGGTACACTTCAACTGTGAGAGACGGAATCTAAAACAAAAATCCAGAAAATCACATTGTATGATTTTTAAGTAATTAATTTGCATTTTATTGCATGACATAAGTATTTGATCACCTACCAACCAGTAAGAATTCCGGCTCTCACAGACCTGTTAGTTTTTCTTTAAGAAGCCCTCCTGTTCTCCACTCATTACCTGTATTAACTGCACCTGTTTGAACTCGTTACCTGTATAAAAGACACCTGTCCACACACTCAATCAAACAGAGTCCAACTTCTCCACAATGGCCAAGACCAGACAGCTGTGTAAGGACATCTGGGATAAAATTGTAGACCTGCACAAGGCTGGGATGGGCTACAGGACAATAGGCAAGCAGCTTGGTGAGAAGGCAACAACTGTTGGCGCAATTATTCGAAAATGGAAGAAGTTCAAGATGACGGTCAATCACCCTCGGTCTGGGGCTCCATGCAAGATCTCACCTCGTGGGGCATCAATGATCATGAGGAAGGTGAGGGATCAGCCCAGAACTACACGGCAGGACCTGGTCAATGACCTGAAGAGAGCTGGGACCACAGTCTCAAAGAAAACCATTAGTAACACACTACGCCGTCATGGATTAAAATCCTGCAGCGCACGCAAGGTCCCCCTGCTCAAGCCAGCGCATGTCCAGGCCTGTCTAAAGTTTGCCAATGACCATCTGGATAATCCAGAGGAGGAATGGGAGAAGGTAATGTGGTCTGATGAGACAAAAATATAGCTTTTTGGTCTAAACTCCACTCGCCGTGTTTGGAGGAAGAAGAAGGATGAGTACAACCCCAACAACACCATCCCAACCCGTGAAGCATGGAGGTGGAAACATCATTCTTTGGGGATGCTTTTCTGCAAAGGGGACAGGACGACTGCACCGTATTGAGGGGAGGATGGATGGGGCCATGTATCGCGAGATCTTGGCCAACAACCTCCTTCCCTCAGTAAGAGCATTGAAGATGGGTCGTGGCTTGGTCTTCCAGCATGACAACGACCCGAAACACACAGCCAGGGCAACTAAGGAGTGGCTCCGTAAGAAGCATCTCAAGGTCCTGGAGTGGCCTAGCCAGTCTCCAGACCTGAACCCAATAGAAAATCTTTGGAGGGAGCTGAAAGTCCGTATTGCCCAGCGACAGCCCCGAAACCTGAAGGATCTGGAGAAGGTCTATATGGAGGAGTGGGCCAAAATCCCTGCTGCAGTGTGTGCAAACCTGGTCAAGACCTACAGGAAACATATGATCTCTGTAATTGCAAACAAAGGTTAAGTATTAAGTTCTGCTTTTCTGATGTATCAAATACTTATGTCATGCAATAAAATGCAAATGAATTACTTAAAAATCACAGACCTCTACATGCTTTGTAAGTAGGAAAACCTGCAAAATCGGCAGTGTATCAAATACTTGTTCTCCCCAGTGTATATCTCACTGGTCATCCCCAAAGCCAACACCTCCTTTGGCCGCCATTCCTTCCAGTTCTCTGCTGCAAATGACTGGAACGAACTGCAAAAATCTCTGAAGCTGGAGACACTTATCTCCCTCACTAACTTTAAGCATCAGTTGTCAGAGCACCTTACCGATCACTGCACCTGTACACAGCCCATCTGTAATTAGCCCACCCAACTACCTCATCCCCATATTGTTATTTACATTGTTATTTATTTTGCTCATTTGCACCCCAGTATCTCTATTTGCACATCATCTTCTGCACATCTATCACTCCAGTGTTAATACTAAATTGTAATTATTTTGCACAACGGCCAATTTATTGCCTTACCTCCATAACTTACTACATTTGCACACACTGTATATATATTTTCTGTTGTATTTTTGACTTTCTGTTTTGTTTTACCCCATATGTAACTCTGTGTTGTTGTTGTTTTTATTGCACTGCTTTGCTTTATCTTGGCCAGGTCGCAGTTGTAAATGAGAACTTGTTCTCAACTGGCTTACCTGGTTAAATAAAGGTGAAACAAAATAAAATAAACTAACAGAACTCTGCTGGTTGTCCTGGTAACAGATGCCAGTCTATCTTCATGTCAACTAACAGACCTCTGCTGGTTGTCCTGGTAACAGATACCAGTCTATCTTCATGTCAACTAACAGACCTCTGCTGGTTGTCCTGGTAACAGATATGTATCTACCTGGTTAAATAAAATAATAAAATAAAAATGGCTATTGTAGATGGAAACGGCTGATTTTTAATGGAATATCTACACAGGCGTACAGAGGCCCATTATCAGCAACCACAAGTCCTGTGTTCCAATGGCACGTTGTGTTTGCTAATCCAAGTTTATCATTTTAAAAGGCTAATTGATCATTAGAAAACCCTTTTGCAATTATGTTAGCACAGCTGAAAACTGTTGTGCTGATTAAAGAAGCAATAAAACTGGCCTTCTTGAGACTAGTTGAGTATCTGGAGCATCAGCAATTGTGTGTTCGATTACAGGCTCAAAATGGCCAGAAACAAATAATTGTATTCTGAAACTCGTCAGTCTATTCTTGTTCTGAGAAATGAAGGCTATTCCATGCGAGAAATTGCCAAGAAACTGAAGATCTCGTACAATGCTGTGTACTACTCCCTTCACAGAACAGCGCAAACTGTCTCTAACCAGAATAGAAAGTGGAGTGGGAGGCCCCCGGTGCACAACTGAGCAAGAGGACAAATACATTAGAGTGTCTAGTTTGAGAAACAGACGCCTCACAGGTCCTCAACTGGCAGCTTCATTAAATAGTGCCCGCAAAACACCAGTCTCAATGTCAACAGTGAAGAGGTGACTCCGGGATGCTGACCTTCTAGGCAGAGTTGCAAAGAAAAAGCCATATCTCAGACTGCCCATCTTAATCTTTTCTTTTTATTGGCCAGTCTGAGATATGGCTTTTTCTTTGCAACTCTGCCTAGAAGGTCAGCATCCCGGAGTCGCCTCTTCACTGTTGACATGACATTGAGACTGACTAGTCTATTTATCCATTAGGGCTAATAAATGTATCCTATACTGACTAGTCTATTTATCCATTAGGTCTAATAAATGGATCCTATACTGACTAGTCTATTTATCCATTAGGTCTAATAAATGTATCCTATACTGACTAGTCTATTTATCCATTAGGTCTAATAAATGTATCCTATACTGACTAGTCTATTTATTACATTTACATTTACATTTTATTTATCTATTAGGGCTACTAAAACCATAACAACAGTCAAGTTCAATGGGGTTATTATTAGCCTACCGTTCTCTACAGCCACTCTGCTCTGAGGGATCTAGATTAAACCTCATACACAGACTTCATAGGAAGTTTCATCTTGTGGATTTCATACATGTCTGTCTAACTAAACACTGTCTTTGGCAGGAGAGAGACCAGACTCTCACTCTGACAGCAGGAAGAGCCCTTCAGGGGAACCAGACCCAGAGACGTCCAAACCAGCAAGACAACACCACTGCTCCCAGTGTGGAAAGAGTTTTAACCATTTGGGGAACCTGAAAACGCACGGGAGGACACACACTGGAGAGAAGCCGTACCATTGCTCCCTGTGTGGAAAGAGTTTTACCTATTCAGGGAGCCTGAAAGCACATACGAAAATACACACAGGGGAGAAGCCTTATCACTGCTCTCAGTGCGGAAAGAGATTTATCCAGTTTGGGAACCTGGAATCACATGAGAGAACTCACACAGGAGAAAATAGGCTTTTCCACTGTTCTCATTGTGAAAAGACTTTTAAGAATTTAGGGAACCTGAAAGTGCATGAGAAAAGCCATACAGGGGGGAAGCTTTTCCGCTGCTCCCAGTGTGGAATGATATTTACCGAGTTTAGGCACCTGACAGACCATGAGGTAACGCACACAGGGGAGATGCCATACCACTGCTCCCAGTGTGGAAAGACATATTTCACATCACATGCACTTAAACTCCATGAGAGAACACACATAGTGCTCCCGCCCTTGTCTCATATTTTTGACTGAAAATGTTTTTTTTTTGTTTATGCCACATGAAATCAAATTGTAGAAAGGATACTCAAAAAAATAAATTTAGTATTATTATTTTTAAACACTCTTTTCTTGAAAAAAACATGTTAAAACAATGATCTAACCTTAAATTCCTATTACTACCAACTCAAATAAGAACTTCCAATAATATTTTTCCAGTCAAGTTACAGAGCTCTGCCAGGCCCCTCTACAAGGGCGGTTGAGAAGTCACGAGGGTCTTACCTGCAATGTCGCATTTAGAACGGCATTTCGCATTGCATTTTTACTGATCTAAAAAAAAATATGACATACATTACTTAACATTTACATTTTAGTCATTTAGCAGACGCTCTTATCCAGAGCGACTTACAGTTAGTGAATACATTTTATTTTTTATACTGGCCCCCCGTGGGAATCGAACCCACAACCCTGGCGTTGCAAACGCCATGCTCTATCAACTGAGCTACATCCCTGCCGGCCATTCCCTCCCCTACCCTGGACGACGCTGGGCCAATTGTGCGCCGCCCATGAGTCTCCCGGTCGCGGCCGGCTGCGACAGAGCCTGGATTCGAACCAGGATCTCTAGTGGCACAGTTAGCACTGCGATGCAGTGCCTTAGAACACTGCGCCACTCAGGTCTACTTCAATGGCTTTTATAGGTAGGTAAGCATTGTCAAACGAGGACTGATCTCAATCTTGAACAACGTATGGTAATATTCAATTATATTGAAATTAATGTATTTTTTCAGGTGGTGTATATAGTGTCATGTCCCTCAAAATGTATTTCTTGAATTCCAAATGATCTAGGTTCTTCCACCATGGTTCCCAGATGTTCAGACTACATTTTACGATAATATAATGACAAAGTGCTGTTTTTTATTACTATTATAGGCTTTATTTTATAGTCTGAATATTGATTAATTGACGCCATGGGGCATGAAATGTGGATAAAACCACTTATGTTGTGTAGTAGTGGTATAATGGTAGGTTGTAATGGTTTCTCGCGGTCATCGTACACCAATTTACAATTATAACATCAATTATATATAATTATCAAATAGTAACATCCTAAACTAGCAAAAACACTTTTAATACAAAACAATGACAAGGTTTGGGGTTGGCAGCTTTAGAAAATACTTCTTTAGAGTCCTTAGGAAGGCATTTCTAAGGCCCCTGTGCTATATGGTGTGTGCATTGATCAGTTAAGTATGTGATGGGAGAGTTCTGATAGCGGCCTGTTCGTGTCTTGGGAGTGTTCAGTTTGTGGTTGTTGCGGGTTGTTGCGGGTTGTTGCGGGTTGCCCGTCAAATAATCTGCTCTCTGGTTGGGGGGGGGGGGGAGCCAATCTGCAAACAGAGTTCTGCAGGGATTTAGCAAATGTCAGGCGGATCTGCTCCCGTCTGCTCTCTCTCGAGAGAGAGACATGAGTCCTCGAGTTTTTAGGGTTTTCCGGCAGCGGGTGTAAGACCCGCCCAGAATAATGATACAGGCTGTCTTCTGGACACGCTCCAGCTGAACTGTCAAAGAGTTTGAGTGAGGCCAAGATGTGACCGTAGCATGCTTGGGGTATGAGGCCAAGATGTGACCGTAGCATGCTTGGGTACCAGGCAGGGACAGAAGGCCAAGATGTGACCGTAGCATGCTTGGGTACCAGGCAGGGACAGAAGGCCAAGATGTGACCGTAGCATGCTTGGGTACCAGGCAGGGACAGAAGGCCAAGATGTGACCATAGCATGCTTGGGTACCAGGCAGGGACAGAAGGCCAAGATGTGACCGTAGCATGCTTGGGTACCAGGCAGGGACAGAAGGCCAAGATGTGACCATAGCATGCTTGGGTACCAGGCAGGGACAGAAGGCCAAGATGTGACCGTAGCATGCTTGGGTACCAGGCAGGGACAGAAGGCCAAGATGTGACCGTAGCATGCTTGGGCACCAGGCAGGGACAGAAGGCCAAGATGTGACCGTAGCATGCTTGGGCACCAGGCAGGGACAGAAGGCCAAGATGTGACCGTAGCATGCTTGGGCACCAGGCAGGGACAGAAGGCCAAGATGTGACCGTAGCATGCTCGGGTACCAGGCAGGGACAGAAGGCCAAGATGTGACCGTAGCATGCTTGGGCACCAGGCAGGGACAGAAGGCCAAGATGTGACCGTAGCATGCTTGGGCACCAGGCAGGGACAGAAGGCCAAGATGTGACCGTAGCATGCTTGGGTACCAGGCAGGGACAGAATACTCCAGAACTGGTCTTACGTAGCCCATGTAGATGCCCAGTAGGTCTGGTGTGGTTACAGATAAGCGCTTCCTGCTGACGAGGAACAGCTTCCTGCTGGCATTTGTGGTAATGATGTCAACCTGGCTTATCCAGCGCAGGTCCTGATAATATATGGAGTGGCTGCGGTTCTGACTTTTTAGGGATCTTTAGTCCAAGGATTTATGTGTATTGTTAGATATCACTGTTGGAGCTAGGAACATAAGCATTTTAGTCATTTAGCAGACGCTCTTATCCAGAGCGACTTACATGAGCAATTAGGGTTAAGTGCCTTGCTCAAGGGCACATCGACAGATTTTTCACCTAGTCGGCTCGGGGATTAGAACCAGCAACCTTTCGGTTACTGGCACAACGCTCTTAACCACTAAGCTACCTGCCGCCCATCTGCTAAATATGTGTACGGACCGATTTTGATTTGAAAAGATCCGTAGCTTTCCAAAGCTTCTGCTGTGAAAACTGACGCACTGGCATTTTCCATATTTGAAGCGTGTCCTTAAGAACATGATCCAAAGTGCTAATTTCAGGCAGCGCTGATAGGGATATTTAAGACCAACCAAACGCTGGTTTTAGCGGTAACGCAGTTGGTTATGGCATGAATATTGACAGCGGAAACGCAGCCTATCCAGCCGTGACGCACCCTGCTCATAAACGCACGGAACAAGAGCAGCCTAATATGCTTTTGGTGCCTGTATACTACGTATTTAGAAACATAAACTAATGTTTTTTTCCCCCATTTCGTTGTATTTGATTAAAAACCAAGCCCTCTTCTCAATTAAGGCTTTTATTTTTTGGGGGGACTGCCCAATGCAATCGCGAAGTAGTCAAGACTGCCGATAAAGGGATTGGCTCCTGAGACTTCTTGGAAGTAAATCTTAAACACCAAAGCTTTATTAAAAATATCAAGTTTGAGAGGATTTAAACAGTGAGCTGACATTCACTTTTTATTTTTCACTTTCCCACATTAGCCATGCAGGTCCCGTTTTGGACGTGTGTAAAAAAAAAAACTCCATGATGTAGGCTACGTGTCCATGCCCATCATGACACGAGAGATGAGAACCTCGGTGAATACCGGTGAACCTCGTATTCAGAAGTAACCTGTAAAAATGGGCTTGTTTTCCGTTTCATATGTTCTGAACCCAAGCCCTCCCTAAGGCGTTCTATAACGAAGTCCGGTTCAACTCCTCCAGGAGTCTTTTTTTTTATCCTGGAGGTTTTATGATGTCATTACATTTCACATGTATTTATTGTTGTTTCAAAAAATAAAAAGTGCTTGTTTTTTATTAGATTTTATTACAAGCAAACTTATTAGAATGATTCACCTTCCTAGTTTTATGTTTACGACATGCGTGGCGCGCATTCAATGCAACTTCTGGAGATGTGTAAATGTGATCTGGTTCTGGTTCTGATTATGTTGATAAAACACAGGCCTATTCAGGAGCAGTATAACGGCGAGCGGACGTTCTCCCTTTCTGTTTATATTGGGATCTTTGTCCAGCTGCTGTGAAAAGTTTGGATGAGCGTAAAACCCTCCGTAGTCTGCGTTGTTTTACAACAACCACCCAGCTACCGCCCAGCGCTGACCATTGCGTTAGGTTTGTTAAAATAGAGCCCTACGGGTAAAACATGAATAATTATCATTAAAGATTGAATGCTGTGGTGTTTCTGTCTTACACTTACTTTATGCTATTATATTCGGTTCTGTTATGTAGAATATGGTGTTCATTATGTGAGATCTAGCAGACATTGATTCAGCTTGATCTAACTTTATTAGTTGCCTTACCTCCATAACTTGCTACATTTGCACACACTGTATATATATTTTCTGTTGTATTTTTTGACTTTATGTTTTGTTTTACCCCATATGTAACTCTGTGTTGTTTTTATCGCACTGCTTTGCTTTATCTTGGCCAGGTCGCAGTTGTAAATGAGAACTTGTTCTCAACTGGCTTACCTGGTTAAATAAATGTGAAATAAAATATAAAAAATTAAAGGAGCACCATTCAGCTTTGATCTAACGTTATTAAAGGAGCACCATTCTCCTGAGAAGCCTGTTCTCTACAAGTAAAGTAGAGACTATACACATGCGCTGAATCATCAGGAAGCTCTGGATCTTTTAGTCTTTAATCTGCTGACTAAAGATCCCCAAAAAGTTGGATCTGCAGCCCCGGCCAATAATATAATTTGTTGTAAACAGTTCAATCCGATTTTTCACAAAAACAAAGTATAATGTGGTCCTCTGTAGCTCAGCTGGTAGAGCACTGCGCTTGTAACGCCAAGGTAGTTGGTTCGATCCCCGGGACCACCCATACACAAAAAAAATGTATGCACGCATGACTGTAAGTCGCTTCGCGTCTGCTAAATGGCATATTATATATATATATATATATATATATATATATATATATATATATACAGTTGAAGTCAGAGGTTTACATACACTTAGGTTGGAGTAATTAAAACTGGTTTTTCAACCACTCCACAAATTTCTTGTTAACAAACTATCATTTTGGCAAGTCGGTTAGGACATCTACTTTGACATGCATGACACAAGTAATTTTTCCAACAATTGTTTGCAGACAGATTATTTCACTTATAATTCACTGTATCACAATTCCAAGTTGACTGTGCCTTTAAACAGCTTGGACAATTCCAGAAAATTATGTCATGGCTTTAGAAGCTTCTGATAGGCTAATTGACATCATTTGAGTCAACTGGAGGTGTACCTGTGGATGTATTTCAAGGCCTACCTTTCAACTCAGTGCCTCTTTGCTTGAAATCATGGGAAAATCAAAAGAAATCAGCCAAGACCTCAGGAAAAAAATGTGTAGACCTCCACATGGTTCATACTTGGGAGCAATTTCCAAACGCCTGAAGGTACCACATTCATCTGTACAAATAATAGTACGCAAGTATAAACACCATGGGACCACGCAGCCGTCATACCGCTCAGGAAAGGAGACGTGTTCTGTCTCCTAGAGATGAACGTACTTTGGTCCGAAAAGTGCAAATCAATCAAAGAACAACAGCAAAGGACCTTGTGAAGATGCTGGAGGAAACAGGTACAAAAGTATCTATATCCACAGTAAAATGAGTCCTATATCGACATAACCTGAAAGGCCGCTTAGCAAGGAAGAAGCCACTGCTCCAAAACCGCCATAAAAAAGCCAGACTACGGTTTGCAACTGCACATGGGGACAAAGATCGTACTTTTTGGAGAAATGTCCTCTGGTCTGATGAAACAAAAATATAACTGTTTGGCCATAATGACCATCGTTATGTTTGGAGGAAAAAGGGGGTGGCTTGCAAACCGAAGAACACCATCTCAACTGTGAAGCACGGGGGTGGCAGCATCATGCTGTGGGGGTGCTTTGCTGCAGGAGGGACTGGTGCACCTCACAAAATTGATGGCACCATGAGAAAGGAAAATTTTGTGGATATATAGAAGCAACATCTCAAGACATCAGTCAGGAAGTTAAAGCTTGGTTGCAAATGGGTCTTCCAAATGGACAATGACCCCAAGCATACTTCCAAAGTTGTGGGGAAATGGCTTAAGGACAACAAAGTCAAGGTATTGGAGTGGCCATCACAAAGCCCTGACCTCAATCCTATAGAACATTTGTGGGCAGAACTGAAAAAGTGTGTGCGAGTCAGGAGGAATGAGCCAAAATTCACCCAACTTATTGTGGGAAGCTTGTGGAAGGCTACCCGAAACGTTTGACCCAAGTTAAGCAATTTAAAGGCAATACTACCAAATACTAATTGAGTGTATGTAAACTTCTGACCCACTGGGAATGTGATGAAAGAAATAAAAGCTGAAATAAATCATTCTCTCTACTATTATTCTGACATTTCACATTCTTAAAATAAAGTGGTGATCCTAACTGACATAAGACAGGGAATTTTTACTAGGATTAAATGTCAGGGATTGTGAAAAACTGAGTTTAAATGTATTTGGCTAAGGTGTATGTAAACTTCCGACTTCAACTGTATATACCCCACTTGTAGTCCACTGGTTGAGCCCATTAAAAAATAATATATACAGTGGGGAGAACAAGTATTTGATACACTGCCGATTTTGCAGGTTTTCCTACTTACAAAGCATGTATACTTATGTCATGCAATAAAATGCAAATTAATTACTAAAAAATCATACAATGTGATTTTCTGGATGTTTGTTTTAGATTCCGTCTCTCACAGTTGAAGTGTACCTATGATAAAAATTACAGACCTCTACATGCTTTGTAAGTAGGAAAACCTGCAAAATCGGCAGTGTATCAAATACTTGTTCTCCCCACTGTATGTATATCTTGCATTTTAGCCATTTTATATTTGAACAATTATTGATATATTCCTTCTCTTCAAGGTCTACTAACAGGATACAAATGATGTCCGTTTCATTGTTGTCACGGTTTCGGCCGAGGCTGCCTCTCTTCCTTGCTCGGGCAGGCTTCGGCGTTCGTTGTCTCCGGAATACTAGCTGCCACCGTTGCATGTTTCTATGTTCGTTTGCTTTTGTCTAATTGTTGTCACACCTGTTTTCGTTTAGTGAATTAGTGTCCTATAAGTTCTCCTTGGGTTTGTGTTAGTGTTGTGTGTGATTGTTTTCACTGTCGTGCTTTGTTGCTGGATGTTTTGAAATTTTGCTCGGTAGAGCTGTCCTCCATAGTTTGGAGAGTTTTGTCGCACCTGTCTGTGCGCCCGTTTTGTTTCGCCTGCGCGCGGAGTTTCGCCTTCGGGCTATTTAGTGCTTGCACGGTTTAGAGATTTCACTAAAGTCTTTGGAACTATACTTCTGCGTCCTGCGCCTGATTCCACCACCACACCCACTTACAACATCCTTGACAATTGTGGAGTATGTTCGTTTCAATGTACACGCTATGTGATTAAAATTATCATTTTCAAAACTCTGACATGGTGCAATTTTTGTGTGTGAATTATCTGTGTGTGATTACTACTGATTGTCAAGTGCAATTTGCATGTGATGCATTTGCTCCATTGTTGACATGACGATTGGTATCTTACAGAGTGTGGCTTTAAGGGTCAGAGACTGGTTTAAATCCCATCAATAAACCAAGCAGCCCAGACCCAGCTGCTATCGCGTTGATTAAGAAAAAAAAGCCACCCCTTAAGACTAACGTTTTAAAACGTCTAGGCATGTTTTGTATTACTGGTTAATACAGGAGTTCCCAAACTTTTTTGGCCCACGACCCGCAAAACACCATTTTCAACGTCAACAGTTTAGAGGCGACTCCGGGATGCTGACCTTCTAGGCAGAGTTGCAAAAAAAAAGCCATATCTCAGACTGCCCATCTTAATCTTTTCTTTTTATTGGCCAGTCTGATATATAACTTTTTCTTTGCAACTCTGCCTAGAAGGTCAGCATCCCGGAGTCGCCTCTTCACTGTTGACGTTGAGACTGGTGTTTTGCGGGTACTATTTAATGAAGCTGCCAGTTGAGGACCTGTGAGTTGTCTGTTTCTCAAACTAGACACTAATGTATTTATCCTCTTGCTCAGTTGTGCACCGGGGCCTCCCACTCCTCTTTCTATTCTGGTTAGAGCCAGCAATTTCTCGCATTGGAATAGCCTTCATTTCTCAGAACAAGAATAGACACGAGTTTCAGAAGAAAGTTATTTGTTTCTGGCCATATTGAGCCTGTAATCGAACCCACAATTGCTGATGCTCCAGATACTCAACTAGTCTCGAGAGGGACAGTTTTATTGCTTCTTTAATCAGCACAACAGTTTTCAGCTGTGCTAACATAATTGCTAAAGGGTTTTCTAATGATCAATATGCCTTTTAAAATGATAAACTTGGATTAGCAAACACAACGTGCCATTGGAACACAGGACTGATGGTTGCTGATAATGGGCCTCTGTACGCCTGTGTAGATATTCCATTAAAAATCAGCCGTTTCCAGCTACACTAGCCATTTACAAAAATGTCTACACTGTATTTCTTATCAATTTGATGTTATTTTAATGGGCAAAAAAATTGCTTTTCTTTCAAAAACCAGGACATTTCTAAGTGACCATCAAAAAACATTTAATTGATGGTTAAAGTAATTGACCCATTGTCAAATGCTCTGTTAAATGATTTAACAATTTAAAGTATTTTAAGATGTGAACCTTTTGTGAACCAGTTTTTGCCATTGGGTTTGGGCATCAGACTCCAGAGCCCCTTTATTGCAGAGTTGTCAATGAGGTGTCTGGTTTTCAATTGGCTAACACATGCTTTGTACAGGCCGAAAGATGGTGTGTTGGGATGCTATCGGAAACATTTAATTACAGACATTAATTACCACCAGTTAGATGTTGTTATTACAGTGTAACTATGAATTATTGCAATGACTTACAATATTTGTTGCAGTGTAATTACATATGTAATTACACTACAAAAAACACCTTCAAATTAAGTGTTACCGAATATTACAGTGACAGGAGAGGAAGCTTTCATAATGAAAAAGGAGGAAGAGGGGGCTGTCACATTGAAAGAAGAAGAGGAGGATGTTATAGTGAAAGAGGAGGAAGAGGAGGCTATCACATTGAAAGAAGAAGAGGATGTTATAGTGAAAAAGGAGAGGAAGCTTTCATAATGAAAAAGGAGGAAGAGGAGGATATTACACTGAAAGAAGAGAATGTAGTGAAAGAAGAGGAAGACCATTTTAGAGTGAAAGAGGAAGAGCGTGCTATCTCAATAAAATAGAAGGAGGAAGACGTTTTGGGAGTGAAAGAGGAGGAGGTAGAAGAGGAAGAATAACACCAGTGAGTACTGTCATAAAAACAGGGGCACAAACTATGCACTTGTTGAACTAATGTGTGGTTCAGTACTGTAGGAATTGTTAAAGGGGCAATCTGTGATTGGTACATGCATTTTTTAAATGCACAAAACATACAAATAAATGACAGTTTACATAACAGTTATAGACAAGAACAACATAAGATAATATTACATAAAATTACAAATAAAATACAATAATAATTTCATTGCATAGAGAAAAGTACTGGTAAGAAGTAAAAGAAAACATGAGATCTGTTTGTTTTGCAATGATTTCTGACAGAATAAACATAGTAGTGAATATTTTACTAAACTGCGTTACCCACTCCAGTCAGCAGATGGAGATGTGAGTCTTTCAGGTGATTCTTCTTGCGTGACGTATAATCTAGTGGACGGGACGCTTCTTCATCAACAACACTGTTACTGATTCAACCACCTCGCTAGCCAACATAAAACCGAAATATTGACGTTTCTTTGGCAACTTTTGTGTATATTAATCTCGGTGTTTTAAACACTATTCTGTTTAAGTATCTACTGGTTAAATTAACATAATTTGCTTGTTACATTTGCAAACGTGTTAAGGTTTTTGCTGAGCTTAGCACTAGGCTAGTCGCTAGCTAACATCCCCTGACCATGAGCTCACTAAACTACTCCTCCCCTGCTAAAGAAGAGGAGGTCTGGTGTATGGAGAAAGAAGCTCTGGGGCTGAACATTGTCGTGAAACAAGAAGAGGAGGATATTACAGTGAAAGGAGAGGAAGAAGCTTTCAGAATTAAACAGGAGGAAGAGGATACTATAACATTGAAAGAGGAGGAGGATGTTACACTGAAAGCAGATAAAGAACCTTTTGGAGTGAAAGAGAAAGAGGAGTATATTACAATGAAAGGAGAGGAAGAAGCTTTCAGAATTAAACAGGAGGAAGAGGAGGCTATAACACTGAAAGAAGAAGAGGATGTTACAGTGAAAGAAGAGAAAGATCCGTATGGAGTGAAAGAGGAAGAGGGGGTAGAGGCTGTCACAGTGGAAGAGGAGGAGGTAGAAGCTTTCAGAATCAAAAAGGAGGAAGAGGAGGCTATCACATTGAAAGAAGAAGATGAGGATGTTACAGTAAAAGAAGAGGAAGAACCTTTTAGAGAGGAAGAGGGCATCTCAATAAAAGAGGAGGAGGAGACAGAAGATGTGATTAACACCAGTGAGTACTGTATTAAAAACGGGCACAAACTATGCAGTGCTTTAACTAATGTGTGGTTTTTAAGGGGCATTCTACTGAAGTTATATACTTCAATATGTTGTTCAGTACTGTATAAATTGCACATGCATTTTTACTTTTAAATTCATTGTATATAGGCCTACCCCAAACTTAGACCTAATGGCAATTCCATAGCGGGGGGGGGACGACAATTTTTTTTACATTTTAAATTTTTTGTCATTTAGCAGACGCTCTTATCCAGAGCGACTTACAGTTAGTGAGTGCATACATTATTAATGTTTTTTAAATATTTTATTTACTGGCCCCCCGTGGGAATCGAACCCACAACCCTGGCGCTGCAAACGCCATGCTCTACCAACTGAGCTACATCCCTGCCGGCCATTGCCTCCCCTACCCTGGACGACGCTGGGCCAATTGCGCGCCACCCCATGGGTCTCCCGGTCGCGGCCGGCTACGACAGAGCCTGGATTCGAACCAGGATCTCTAGTGGCACAGCTAGCACTGCATGCCTTAGACCACTGCGCCACATCCTTGAGATAACGCAGATGGAATCCAGACATTATATTTAAAACCAGGGTAGTAGTGGAAGGTAAAGAAATGTAAACGCCATTTACTCACCTTTTTAATTTGTGAAATATCGCTTACTAAAACTGTTCATTTTGTTAATTAAGCGTTTACCCACTTATTATTGCGTTCCCAGCATTGATCAAAGATCAGAACGTTTTATATTCTTGATCCGAGCTCTAATTGCACCTCTTTTGCGAATGAGTGGAATCATGAACAGTTGTTTGTTCGTTATGTTTGCCTGCGCCCCCGCGGATTTGCCTTGTTAGCAGCACATTGCGTTTTCTTTTACACCCGCTACGTTAGTTTAGATTTTGATAGCGAAAACCTGAAAAAAAAGAGAAGTCAGAAACCGTTATTATTGTTATTATTACTACTATTATTCCAGAGGACGATGCGGACGAGATTAGTTTTATCCAAACTGCCCCCTGTAATTCTTTCTTTTTTTTTCCAATAAATTGACAGTTATGACAGAAGCCTGGAGGTTTTTTTTTCTAGGCGTGAAGATATTTCAACAAGTCCAGGCGATATCAGGGCCACACTGATAACTCCAGCTTGGTTCCACACGTTTCTAAACCAAACCAAACCATCTTTTGGTATAGTGTCGCCATAATATTTGGAATTGAGGAAGTGTGATCATAATCATCAGGATATTTTTAACGATCCGCAGCACGTCCTAAATGCCCGCCCAGCCTTCAGATGTAAACAGCTTAAACAGGGCACTTGCACTTGAGATGCGTTTTAAGGCCATGGATGAGAAAGTGAACTTATCATTTCCAAACGTTTAGGTCAGTTGTATGCTGCTTTGCGATCTATTAACATAATTAAAGGGTTAACATTAAATAGGCGCTATTTTTTTTTACTGATGCATTTGGCAATATTCAAGTCATACGCACAAAATATATTAACAAAATCATCCACTGTGAAAGTTGATACATGTAGGCCCTTCATATGTAGGCTATGAGCAGCACTTCATATAGAGGCAATGAGCAGCCCTTCATATAGAGGCTATGGGCAGCCCTTCATATAAAGAGTATATGGGCAGCCCTTCATATAGAGGCTATGAGCAGCACTTCATATAGAGGCTATGGGCAGCCCTTCATATAGAGGCTATGAGCAGCACTTCATATATAGGCTATGAGCAGCACTTCATATAGAGGCTATGGGCAGCCCTTCATATAGAGGCTATGGGCAGCCCTTCATATAGAGGCTATGAGCAGCACTTCATATAGAGGCTATGGGCAGCCCTTCATATAGAGGCTATGGGCAGCACTTCATATAGAGGCTATGAGCAGCACTTCATATAGAGGCTATGGGCAGCCCTTCATATAGAGGCTATGGGCAGCCCTTCATATAGAGGCTATGAGCAGCCCTTCATATAGAGGCTATGAGCAGCCCTTCATATGTAGGCTATGGGCAGCACTTCATATAGAGGCTATGAGCAGCCCTTCATATAGAGGCTATGAGCAGCCCTTCATATAGAGGCTATGAGCAGCCCTTCATATAGAGGCTATGAGCAGCCCTTCATATAGAGGCTATGAGCAGCCCTTCATATAGAGGCTATGAGCAGCCCTTCATATGTAGGCTATGGGCAGCACTTCATATAGAGGCTATGAGCAGCCCTTCATATAGAGGCTATGAGCAGCCCTTCATATGTAGGCTATGGGCAGCCCTTCATATAGAGGCTATGGGCAGCACTTCATATAGAGGCTATGGGCAGCCCTTCATATAGAGGCTATGGGCAGCCCTTCATATATAGGCTATGAGCAGCACTTCATATAGAGGCTATGAGCAGCACTTCATATAGAGGCTATGGGCAGCCCTTCATATAGAGGCTATGGGCAGCCCTTCATATAGAGGTTATGGGCAGCACTTCATATAGAGGCTATGGGCAGCCCTTCATATAGAGGCTATGAGCAGCACTTCATATAGAGGCTATGGGCAGCCCTTCATATAGAGGCTATGGGCAGCCCTTCATATAGAGGCTATGAGCAGCACTTCGTTACAATTGATCAAATCAGTTATTGTTTTCTTGATCAAACCGTGAGCAACACCTGTCAAACTCATTTCTCTCAAAACACAGGGATGTCGATTCCCACGGGACTAGTATTACCAGAGGACCTTGGAGTTATTCTGGCTTGAATTGTTACTCTCCTGCCATGTAAAAATGACTGACATTGGCAGATTCAGACGGGACTGAAATGACAGATGTGATGCACATAATTAGAGTACCCAGTAAAACTAATCCCGTCCAAATAGGGCTGTTTTCCTCGTCTCTGTCTGCAGCTGCCTCCGCCACATTGTTCTCAATCCCAATATGCTGGTTCATTTTGCTATTATGCACATAGCAACATAGGGAAAAGCGCCAATCATACGGGGCACTGAAGATTGTTTCAGAACCGCGGACAGCGACCATATCCAACGCGGTAGAAAGTGCATTTGTTATAGAATAATATTAGATTTTTTGAGTGTTGGACCATTTATGTTTTACATAATATAACCATAGAGGCCTCCTGTAGCTCAGTTGGTAGAGCATGGCGCTTGCGACGCCAGGGTTGTGGGTTCGATTGCCACGGGAGGACCAGTATGAAAAATGTATGCACTCACTAACTGTAAGTCGCTCTGGATAAGAGCGTCTGCTAAATGAATAAAATGTTAAAATGTAAATAGACAATTTCAGAAGCACATGTCTTAGACTGATGGACTGAGCCATCCCTCTGGCCTCCAATGGATTAGTCCACTGAGACAGGAGCCAATCAGAAGTGTCTTGTGCACCAATGAAGAAGACAAAATTGCTACTGCTCGAATAAAGAAATCTTGACCAAACAACCGACGAGTCGACTAAACGGGCTCAGCCCTGAAAAACACCAACAGCCTATTGACCAAACAACCGACGAGTCGACTAAATGGGGTCAGCCCTGAAAAACACCAACAGCCTATTGACCAAACAACCGACGAGTCGACTAAATGGGGTCAGCCCTAAAAACACCAACAGCCTATTGACCAAACAACCGACGAGTCGACTAAATGGGGTCAGCCCTGAAAAACATAAACAGCCTATTGACCAAACAACCGACGAGTCGACTAAATGGACTCAGCCCTGAAAAACATAAACAGCCTATTGACCAAACAACCGACGAGTCGACTAAATGGGGTCAGCCCTAAAAAACATAAACACGAATATTGAAAATATATTTTTCAACATAATTTGAGAGTAATGACACCATTTGGTAAGCATTACCAACAGAGTGAATGTGAAAATGGATTCAAAAAAGTTTTGCCCTCTGCTGGTGATTTGCAGGATGTGCAATGACACAAGTCAAAGGAGGGCTGTGATTGGTTACATTGCCTACTATGCCAATTTCTCTGTATATAATGGGCCATAACATTAAAACTAGTAGAGACCCCACTCTGAAATTGTGATGCAAAACCCACCACCACAAACAAAAGCTCTTTCTCTGAGAAATTGTATTAGTATAAAATAATATAATCCCCCCCCCCCAAAAAAAATTATGCACATAGCAACATAGGGAAAAGCGCCAATCATACGGGGCACTGAAGATTGTTTCAGAACCGCGGACAGCGACCATATCCAACGCGGTAGAAAGTGCATTTGTTATAGAATAATATTAGATTTTTTGAGTGTTGGACCATTTATGTTTTACATAATATAACCATAGAGGCATCCTGTAGCTCAGTTGGTAGAGCATGGCGCTTGCGACGCCAGGGTTGTGGGTTCGATTGCCACGGGAGGACCAGTATGAAAAATGTATGCACTCACTAACTGTAAGTCGCTCTGGATAAGAGCGTCTGCTAAAGGAATAAAATGTTAAAATGTAAATAGACAATTTCAGAAGCACATGTCTTAGACTGATGGACTGAGCCATCCCTCTGGCCTCCAATGGATTAGTCCACTGAGACAGGAGCCAATCAGAAGTGTCTTGTGCACCAATGAAGAAGACAAAATTGCTACTGCTCGAATAAAGAAATCTTGACCAAACAACCGACGAGTCGACTAAACGGGCTCAGCCCTGAAAAACACCAACAGCCTATTGACCAAACAACCGACGAGTCGACTAAATGGGGTCAGCCCTGAAAAACACCAACAGCCTATTGACCAAACAACCGACGAGTCGACTAAATGGGGTCAGCCCTAAAAAACACCAACAGCCTATTGACCAAACAACCGACGAGTCGACTAAATGGGGTCAGCCCTGAAAAACATAAACACGAATATTGACCAAACAACCGACGAGTCGACTAAATGGGGTCAGCCCTAAAAAACACCAACAGCCTATTGACCAAACAACCGACGAGTCGACTAAATGGACTCAGCCCTGAAAAACATAAACAGCCTATTGACCAAACAACCGACGAGTCGACTAAATGGGCTCAGCCCTGAAAAACACCAACAGCCTATTGACCAAACAACCGACGAGTCGACTAAATGGACTCAGCCCTGAAAAACATAAACAGCCTATTGACCAAACAACCGACGAGTCGACTAAATGGGGTCAGCCCTAAAAACACCAACAGCCTATTGACCAAACAACCGACGAGTCGACTAAATGGGGTCAGCCCTGAAAAACATAAACACGAATATTGAAAATATATTTTTCAACATAATTTGAGAGTAATGACACCATTTGGTAAGCATTACCAACAGAGTGAATGTGAAAATGGATTCAAAAAAGTTTTGCCCTCTGCTGGTGATTTGCAGGATGTGCAATGACACAAGTCAAAGGAGGGCTGTGATTGGTTACATTGCCTACTATGCCAATTTCTCTCTATATAATGGGCCATAACATTAAAACTAGCAGAGACCCCACTCTGAAATTGTGATGCAAAACCCACCACCACAAACAAAAGCTCTTTCTCTGAGAAATTGTATTAGTATAAAATAATATAATCCCCCCCCCCAAAAAAAAAAAATGAGGGATACAATGAGGGATACAAATTACACTGAACCAAAATATAAACGCAACATGTAAAGTGTTTTCATGAGCTGAAATAAAAGAGCCCTGAAATTTTCCAAACACACAAAAAGCTTATTTCTCTCGGTGCTGAGGAGTATTTCTGTCTGTAATAAAGCCCCTTTAGTGGGGGAACAACTCCTTCTGATTGGCTGGGCCTTGGCTCCCCAGTGGGTGGACCTATGGCTGCACCCCTCCCCAGTCATGTGACATCCATAGATTAGGGCCTAATATTTTTTTTTTCAATTGTCTGGTTTCCTTATATGAATTGTTGCATGTTGCGTTTATATTTTTGTTCAGTATATATTGAAAGCAGGTGCTTCCACACAGGTGATTCACTGTGCTAACACTAGGTACCAGAGTCTCCCTTTAAAGCCGCAGTGTAAGACGTTTACCATCAAACAGTGGGCCCCCAACAAAACATTATTAACAATGGATCAAATGCAGCCTATGACTGATTGAAATACTGTGGTCCTCAATATCTGTTATTATAGTGCTCTGCTCAGCATAAAGACATGGCTTTCCATGAGAGCAAGAGTTGGAGCTATATATATACTGTATAATATAAGCCATTTAGCAGACGCTTTTATCCAAAGCGACTTAGTCATGCCTGCATACATTTGTACATATGGGTGGCCCCAATGGGAATCGAACTAAGGACCTGTGGTGTTGCAAGCGCCATGTTCTACCAACTGATCCACACAGATGACCGAGGAGCTCTACATTTGTTTTTAAAATCACACAAATAATTGTTTAAATTAGTAAATGTTTGAAAACTGCTCTGATTTGGACTAAAACCACATAGGAAGTCAGTTTTGTCATGTGGAGGTTTCATTCAGGTCTCTCTTTAAATAAGTACTCTGTCTTTGGCAGGAGAAAGACCAGACTCAGAGGAACCAGAGCCAGGGGCGTATAAATCAGCAAGACGACACGACTGCTCCCACTGCGGGAAGAGTTTTACCGAGTTAGGGCACCTGAAAGCGCATGAGAGAATGCACACAGGGGAGAAGCCTTACCAATGCTCCCTGTGTGGAAAGAGTTTTTCCTTGTCAGCAAGCCTGAAAAGACATGAGAGGACACACACAAGAGATACGCTTTTCCAATGCTCTCAGTGTGAAAATAGTTTTTCCTTGTTAGCAAGCTTGAAAAGACATGAGAGGATACACACAGGTGATAAGACTTTCCACTGCTCCCAGTGTGAAAAGAGTTTTACACGGTTAGGGAACCTGAAAAAACATAAAAGAATACACTCAGGAGAGAAGCCTTTCCAATGCTCCCAGTGTGAAAAGGGTTTTACAGAGTTAGGGAACATGAAAAGACATGAGAGGACACACACAGGAGATAAGCCTCATCGCTGTTCCCAGTGTGGAAAAGGTTTTACCCAGTTAGGACACCTGAAAGTGCATGAGAGAATACACACAGGGGAGAAGCCTTACCACTGCTCAGATTGTGGGAAGACCTATTCCTCATCACGGTCACTTAAAAGTCATGTGAGAATCCACACAGGAGAGAAGAAGCCTTACTTCTCCTAGTGTGTAAATTGATATTTCACATCATATTGACTTAATTACTTCTCCTAGTGTGTAAATTGATATTTCACATCACATTGACTTACAGTGGGGGAAAAAAGTATTTAGTCAGCCACCAATTGTGCAAGTTCTCCCACTTAAAAAGATGAGAGAGGCCTGTAATTTTCATCATAGGTACACGTCAACTATGACAGACAAAATGAGAGAAAAAAATCCAGAAAATCACATTGTAGGATTTTTAATGAATTTATTTGCAAATTATGGTGGAAAATAAGTATTTGGTCAATAACAAAAGTTTCTCAATACTTTGTTATATACCCTTTGTTGGCAATGACACAGGTCAAACGTTTTCTGTAAGTCTTCACAAGGTTTTCACACACTGTTGCTGGTATTTTGGCCCATTCCTCCATGCAGATCTCCTCTAGAGCAGTGATGTTTTGGGGCTGTCGCTGGGCAACACGGACTTTCAACTCCCTCCAAAGATTTTCTATGGGGTTGAGATCTGGAGACTGGCTAGGCCACTCCAGGACCTTGAAATGCTTCTTACGAAGCCACTCCTTCGTTGCCCGGGCGGTGTGTTTGGGATCATTGTCATGCTGAAAGACCCAGCCACGTTTCATCTTCAATGCCCTTGCTGATGGAAGGAGGTTTTCACTCAAAATCTCACGATACATGGCCCCATTCATTCTTTCCTTTACACGGATCAGTCGTCCTGGTCCCTTTGCAGAAAAACAGCCCCAAAGCATGATGTTTCCACCCCCATGCTTCACAGTAGGTATGGTGTTCTTTGGATGCAACTCAGCATTCTTTGTCCTCCAAACACGACGAGTTGAGTTTTTACAATAAAGTTCTATTTTGGTTTCATCTGACCATATGACATTCTCCCAATCCTCTTCTGGATCATCCAAATGCACTCTAGCAAACTTCAGACGGGCCTGGACATGTACTGGCTTAAGCAGGGGGACACGTCTGGCACTGCAGGATTTGAGTCCCTGGCGGCGTAGTGTGTTACTGATGGTAGGCTTTGTTACTTTGGTCCCAGCTCTCTGCAGGTCATTCACTAGGTCCCCCCGTGTGGTACTGGGATTTTTGCTCACCGTTCTTGTGATCATTTTGACCCCACGGGGTGAGATCTTGCGTGGAGCCCCAGATCGAGGGAGATTATCAGTGGTCTTGTATGTCTTCCATTTCCTAATAATTGCTCCCACAGTTGATTTCTTCAAACCAAGCTGCTTACCTATTGCAGATTCAGTCTTCCCAGCCTGGTGCAGGTCTACAATTTTGTTTCTGGTGTCCTTTGACAGCTCTTTGGTCTTGGCCATAGTGGAGTTTGGAGTGTGACTGTTTGAGGTTGTGGACAGGTGTCTTTTATACTGATAACAAGTTCAAACAGGTGCCATTAATACAGGTAACGAGTGGAGGACAGAGGAGCCTCTTAAAGAAGAAGTTACAGGTCTGTGAGAGCCAGAAATCTTGCTTGTTTGTAGGTGACCAAATACTTATTTTCCACCATAATTTGCAAATAAATTCATTCAAAATCCTACAATGTGATTTTCTGGATTTTATTTCTCAATTTGTCTGTCATAGTTGACGTGTACCTATGATGAAAATTACAGACCTCTCTCATCTTTTTAAGTGGGAGAACTTGCACAATTGGTGGTTGACTAAACACTTTTTTTTCCCCCACTGTAATTACTTCTCCTAGTGTGTAAATTGATATTTCACATCACATTGACTTAAAGTTCATCAGAGAATATACACAGTGCTCCCATTGTCTTATATTGTTGACTGAGAATGTTTTCTTGTTTATACCATATGAAATGTAATTATACAAAGTATACTCAAAAATCTATTTGTATGTTTTTATTAGAAAACATAAATTGAATATGGAGTGTGTCAGTTTGAATACAGAGTAGATCAGATTCCATGTGTTTAAATTGTCCTTTTTTAAACTCTGACTGTGTGTGTTTATCTGGGTGTGTCATTCCTCCAGCACTACAGGTAATCAAGTGATATTTGGATGTGATGCATTGGCTCCATTGTTTACATTTGCATTGTTGGCCCACTGATGATTTATATCTTACAGAGTGTGGCTTTAAGGCAGGGGTGTCCAACTCAAGCAGCACACGGGCCATATTGATAAAACAACTAATTTGCCAGACATATACTATTATGTTTGTTATTACAAACTGGCTCAAACTGGCCCTTGATGTATTAGACAACATATGGCCCGTTATAATGGCCACCTATGGATGCTGAATATAGCATTTTAACATATTAGAACAGAAGAGATGTGCACAATATGCTGCGACCCTCATCAAAAAGTATTTAATAACTCCAAATAACCAAAAAAAACGTAGCTATAGGTTGTTGTAACATTTAAACTTAAAACATGTTTGACATTTTCTTGCACTGCATGTTTCACCGGTGCGGTTGAATGCAGCATTGCTGTGATGTGCAGTCAAAATGTATTGTAGTTGAATCTAGACTGCTGCTCAAATGTTGCTGTAACAGGCCTACATGTTTCTCCTTTGCACGGTGTTTTGTTGAAAGTTTAGTTTTCTGCTTATTCATTGTCAAGCTTTTTAAAAAAACGAAGGCAGACTTCAACATTTTAGGAGCCTGGGACTGTGTACACTTTCCCTCCGATGAGCCCTGTAAACGGGACACACGAAAGCAGCGCAATGGACGTTGAATTCACAGATGCAAGCGTCACCTCGTTAGTCAGTATGTGTTTCACCCGTGCTGGCTTGTCCATCTCGTTAATCATAAGGTGTTTCACCTGTGCTGGCCCAGGTGATATTTAAGAGTGGCTGGCCCAGCGCTCCAGTGGTCTTGAGCGATGTGGAGGGTTAACGCCTTTAGTTGTCTCGCCCTATTTGATTTGTAAAAAACAATCCTTTATCTGGTTTTCCCTGTTTACGTTTTGCTCCACTTTTTGGTTTGCTTCCTGTCTTGAAGTTTGGTTTTTAGTCTGTTTGCCTCTTCTTGGGTTCAATCTAATGGGCGCTCATGGTGGATGTATTTTAGGTCCCAGTTGTTGTGGCCAGTCAACCTTTAGTGGACGCCCCCATGAGTGTCTTTCAGAACCCCTCCTAAAACTCCACCTGTTTTGGTTGTTGTCAGGTGACTCTTTGTTAGTTCCCCCTTCTGTTTGAGCGACATTATTTGGTTTTCTTGCTGGGAAACTTAACAGTTAAGTAGCTAGCTAGCTACTGTACTCAAAATTTAGCTAGCTTGGGCGTGAACGTTATTTACAGTACCAGTCAAAAGTTTGGACACACCTACTCATTCAAGGGTTTTTCTTTATTTTAACTATTTTCTACATTGTAGAATAATAGTGAATACATCAAAAATATGAAATAACACATGGAATCATGTAGTAACCAAAATAGTGTTAAACAAATCAAAATATATTTTATATTTGAGATTCTTCAAAGTAGACACTCTTTGCCTTGATGACAGCTTGGCACACTCTTGGCATTCTCTCAACCAGCTTCACCTGGATTGCTTTTCCAACAGTCTTGAAAGAGTTCCCACATATGCTGAGCACTTGTTGGCTGCTTTTCCTTCACTCTGCGGTCCAACTCATTCCAAACCATCTCAATTTGGTTTAGGTCGGGGGATTGTGGAGGCCAGGTCATCTGATGCAGCACTCCATCACTCTCCTTCTTGGTCAAATAGCCCTAACACAGCCTGGAGGTGTGTTGGGTCATTGTCCTGTTGAAAAACAAATGATAGTCCCACTAAGCGCAAACCAGATGGGATGACATATCGCTGCAGAATGCTGTGGTAGCCATGCTGGTTAAGTGTGTCTTGAATTCTAAATAAATCACACAGTGTCACCAGCAAAGCACCCCCACGTCATCACACCTCCTCCTCCATGCTTCACGGTGGGAACTAAACATGCAGAGATCATCCATTCACTTACACTGCGTCTCACAAAGACACAGTGGTTTGAACCAAAAATCTCAAATTTGCTCGTGTTTCCTGGCCCAAACAAGTCTCTTCTTCTTATTGGTGTCCTTTAGTAGTGGTTTCTTTGAAGCAAATCGACCATGAAGGCCTGTTTCACGCAGTCTCCTCTGAACAGTTGATGTTGAGATGTGTCTGTTACTTGAACTCTGTGAAGCACTTATTTGGGCTGCAATTTCTGAGGCTGTGTCACACCCTGGCTCTGGGACTCTATATGTTGAGCCAGGGTGTGTTAATTCTGTTGTGTTTATTTCTATGTTGGCTAGAGTGACTCCCAATCAGAGGCAACGAGTGTCAGCTGTCGTTGGTTGTCTCTGATTGGGAGCCATATTTAAACTGTCTGTTTTCCCTTTGTGTTTGTGGGTTCTTGTTCCGTGTTGGTCATTATTACCGAGGACGTTACGAGTCGTTTGTTGTTTTGTTGATTGTTGTTTCTATTATCACTAAAGATAATAAAGTTTAAACATGTTCGTTCATCACGCTGCGCCTTGGTCTATTCAATACGACGATCGTGACAGAAGAACCCACCATACAAGGATCAAGCAGCGTGTCCAGGGGCAGATCTTGGACTGGACATGGGAGGAAGCGCCGGGAAAGGAGATGGAGAGGTTGGCGATGGCCCAGGTGGGCAAAGTGTGGTCCTGGGAGGACATGCTCGGGGGAAAAGGGCCATGGGCTAGGATTAAGGCCCTGGCGAGAGAGGAGCAGCGGCGTCAGCAGTGTCAACGTCGGACAGGCGAGAGGCAACCCCATAAATTTTTTAGGGGGGGGCACACGGCATGGACGACGGGGCTGACGGAGGCAGAAAAGGGGCGGATTCAGAAGGCCACCAGGTTACGGGGGCCACTGGTCAAAGTAGGGGAGGAAGGTGTAGAGGCACGGCGAGTGGTACTGGGGTGTGTTACCAGTCCGGTCCGGCCCGTTCCAGATCCCGAGGTAGAGCCAGTGGTGTGTGTCCCCAGTACGGTCCGGCCTGTTCCGGCCCCTCGCACCAAGTGTACGGTGTGCGTCGCCAGCCCAGACCGGCCTGTCCCTGCTCCACGCACCAAGCCTACGGTGTGCGTCGCCAGCCCGGTCCGGCCTGTCCCTGCTCCACGCACCAAGCCTACGGTGTGCGTCGCCAGCCCGGTCCGGCCTGTCCCTGCTCCACGCACCAAGCCTACGGTGTGCGTCGCCAGCCCGGTCCGGCCTGTCCCTGCTCCACGCACCAAGTCTACGGTGTGCGTCGCCAGCCCGGTCCGGCCTGTTCCTCCTCCACGCACTAAGCCAGGGGTGCGAGTCGTCAGCCTGGTAAGGCCTGTCCCTGCTCCACGCACCAAGCCTACGGTGTGCGTCGCCAGCCCGGTCCGGCCTGTCCCTGCTCCACGCACCAAGCCTACGGTGTGCGTCGCCAGCCCGGTCCGGCCTGTCCCTGCTCCACGCACCAAGCCTACGGTGTGCGTCGTCAGCCTGGTAAGGCCTGTTCCTCCTCCACGCACTAAGCCAGGGGTGCGAGTCGTCAGCCTGGTAAGGCCCGTTCCTCCTCCACGCACCAAGCCAGGGGTGCGCGTCGTCAGCCTGGTAAGGCCCGTTCCTCCTCCACGCACCAAGCCAGGGGTGCGCGTCGTCAGTCCAGCACAACCCGTGCCTGGGTCACCGGTGCCTGGTAAGGTACCGGTCAACTGCTCCACTACGGAGCTGAAGCTAACCGCTCCTGCTAAGTCCAGTTCAGCTCCAGCCAGCGGGGCCAGACTGGACCAGGGGCGCTATGGGGGGTTTATTGGAGGGTGGTGGGCAAGGCCGGAGCCAGAACCGCCGCCGAGGAGGTATGCCCACCCAACCCTCCCCTGTTTTGTTCAAGTTGAGGCGCGGTCGCAGTCCGCGCCTTTAGGGGGGGGTACTGTCACACCCTGGCTCTGGGACTCTATATGTTGAGCCAGGGTGTGTTCATTCTGTTGTGTTTATTTCTATGTTGGCTAGAGTGACTCCCAATCAGAGGCAACGAGTGTCAGCTGTCGTTGGTTGTCTCTGATTGGGAGCCATATTTAAATCTGTTTTCCCTTTGTGTTTGTGGGTTCTTGTTCCGTGTTGGTCATTGTTACCGAGGACGTTACGAGTCGTTTGTTGTTTTGTTGATTGTTGTTTCTATTATCACTAAAGATAATACAGTTTAAACATGTTCGTTCATCACGCTGCGCCTTGGTCTATTCAATACGACGATCGTGACAGGCTGGTAACTCTAATGAACGTATTATTTGAGCTGTTCTTGCCATAAAATGGAATTGGTCTTTTACCAAATAGGGCTATCTTCTGTTAATTAAATGCATTCCAGGTGACTACCTCATGAATCTGGTTGAGAGAATGCCAATAGTGTGCCAAGCTGTCATCAAGTCAAAGGGTGGCTACTTTGAAGAATCTCAAATAATTTATAAAATATATTTTGATTTGTTTAACACTTTTTTTGGTTATTACATGATTCCATATGTGTTATTTCATAGTTTTGATGTCTTCACTATTATTCTACAACGTAAAAATAAAGAAAAACCCTAGAATGAGTAGGTGTGTCCAAACTTTTGACTGGTACTGTATACTGAACAAAAATATACAGTGGGGAGAACAAATATTTGATACACTGCCGATTTTGCAGGTTTTCCTACTTACAAAGCATGTAGAGGTCTGTCATTTTTATCATAGGTACACTTCAACTGTGAGAGACAAAAATCCAGAAAATCACATTGTATGATTTTTAAGTAATTAATTTGCATTTTATTGCATGACATAAGTATTTGATACATCAGAAAAGCAGAACTTAATATTTGGTACAGAAACCTTTGTTTGCAATTACAGAGATCATACGTTTCCTGTAGGTCTTGACCAGGTTTGCACACACTGCAGCAGGGATTTTGGCCCACTCCTCCATACAGACCTTCTCCAGATCCTTCAGGTTTCGGGGCTGTCGCTGGGCAATACGGACTTTCAGCTCCCTCCAAAGATTTTCTATTGGGTTCAGGTCTGGAGACTGGCTAGGCCACTCCAGGACCTTGAGATGCTTCTTACGGAGCCACTCCTTAGTTGCCCTGGCTGTGTGTTTCGGGTCGTTGTCATGCTGGAAGACCCAGCCACGACCCATCTTCAATGCTCTTACTGAGGGAAGGAGGTTGTTGGCCAAGATCTCGCGATACATGGCCCCATCCATCCTCGCCTCAATACGGTGCAGTCGTCCGGTCCCCTTTGCAGAAAAGCATCCCCAAAGAATGATGTTTCCACCTCCATGCTTCACGGTTGGGATGGTGTTCTTGGGGTTGTACTCATCCTTCTTCTTCCTCCAAACACGGCGAGTGGAGTTTAGACCAAAAAGCTCTATTTGTGATTTTCTGGATTTTTGTTTTAGATTCCGTCTCTCACAGTTGAAGTGTACCTATGATAAAAATTACAGACCTCTACATGCTTTGTAAGTAGGAAAACCTGCAAAATCGGCAGTGTATCAAATACTTGTTCTGTCACGGAATCAGCCGAGGCTGCTCCTCCTCCTTGCTCGGGCAGGCTTGGGCGTTCGTCGTTGTCACGGTTTCGGCCGAGGCTGCCTCTCTTCCTTGCTCGGGCAGGCTTCGGCGTTCGTCGTCTCCGGAATACTAGCTGCCACCATTGAATGTTTCTGTGTTCGTTTGCTTTTGTCTGATTGTTGTACACCTGTTTCTCATTTAGTGTAATTAGTGTCCTATAAGTTCTCGTTGTGTTTTGCCTAGTGTTGTGTGTTATTGTTTCCACTGTCTTGGTTGTTGCCAGACGTATTGTGCATTTTGCTCGGTTGAGCTGTTCCTCCATAGTTTGGAGTGTTTTCGTCGCACCTGTTTGTGCGCGCGTATTTGTTTCGCCTGCGTGCGGAGTTTCGCCTTCGGGCTATTTAGTGTTTGTACTGTGAGTATTTTCACTAAAGTCTTTGGAATATACTTCTGCGTCCTGCGCCTGATTCCACCACCACACCCACCTACTACATCCTTGACAGTCGTCCCAGGAGTACTAGCTGCCACCGATCTATGTTTCTGTGTTTGACTTGTTTTGTCTTGATTGTGTACACCTGTTTCCTATTATGTTGTATTGTATTCCCTATTTAACCCTCTGTCGTTCATTGTGTGTTGTGTGTGATTGTTTTTCGTCATTTTCGGCAGTTGCTAGTGTGCGGGTATTTCGCCTCCCTGTTTGGAGGTTGTTTTTGTACTCTGGTTACTTTGTTAGTAAAGTATCGTTTCCAGTAGCTCGGTGTCCTGCGTTTGACTTCGCCTACCGCATTCACGTCGCACTTTGACAGAATCACACACCACTCATGGAGTCAGCAGGAGAGGTGGTGCCAGCTGGATCTATGGAGGCACGCGTTGAACACCAAGCGGCCATGATCCAGGCTCTCGGCACCGCCATGGAATGGGTGGTGAACACCATCGAGCGATGGGAAAGAGGGGGTCTACCTATACCCCCTCCAACGATACCACCACCATCGGCGATGCCCATCGTTTCATCTCCGGGGTCCAGTGGGATTCGGCTCTCGCTCCCGAGGGCTTATGATGGCACAGCGGCCGGGTGCCAGGGTTTCCTCCTCCAGGTTGAACTCTACCTAGCAACCATTCACCCGGCGCCCTCGGGATACGAGAGTGTGTCCGCCCTCATCTCCTGTCTGTCCGGCAAGGTGCTGGAGTGGGCCAACGCCGAGTGGGGTGGGATAGATGCCGCTACGGTCAGCTATGCGGAGTTCACCCGCCGCTTCCGGACAGTATTCGATCATCCACCAGAGGGTAAAGCGGCGGGTGAGCGTCTATTCCACCTTAGACAGGGGAGGAGGAGTGCGCAGGAGTTCGCGCTGGACTTCCGGACGCTGGCTGCCAACGCGGGATGGAATGAGAGGGCCCTCATCGACCACTATAGATGTAGCCTGAGGGAGGACGTGCGTCGGGAATTGGCCTGCAGGGACACCAACTTCAGCTTTGATCAACTGGTGGACATGTCGATTCGCCTGGATACCCTGTTGGCTACCCGCGGACGTCCGGATTCGGGGCCGTCCATTCCATCCCCCAGCACTTCCGAGCCGACCCCTATGGAGCTCAGGGGTGCTGGTGCTAGGGAGACCAGGAGGGAGGCCGTCCCCTGCACCAACTGTAGCTGCAGAGGACACACTGCTGGTCGGTGCTGGGGAGGGTCTCCTAGGAATCGAGGCAGTGGGCGACGCACTGATGATTCATTCCAGGTGAGTAGGCACCCAACTCACCCAGAGCTCTCTGCTGATCATATGTGTATTAAAGTGGTGTTTCCCGAGGTTTCTCCTCACTCCCAGCATAAGGCGCTAGTAGATTCAGGCGCAGCTGGGAATTTTATCGATCGCCAGTTCACCTATAAGTTAGGGATTCCTATCGTACCTGTTGATGTGCCCTTCCCTATTCATGCCCTAGATAGCCGCCCTTTGGGGTCAGGATTGATTAGGGAGGTCACGGCGCCTCTTCGGATGAAAACGCAGGAGGGCCATGAGGAGATATTCCGTTTGTATTTGATTGTTTCTCCTGTGTTTCCCGTGGTGTTGGGGCTTCCCTGGTTAACATCTCATGACCCCAACATTTCATGGCAGCAGAGAGCTCTCAAGGGATGGTCTGATCAGTGTACTGGGCAGTGTGTAGGCGTTTCCGTAGGGGCAACGACGGTGGAAAGCCCGAACCAAGTTCCCACCATGCACATTCCACCTGAGTATGCCGATTTGGCACTCGCCTTCAGTAAGAAGAAGGCGACTCAATTACCACCTCATCGACAGGGGGATTGTGCGATAGACCTCCAAGTAGGCGCTGCGCTTCCACGTAGTCACGTGGATCCTCTGTCTCAGGAGGAGACGGCCGCTATGGAGACCTACATCACCGAATCTCTGAGACAGGGTTACATATGGCCGTCCACTTCCCCTGCGTCCTCGAGTTTCTTTTTTTGTGAAGAAGAAGGATGGGGGTTACGCCTGTGTATTGATTACCGTGGTCTAAATCAGATCACAATCAAATACAGCTATCCTCTCCCTCTGATTGCTAGTATGACGGAGTCATTACACGGGGCGCGATTCTTCACAAAATTGGATCTCAGGAGCGCGTACAACCTGGTGCGCATTAGGAAGGGAGATGAGTGGAAGACAGCATTCAGTACCACCTCGGGTCACTATGAGTACCTCGTCATGCCATACGGTTTAATGAATGCTCCTTCAGTCTTCCAATCATTTGTGGACAAGATTTTCCGGGACTTGCATGGACAGGGTGTCGTGGTATATATTGATGACATTCTAATATACTCCGCTACACGAGCCGAGCATGTGTCCCTGGTGCGCCGAGTGCTTGGTAGACTGTTGGAGCATGACCTGTATGCGAAGGCGGAGAAATGTCTGTTCTTCCAGGAGTCCATCTCCTTCCTGGGACATCGGTTGTCCGCATCAGGGGTAGAGATGGAGATTGACCGCGTTTCTGCCGTGCGTAATTGGCAGACTCCCACCGCGGTAAAGGAGGTGCAGCGCTTCTTGGGTTTTGCCAATTACTACTGGAGGTTTATCCGGGGCTTTGGACAGGTAGCAGCTCCCATTACCTCTCTGCTAAAGGGGGGTCCGGTGCGCCTGCAGTGGTCGGCTGAGGCGGACAGGGTGTTTAAACGTCTGAAGGACCTGTTTACCTCGGCTCCGGTGCTGGCACATCCGGATCCCTCTTTGGCATTCCAGGTGGAGGTGGACGCTTCCGAGGCTGGGATCAGCGCTGTGCTGTCTCAGCGCTCGGGTACGCCACCTAAACTCCGCCCCTGTGCTTTCTATTCTAAGAAGCTCAGTCCGGCGGAGCGCAATTATGACGTGGGGGACAGGGAGCTGCTAGCTGTGGTTCAAGCCCTGAAGTTGTGGAGACATTGGCTTGAGGGGGCTAAACACCCTTTTCTCATTCTGACTGACCATCGTAACCTGGAGTACATTCGGGCAGCGAGGAGGCTGAATCCTCGCCAGGCAAGGTGGGCTATGTTTTTCTCCCGCTTTGTATTTAAGCTCACCTATAGACCAGGGTCCCAAAACGCTAAGGCAGACGCCCTGTCCCGACTATATGACACAGAGGAGAGGTCCATTGAGCCCACTCCCATACTCCCAGAGTCTTGTCTGGTGGCCCCGGTGGTGTGGGAGGTTGATGCGGAAATCGAGCGGCGTTACGTTCCGATCCTACTCCTCCACAGTGTCCAGAGGGTCGGAGGTACGTTCGCGATCGTTTGATATACTGGGCTCACACGTCGCCCTCCTCTGGTCATCCGGGTATTGGTGCACTGCCTTAGTGGGAAGTACTGGTGGCCAACTTTAGCGAAGGACGTGAGGGTTTATGTTTCCTCCTGCTCGGTGTGCGCCCAGTGTAAGGCGCCTAGACACCTGCCAAGGGGGAAGTTACAACCCCTACCTGTTCCACAACGGCCGTGGTCTCACCTATCGGTGGATTTTGTCACGGACCTTCCCCCCTCCCAGGGGAACACTACGATCTTGGTCGTTGTGGATCGGTTTTCTAAAGCCTGCCGTCTCATTCCCCTGCCAGGTCTCCCTACTGCCCTACAAACTGCTGAGGCCCTGTTTACACACGTCTTCCGGCACTACGGGGTGCCTGAGGATATAGTGTCTGATCGGGGTCCCCAGTTCACCTCTAGAGTCTGGAGGGCGTTTATGGAACGTCTGGGGGTCTCGATTAGCCTTACCTCGGGTTTTCACCCCGAGAGTAATGGGCAGGTGGAGAGAGTGAACCAGGATGTGGGTAGGTTTCTGAGGTCGTATTGCCAGGACCGGCAAGAGGAGTGGTCGGGATATATTCCCTGGGCAGAGATAACCCAAAACTCCCTCCGCCATTCGTCCACTAACCTTACGCCTTTCCAGTGTGTGTTAGGTTATCAGCCGGTTCTGGCACCTTGGCATCAGAGCCAGACCGAAGCCCCTGCGGTGGACGAGTGGTTTCGGCGCTCGGAAGAAACTTGGAACGCTGCGCATGTCCATCTGCAGCGGGCTATCAGGCGGCAAAAGGCGAGCGCCGTTCGCCACCGCAGTGAGGCTCCGGTGTATGCACCGGGAGAAAGGGTCTGGCTCTCGACCCGTAACCTGCCCCTTCGCCTGCCCTGCCGGAAGCTGGGTCGGCGGTTTGTGGGGCCATTTAAAGTCTTGAGGAGACTGAACGAGGTATGCTATAGGTTACAACTTCCCATCAATTACCGCGTTAACCCCTCGTTCCATGTATCTCTCCTCAGGCCGGTGGTGGCTGGTCCACTCCAGGAGAGTGAGGTACGAGAGGCTCCTCCGCCCCCGTTGGACATCGAGGGGGCTCCGGCGTACTCAGTCCGTTCCATCTTGGATTTGAGGCGTCGGACGGGGGGCCTGCAGTATCTCGTGGAGTGGGAGGGGTACGGTCCGGAGGAACGGTGCTGGGTCCCCAGGAGGGACATCCTAGTTCCCTCCATGTTGAGGGACTTCCACCGGAGTCATCCGACTCGCCCTGCTCCGCGTCCTCCTGGCCGTCCCCATGGCTTGGGCGGCGCGTCAAGGGGGGGGGGAACTGTCACGGAATCAGCCGAGGCTGCTCCTCCTCCTTGCTCGGGCAGGCTTCGGTGTTCGTCATCCCCGGAGTACTAGCTGCCACCGATCTATGTTTCTGTGTTTGACTTGTTTTGTCTTGATTGTGTACACCTGTTTCCTATTATGTTGTATTGTATTCCCTATTTAAACCCTCTGTCGTTCATTGTGTGTTGTGTGTGATTGTTTCTCGTCATTTTCGGCAGTTGCTAGTGTGCGGGTATTTCGCCTCCCTGTTTGGAGGTTGTTTTTGTACTCTGGTTACTTTGTTAGTAAAGTATCGTTTCCAGTAGCTCGGTGTCCTGCGTTTGACTTCGCCTACCGCATTCACGTTGCACTTTGACATGTTCTCCCCACTGTAAATGCAACATGCAACAATTTCCAAAAGTTACAGTTCAAATAAGGAAAGCAGTCAATTGAAATAAATTAGGCCCTAATATATGGATTTCACATTACTGGGAATACAGATATGCATCTGTTGGTCACAGATACCTTTAAAAAATGGGCCTGACAACGAGCCTCAGGATCTCGTCACGATATTTTTGTGGAGTCAAATTTCAATCGATAAAATGCAATTGTGTTCGTTGTCCGTAGCTTATGCCTTCCAATACCATAACCCCACCGCCACCATGGGGCACTCTGTTCACAACGTTGACATCAGAAAACCGCTCGCCCACATGACGCGGTTTGCGGTTGTGAGGCCAAATTCTCTAAAATGACGTTATGATAGAGAAATGAACATTAAATTATCTGGCAACAGCTCTGGTGGACATTCCTGCAGTCAGCATGCCAGTGCACGCTCCCTCAAAACTTGAGACATCTGTGGCATTGCGTTGTGTGACAAAACTGCACATTTTAGAGTGGCCTTTTATTGTCCCCTGCACAAGGTGCACCTGTGTAATGATCATGCTGTTTGATCATCTTATTGATATGCCACACCTGTCAGGTGGATGGATTATCTTAGCAAATAAGAAATGCTCTCTAACAGGGATGTAAACAAATTTGTGAACATCATTTGCTAAATTTTTTGTGCGTGTGGAACATTTCTGGGATCTTTTATTTCAGCTCATGAAACATGGGACCAACACTTTACATGTTGCGTTCATATTGTCATTGAGTATAGATGTATATAATGAACAGACTAGGTCTATACTGCTCCTACATGGTGTAACAATAAATCATGTAGATGTACACTACCAGTCAAAAGTTTGGACACACCTAATCATTCAAGGGTTTTTCTTTATTTTAACTATTTTCTACATTGTAGAATAATAGTGAAGATATCAAAACTATGAAATAACACATATGGAATCATGTAGTAACCAAAAAAAGTGTTAAACAAATCAAAATATATTTTATATTTGAGATTCTTCAAAGTAGCCACGCTTTGCCTTGATACATAAAGTGGTCGTTTTTCAGTGTTAATTAGTTTGCTCCCTCTGTCTGCTGCTAGTGAAGAGACAACATATATTACCAGACCATCAGCTGGACACACACAGTACCCTGTTACCACGGTATCGGCCCACCCCTTAAAGGGACAGCTGAACATTTTGGGTCTCTCCACATGACACCTACTTGAGGGTTACATTGTGCTTCACTGAAAACGGATCACTCCAAAAAAAAAAAAAAAAAAAGACGGTTCATTAAAAGACTCATTATTTAGTTGTGCTCCTAAATTGTGCTCCTGAATATATTTGTGTGCTCCTAACTATAAACTTAGGAGCACATGTCATCCTTTTTAATAAAATGTCAGTGTGGAACTCTAATAATACATCAGCTGTGTCACTCAGCATTTTATCTGGTAGGACAGGCACTTTGAATTTTTGATGTTCACTTGTACAAGTGTTCATCATTACTATTGTATCGAAATAAATTATTTTAACACACGTTGGTTAAAAGACTCATATCACAAAAAAATGAAATGACATTGAGCAACATACCACATTACTTCATACTTACATTTCTTGTTTAACAAACATTACAAAGCATGCTCATTCGTTTTATTGTTTTTTTTTTTTTTTTTTTGTGTAATCATAGCAAAAAAATATTTTGGCTAGTAAAAAACTCTGAGTGGATTGTAGCTTGTTTCATCTACCTGCCACAGTGGCTGGTGGACCAAAAACTAACCCAAAAAAATACTTAGAAGACAATTGTCAAAGTTTTTGTTAAAGCGTTTAAACATTCACTCTATTGACTGTCTTGACGTTGTCATCCACGCAGGAGAGAGATGTGACTATCTTGGATCCTCTGGGGAGCCTCAACAACATCCTGATGCCGAGGAGGCAGAGAAGGGTCTCTACAGATCAGAACACCTCAAGAAACACCAGCGGACACTAACAGGGAAGAAATCTCACTGCTGCTCTGAATGTGGGAAGACTTATTCAAGATCAGATTCACTAAAATTACACCTGAGAATTCACACAGGCGAGAAGCTTTACAACTGTGATCAATGTGGGAAGAGATGCACCTCTTCATCAGAACTTAAAATACACCAGAGAATCCATACAGGAGAGAAACCTTACAGCTGCTCTCAGTGTGGCGTGAGTTTCTCCAGATCACATTCATTGAAATCACACCTGAGAATTCACACAGGAGAGAAAATCTATGGCTGCGATCAATGTGGGAAGAGTTTTGCCACCTCAGCTAACGTGACTGCACACCAAAGAATACACACAGGAGAGAAGCGTTACCACTGCTCCGACTGTGGAATGAGCTTAACCACCTCAAAGGGACTACTACTGCACCAGAGAACACACACAGGAGAGCAGCCTTATAGCTGTTATCAATGTGGGAAGAATTTTGCTCAGTCAAACAACCTGATATCACACCAGAGAACACACACAGGAGAGCAGCCTTATAGCTGTTATCAATGTGGGAAGAGTTTTGCTCAGTCAAACAACCTGATATCACACCAGAGAACACACACAGGACAGAAGCCCTATAACTGTGATCAGTGTGGGAAGAGTTTTACTCAGTCAACCAACCTTAAATCACACCAGAGAACTCACACAGGAGAGAAGCCTTATAGCTGTGATCAATGTGAGAAGAGATACTCTGACTTAAGAGATCTGATTAAACATCAGAAAATACACACAGGAGATCCACAGAGCGTGGAATGATCTCCAACACCAGACCTGGGTAGCAGAACACAGAGCGTGGAATGATCTCCAACACCAGACCTGGGTAGCAGAACACAGAGTGTGGAATGATCTCCAACACCAGACCTGGGTAGCAGAACACAGAGCGTGGAATGATCTCCAACACCAGACCTGGGTAGCAGAACACAGAGTGTGGAATGATCTCCAACACCAGACCTGGGTAGCAGAACACAGAGCGTGGAATGACTTCCAACACCAGACCTGGGTAGCAGAACACAGAGCGTGGAATGACTTCCAACACCAGACCTGGGTAGCAGAACACAGAGCGTGGAATGATCTCCAACACCAGACCTGGGTAGCAGAACACAGAGCGTAGAATGATCTCCAACACCAGACCTGGGTAGTAGAACACAGAGTGTGAAATGATCTCCAACACCAGACCTGGGTAGCAGAACACAGAGTGTGAAACATATCCTGCCATTGGGGGGCGTTGGCTGGAGTTAGTTGAGAAGTGTGTGTTAGTGTGTTAGGGGGAGGGGGTTGGTACCAATGGTTTATATATACACTAGATGACTGGCAGGGGGCACTGTTTTGAAGCCACTGCGCCTCCATCTTGGTACTCAATCAGTCCACTATGTGTGTTACTGGGGTAACAGAATCAGTCCACTATGTGTGTTACTGGGGTAACAGAATCAGTCCACTATGTGTGTTACTGGGGTAACAGAATCAGTCCACTATGTGTGTTACTGGGGTAACAGAATCAGTCCACTATGTGTGTTACTGGGGTAACAGAATCAGTCCACTATGTGTGTTACTGGGGTAACAGAATCAGTCCACTATGTGTGTTACCGGGGTAACAGAATCAGTCCACTATGTGTGTTACCGGGGTAACAGAATCAGTCCACTATGTGTGTTACCGGGGTAACAGAATCAGTCCACTATGTGTGTTACCGGGGTAACAGAATCAGTCCACTATGTGTGTTACCGGGGTAACAGAATCAGTCCACTATGTGTGTTACCGGGGTAACGGGGTAATAGAATGTGTGTACATGTTGCATTAGTCATTAATCCTTTTACAATCATCAACGTAGTGGACTGGTGTGTGATGTATCTGTGCCTGTGTTCTTGTGTAATAGATGTGTAAACTTTAAATGTTTCAAATGAATTTGCATGAATCAAATCATTGTTCCCTATCTGTATGTTTCATATGTTACAACATATTATTATTGAAAATAAAATAAAATAAAAATTTGAATGCACCAAAAAATTGTCAACGACTCCAGTCACCCAAGTAATAGACTGTTCTCTCTGCTACCGCACGGCAAGCGGTACCACAGCACAAAGTCTAGGTCCAAAATGCTCCTTTACAGCTTCTACCCCCATGCCATAAGACTGCTGAACAATTAATAAAATGGCCACCCGGACTGTTTACATTGACCCCCCCCCCCCCCCTTTGTTTTTACACTGCTGCTACTCGCTGTTTATTATCAATGCATAGTCACTTTACCCCCACCTACATATACAAATTACCTCGACTAACATGTACAAATTACCTGGACTAACCTGTACCCCAGCTCATTGACTCGGTACCCCCTGTATATAGCCTTGGTATTGTTATTTTATTGTGTTACTTTTTATTTAATTTTTTACTTTAGTTTATTATTATTATTTCTTAACTCTATTTCTTGAACTGCATTGTTGGTTAAGGGCTTGTAAGTAAGCATTTCACGGTAAGGTTTTTGTGCACCTGTTGTATTCGGGCATGTGACAAATCAAATTTGATTTGAAAAATGTGATTTTTTTAAAGAAAAACAATAATTGAAAGTGATTAACTTTTTGTCTGAAAATAAAACTAACTTTTTTCTCAACTACGTTTCTCACTCCAGTCAGCAGATGGCGATGTGCGTCTTTCAGGCGATGCTGCCAGTTTGACATATAATCTAGTGGACGGGACTCTTCTAACAACACTGCTTCTAATTCGACCCCACGGTAGCTTGCTAGCCAACATAAAACCGAAACATTGAAGTGCTTTAGACCGTTCCTGTGTATATTAGCCGCTGTGTTTTAAACAAACTGTGTCACATATAACGTTACTGGTTACCCCATTTAATGTAATATTTGCGTTGTTGTTAGCAAGCTGGCTCATTAAGTTAGCACTAGCCTAGTCTCTAATGCTAGCTAGCTACCTAACATCTCCGACCTTCAGCTCACTAAGCTACTCCCCCTGCTAGCAGCAGCGTGTGTGATGAGTCAAAAAGTTAGTGCAGAAAGGGTCAATGCAGATAGTCCGGGTAACTATTTAACTAACTATTTAGCAGTCTTATAGCTTGGGGATGGAAGCTCTTCAGGGTCCTGTTGGTTCCGGACTTGGTACATCAGTATCATTTGCCATGCGGTAGCAGAGAGAACAGTCTGTGACTTGGGTGGATGGAGTCTTCGACCAAAACTATAGTTTGTTAACAAGAAATGTGTGGAGTGGTTGAAAAAAACGAGTTTTAATGACTCCAACCTTCAACTGTACTTAGCTAGAACAAGAGAGTCAGTGCAACATTTTTGGGGGATAAAGAAATAAAAAATAAAGGGTGTCAATGTAAATACGTACGGTCACCGTGGGGACGATGTCGTCGATGCACTTATTAATGAAGCTGTTGACTGATGTGGTAAACTCCTCAATACCATCAGATGAATCCCAGAACATATTTCAGCCTGTGCTAAACAGTCCTGTAGCTTTAGCATCCGCTTCATCGCACCACTTCCATATTGAGTGTGTCACTGGTACTTCCTGTTTTGAGTTTTTGCTTGTAAGAATCAGTAGGATTTTGTTATGGTCGGATTTGACAAAGGGATGGCGGGGAAGGGCTTTGTATGCGTTTCTGTGTGTGGAATAAAGGTGGTCTAAAGTTTGTTTTGCTGCTGGTTGCACAGGAGACATGCTGGTAAAAATGGGGTAAAAAGGGATTTCAGTTTCATTCGAATTTCCAAAAATGTTCCATACGCACAATAAAGCTTATTTCGCTAATTTTGTGCACAAATGTGTTTACATTCCTGTTAGTGAGCATTTCTTCTTTGCCAAGATAACCCATCCACCTGACAGGTGTGGCATATCAAGAAGCTGATTCAACAGCATGATCATTACACAGGGACAATAAAAGGCCATTCTAAAATGTGCAGTTTTGTCACACAACACAATGCCACAGATGTATCAAGTTGAGGGAGCTTGCAACTGGCATGCTGACGGTAGGAATGCCCACAAGAGCTGTCGCCAGAGAATTTCATGTTAATTTCTCTACCATAAGCCGCCTCAAACGTCATTTTAGAGAATTTGGCAGTACGTCCAACCGGCCTCACAACCGCAGACCACATGTATGGCACCGTGTGGGCGAGCGGTTTGCTGATGTCAACGTTGTGAACAGAGTGCCCCATGATGGCGGTGGAGTTATGGTATGAGCAGGCATAAGCTACGGACAACGAACACAAGTGCATTTTATTGATGTAAATGTGAATGCACAGAGATACCGTGACAAGATCCTGAGGCCCATTGTGAGGTCCATTTATTTTAAGGTATCTGTGACCAACAGATGCACATCTATATTCCCAGTCGTGTGAAATCCATAGATTAGGGCCTAATTTATTTATTTCAATTGACTGATTTCCTTATGTGAACTGTAACTCAATAAAATCTTTGTTGTGTCGAGTCAAATGTCGCTAGTTATTGCTGTAACAAAGGAGTCCGCTCATACTGAACTTTGAACATAAGGTTTATTCATATCACAAGTTTTCAGCATGAGTGTACGGGTGTCAGATCACCCGGAGAGCAGTGTCCTCGAATTGTAATGTCTGCTCTAACCTCTTCTTCGTTTTTACCCAGTATATATAATCTTCCCAAGATATGGGTGGCTCCCTCTACTGTCCAATCCCCTGTCTACAACACACACTTCCTGTCTGTTGTATGTGGCGTCACACTAAAACAATTCCCTCTGACACTAAAATAAACATCCTCTCAGGTTCCACTGAAAACATTAACAAAGTCATAATCTTCATATACTACATGTTTGAAATTGCGTTTATATTTTTTGTTCAGTATAGATGAAAACTCTCTAGGTAAATTGTGTAGTCTTCAGCTTATCGAGAGGCATCCTAACTCAGGTGAGCAGAACCTCAAGACTTCTTTAACATTAGAGATCGCACCAGCTGTTGTTAACAAAGAGACACCCCCACCCCCTTAATCTTACCTGACGCTGCCATACGGTCAGAAAAAAACCAGCTAGATGTACACTACATGGCCAAAAGTATGTGGACACCCCGGGTTTATTTTAGGCTGAGGCTGCTGTTCTGTATTTTCTGGACTAAAGATACAGAGCATTAGTCACACATTCTCTACTTTACGCACAGTCTCTGCTCTACTCGTTCTGCTGGCCAGTGATCAAGGGAGAATGGTACTGAATCAATGTCTGCAGGATCACACAATGATATCATTCTACATAAGAGAACCTAATATAATAGCATAGTATAATGTTACCGTAAGTCAAAAAAAAAAAACCTACCTTATTTCTCATGAGATTTTAGGATGATTTTACGAATGGTATTATTTTCCTCCCATACCGTCATAACTCAACAGCTCGTCGCTAGGCAATAGGCTATTAACAGCATCTGCTCTAAAATATGCTTACTGTACATCATAAAACAACAACAACAACACAGTACTTTGAAATAACACGGTACATAATTCAAGAAGATCTAAATGCATACTGGACGTTTCACTGGTAAGACTTGAAGAATTATCTTTCACGATTGACTGTGAGAATGTGAAGGGAGGGTGACCACAAATGTAGGATACTATTATTAAATGTAGTTCTATTATTATGAACATTGATTCAGCTTTGATCTTTATTACTATTGTATTATTATTTGTATTATTTGTATTTATTTACTCTTTCTTATTGGTCTGAGTGGGGAGGGGGAAACTGAAAACTAGCTGTTATTGGCAGAGAGGTTTGGAACTCTTTCTTATTGGTCCGAGTGGGGAAGGGAAAACGGAAAACTAGCTGTTATTGGCAGAGAGGTTTGGAACTCTTTCTTATTGGTCTGAGTGGGGAAGGGAAAACGGAAAACTAGCTGTTATTGGCAGAGAGGTTTGGAACTCTTTCTTATTGGTCTATTAACTCATATTTGTTCTTATTGAACTTTTATTCATAAAGGGTGGGTCACCATTGAGACCAGGGTCTCATTTAAAACAGGTTTTAAAACAGAGGCTGCCGCATGCATGTAGATTATATCACCATATTCAAGTCCTGGGAGAAGCGTTGACTCGGGACCGGTACCCCCTGTATCAATGCTTGAACAATCTTTCTTTTACGTTCCAAAGTGAGGCAGGATTTATTTCTATAAAATAAATAATTAACAATTAAGAATTAATGCAAATAGTCCGGGTAGCCATTTGATTAGATGTTCAGGATTCTAATGGCTTGGGGGTAGAAGCTGTTTAGAAGCCTCTTGGACCTAGACTTGGCGCTCCTGTACCGCTTGCCATGTGGTAGCAGAGAGAACAGTCTATGACTAGGGTAGCTGGAGTCTTTGACAATTTTTAGGGCCTTCCTCTGACACCACCTGGTATGGAGGTCCTGGATGGCAGGAAGCTTGGCCCCAGTGATGTACTGGGCCGTACGCACTACCCTCTGTAGTGCCTTGCGGATGGAGGCCGATCAGTTGCCATACCAGGCAGTGATGCAACCAGTCAGGATGCTCTCGATGGTGCAGCTGTAGAACCTTTTGAGGATCTGAGGACCCATGCCAAATTAGGGGGAATAGGTTTTGTCGTGCCCTCTTCACGACTGTCTTGGTGTGCTTGGACCATGTTAGTTTGTTGTTGATGTGGACACCAAGGAACTTGAAGCTCTCAACCTGGTCCACTACAGCCCCCACTACTGCACTGTTGGAGCTAGGAACACAAGGATTTACTGCACTGTTGGAGCTAGGAACACAAGCATTTACTGCACTGTTGGAGCTAGGAACACAAGGATTTACTGCACTGTTGGAGCTAGGAACACAAGCATTTACTGTACTGTTGGTGCTAGGAACACAAGGATTTACTGTCCTGTTGGAGCTAGGAACACAAGGATTTACTGCACTGTTGGAGCTAGGAACACAAGCATTTACTGCACTGTTGGAGCTAGGAACACAAGGATTTACTGCACTGTTGGAGCTAGGAACACAAGCATTTACTGTACTGTTGGTGCTAGGAACACAAGGATTTACTGTCCTGTTGGAGCTAGGAACACAAGGATTTACTACACTGTTGGAGCTAGGAACACAAGCATTTACTACACTGTTGGAGCTAGGAACACACGCATTTACTGCACTGTTGGAGCTAGGAACACAAGCATTTACTGCACTGTTGGAGCTAGGAACACAAGCATTTACTGCACTGTTGGAGCTAGGAACACAATGATTTACTGCACTGTTGGAGCTAGGAACACAAGCATTTACTGCACTGTTGGAGCTAGGAACACAAGCATCTACTGCACTGTTGGAGCTAGGAACACAAGCATTTACTGCACTGTTGGAGCTAGGAACACAAGGATTTACTGCACTGTTGGAGCTAGGAACACAAGCATTTACTGTACTGTTGGTGCTAGGAACACAAGGATTTACTGTCCTGTTGGAGCTAGGAACACAAGGATTTACTACACTGTTGGAGCTAGGAACACAAGGATTTACTGCACTGTTGGAGCTAGGAACACAAGGATTTACTGTCCTGTTGGAGCTAGGAACACAAGGATTTACTGTACTGTTGGAGCTAGGAACACAAGGATTTACTGCACTGTTGGAGCTAGGAACACAAGCATTTACTGTACTGTTGGAGCTAGGAACACAAGCATTTACTGCCCTGTTGGTGCTAGGAACACAAGCATTTACTGCACTGTTGGAGCTAGGAACACAAGCATTTACTGTACTGTTGGAGCTAGGAACACAAGCATTTACTGCACTGTTGGAGCTAGGAACACAAGCATTTACTGCACTGTTGGAGCTAGGAACACAAGGATTTACTGCACTGTTGGAGCTAGGAACACAAGCATTTACTGTACTGTTGGTGCTAGGAACACAAGGATTTACTGTCCTGTTGGAGCTAGGAACACAAGTATTTACTACACTGTTGGAGCTAGGAACACAAGGATTTACTGCACTGTTGGAGCTAGGAACACAAGGATTTACTGTCCTGTTGGAGCTAGGAACACAAGCATTTACTGCACTGTTGGAGCTAGGAACACAAGCATTTACTACACTGTTGGAGCTAGGAACACAAGCATTTACTGCACTGTTGGAGCTAGGAACACAAGCATTTACTGCACTGTTGGAGCTAGGAACACAAGCATTTACTGCACTGTTGGAGCTAGGAACACAAGCATTTACTACACTGTTGGAGCTAGGAACACAAGCATTTACTACACTGTTGGAGCTAGGAACACACGCATTTACTGCACTGTTGGAGCTAGGAACACAAGCATTTACTGCACTGTTGGAGCTAGGAACACAAGCATTTACTGCACTGTTGGAGCTAGGAACACAAGCATTTACTGCACTGTTGGAGCTAGGAACACAAGCATTTACTGTACTGTTGGAGCTAGGAACACAAGCATTTACTGCACTCTTGGAGCTAGGAACACAAGCATCTACTGCACTGTTGGAGCTAGGAACTAAAGCATGGCTTTAGAAGCTTCTGATAGGCTAATTGACATCATTTGAGTCAATTGGAGGTGTACCTGTGGATTTATTTCAAGGCCTACCTTCAAACTCAGTGCCTCTTTGCTTGACATCATGGGAAAATCAAAAGAAATCAGCCAAGACCTCATAAAAAAATGTGTAGACCTCCACAAGTCTGGTTCATCCTTGGGAGCAATTTCCAAACGGCTGACGGTACCACGTTCATCTGTACAAACAATAGTACGCAAGAATAAACACCATGGGACCACGCAGCCGTCATACCGCTCAGGAAGGAGACTCGTTCCGTCCTAGAGATGAACATACTTTGGTGCAAAAACTGCAAATCAATCCCAGAATAACAGCAAAGGACTTTGTGAATATGCTGGAGGAAACAGGTACAAAAGTATCTACAGTGGGGGAGAAAAGATAGCATCATGAGGAAGGAAAAGTATGTGGATATATTGAAGCAACATCTCAAGACATCAGTAAGGAAGTTTAAGCTTGGTCGCAAATGTGTCTTCCAAATGGACAATGACCTCAAGCATACTTCCAAAGTTGTGACAAAATGGCTTAAGGAAAACAAAATCAAGGTATTGGAGTGGCCATCACAAAGCCCTGACCTCAATCCTATAGAAAATGTGTGGGCAGAACTGAAAAAGTGTGTGCAATCAAGGAGGCCTACAAACCTGACTCAGTTACACCAGCTCTGTCAGGAAGAATGGGCCAAAATTCACCCATCTTATTGTGGGAAGCTTTTGGAAGCACCCCGAAACGTTTGACCCAAGTTAAACAATTTAAAGGCAATGCTACCAAATACTAATGATGTGTATGTAAACTTCTGACCCACTGGGAATGTGATGAAAGAAATAAAACACAAGGATTTACTGCACTGTTGGTGCTAGGAACACAAGCATTTACTGCACTGTTGGAGCTAGGAACACAAGCATTTACTGCACTGTTGGAGCTAGGAACACAAGCATTTACTGCACTGTTGGAGCTAGGAACACAATAATTTCCTAGACCCGCAATAACATCTGCTAAATATGTGTATGTGGCCAATACAATTTGATTTGAATTGAATTATGTGAGGTGTTATTATGTGTTGTTGCCAGAGCGCCTTGGTCAGTTTACCTCGGAAAATGCTGCCTTCGTCATTCTGTCGCCTAATCCTGCCTAATGGGCAGGTCAGCCCTGGAGGAAAGTATTGGAGAAAACATAAAAACTGGTTGTTTTTAAGTGACTTTCTATTACATTGTTTGCACGAATATATTATGTAATGAATATTTTTCCAGTCTGTGTTACCCACTCCAGTCAGCAGATGGCGATGTGAGTCTTTCTGGTGATGCTGCTTGCGTGACGTATAATGTAGTGGACGGAACGGGAAGCTTCTTCAACAGCGACAACAGGCTACTGATTCAACCAGGAGGTAGTTTGCTAGCCAACATAAAACCGAAACATTTAAGTTCTTTAGACCGATCTTGTGTATATTAATCTCAGTGTTTTAAACATAAAACGAGTTAAATTGAAGTTAATTTGCTAGCTAAATTAAATTAGCAGATGTGTTAAATTGATACTGAGGTTAGGCTAGTCGCTAGCTAGCTAGCTAACATCCCGACCATGAGCTCACTAAACTACTCCCCCCCTGCTAAAGAAGAGGAGGTCTGGTGTATGGAGAAAGAGGGTCTGGGGCTGAACATTATCGCAAAAGAAGAGGAAGAGGATTATATTACAGGGAAAGGAGAGGAATTCGTTTTTAGAATGAAAAACGAGTTAGAGGAGGCTGTTATAGTGAAAGAGGAGAAAGAACCTTTTGTAGTGAAGGAGGAAGAGGAGAAAGAAGCTTTCAGAATTAAGAAGGAGGAAGAGGAGGCTATCACATTCAAAGAAGAGGATGTTAAAGAGGAAGAGGGGGTAGAGGCTGTAACAGTGGAAGAGGAGGAGGTAGAAGCTTTCAGAATGAAAAAGGAGGACGAGGAGGCTGTCACATTCAAAGAAGAGGATGTTATAGTGAAAGAGGAAGAGGGGGTAGAGGCTGTAACAGTGGAAGAGGAGGAGGTAGAAGCTTTCAGAATTAAGAAGGGGGAAGAGGAGGCTGTCACATTGAAAGAAGAAGAGGATGTTATAGTGGAAGAGGAAGAGGGGATAGAGGCTGTAACAGTGGAAGAGGAGGTAGAAGCTTTCAGAATTAAGAAGGGGGAAGAGGAGGCTGTCACATTGAAAGAAGAAGAGGATGTTATAGAGGAAGAGGGGATTGAGGCTGTAACAGTGGAAGAGGAGGAGGTAGAAGTTTTCAGAATGAAAAAGGAGGAAGATGAGGATGTTATAGTGAAAGAAGAGGAAGAACATTCTGGAGCGAAAGAGGCAGTGGAGGCTATTTCAATAAAAGAAAAGGAGGAAGATGTTTTGGGAGTTAAAGAGGGTGAGGAGGAAGAAATGGAGGAGGAGACTGGAGATCTGATTAACACCAGTAAGTATTGTCTTTAAAACAGGCGTTCAAACTATGCAGTTTTTGAAATGTGTGGTTTTTAAGGGGCGTTCTACTGAAGTTCTACACTCAAATATGTTGTTCAGCGCTGTATGAATTGTTAAAAGGGAAACTGCGATTGGTGCATGCAGCTTTTAAACATTTAAATGAATAATATCCTAGCCATTGATTCATTGAGAATAACTTATACAGTGCCTTCAGACAATATTATTATTTTTTACCTTCATCAATATCAAATGGAATTTGTCAATGCTTACCTGGATACAGCGCCTTCAGAAATTATTCACACCCCTCGACTTTTTCCACATTTTGATGTGTTACAGCCTGAATTGAAAATTGATTCAAGTGAGATTTTGTTTCACTGGCGTACACACAATACCCCATATTGTCAATGTGGAATTACACTTTCAGACATTTTTACAAATTCATTAAGAAATGAATAGCTGAAATGTCAGCTGAATTCAATACCCTAGTACTTTGTTTGTGATTCCATAACCCCAAATATGCTGATTTCACAACTGATTGGCACCAAAAATGTTATTAATTCACTTCGTCTCTTGCCACCAAATAATCAATCACTTCTTCGTCTTCCTTTGCCTCCAGTCTGGTTTCCACCAGATTCCACAGCCACAAAGTCAGATTCCACAGCCACAAAGTCAGAATCCACAGCCACAAAGTCAGATTCCACAGCCACAAAGTCAGATTCCTACATTTTGTTTTCATCCAAATTAGTTTTGGGCAGAAATGCCTTCTGGAACATGGGAACTTTTATGTGCCTTAATAACAAACTTGTATTCCATCTGTAAATAAGAATAAAATGGTTAAATTACGAGCCTAGTTGGTTTAGCCCATGAAAAAAGACAGGAACCTTCCCGCTAGCCGTGATTGGCTGAGATAATGGATGGACTGGACATGCCGAGAGATGAGTTTCGGATTGGTCTGCCATGTAGCATGCTTCTGTCTATAACATGAGCCGCTCAGTATGTGTAGATAGTCCTTAAAATGCATTTATTTTATTTTTAAGATATCATAGAGAACTGCAAAAGTGTTGCTACTGGTCTCAACAACATGGCTGCCCTGAATTTAGCAGGCGCTATCGACAAAGATCAGTGGGAAAAAGTTGTGATGGACTACTTTCTGCAGGACGACTTCTGTCTAGTCTGTGTTTTTATAAATGTGCAATAATCACAAAACACAATTATATAAGGAATTGGCAACTGGTTCTCATTCTGAGAAATAAGGTAGGCCACTTGATTTCAACATCTGTTAAATAGAGACAGGCTAGCGTGCTGTTCAAACAGTGGCAGACAGACAGGAAGGTGTGTTCATAACAATTCAACTGTTCTGCCTTGTTAGTTAGCAAATAGATCCACGTTTGGTTGTCGTCTTTAAGATCTGTGTTCCATACCGTAACTATTCCCATTGGTTTACGGAGGGCTTCTAGGAGGTAAACAATTATATATAATGAACAAAAATATAAACGCAACAATTTCAACGATTTTACTGAGTTACAGTTCATATAAGGAAATCAGTCAATTGAAATAAATAAATTAGGCCCAAATCTATAGATTTCACATGACTGGGCAGGGGCACAGCCATGGGTGGGCTTGGGAGGCCATAGGCCCACCCACTTGGGATCCAGGCCCGCCCAGCCAGTCAGAATTAGTTTTTTCCGCACAAAAGGGCTTTATTACAGACAGAAATACTCCTCAGTGAACTTTTTTTGTCCCCAGCACAAGGTGCACCTGTGTAATGATCAGCTTCTTGATATGCCACACCTGTCAGGTGGATGGATTATCTTGGCAAAGGAGAACTGCTCACTAACAGGGATGTATCCTTAACTGATATTTGCCCTATATCTTTGGATTGACGTATTTGTTTTAGCTAAAGGCTCCAGTGATGGGGCAAACAGGGGACTGGAAGCTGGACAGCCTTGACATTTTAAAGTTGTAAATGATTGATGGTGAATCATGCAAGAGAACACCATCATCAGACTGAATGGAAACAATGTCAGCAAGACTATCATTATTGCATAATTTTCTAGCTAAGAGGAAGCTACGTCTATTACCACCCAGATAATCCATTTGTCTGACTATGAAAAAATATTCCAAAACATGCATCCACAATACTAACCTAAATGACAGAGTGAAAATATTCCAAAACATGCATCCTGTTGGCAATAAGGCACTAAAGAAAAGAGAGAAATGTAGTTTGTCCTGAATACGAAGTGTTATTTTTGGGGCAAATCCAACACATCACTGAGTACCACTGTTCATATGTTCAAGCATGGTGGTGGCTGCATCATGTTATGGGTATGCTTGTCACCTGCAAGGACTAGGGATGATATTTTTTTTTGTTGATAAAAATAAACCGAATAGAGCTAAGCACAGGCAAAATCCTAGAGGAAAACCAGGTTCAGTCTGCTTTCCAACAGACACTAGGAGACAAATTCACCTTTCAGCAGGACAATAACCCAATACACAAGGCCAGATATACAGTGCATTCGGAAAGTATTCAGACCCCTTGACTTTTTCCACATTTTTGTTACATTACTTACTGCCTTATCGTAAAATTGATTCTATAGTTTTTTTTAATTGCTCTTAACTAGGCTACCTACTGCCTATTAAACCACATAGGAAGATAGTTTTATCACATGGAGGTTTCAATCAGGTCTTTGTTTAGTATTTAACTAAATACTTTGTTTGTCTTTAGCAGGAGGGAGACCAGACTCTCACTCTGACAGCAGGAAGAGTCCTTCAGGGGAACCAGACCCAGAGACATCCAAACCAGCAAGACCACACCACTGCTCTCAGTGTGGAATGACTTTTACACGGTTAGCGAGCCTGAAAACTCATGAGAGAATACACACAGTTGAGAAGGCTTACCCCTGTTCCCATTGTGGAAAGAGTTTTAGGGGGTTAGTAAGCCTGAAACTGCATGAGAAAATACACAAACAAAAAAAGGAAAAGCTCTACCCCTGTTCCCATTGTGGAAAGAGTTTTAGGGGGTTAGTAAGCCTGAAACTGCATGAGAAAATACACAAACAAAAAAAGGAAAAGCTCTACCCCTGTTCCCATTGTGGAAAGAGTTTTATGTTGTTAGGGAGCCTGAAACTGCATGAGAAAGCACACACACGAGAGAAGTCTTACCCCTGTTCCCATTGTGGAATGAGTTTTAGGTGGTTAGGGACCCTGAAAAGGCATGAGCGAATACACACACACAAAAAAAAGGAAAAATTCTACCAATGTTCCCTGTGTGGAAAGAATTTTACCCAGTTAGAAGCCCTGTATACGCATGACAGGACACACAAAGGAGAGGATAAGCCCTACCACTGCTCCCAGTGTGGAAAGAGATTTAACTGGTTAAGCCATCTGAAGAAGCATGAAAGAATACATACACAGGAGAAGACATACCACTGCTCTCTTTGTGGAAAGACATTTTCACGGTCAGAGGACCTGAAATCACATGAGAGAATAGAGAGGCTGTGTTCTGACTTGTGTTTTTAACTGAGAATTTGTGTTTTGTTAATGCCACATTAAATCAAATTGTATGTATGAAAGTTTACTCACAAATAGGCCTACCTTACTGTTTGTTTATTGTTCTTAAGACATGATCACATCTAAAATCAGAATATATATTTTTTTATGTGTTTTTTGATGAATAATTTTCATTGATTGAATACAAGTATAGATTTGGATATTGGTATTTAAAAATGTGAATGATTAAATAGATTAATAGAATGTGCTATTCTTGGGTCTAACCTTGAAACCTCTTGAATTGTATATATGATTTGGATATTGCTAAATGAATTTGAATGGATAGACAGTTGAAGTTGGAAGTTTACATACACTTAGGTTGGAGTCATTAAAACTTGTTTTTTCAAATGCTCCACAAATGTTTTTTTAACAAACTATAGTTTTGGCAAGTCGGTTAGGACATCTACTTTGTGCATGACACATGTAATTTTTCCAACAATTGTTTACAGACAGATTATTTCACTTATAATTCACTGTATCACAATTCCAGTGGGTCAGAAGTGTACATACACTAAGTTGACTGCCTTTAAACAGCTTGGAAAATTCCAGAAAAGTATGTCATGGCTTTAGAAGCTTCTGATAGGCTAATTGACATCATTTGAGTCAATTGGAGGTGTACCTGTGGATGTATTTCAAGGCCTACCTTCAAACTCAGTGCCTCTTTGCTTGACATCATGGGAAAATCAAAAGAAATCAGCCAAGACCTCAGAAAAAAATGTGTAGACCTCCACAAGTCTGGTTCATCCTTGGGAGCAATTTCCAAATGGCTGACGGTACCACGTTCATCTGTACAAACAATAGTACGCAAGAATAAACACCATGGGACCACGCAGCCGTCATACCGCTCAGGAAGGAGACGCGTTCTGTCTCCTAGAGATGAACATACTTTGGTGCAAAAACTGCAAATCAATCCCAGAACAACAGCAAAGGACCTTGTGAATATGCTGGAGAAAACAGGTACAAAAGTATCTACAGTGGGGTAAAAAAGATAGCATCATGAGGAAGGAAAAGTATGTGGATATATTGAAGCAACATCTCAAGACATCAGTAAGGAAGTTTAAGCTTGGTCGCAAATGGGTCTTCCAAATGGACAATGACCTCAAGCATACTTCCAAATTAGTGACAAAATGGCTTAAGGAAAACAAAATCAAGGTGTTGGAGTGGCCATCACAAAGCCCTGACCTCAATCCTATAGAAAATGTGTGGGCAGAACTGAAAAAGTGTGTGCAATCAAGGAGGCCTACAAACCTGACTCAGTTACACCAGCTCTGTCAGGAAGAATGGGCCAAAATTCACCCATCTTATTGTGGGAAGCTTTTGGAAGCACCCCGAAACGTTTGACCCAAGTTAAACAATTTAAAGGCAATGCTACCAAATACTAATTGTGTGTATGTAAACTTCTGACCCACTGGGAATGTGATGAAATAAATAAAACACAAGTATTTACTGCACTGTTGGAGCTAGGAACACAAGGGTTTACTGCACTGTTGGAGCTAGGAACACAAGGGTTTACTGCACTGTTGGAGCTAGGAACAGAATCATTTCCTAGACCCGCAATAACATCTGCTAAATATGTGTATGTGGCCAATACAATTTGATTTGAATTGAATTATGTGAGGTGTTATCATGTGTTGTTGCCAGAGCGCCTTGGTCAGTTTACCTCAGAAAATGCTGCCTTCGTCATTCTGTCGCCTAATCCTGCCTAATGGGCAGGTCAGCCCTGGAGGAAAGTATTGGAGAAAACATAAAAACGGGTAGTTTTTAAGTGACTTTCTATTACATTGTTTGCCAGAATATATTATGTATTGAATATTTCTCCAGTCTGTGTTACCCACTCCAGTCAGCAGATGGCGATGTGAGTCTTTCTGGTGATGCTGCTTGCGTGACGTATAATGTAGTGGACGGGACGGGAAGCTTCTTCAACAGCGACAACAGGCTACTGATTCAACCAGGAGGTAGTTTGCTAGCCAACATAAAACCGAAACATTTAAGTTCTTTAGACCGATCTTGTGTATATTAATCTCAGTGCTTTAAACATAAAACTAGTTAAATTTAAGTTAATTTGCTAGCTAAATTAAATTAGCAAATGTGTTAAATTGATACTGAGGTTAGGCTAGTCGCTAGCTAGCTAGCTAACATCCCGACCATGAGCTCACTTAGATACTCCCCTCCTGCTAAAGAAGAGGAGGTCTGGTGTATGGAGAAAGAAGCTCTGGGGATGAACATTATCGCAAAAGAAGAGGAAGAGAAGTATATTACAGTGAAAGGAGAGGAATTAGTTTTTAGAATGAAAAAGGATGAAGAGGAGGCTGTTATAGTGAAAGAACCTTTTGGCGTGAAAGAGGAAGAGGAGGAAGAAGCTTTCAGAATTAAGAAGGAGGAAGAGGAGGCTATCACATTCAAAGAAGAGGATGTTATAGTGAAAGAGGAAGAGGGGGTAGAGGCTGTAACAGTGGAAGAGGAGGTGGTAGAAGTTTTCAGAATTAAGAAGGAGGAAGAGGAGGCTGTTATAGTGGAAGAGGAAGAGGGGATAGAGGCTGTAACAGTGGAAGAGGAGGAGGTAGAAGCTTTCAGAATTAAGGAGGAAGAGGAGGCTGTCACATTCAAAGAAGAGGATGTTATAGTGGAAGAGGGGATAGAGGCTGTAACAGTGGAAGAGGAGGAGGTAGAAGCTTTCAGAATGAAAAAGGAGGAAGATGAGGCTGTCACATTGAAAGAAGAGGATGTTATAATGAAAGAAGAGGAAGAACCTTCTAGAGTGAAAGAGGCAGAGGAGGCTATTTCAATAAAAGAAAAGGAGGAAGATGTTTTGGGAGTTAAAGAGGGTGAGGAGGAAGGAATGGAGGAGGAGACTGGAGATCTGATTAACACCAGTAAGTATTGTCTTTAAAACAGGCGTTCAAACTATGCAGTTGTTGAAATGTGTGGTTTTTAAGGGGCGTTCTACTGAAGTTCTACACTCAAATATGTTGTTCAGCGCTGTATGAATTGTTAAAAGGGAAACTGCGATTGGTGCATGCAGCTTTTAAACATTTAAATGAATAATATCCTAGCCATTGATTCATTGAGAATAACTTATACAGTGCCTTCAGACAATTTTATTATTTTTTACCTTCATCAATATCAAATGGAATTTGTCAATGCTTACCTGGATACAGCGCCTTCAGAAATTATTCACACCCCTCGACTTTTTCCACATTTTGATGTGTTACAGCCTGAATTGAAAATTGATTCAATTGAGATTTTGTTTCACTGGCGTACACACAATACCCCATATTGTCAATGTGGAATTACACTTTCAGACATTTTTACAAATTAATTAAGAAATGAATAGCTGAAATGTCAGCTCAATTCAATACCCTAGTACTTTGTTTGTGATACCATAACCCAAAATATGCTGATTTCACAACTGATTGGCACCAAAAATGTTATTAATTCACTTCGTCTCTTGCCACCAAATAATCAATCACTTCTTCGTCTTCCTTTTCCTCCAGTCTGGTTTCCACAAGATTCCACAGCCACAAAGTCAGATTCCACAGCCACAAAGTCAGAATTCACAGCCACAAAGTCAGATTCCACAGCCACAAAGTCAGATTCCACAGCCACAAAGTCAGATTCCAACAGCCACAAAGTCAGATTCCACAGCCACAAAGTCAGATTCCACAGCCACAAAGTCAGATTCCCCAGCCACAAAGTCAGATTCCAACAGCCACAAAGTCAGATTCCACAGCCACAAAGTCAGATTCCACAGCCACAAAGTCAGATATCCACAGCCACAAAGTCAGATTCCACAGCCACAAAGTCAGATATCCACAGCCACATTCTGCCTCAAGAATGACGTCATTCATTACTTAAAGAGACAGCCACCCTTTTAGATGCTTCTAGTCCAATAAAATACCATGTGACCCGTTCCAGGAAGCTGGGCGTATGGCGCACAGCACTACTGTACAGGAGAGCCATTTGAACGGAAAACATTTAGTTTTCATCCAAATTAGTTTTGGGCAGAAATGCCTTCTGGAACATGGGAACTTTTATGTGCCTTAATAACAAACTTGTATTCCATCTGTAAATAAGAATAAAAATGGTTAAATTACGAGCGTAGTTGGGTTTAGCCCATGAAAAAAGACAGGAACCTTCCCGCTAGCCGTGATTGGCTGAGATAATGGATGGGCTGGACATGCCGAGAGATGAGTTTCGGATTGGTCTGCCATGTAGCATGCTTCTGTCTATAACATGAGCTGCTCAGTATGTGTAGATAGTCCTTAAAATGCATTTATTTTTATTTTTAAGATATCATTGAGAACTGCAAAAGTGTTGCTACTGGTCTCAACAACATGGCTGCCCTGAATTTAGCAGGCGCTATCGACAAAGATCAGTGGGAAAAAGTTGTGATGGACTACTTTCTGGAGGACGACTTCTGTCTAGTCTGTGTTTTTATAAATGTGCAATAATCACAAAACACAATTATATAAGGAATTGGCAACTGGTTCTCATTCTGAGAAATAAGGTAGGCCAGTTGATTTCAACATCTGTTAAATAGAGACAGGCTAGCGTGCTGTTCAAACACTGGCAGACAGACAGGAAGGTGTGTTCATAACAATTCAACTGTTCTGCCTTGTTAGTTAGCAAATAGATCCACGTTTGGTTGTCGTCTTTAAGATCTGTGTTCCATACCGTAACTATTCCCATTGGTTTACGGAGGGCTTCTAGGAGGTAAACAATTATATATATAATGAACAAAAATATAAACGCAACAATTTCAACGATTTTACTGAGTTACAGTTCATATAAGGAAATCAGTCAATTGAAATAAATAAATTAGGCCCAAATCTATAGATTTCACATGACTGGGCAGGGGCACAGCCATGGGTGGGCTTGGGAGGCCATAGGCCCACCCACTTGGGATCCAGGCCCGCCCGCCCAGGCATTCAGAATTAGTTATTTCCCCACAAAAGGGCTTTATTACAGACAGAAATACTCCTCAGTGACCTTTTATTGTCCCCAGCACAAGGTGCACCTGTGTAATGATCAGCTTCTTGATATGCCACACCTGTCAGGTGGATGGATTATCTTGGCAAAGGAGAAAATGCTCACTAACAGGGATGTATCCTTAACTGATATTTGCCCTATATCTTTGGATTGACGTATTTGTTTTAGCTAAAGGCTCCAGTGATGGGGCAAACAGGGGACTGGAAGCTGGACAGCCTTGACATTTTTAAGTTGTAAGTGATTGATGGTGAATCATGCAAGAGAACACCATCATCAGACTGAATGGAAACAATGTCAGCAAGACTATCATTATTGCGTCATTTTCTAGCTAAGAGGAAGCTACGTCTATTACCATCCAGATAATCCATTTGTCTGACTATGAATTAGAAATTCTGCTCTCAATCTGAGTAATGAATTTAACTCCGATTCGATGATTGATAATTCTCTGCCACAGACAGTCAGGAGTGAAATAATGTCTCACTTGGTTCTGTTTGTATCCGTATAGATTTGTCTATATGAGAACGGACAAGGTGCAATCAGAAAGATGTGATTATGCCCAGCCACGTAACCGAGGGTGGGGAAAATAACATTGGAGTCACTCCACAATACTAACCTAAATGACAGAGTGAAAAGGAAGCCAGTACAGAATACAAAATATTCCAAAACATGCATCCTGTTGGCAATAAGGCACTAAAGAAAAGAGAGAAATGTAGTTTATGTCCTGAATACAAAGTGTTATGTTTGGGGCAAATCCAACACATCACTGAGTACCACTGTTCATATGTTCAAGCATGGTGGTGGCTGCATCATGTTATGGGTATGCTTGTCACCTGCAAGGACTAGGGAGTTTTTTTGTTTGTTGTTAAAAATAAACCGAATAGAGCTTAGCACAGGCAAAATCCTAGAGGGAAACCTGGTGCAGTCTGCTTTCCAACAGACACTAGGAGACAAATTCACCTTTCAGCAGGACAATAACCCAATACACAAGGCCAGATATACAGTGCATTCGGAAAGTATTCAGACCCCTTGACTTTTTCCACATTTTTGTTACATTACTGCCTTATCGTAAAATTGATTCAATCGTTTTTTTTAAAAATTGCTCTTAACTAGGCTACCTACTGCCTATTAAACCACATAGGAAGATAGTTTTATCACATGGAGGTTTCATTCAGGTCTTTGTTTAGTATTTAACTAAATACTTTGTTTGTCTTTAGCAGGAGGGAGACCAGACTCTCACTCTGACAGCAGGAAGAGTCCTTCAGGGGAACCAGACCCAGAGACATCCAAACCAGCAAGACCACACTGCTGCTCTCAGTGTGGAAAGACATTTATCCGGTTAGGACACCTGAAAGAACATAAGAAAACACACACGGGAGAGAAGCCTTACCACTGCTCCCAGTGTGGAATGACTTTTACACGGTTAGCGAGCCTGGAAAGACATAAGCGAATACACTCTGGAGAGAAGCCTTACCACTGCTCCAAATGTGGCATGACTGTTACACGGTTAGTGAGCCTGAAAACGCATGAGAGAATACACACAGGTGAGAAGCCTTACAACTGTTCCCACTGTGGAAAGAGTTTTAGGGGGTTAGTGAGCCTGAAACTACATGAGAAAATACACACAGGTGAGAAGCCTTACAAATGTTCTCTATGTGGAAACAATTTTAGGTGGTTAGGGACCCTGAAAAGGCATGAGAGAATACACACACAAAAAAAGGAAAAGCTCTACCAATGTTACCATTGTGGAAAAAGTTTTATGTGGTTAGGGAGCCTGAAACTGCATGAGAAAGCACACACACGAGAGAAGTCTTACCCCTGTTCCCATTGTGGAATGAGTTTTAGGTGGTTAGGGACCCTGAAAAGGCATGAGCGAATACACACACACAAAAAAAATGAAAAACTCTACCAATGTTCCCTGTGTGGTAAGAATTTTACCCAGTTAGAAGCCCTGAATACACATGACAGGACACACAAAGGAGAGGATAAGCCCTACCACTGCTCCCAGTGTGGAAAGAGATTTAACTGGTTAAGTCATCTGAAGAAGCATGAAAGAATACATACACAGGAGGAGAAGACATACAACTGCTCTTTTTGTGGAAAGACATTTTCCCGGTCAGAGGACCTGAAAACACACGAGAGAATAGAGAGGCTGTGTTCTGACTTGTGTTTTTGACTGAGAATTTGTGTTTTGGTTAATGCCACATTAAATCATATTGTATGTATGAATGTTTACTCACAAATAGGCCTACCTTAGTTTTTGTTTATTGTTCTTAAGACATGATCACATCTAAAATCAGAATATATATTTTTTTATGTGTTTTTTGATGATTCATTTTCATTGATTGAATACAAGTATAGATTTGGATATTGGTATTTAAAAATGTGAATGATTAAATAGATTAATAGAATGTGCTATTCTTGGGTCTAACCTTGAAACCTCTTGAAATGTATATATGATTTGGATATTGCTAAATGAATTTGATTGGATATACAGTTGAAGTTGGAAGTTTACAGACACTTAGGTTGGAGTCATTAAAACTCGTTTTTCAAACGCTCCACAAATGTCTTTTTTTTTTAACTATAGTGTTGGCAAGTCGGTTAGGACATCTACTTTGTGCATGACACACGTAAATTTTCCAACAATTGTTTACAGACAGATTATTTCACTTATAATTCACTGTATCACAATTCCAGTGGGTCAGAAGTGTACATACACTAAGTTGACTGCCTTTAAACAGCTTGGAAAATTCCAGAAAAATTATGTCATGGCTTTAGAAGCTTCTGATAGACTAATTGACATAATTTGAGTCAATTGGAGGTGTACCTGTGGATGTATTTCAAGGCCTACCTTCAAACTCAGTGCCTCTTTGCTTGACATCATGGGAAAATCAAAAGAAATCAGCCAAGACCTCAGAAAAGAAATGTGTAGACCTCCACAAGTCTGGTTCATCCTTGGGAGCAATTTCCAAACGGCTGACGGTACCACGTTCATCTGTACAAACAATAATACGCAATAATAAACACCATGGGACCACGCAGCCATCATACCGCTCAGGAAGGAGACGCATTCTGTCCTAGAGATGAACGTACTTTGGTGCGAAAAGTGCAAATCAATCCCAGAACAACAGCAAAGGACCTTGTGAAGATGCTGGAGGAAACAGGTACAAAAGTATCTACAGTGGGGGGGAAAAGATAGCATCATGAGGAAGGAAAAGTATGTGGATATATTGAAGCAACATCTCAAGACATCAGTAAGGAAGTTTAAGCTTGGTCGCAAATGGGTCTTCCAAATGGACAATGACCTCCAGCATACTTCCAAAGTTGTGACAAAATGGCTTAAGGAAAACAAAATCAAGGTATTGGAGTGGCCATCACAAAGCCCTGACCTCAATCTATAGAAAATGTGTGGGCAGAACTGAAAAAGTGTGTGCAATCAAGGAGGCCTACAAACCTGACTCAGTTACACCAACTCTGTCAGGAAGAATGGGCCAAAATTCACCCATCTTATTGTGGGAAGCTTTTGGAAGCACCCCGAAACGTTTGACCCAAGTTAAACAATTTAAAGGCAATGCTACCAAATACTAATTATGTGTATGTAACCTTCTGACCCACTGGGAATGTGATGAAATAAATAAAACACAAGGATTTACTGCACTGTTGGAGCTAGGAACACATGTATTTACTGCCCTGTTGGAGCTAGGAACACAAGTATTTACTGCCCTGTTGGTGCTAGGAACACAAGGATTTACTGCACTGTTGGAGCTAGGAACACAAGGATTTACTGCCCTGTTGGTGCTAGGAACACAAGGATTTACTGCACTGTTGGAGCTAGGAACACAAGCATTTACTGCACTGTTGGAGCTAGGAACAGAAGGATTTACTGTACTGTTGGAGCTAGGAACACAAGGATTTACTGCACTGTTGGAGCTAGGAACAGAAGGATTTACTGCACTGTTGGAGCTAGGAACTCAATGATTTACTGCCCTGTTGGTGCTAGGAACACAAGGATTTACTGCACTGTTGGAGCTAGGAACACAAGGATTTACTGCACTGTTGGTGCTAGGAACACAAGGATTTACTGCACTGTTGGAGCTAGGAACACAAGGATTTACTGCACTGTTGGTGCTAGGAACACAAGTATTTACTGCCCTGTTGGAGCTAGGAACAGAATAACTTCCTAGACCCGCAATAACATCTGCTAAATATGTATATGTGGCCAATACAATTTGATTTGAATTGAATTATGTGAGGTGTTATGTGTTGTTGCCAGAGTACCTTGGTCAGTTTACCTCGGAAAATGCTGCCTTCGTCATTCTGTCGCCTAATCCTGCCTAATGGGCAGGTCAGCCCTGGAGGAAAGTATTGGAGAAAACATAAAAACGGGTAGTTTTTAAGTGACTTTATATTTCATTGTTTGCCAGAATATATTATGTATTGAATATTTCTCCAGTCTGTGTTACCCACTCCAGTCAGCAGATGGCGATGTGAGTCTTTCTGGTGATGCTGCTTGCGTGACGTATAATGTAGTGGACGGGACGGGAAGCTTCTTCAACAGCGACAACAGGCTGCTGATTCAACCAGGAGGTAGTTTGCTAGCCAACATAAAACCGAAACATTTAAGTTCTTTAGACCGATCTTGTGTATATTAATCTCAGTGCTTTAAACATAAAACTAGTTAAATTTAAGTTAATTTGCTAGCTAAATTAAATTAGCAAATGTGTTAAATTGATACTGAGGTTAGGCTAGTCGCTAGCTAGCTAGCTAACATCCCCGACCATGAGCTCACTAAGCTACTCCCCTCCTGCTAAAGAAGAGGAGGTCTGCTGGACGGAGAAAGAAGCTCTGGGGATGAACATTATCGCAAAAGAAGAGGAAGAGAAGTTTATTACAGGGAAAGGAGAGGAATTAGTTTTTAGAATGAAAAAGGAGGAAGAGGAGGCTATCACATTCAAAGACGAGGCTGTTATAGTGAAAGAAGAGGAGGATGTTACAGTGAAAGAAGAAAAAGAACCTTTTGGAGTTGAAGAGGAGGAGGAAGCTTTCAGAATTAAGAAGGAGGAAGAGGAGGCTATCTCATTCAAAGAAGAGGATGTTATAGTGAAAGAGGAAGACGGGATAGAGGCTGTAACAGTGGAAGAGGAGGAGGTAGAAGCTTTCAGAATGAAAAAGGAGGAAGAGGAGGCTGTCACATTCAAAGAAGAGGATGTTATAGTGAAAGAGGAAGAGGGGGTAGAGGCTGTAACATTGGAAGAGGAGGAGGTAGAAGCTTTCAGAATGAAAAAGGAGGAAGAGGAGGCTGTCACATTCAAAGAAGAGGATGTTATAGTGGAAGAGGGGATAGAGGCTGTAACAGTGGAAGAGGAGGAGGTAGAAGCTTTCAGAATGAAAAAGGAGGAAGATGAGGCTGTCACATTGAAAGAAGAGGATGTTATAATGAAAGAAGAGGAAGAACCTTCTAGAGTGAAAGAGGCAGAGGAGGCTATTTCAATAAAAGAAAAGGAGGAAGATGTTTTGGGAGTTAAAGAGGGTGAGGAGGAAGAAATGGAGGAGGAGACTGGAGATCTGATTAACACCAGTAAGTATTGTCTTTAAAACAGCCGTTCAAACTATGCAGTTTTTGAAATGTGTGGTTTTTAAGGGGCGTTCTACTGAAGTTCTACACTCAAATATGTTGTTCAGCGCTGTATGAATTGTTAAAAGGGAAACTGCGATTGGTGCATGCAGCTTTTAAACATTTAAATGAATAATATCCTAGCCATTGATTCATTGAGAATAACTTATACAGTGCCTTCAGACAATTTTATTATTTTTTACCTTCATCAATATCAAATGGAATTTGTCAATGCTTACCTGGATACAGCGCCTTCAGAAATTATTCACACCCCTCGACTTTTTCCACATTTTGATGTGTTACAGCCTGAATTGAAAATTGATTCAAGTGAGATTTTGTTTCACTGGCGTACACACAATACCCCATATTGTCAATGTGGAATTACACTTTCAGACATTTTTACAAATTCATTAAGAAATGAATAGCTGAAATGTCAGCTGAATTCAATACCCTAGTACTTTGTTTGTGATTCCATAACCCAAAATATGCTGATTTCACAACTGATTGGCACCAAAAATGTTATTAATTCACTTCGTCTCTTTGCCACCAAATAATCAATCACTTCTTCGTCTTCCTTTTCCTCCAGTCTGGTTTCCACCCGATTCCACAGCCACAAAGTCAGATTCCACAGCCACAAAGTCAGATTCCACAGCCACAAAGTCAGATTCCACAGCCACAAAGTCAGATTCCACAGCCACAAAGTCAGATTCCACAGCCACAAAGTCAGATTCCACAGCCACAAAGTCAGATTCCACAGCCACAAAGTCAGATTCCACAGCCACAAAGTCAGATTCCACAGCCACAAAGTCAGATTCCACAGCCACAAAGTCAGATTCCACAGCCACAAAGTCAGATTCCACAGCCACAAAGTCAGATTCCACAGCCACAAAGTCAGATTCCACAGCCACAAAGTCAGATTCCACAGCCACAAAGTCAGATTCCAACAGCCACAAAGTCAGATTCCACAGCCACAAAGTCAGATTCCACAGCCACAAAGTCAGATTACACAGCCACAAAGTCAGATTCCATAGCCACAAAGTCAGATTCCACAGCCACAAAGTCAGATTCCACAGCCACAAAGTCAGATTCCACAGCCACAAAGTCAGATTCCACAGCCACAAAGTTAAATTCCACAGCCACAAAGTCAGATTCCACAGCCACAAAGTCAGATTCCACAGCCACAAAGTCAGATTCCACAGCCACAAAGTCAGATTCCACAGCCACAAAGTCAGATATCCACAGCCACAAAGTCAGATATCCACAGCCACAAAGTCAGATATTCCACAGCCACATTCTGCCTCAAGAATGACGTCATTCATTACTTAAAGAGACAGCCACCCTTTTAGATGCTTCTAGTCCAATAAAATAACCTTTAACCCGTTCCAGGAAGCTGGGCGTATGGCGCACATCACTACTGTACAGGAGAGCCATTTGAACGGAAAACATTTAGTTTTCATCCAAATTAGTTTTGGGCCAGAAATGCCTTCTGGAACATGGGAACTTTTATGTGCCTTAATAACAAACGTGTATTCCATCTGTAAATAAGAATAAAATGGTTAAATTACGAGCCTAGTTGGTTTAGCCCATGAAAAAAGACAGGAACCTTCCCGCTAGCCGTGATTGGCTGAGATAATGGATGGGCTGGACATGCCGAGAGATGAGTTTCGGATTGGTCTGCCATGTAGCATGCTTCTGTCTATAACATGAGCTGCTCAGTATGTGTAGATAGTCCTTAAAATGCATTTATTTTTATTTTTAAGATATCATTGAGAACTGCAAAAGTGTTGCTACTGGTCTCAACAACATGGCTGCCCTGAATTTAGCAGGCGCTATCGACAAAGATCAGTGGGAAAAAGTTGTGATGGACTACTTTCTGGAGGACGACTTCTGTCTAGTCTGTGTTTTTATAAATGTGCAATAATCACAAAACACAATTATATAAGGAATTGGCAACTGGTTCTCATTCTGAGAAATAAGGTAGGCCAGTTGATTTCAACATCTGTTAAATAGAGACAGGCTAGCGTGCTGTTCAAACACTGGCAGACAGACAGGAAGGTGTGTTCATAACAATTCAACTGTTCTGCCTTGTTAGTTAGCAAATAGATCCACGTTTGGTTGTCGTCTTTAAGATCTGTGTTCCATACCGTAACTATTCCCATTGGTTTACGGAGGGCTTCTAGGAGGTAAACAATTATATATATAATGAACAAAAATATAAACGCAACAATTTCAACGATTTTACTGAGTTACAGTTCATATAAGGAAATCAGTCAATTGAAATAAATAAATTAGGCCCAAATCTATAGATTTCACATGACTGGGCAGGGGCACAGCCATGGGTGGGCTTGGGAGGCCATAGGCCCACCCACTTGGGATCCAGGCCCGCCCGCCCAGGCATTCAGAATTAGTTATTTCCCCACAAAAGGGCTTTATTACAGACAGAAATACTCCTCAGTGACCTTTTATTGTCCCCAGCACAAGGTGCACCTGTGTAATGATCAGCTTCTTGATATGCCACACCTGTCAGGTGGATGGATTATCTTGGCAAAGGAGAAAATGCTCACTAACAGGGATGTATCCTTAACTGATATTTGCCCTATATCTTTGGATTGACGTATTTGTTTTAGCTAAAGGCTCCAGTGATGGGGCAAACAGGGGACTGGAAGCTGGACAGCCTTGACATTTTTAAGTTGTAAGTGATTGATGGTGAATCATGCAAGAGAACACCATCATCAGACTGAATGGAAACAATGTCAGCAAGACTATCATTATTGCGTCATTTTCTAGCTAAGAGGAAGCTACGTCTATTACCATCCAGATAATCCATTTGTCTGACTATGAATTAGAAATTCTGCTCTCAATCTGAGTAATGAATTTAACTCCGATTCGATGATTGATAATTCTCTGCCACAGACAGTCAGGAGTGAAATAATGTCTCACTTGGTTCTGTTTGTATCCGTATAGATTTGTCTATATGAGAACGGACAAGGTGCAATCAGAAAGATGTGATTATGCCCAGCCACGTAACCGAGGGTGGGGAAAATAACATTGGAGTCACTCCACAATACTAACCTAAATGACAGAGTGAAAAGGAAGCCAGTACAGAATACAAAATATTCCAAAACATGCATCCTGTTGGCAATAAGGCACTAAAGAAAAGAGAGAAATGTAGTTTATGTCCTGAATACAAAGTGTTATGTTTGGGGCAAATCCAACACATCACTGAGTACCACTGTTCATATGTTCAAGCATGGTGGTGGCTGCATCATGTTATGGGTATGCTTGTCACCTGCAAGGACTAGGGAGTTTTTTTGTTTGTTGTTAAAAATAAACCGAATAGAGCTTAGCACAGGCAAAATCCTAGAGGGAAACCTGGTGCAGTCTGCTTTCCAACAGACACTAGGAGACAAATTCACCTTTCAGCAGGACAATAACCCAATACACAAGGCCAGATATACAGTGCATTCGGAAAGTATTCAGACCCCTTGACTTTTTCCACATTTTTGTTACATTACTGCCTTATCGTAAAATTGATTCAATCGTTTTTTTTAAAAATTGCTCTTAACTAGGCTACCTACTGCCTATTAAACCACATAGGAAGATAGTTTTATCACATGGAGGTTTCATTCAGGTCTTTGTTTAGTATTTAACTAAATACTTTGTTTGTCTTTAGCAGGAGGGAGACCAGACTCTCACTCTGACAGCAGGAAGAGTCCTTCAGGGGAACCAGACCCAGAGACATCCAAACCAGCAAGACCACACTGCTGCTCTCAGTGTGGAAAGACATTTATCCGGTTAGGACACCTGAAAGAACATAAGAAAACACACACGGGAGAGAAGCCTTACCACTGCTCCCAGTGTGGAATGACTTTTACACGGTTAGCGAGCCTGGAAAGACATAAGCGAATACACTCTGGAGAGAAGCCTTACCACTGCTCCAAATGTGGCATGACTGTTACACGGTTAGTGAGCCTGAAAACGCATGAGAGAATACACACAGGTGAGAAGCCTTACAACTGTTCCCACTGTGGAAAGAGTTTTAGGGGGTTAGTGAGCCTGAAACTACATGAGAAAATACACACAGGTGAGAAGCCTTACAAATGTTCTCTATGTGGAAACAATTTTAGGTGGTTAGGGACCCTGAAAAGGCATGAGAGAATACACACACAAAAAAAGGAAAAGCTCTACCAATGTTACCATTGTGGAAAAAGTTTTATGTGGTTAGGGAGCCTGAAACTGCATGAGAAAGCACACACACGAGAGAAGTCTTACCCCTGTTCCCATTGTGGAATGAGTTTTAGGTGGTTAGGGACCCTGAAAAGGCATGAGCGAATACACACACACAAAAAAAATGAAAAACTCTACCAATGTTCCCTGTGTGGTAAGAATTTTACCCAGTTAGAAGCCCTGAATACACATGACAGGACACACAAAGGAGAGGATAAGCCCTACCACTGCTCCCAGTGTGGAAAGAGATTTAACTGGTTAAGTCATCTGAAGAAGCATGAAAGAATACATACACAGGAGGAGAAGACATACAACTGCTCTTTTTGTGGAAAGACATTTTCCCGGTCAGAGGACCTGAAAACACACGAGAGAATAGAGAGGCTGTGTTCTGACTTGTGTTTTTGACTGAGAATTTGTGTTTTGGTTAATGCCACATTAAATCATATTGTATGTATGAATGTTTACTCACAAATAGGCCTACCTTAGTTTTTGTTTATTGTTCTTAAGACATGATCACATCTAAAATCAGAATATATATTTTTTTATGTGTTTTTTGATGATTCATTTTCATTGATTGAATACAAGTATAGATTTGGATATTGGTATTTAAAAATGTGAATGATTAAATAGATTAATAGAATGTGCTATTCTTGGGTCTAACCTTGAAACCTCTTGAAATGTATATATGATTTGGATATTGCTAAATGAATTTGATTGGATATACAGTTGAAGTTGGAAGTTTACAGACACTTAGGTTGGAGTCATTAAAACTCGTTTTTCAAACGCTCCACAAATGTCTTTTTTTTTAAACTATAGTGTTGGCAAGTCGGTTAGGACATCTACTTTGTGCATGACACACGTAAATTTTCCAACAATTGTTTACAGACAGATTATTTCACTTATAATTCACTGTATCACAATTCCAGTGGGTCAGAAGTGTACATACACTAAGTTGACTGCCTTTAAACAGCTTGGAAAATTCCAGAAAAATTATGTCATGGCTTTAGAAGCTTCTGATAGACTAATTGACATAATTTGAGTCAATTGGAGGTGTACCTGTGGATGTATTTCAAGGCCTACCTTCAAACTCAGTGCCTCTTTGCTTGACATCATGGGAAAATCAAAAGAAATCAGCCAAGACCTCAGAAAAGAAATGTGTAGACCTCCACAAGTCTGGTTCATCCTTGGGAGCAATTTCCAAACGGCTGACGGTACCACGTTCATCTGTACAAACAATAATACGCAATAATAAACACCATGGGACCACGCAGCCATCATACCGCTCAGGAAGGAGACGCATTCTGTCCTAGAGATGAACGTACTTTGGTGCGAAAAGTGCAAATCAATCCCAGAACAACAGCAAAGGACCTTGTGAAGATGCTGGAGGAAACAGGTACAAAAGTATCTACAGTGGGGGGGAAAAGATAGCATCATGAGGAAGGAAAAGTATGTGGATATATTGAAGCAACATCTCAAGACATCAGTAAGGAAGTTTAAGCTTGGTCGCAAATGGGTCTTCCAAATGGACAATGACCTCCAGCATACTTCCAAAGTTGTGACAAAATGGCTTAAGGAAAACAAAATCAAGGTATTGGAGTGGCCATCACAAAGCCCTGACCTCAATCTATAGAAAATGTGTGGGCAGAACTGAAAGAGTGTGTGCAATCAAGGAGGCCTACAAACCTGACTCAGTTACACCAACTCTGTCAGGAAGAATGGGCCAAAATTCACCCATCTTATTGTGGGAAGCTTTTGGAAGCACCCCGAAACGTTTGACCCAAGTTAAACAATTTAAAGGCAATGCTACCAAATACTAATTATGTGTATGTAACCTTCTGACCCACTGGGAATGTGATGAAATAAATAAAACACAAGGATTTACTGCACTGTTGGAGCTAGGAACACACGTATTTACTGCCCTGTTGGAGCTAGGAACACAAGTATTTACTGCCCTGTTGGTGCTAGGAACACAAGGATTTACTGCACTGTTGGAGCTAGGAACACAAGGATTTACTGCCCTGTTGGTGCTAGGAACACAAGGATTTACTGCACTGTTGGAGCTAGGAACACAAGCATTTACTGCACTGTTGGAGCTAGGAACAGAAGGATTTACTGTACTGTTGGAGCTAGGAACACAAGGATTTACTGCACTGTTGGAGCTAGGAACAGAAGGATTTACTGCACTGTTGGAGCTAGGAACTCAATGATTTACTGCCCTGTTGGTGCTAGGAACACAAGGATTTACTGCACTGTTGGAGCTAGGAACACAAGGATTTACTGCACTGTTGGTGCTAGGAACACAAGGATTTACTGCACTGTTGGAGCTAGGAACACAAGGATTTACTGCACTGTTGGTGCTAGGAACACAAGTATTTACTGCCCTGTTGGAGCTAGGAACAGAATAACTTCCTAGACCCGCAATAACATCTGCTAAATATGTATATGTGGCCAATACAATTTGATTTGAATTGAATTATGTGAGGTGTTATGTGTTGTTGCCAGAGTACCTTGGTCAGTTTACCTCGGAAAATGCTGCCTTCGTCATTCTGTCGCCTAATCCTGCCTAATGGGCAGGTTAGCCCTGGAGGAAAGTATTGGAGAAAACATAAAAACGGGTAGTTTTTAAGTGACTTTATATTTCATTGTTTGCCAGAATATATTATGTATTGAATATTTCTCCAGTCTGTGTTACCCACTCCAGTCAGCAGATGGCGATGTGAGTCTTTCTGGTGATGCTGCTTGCGTGACGTATAATGTAGTGGACGGGACGGGAAGCTTCTTCAACAGCGACAACAGGCTACTGATTCAACCAGGAGGTAGTTTGCTAGCCAACATAAAACCGAAACATTTAAGTTCTTTAGACCGATCTTGTGTATATTAATCTCAGTGCTTTAAACATAAAACTAGTTAAATTTAAGTTAATTTGCTAGCTAAATTAAATTAGCAAATGTGTTAAATTGATACTGAGGTTAGGCTAGTCGCTAGCTAGCTAGCTAACATCCCCGACCATGAGCTCACTAAACTACTCCCCTCCTGCTAAAGAAGAGGAGGTCTGCTGGACGGAGAAAGAAGCTCTGGGGATGAACATTATCGCAAAAGAAGAGGAAGAGGATTATATTACAGGGAAAGGAGAGGAATTCGTTTTTAGAATGAAAAAGGAGTTAGAGGAGGCTGTTATAGTGAAAGAAGAGGATGTTATAGTGAAAGAGGAAGAGGGGGTAGAGGCTGTAACAGTGGAAGAGGAGGTGGTAGAAGTTTTCAGAATTAAGAAGGAGGAAGAGGAGGCTGTTATAGTGGAAGAGGAAGAGGGGATAGAGGCTGTAACAGTGGAAGAGGAGGAGGTAGAAGCTTTCAGAATTAAGGAGGAAGAGGAGGCTGTCACATTGAAAGAAGAAGAGGATGTTATAGTGGAAGAGGAAGAGGGGATAGAGGCTGTAACAGTGGAAGAGGAGGAGGTAGAAGCTTTCAGAATGAAAAAGGAGGAAGATGAGGCTGTCACATTGAAAGAAGAGGAAGAACCTTCTAGAATGAAAGAGGCAGAGGAGGCTATTTCAATAAAAGAAAAGGAGGAAGATGTTTTGGGAGTGAAAGAGGGTGAGGAGGAAGAAATGGAGGAGGAGACTGGAGATCTGATTAACACCAGTAAGTATTGTCTTTAAAACAGGCGTTCAAACTATGCAGTTTTTGAAATGTGTAGTTTTTAAGGGGCGTTCTACTGAAGTTCTACACTCAAATATGTTGTTCAGCGCTGTATGAATTGTTAAAAGGGAAACTGCGATTGGTGCATGCAGCTTTTAAACATTTAAATGAATAATATCCTAGCCATTGATTCTTTGAGAATAACTTATACAGTGCCTTCAGACAATGTTATTATTTTTTACCTTCATCAATATCAAATGGAATTTGTCAATGCTTACCTGGATACAGCGCCTTCAGAAATTATTCACACCCCTCGACTTTTTCCACATTTTGATGTGTTACAGCCTGAATTGAAAATTGATTCAATTGAGATTTTGTTTCACTGGCGTACACACAATACCCCATATTGTCAATGTGGAATTACACTTTCAGACATTTTTACAAATTCATTAAGAAATGAATAGCTGAAATGTCAGCTGAATTCAATACCCTAGTACTTTGTTTGTGATTCCATAACCCAAAATATGCTGATTTCACAACTGATTGGCACCAAAAATGTTATTAATTCACTTCGTCTCTTGCCACCAAATAATCAATCACTTCTTCGTCTTCCTTTGCCTCCAGTCTGGTTTCCGTCAGATTCCACAGCCACAAAGTCAGATTCCACAGCCACAAAGTCAGATTCCACAGCCACAAAGTCAGATTCCACAGCCACAAAGTCAGATATTCCACAGCCACAAAGTCAGATTCCAACATTTTGTTTTCATCCAAATTAGTTTTGGGGCAGAAATGCCTTCTGGAACATGGGAACTTTTATGTGCCTTAATAACAAACTTGTATTCCATCTGTAAATAAGAATAAAATGGTTAAATTACGAGCCTAGTTGGTTTAGCCATGAAAAAAGACAGGAACCTTCCCGCTAGCCGTGATTGGCTGAGATAATGGATGGACTGGACATGCCGAGAGATGAGTTTCGGATTGGTCTGCCATGTAGCATGCTTCTGTCTATAACATGAGCTGCTCAGTATGTGTAGATAGTCCTTAAAATGCATTTATTTTATTTTTAAGATATCATTGAGAACTGCAAAAGTGTTGCTACTGGTCTCAACAACATGGCTGCCCTGAATTTAGCAGGCGCTATCGACAAAGATCAGTGGGAAAAAGTTGTGATGGACTACTTTCTGGAGGTCCACTTCTGTCTAGTCTGTGTTTTTATAAATGTGCAATAATCACAAAACACAAGTATATAAGGAATTGGTAACTGGTTCTCATTCTGACAAATAAGGAAGGCCACTTGATTTCAACATCTGTTAAATAGGGACAGGCTAGCGTGCTGTTCAGACAGTGGCAGACAGACAGGAAGGTGTGTTCATAACAATTCAACTGTTCTGCCTTGTTAGTTAGCAAATAGATCCACGTTTGGTTGTCGTCTTTAAGATCTGTGTTCCATACCGTAACTATTCCCATTGGTTTACGGAGGGCTTCTAGGAGGTAAACAATTATATATATAATGAACAAAAATATAAACCCAACAATTTCAACGATTTTACTGAGTTACAGTTCATATAAGGAAATCAGTCAATTGAAATAAATAAATTAGGCCCTAATCTATAGATTCCACATGACTGGGCAGGGGCACAGCCATGGGTGGGCTTGGGAGGCCATAGGCCCACCCACTTGGGATCCAGGCCCGCCCGCCCAGGCAGTCAGAATTAGTTATTTCCCCACAAAAGGGCTTTATTACAGACAGAAATACTCCTCAGTTACCTTTTATTGTCCCCAGCACAAGGTGCACCTGTGTAATGATCAGCTTCTTGATATGCCACACCTGTCAGGTGGATGGATTATCTTGGCAAAGGAGAACTGCTCACTAACAGGGATGTATCCTTAACTGATATTTGCCCTATATCTTTGGATTGACGTATTTGTTTTAGCCTAAAGGCTCCAGTGATGGGTCAAACAGGGGACTGGAAGCTGGACAGCCTTGACAATTTCCCCATTTGATGGCGAACTGTGATAAACATTTGGCCAAAAATCCCATACGTTCCGTAGTATACCAGAGGTGGGAAAAAAGTATTTAGTCAGCCACCAATTGTGCAAGTTCTCCCACTTAAAAGATGAGAGAGGCCTGTAATTTTCATCATAGGTACACGTCAACTCTGACAGACAAATTGAGATTTTTTTTCTCCAGAAAATCACATTGTAGGATTTTTAATGAATTTATTAGCAAATTATGGTGGAAAATAAGTATTTGGTCACCTACAAACAAGCAAGATTTCTGGCTCTCACAGACCTGTAACTTCTTCTTTAAGAGGCTCCTCTGTCCTCCACTCGTTACCTGTATTAATGGCACCTGTTTGAACTTATCAGTATAAAAGACACCTGTCCACAACCTCAAACAGTCACACTCCAAACTCCACTATGGCCAAGACCAAAGAGCTGTCAAAGGAACCAGAAACAAAATTGTAGACCTGCACCAGGCTGGGAAGACTGAATCTGCAATAGGTAAGCAGCTTGGTTTGAAGAAATCAACTGTGGGAGCAATTATTATGAAATGGAAGACATACAAGACCACTGATAATCTCCCTCGATCTGGGGCTCCACGTAAGATCTCACCCCGTGGGGTCAAAATGATTACAAGAACGGTGAGAAAAAATCCCAGAACCACACGGGGGGACCTAGTGAATGACCTGCAGAGAGCTGGGAACAAAGTAACAAAGCCTACCATCAGTAACACACTACGCCGCCAGGGACTCAAATCCTGCAGTGCCAGACGTGTCCCCCTGCTTAAGCCAGTACATGTCCAGGACCGTCTGAAGTTTGCTAGAGTGCATTTGGATGATCCAGAAGAGGATTGGGAGAATGTCATATGGTCAGATGAAACCAAAATATAACTTTTTGGTAAAAACTCATCTTGTCGTGTTTGGAGGACAAAGAATGCTGAGTTGCATCCAAAGAACACCATACCTACTGTGAAGCATGGGGGTGGAAACATCATGCTTTGGGGCTGTTTTTCTGCAAAGGGACCAGGATGACTGATCTGTGTAAAGGAAAGAATGAATGGGGCCATGTATCGTGCAATTTTGAGTGAAAACCTCCTTCCATCAGCAAGGGCATTGAAGATGAAACGTGGCAGGGTCTTTCAGCATGACAATGATCCCAAACACACCGCCCGGGCAACGAAGCAGTGGCTTCGTAAGAAGCATTTCAAGGTCCTGGAGTGGCCTAGCCAGTCTCCAGATCTCAACCCCATAGAAAATCTTTGGAGGGAGTTGAAAGTCCGTGTTGCCCAGCGACAGCCCCAAAACATCACTGCTCTAGAGGAGATCTGCATGGAGGAATGGGCCAAAATACCAGCAACAGTGTGTGAAAACCTTGTGAAGACTTACAGAAAACGTTTGACCTGTGTCATTGCCAACAAAGGGTATATAACAAAGTATTGAGAAACTTTTGTTATTGACCAAATACTTATTTTTCACCATAATTTGCAAATAAATTCATTAAAAATCCTACAATGTGATTTTCTGGAGAGAAAAAAATTCTCATTTTGTCTGTCATAGTTGACGTGTACCTATGATGAAAATTACAGGCCTCTCTCATCTTTTTAAGTGGGAGAACTTGCACAATTGGTGGCTGACTAAATACTTTTTTCCCCCACTGTACCAGAGGTGGGAAAATTGGAGACGGTCAAAGGCCTCCTCCGCATCAATTGACAGAACTTTACAGGGGGGGATGGTATAGTAGATGTAATGTGTATTATATGTAGGAGACGTCTCAGATTGTCTGACGCCAATCTACGTTTGACAAAACCTGTTTGATCAGAATGAGCTCGTTTTGGGTAAAATGGTTTCAAGGTGTTTAGCTAGAACCTTGGCCTACAATTTCATGTAACTGTTGATGAGGGAGAAAGGCCTTTGACTTGAACCGAGTTGGGTCTTTACCTGTTTTCATGTAACGGAGAGATAATTGCAGTATTAACATCCCTGTTGGAAAAAAAGCCCATTTGAATAGATGTTTGTACCATCTCTAATAATACCGGGCCAAGTTCAGAACAAAAGGTTAAATAGAATTCCGGTGGGATGCCATCCAGGGGATTTACCTCTGTTCATGTCTTTCAGTGCATTGTGTAGTTCATTGAGCGGTAACGGTGCATCTAGAGACTGTACATCATGGGAGGAAAGTTGCTGTTAATTCAGGCCCTCAAAAAGAGTCTCATGCTGTCTGGGGGATTTTATACTTCACAACTGTATCAGTTTTTCATGTACATTTTTAAGCTGTAAATGATTGATGGCGAATCATGCAAGAGAACACCATCATCAGACTGAATGGAAACAATGTCAGCAAGACGATCATTATTGCGTCATTTTCTAGCTAAGAGGAAGCTACGTCTATTACCATCCAGATAATCCATTTGTCTGACTATGAATTAGAAAATCTGCTCTCAATCTGAGTTATGAATTTAACTCAGATTCGATGATTGATCATTCTCTGCCACAGACAGTCAGGAGTGAAAGAAGCAGCCGAGTGAAATAATGTCTCGCTTGGTTCTGTTTATATGGACCTCTGTAGCTCAAATGGTAGAGCACGGCGCTTGTAATGCCAAGGTAGTGGGTTCGATCCCCGGGACCACCCATACACAAAAATGTATGCACGCATGACTGTAAGTCGCTTTGGATAAAAGCGTTTGCTAAATGGCATATTATTATTATATCCGTATAGATTTGTCTATATGAGAACGGACAAGGTGCAATCAGAAAGATGTGATTATGCCCAGCCACATAACCGAGGGTGGGGAAAAAACATTGTAGTCACTCCACAATACTAACCTAAATGACAGAGTGAAAAGGAAGCCAGTACAGAATAAAAAATATTCCAAAACATGCATCCTGTTGGCAATAAGGCACTAAAGAAAAGAGAGAAATGTAGTTGATGTCCTGAATACAAAGTGTTATGTTTGGGGCAAATCCAACACATCACTGAGTACCACTGTTCATATGTTCAAGCATGGTGGTGGCTGCATCATGTTATGGGTATGCTTGTCACCTGCAAGGACTAGGGATGATTATTATTATTTTTGATAAAAATAAACCGAATAGAGCTTAGCACAGGCAAAATCCTAGAGGAAAACCTGGTTCAGTCTGCTTTCCAACAGACACTAGAAGACAAATTCACCTTTCAGCAGGACAATAACCCAATACACAAGGCCAGATATACAGTGCATTCGGAAAGTATTCAGACCCCTTGACTTTTTCCACATTTTTGTTACATTACTGCCTTATCGTAAAATTGATTCAATCGTTTTTTTAAAATTGCACCTACCGCCTATTAAACCACATAGGAAGATAATAATAATATGCCATTTAGCAGACGCTTTTATCCAAAGCGACTTACAGTCATGCGTGCATACATTTTTGTGTATGGCTGGTCCAGGGGATCGAACCCACTACCTTGGCGTTACAAGCGCCGTGCTCTACCAGCTGAGCTACAGAGGACCACAGGATCCTCTAAAGATAGTTTTATCACATGGAGGTTTCATTCAGGTCTTTGTTTAGTATTTAACTAAATACTTTGTTTGTCTTTAGCAGGAGGGAGACCAGACTCTCACTCTGACAGCAGGAAGAGTCCTTCAGGGGAACCAGACCCAGAGACATCCAAACCAGCAAGACCACACCACTGCTCTCAGTGTGGAAAGAGATTTATCCGGTTAGGACACCTGAAAGAACATAAGAAAACGCACACAGGAGAGAAGCCTTACCACTGCTCCCAGTGTGGAATGACTTTTACACGGTTAATGAGCCTGGAAAGACATAAGCGAATACACTCTGGAGAGAAGCCTTACCACTGCTCCAAATGTGGCATGACTGTTACACGGTTAGTGAGCCTGAAAACGCATGAGAGAATACACACAGGTGAGAAGCCTTACAACTGTTCCCACTGTGGAAAGAGTTTTAGGGGGTTAGTGAGCCTGAAACTGCATGAGAAAATACACACAGGTGAGAAGCCTTACAAATGTTCTCTATGTGGAAAGAGTTTTAGGTGGTTAGGGACCCTGAAAAGGCATGAGAGAATACACACACAAAAAATTGAAACGCTCTACCAATGTTACCATTGTGGAAAGAGTTTTATGTGGTTAGGGAGCCTGAAACTGCATGAGAAAGCACACACACGAGAGAAGTCTTACCCCTGTTCCCATTGTGGAATGAGTTTTAGGTGGTTGGGGACCCTAAAAACGCATGAGCGAATACACATACAAAAAAAGGAAAAGCTCTACCAATGTTCCCTGTGTGGAATGAATTTTACCCAGTTAGAAGCCCTGTATACGCATGACAGGACGCACAACGGAGAGGATAAGCCCTACCACTGCTCCCAGTGTGGAAAGAGATTTAACTGGTTAAGTCATCTGAAGAAGCATGAAAGAATACATACACAGGAGGAGAAGACATACCACTGCTCTCTTTGTGGAAAGACATTTTCCCGTTCAGAGGACCTGAAAACACATGAGAGAATAGAGAGGCTGTGTTCTGACTTGTGTTTTTGACAGAGAATTAGTGTTTTGGTTAATGCCACATTAAATCATATTGTATGTATGAAAGTTTACTCACAAATAGGCCTACCTTAGTTTTTGTTTATTATTCTGAAGACATGATCACATCTAAAATCAGAATATATTTTTTTAAATGTGTTTTTTGATGATTCATTTTCATTGATTGAATACAAGTATAGATTTGGATATTGGTATTTAAAAATGTGAATGATTAAATAGATTAATAGAATGTGCTATTCTTGGGTCTAACCTTGAAACCTCTTGAATTGTATATATGATTTGGATATTGCTAAATTAATTTGATTGGATATACAGTTGAAGTTGGAAATTTACATACACTTAGGTTGGAGTCATTAAAACTCGTTTTTCAAACGCTCCACAAATGTTTTTTTAACAAACTGTAGTTTTGGCAAGTCGGTTAGGACATCTACTTTGTGCATGACACATGTCATTTTTCCAACAATTGTTTACAGACAGATTATTTCACTTATAATTCACAGTATCACAATTCCAGTGGGTCAGAAGTGTACATACACTAAGTTGACTGCCTTTAAACAGCTTGGAAAATTCCAGAAAATTATGTCATGGCTTTAGAAGCTTCTGATAGGCTAATTGACATAATTTGAGTCAATTTGAGGTGTACCTGTGGATGTATTTCAAGGCCTACCTTCAAACTCAGTGCCTCTTTGCTTGACATCATGGGAAAATCAAAAGAAATCAGCCAAGACCTCAGAAAAAAATGTGTAGACCTCCACAAGTCTGGTTCATCCTTGGGAGCAATTTCCAAATGGCTGATGGTACCACGTTCATCTGTACAAACAATAGTACGCAAGAATAAACACCATGGGACCACGCAGCCGTCATACCGCTCAGGAAGGAGACTCGTTCCGTCCTAGAGATGAACATACTTTGGTGCAAAAACAGCAAATCAATCCCAGAACAACAGCAAAGGACCTTGTGAATATGCTGGAGAAAACAGGTACAAAAGTATCTATATCCACAGTAAAACGAGTCCTATATCGACATAACCTGAAAGGCCGCTCAGCAAGGAAGAAGCCACTGCTCCAAAACCGCCATAAAAAAGACAGACTACGGTTCGGAACTGCGCATGGGGACAAAGGTCGTACTTTTTGGAGAAATGTCCTCTGGTCTGATGAAACAAAAATAGAACTGTTTGGCAATAATGACCATCGTTATGTTTGGAGGAAAATGGGGGAGCCTACAAGCCGAAGAACACCATCCCAACCGTGAAGCACGGGGGTGGCAGCATTATGCTGTTGGGGTGATTTGCTGCAGGAGGGACTGGTGCACTTCACAAAATAGATGGCATCATGAGGAAGGAAATTTATGTGGATATATTGAAGCAACATCTCAAGACATCAGTAAGGAAGTTAAAGCTTGGTCGCAAATGGGTCTTCCAAATGGACAATGACCTCAAGCATACTTACAAAGTTGTGGCAAAATGGCTTAAGGACAACAAAATCAAGGTATTGGAGTGGCCATCACAAAGCCCTGACCACAATCCTATAGAAAATGTGTGGGCAGAACTGAAAAAGCGTGTGCAATCAAGGAGGCCTACAAACCTGACTCAGTTACACCAGCTCTGTCAGGAGGAATGGGCCAAAATTCACCCATCTTATTGTAGGAAGCTTTTGGAAGGCTACCCGAAATGTTTGACCCAAGTTAAACAATTTAAAGGCAATGCTACCAAATACTAATTGTGTGTATGTAAACTTCTGACCCACTGGGAATGTGATGAAATAAATCAAACACAAGCATTTACTGCACTGTTGGTGCTAGGAACACAAGTATTTACTGCACTGTTGGAGCTAGGAACACAAGCATTTACTGCACTGTTGGAGCTAGGAACAGAAGCATTTACTGCACTGTTGGAGCTAGGAACAGAAGCATTTACTGCACTGTTGGAGCTAGGAACACAAGGATTTACTGCACTGTTGGTGCTAGGAACAGAATAATTTCCTAGACCCGCAATAACATCTGCTAAATATGTGTATGTGGCCAATACAATTTGATTTGAATTGAATTATGTGAGGTGTTATTATGTGTTGTTGCCAGAGCACCTTGGTCAGTTTACCTCTGAAAATGCTGCCTTTGTCATTCTGTCGCCTAATCCTGCCTAATGGGCAGGTCAGCCCTGGAGGAAAGTATTGGAGAAAACATAAAAACGGGTAGTTTTTAAGTGACTTTCTATTACATTGTTTGCCCGAATATATTATGTAATGAATATTTTTCCAGTCTGTGTTACCCACTCCAGTCAGCAGATGGCGATGTGAGTCTTTCTGGTGATGCTGCTTGCGTGACGTATAATCTAGTGGACGGGACGGGAAGCTTCTTCAACAGAGACAACAGGCTACTGATTCAACCAGGAGGTAGTTTGCTAGCCAACATAAAACCGAAACGTTTAAGTTCTTTAGACCGATCTTGTGTATATTAATCTCAGTGTTTCAAACATAAAACTAGTTATTTTGAAGTTAATTTACTAGCTAAATTAAATTAGCAAATGTGTTAAATTGATACTGAGGTTAGGCTAGTCGCTATCTAGCTAGCTAACATCCCGACCATGAGCTCACTAAACTACTCCCCCCCTGCTAAAGAAGAGGAGGTCTGCTGGACGGAGAAAGAAGCTCTGGGGCCGAACATTATCGCAAAAGAAGAGGAAGAGAAGTATATTACAGTGAAAGGAGAGGAATTAGTTTTTAGAATGAAAAAGGATGAAGAGGAGGCTGTTATAGTGAAAGAACCTTTTGGCGTGAAAGAGGAAGAGGAGGAAGAAGCTTTCAGAATTAAGAAGGAGGAAGAGGAGGCTATCACATTCAAAGAAGAGGATGTTATAGTGAAAGAGGAAGAGGGGGTAGAGGCTGTAACAGTGGAAGAGGAGGTGGTAGAAGTTTTCAGAATTAAGAAGGAGGAAGAGGAGGCTGTTATAGTGGAAGAGGAAGAGGGGATAGAGGCTGTAACAGTGGAAGAGGAGGAGGTAGAAGCTTTCAGAATTAAGGAGGAAGAGGAGGCTGTCACATTGAAAGAAGAAGAGGATGTTATAGAGGAAGAGGGGATAGAGGCTGTAACAGTGGAAGAGGAGGAGGTAGAAGCTTTCAGAATGAAAAAGGAGGAAGAGGAGGCTGTCACATTGAAAGAAGAGGATGTTATAATGAAAGAAGAGGAAGAACCTTCTAGAGTGAAAGAGGCAGAGGAGGCTATTTCAATAAAAGAAAAGGAGGAAGATGTTTTGGAAGTTAAAGAGGGTGAGGAGGAAGGAATGGAGGAGGAGACTGGAGATCTGATTAACACCAGTAAGTATTGTCTTTAAAACAGGCGTTCAAACTATGCAGTTTTTGAAATGTGTGGTTTTTAAGGGGCGTTCTACTGAAGTTCTACACTCATATATGTTGTTCAGCGCTGTATGAATTGTTAAAAGGGAAACTGCGATTGGTGCATGCAGCTTTTAAACATTTAAATGAATAATATCCTAGCCATTGATTCTTTGAGAATAACTTATACAGTGCCTTCAGACAATGTTATTATTTTTTACCTTCATCAATATCAAATGGAATTTGTCAATGCTTACCTGGATACAGCGCCTTCAGAAATTATTCACACCCCTCGACTTTTTCCACATTTTGATGTGTTACAGCCTGAATTGAAAATTGATTCAAGTGAGATTTTGTTTCACTGGCGTACACACAATACCCCATATTGTCAATGTGGAATTACACTTTCAGACATTTTTACAAATTAATTAAGAAATGAATAGCTGAAATGTCAGCTGAATTCAATACCCTAGTACTTTGTTTGTGATTCCATAACCCAAAATATGCTGATTTCACAACTGATTGGCACCAAAAATGTTATTAATTCACTTCGTCTCTTGCCACCAAATAATCAATCACTTCTTCGTCTTCCTTTGCCTCCAGTCTGGTTTCCACCAGATTCCACAGCCACAAAGTCAGATTCCACAGCCACAAAGTCAGATTCCACAGCCACAAAGTCAGATTCCACAGCCACAAAGTCAGATTCCACAGCCACAAAGTCAGATTCCACAGCCACAAAGTCAGATTCCACAGCCACAAAGTCAAATTCCACAGCCACAAAGTCAGATTCCACAGCCACAAAGTCAGATTCCACAGCCACAAAGTCAGATTCCACAGCCACAAAGTCAGATTCCACAGCCACAAAGTCAGATATCCACAGCCACATTCTGCCTCAAGAATGACGTCATTCATTACTTAAAGAGACAGCCACCCTTTTAGATGCTTCTAGTCCAATAAAATAACCTGTGACCCGTTCCAGGAAGCTAGGCGTATGTCGCACATCACTACTGTACAGAGAGGCATTTGAACATAAAACATTTAGTTTTCATCCAAATTAGTATTGGGCAGAAATGCCTTCTGGAACATGGGAACTTTTATGTGCCTTAATAACAAACTTGTATTCCATCTGTAAAATAAGAATTAAATGGTTAAATTACGAGCCTAGTTTGTTTAGCCATGAAAAAAAGACAGGAACCTTCCCGCTAGCCGTGATTGGCTGAGATAATGGATGGGCTGGACATGCCGAGAGATGAGTTTCGGATTGGTCTGCCATGTAGCATGCTTCTGTCTATAACATGAGCTGCTCAGTATGTGTAGATAGTCCTTAAAATGCATTTATTTTTATTTTTAAGATATCATTGAGAACTGCAAAAGTGTTGCTACTGGTCTCAACAACATTGCTGCCCTGAATTTAGCAGGCGCTATCGACAAAGATCAGTGGGAAAAAGTTGTGATGGACTACTTTCTGGAGGACGACTTCTGTCTAGTCTGTGTTTTTATAAATGTGCAATAATCACAAAACACAATTATATAAGGAATTGGCAACTGGTTCTCATTCTGAGAAATAAGGTATTCCACTTGATTTCAACATCTGTTAAATAGAGACAGGCTAGCGTGCTGTTCAAACAGTGGCAGACAGACAGGAAGGTGTGTTCATAACAATTCAACTGTTCTGCCTTGTTAGTTAGCAAATAGATCCACGTTTGGTTGTCGTCTTTAAGATCTGTGTTCCATACCGTAACTATTCCCATTGGTTTACGGATGGCTTCTAGGAGGTAAACAATTATATATATAATGAACAAAAATATAAACGCAACAATTTCAACGATTTTACTGAGTTACAGTTCATATAAGGAAATCAGTCAATTGAAATAAATAAATTAGGCCCAAATCTATAGATTTCACATGACTGGGCAGGGGCACAGCCATGGGTGGGCTTGGGAGGCCATAGGCCCACCCACTTGGGATCCAGGCCCGCCCGCCCAGCCAGTCAGAATTAGTTATTTCCCCACAAAAGGGCTTTATTACAGACAGAAATACTCCTCAGTGACCTTTTATTGTCCCCAGCACAAGGTGCACCTGTGTAATGATCAGCTTCTTGATATGCCACACCTGTCAGGTGGATGGATTATCTTGGCAAAGGAGAAAATGCTCACTAACAGGGATGTATCCTTAACTGATATTTGCCCTATATCTTTGGATTGACGTATTTGTTTTAGCTAAAGGCTCCAGTGATGGGGCAAACAGGGGACTGGAAGCTGGACAGCCTTGACATTTTTAAGTTGTAAGTGATTGATGGTGAATCATGCAAGAGAACACCATCATCAGACTGAATGGAAACAATGTCAGCAAGACTATCATTATTGCGTCATTTTCTAGCTAAGAGGAAGCTACGTCTATTACCATCCAGATAATCCATTTGTCTGACTATGAATTAGAAATTCTGCTCTCAATCTGAGTAATGAATTTAACTCCGATTCGATGATTGATAATTCTCTGCCACAGACAGTCAGGAGTGAAATAATGTCTCACTTGGTTCTGTTTGTATCCGTATAGATTTGTCTATATGAGAACGGACAAGGTGCAATCAGAAAGATGTGATTATGCCCAGCCACGTAACCGAGGGTGGGGAAAATAACATTGGAGTCACTCCACAATACTAACCTAAATGACAGAGTGAAAAGGAAGCCAGTACAGAATACAAAATATTCCAAAACATGCATCCTGTTGGCAATAAGGCACTAAAGAAAAGAGAGAAATGTAGTTTATGTCCTGAATACAAAGTGTTATGTTTGGGGCAAATCCAACACATCACTGAGTACCACTGTTCATATGTTCAAGCATGGTGGTGGCTGCATCATGTTATGGGTATGCTTGTCACCTGCAAGGACTAGGGAGTTTTTTTGTTTGTTGTTAAAAATAAACCGAATAGAGCTTAGCACAGGCAAAATCCTAGAGGGAAACCTGGTGCAGTCTGCTTTCCAACAGACACTAGGAGACAAATTCACCTTTCAGCAGGACAATAACCCAATACACAAGGCCAGATATACAGTGCATTCGGAAAGTATTCAGACCCCTTGACTTTTTCCACATTTTTGTTACATTACTGCCTTATCGTAAAATTGATTCAATCGTTTTTTTTAAAAATTGCTCTTAACTAGGCTACCTACTGCCTATTAAACCACATAGGAAGATAGTTTTATCACATGGAGGTTTCATTCAGGTCTTTGTTTAGTATTTAACTAAATACTTTGTTTGTCTTTAGCAGGAGGGAGACCAGACTCTCACTCTGACAGCAGGAAGAGTCCTTCAGGGGAACCAGACCCAGAGACATCCAAACCAGCAAGACCACACTGCTGCTCTCAGTGTGGAAAGACATTTATCCGGTTAGGACACCTGAAAGAACATAAGAAAACACACACGGGAGAGAAGCCTTACCACTGCTCCCAGTGTGGAATGACTTTTACACGGTTAGCGAGCCTGGAAAGACATAAGCGAATACACTCTGGAGAGAAGCCTTACCACTGCTCCAAATGTGGCATGACTGTTACACGGTTAGTGAGCCTGAAAACGCATGAGAGAATACACACAGGTGAGAAGCCTTACAACTGTTCCCACTGTGGAAAGAGTTTTAGGGGGTTAGTGAGCCTGAAACTACATGAGAAAATACACACAGGTGAGAAGCCTTACAAATGTTCTCTATGTGGAAACAATTTTAGGTGGTTAGGGACCCTGAAAAGGCATGAGAGAATACACACACACAAAAAGGAAAAGCTCTACCAATGTTACCATTGTGGAAAAAGTTTTATGTGGTTAGGGAGCCTGAAACTGCATGAGAAAGCACACACACGAGAGAAGTCTTACCCCTGTTCCCATTGTGGAATGAGTTTTAGGTGGTTAGGGACCCTGAAAAGGCATGAGCGAATACACACACACAAAAAAAATGAAAAACTCTACCAATGTTCCCTGTGTGGTAAGAATTTTACCCAGTTAGAAGCCCTGAATACACATGACAGGACACACAAAGGAGAGGATAAGCCCTACCACTGCTCCCAGTGTGGAAAGAGATTTAACTGGTTAAGTCATCTGAAGAAGCATGAAAGAATACATACACAGGAGGAGAAGACATACAACTGCTCTTTTTGTGGAAAGACATTTTCCCGGTCAGAGGACCTGAAAACACACGAGAGAATAGAGAGGCTGTGTTCTGACTTGTGTTTTTGACTGAGAATTTGTGTTTTGGTTAATGCCACATTAAATCATATTGTATGTATGAATGTTTACTCACAAATAGGCCTACCTTAGTTTTTGTTTATTGTTCTTAAGACATGATCACATCTAAAATCAGAATATATATTTTTTTATGTGTTTTTTGATGATTCATTTTCATTGATTGAATACAAGTATAGATTTGGATATTGGTATTTAAAAATGTGAATGATTAAATAGATTAATAGAATGTGCTATTCTTGGGTCTAACCTTGAAACCTCTTGAAATGTATATATGATTTGGATATTGCTAAATGAATTTGATTGGATATACAGTTGAAGTTGGAAGTTTACAGACACTTAGGTTGGAGTCATTAAAACTCGTTTTTCAAACGCTCCACAAATGTCTTTTTTTTTTAAACTATAGTGTTGGCAAGTCGGTTAGGACATCTACTTTGTGCATGACACACGTAAATTTTCCAACAATTGTTTACAGACAGATTATTTCACTTATAATTCACTGTATCACAATTCCAGTGGGTCAGAAGTGTACATACACTAAGTTGACTGCCTTTAAACAGCTTGGAAAATTCCAGAAAAATTATGTCATGGCTTTAGAAGCTTCTGATAGACTAATTGACATAATTTGAGTCAATTGGAGGTGTACCTGTGGATGTATTTCAAGGCCTACCTTCAAACTCAGTGCCTCTTTGCTTGACATCATGGGAAAATCAAAAGAAATCAGCCAAGACCTCAGAAAAGAAATGTGTAGACCTCCACAAGTCTGGTTCATCCTTGGGAGCAATTTCCAAACGGCTGACGGTACCACGTTCATCTGTACAAACAATAATACGCAATAATAAACACCATGGGACCACGCAGCCATCATACCGCTCAGGAAGGAGACGCATTCTGTCCTAGAGATGAACGTACTTTGGTGCGAAAAGTGCAAATCAATCCCAGAACAACAGCAAAGGACCTTGTGAAGATGCTGGAGGAAACAGGTACAAAAGTATCTACAGTGGGGGGGAAAAGATAGCATCATGAGGAAGGAAAAGTATGTGGATATATTGAAGCAACATCTCAAGACATCAGTAAGGAAGTTTAAGCTTGGTCGCAAATGGGTCTTCCAAATGGACAATGACCTCCAGCATACTTCCAAAGTTGTGACAAAATGGCTTAAGGAAAACAAAATCAAGGTATTGGAGTGGCCATCACAAAGCCCTGACCTCAATCTATAGAAAATGTGTGGGCAGAACTGAAAAAGTGTGTGCAATCAAGGAGGCCTACAAACCTGACTCAGTTACACCAACTCTGTCAGGAAGAATGGGCCAAAATTCACCCATCTTATTGTGGGAAGCTTTTGGAAGCACCCCGAAACGTTTGACCCAAGTTAAACAATTTAAAGGCAATGCTACCAAATACTAATTATGTGTATGTAACCTTCTGACCCACTGGGAATGTGATGAAATAAATAAAACACAAGGATTTACTGCACTGTTGGAGCTAGGAACACACGTATTTACTGCCCTGTTGGAGCTAGGAACACAAGTATTTACTGCCCTGTTGGTGCTAGGAACACAAGGATTTACTGCACTGTTGGAGCTAGGAACACAAGGATTTACTGCCCTGTTGGTGCTAGGAACACAAGGATTTACTGCACTGTTGGAGCTAGGAACACAAGCATTTACTGCACTGTTGGAGCTAGGAACAGAAGGATTTACTGTACTGTTGGAGCTAGGAACACAAGGATTTACTGCACTGTTGGAGCTAGGAACAGAAGGATTTACTGCACTGTTGGAGCTAGGAACTCAATGATTTACTGCCCTGTTGGTGCTAGGAACACAAGGATTTACTGCACTGTTGGAGCTAGGAACACAAGGATTTACTGCACTGTTGGTGCTAGGAACACAAGGATTTACTGCACTGTTGGAGCTAGGAACACAAGGATTTACTGCACTGTTGGTGCTAGGAACACAAGTATTTACTGCCCTGTTGGAGCTAGGAACAGAATAACTTCCTAGACCCGCAATAACATCTGCTAAATATGTATATGTGGCCAATACAATTTGATTTGAATTGAATTATGTGAGGTGTTATGTGTTGTTGCCAGAGTACCTTGGTCAGTTTACCTCAGAAAATGCTGCCTTCGTCATTCTGTCGCCTAATCCTGCCTAATGGGCAGGTCAGCCCTGGAGGAAAGTATTGGAGAAAACATAAAAACGGGTAGTTTTTAAGTGACTTTCTATTTCATTGTTTGCCAGAATATATTATGTATTGAATATTTCTCCAGTCTGTGTTACCCACTCCAGTCAGCAGATGGCGATGTGAGTCTTTCTGGTGATGCTGCTTGCGTGACGTATAATGTAGTGGACGGGACGGGAAGCTTCTTCAACAGCGACAACAGGCTACTGATTCAACCAGGAGGTAGTTTGCTAGCCAACATAAAACCGAAACATTTAAGTTCTTTAGACCGATCTTGTGTATATTAATCTCAGTGCTTTAAACATAAAACTAGTTAAATTTAAGTTAATTTGCTAGCTAAATTAAATTAGCAAATGTGTTAAATTGATACTGAGGTTAGGCTAGTCGCTAGCTAGCTAGCTAACATCCCGACCTCACTAAGCTACTCCCCTCCTGCTAAAGAAGAGGAGGTCTGCTGGACGGAGAAAGAAGCTCTGGGGATGAACATTATCGCAAAAGAAGAGGAAGAGAAGTTTATTACAGGGAAAGGAGAGGAATTAGTTTTTAGAATGAAAAAGGAGGAAGAGGAGGCTATCACATTCAAAGACGAGGCTGTTATAGTGAAAGAAGAGGAGGATGTTACAGTGAAAGAAGAAAAAGAACCTTTTGGAGTTGAAGAGGAGGAGGAAGCTTTCAGAATTAAGAAGGAGGAAGAGGAGGCTATCTCATTCAAAGAAGAGGATGTTATAGTGAAAGAGGAAGACGGGATAGAGGCTGTAACAGTGGAAGAGGAGGAGGTAGAAGCTTTCAGAATGAAAAAGGAGGAAGAGGAGGCTGTCACATTCAAAGAAGAGGATGTTATAGTGAAAGAGGAAGAGGGGGTAGAGGCTGTAACATTGGAAGAGGAGGAGGTAGAAGCTTTCAGAATGAAAAAGGAGGAAGAGGAGGCTGTCACATTCAAAGAAGAGGATGTTATAGTGGAAGAGGGGATAGAGGCTGTAACAGTGGAAGAGGAGGAGGTAGAAGCTTTCAGAATGAAAAAGGAGGAAGATGAGGCTGTCACATTGAAAGAAGAGGATGTTATAATGAAAGAAGAGGAAGAACCTTCTAGAGTGAAAGAGGCAGAGGAGGCTATTTCAATAAAAGAAAAGGAGGAAGATGTTTTGGGAGTTAAAGAGGGTGAGGAGGAAGAAATGGAGGAGGAGACTGGAGATCTGATTAACACCAGTAAGTATTGTCTTTAAAACAGGCGTTCAAACTATGCAGTTTTTGAAATGTGTGGTTTTTAAGGGGCGTTCTACTGAAGTTCTACACTCAAATATGTTGTTCAGCGCTGTATGAATTGTTAAAAGGGAAACTGCGATTGGTGCATGCAGCTTTTAAACATTTAAATGAATAATATCCTAGCCATTGATTCATTGAGAATAACTTATACAGTGCCTTCAGACAATTTTATTATTTTTTACCTTCATCAATATCAAATGGAATTTGTCAATGCTTACCTGGATACAGCGCCTTCAGAAATTATTCACACCCCTCGACTTTTTCCACATTTTGATGTGTTACAGCCTGAATTGAAAATTGATTCAAGTGAGATTTTGTTTCACTGGCGTACACACAATACCCCATATTGTCAATGTGGAATTACACTTTCAGACATTTTTACAAATTCATTAAGAAATGAATAGCTGAAATGTCAGCTGAATTCAATACCCTAGTACTTTGTTTGTGATTCCATAACCCAAAATATGCTGATTTCACAACTGATTGGCACCAAAAATGTTATTAATTCACTTCGTCTCTTTGCCACCAAATAATCAATCACTTCTTCGTCTTCCTTTTCCTCCAGTCTGGTTTCCACCCGATTCCACAGCCACAAAGTCAGATTCCACAGCCACAAAGTCAGATTCCACAGCCACAAAGTCAGATTCCACAGCCACAAAGTCAGATTCCACAGCCACAAAGTCAGATTCCACAGCCACAAAGTCAGATTCCACAGCCACAAAGTCAGATTCCACAGCCACAAAGTCAGATTCCACAGCCACAAAGTCAGATTCCACAGCCACAAAGTCAGATTCCACAGCCACAAAGTCAGATTCCACAGCCACAAAGTCAGATTCCACAGCCACAAAGTCAGATTCCACAGCCACAAAGTCAGATTCCACAGCCACAAAGTCAGATTCCACAGCCACAAAGTCAGATTCCACAGCCACAAAGTCAGATTCCAACAGCCACAAAGTCAGATTCCACAGCCACAAAGTCAGATTCCACAGCCACAAAGTCAGATTCCACAGCCACAAAGTCAGATTCCACAGCCACAAAGTCAGATTCCACAGCCACAAAGTCAGATTCCACAGCCACAAAGTCAGATTCCACAGCCACAAAGTCAGATTCCACAGCCACAAAGTCAGATTCCACAGCCACAAAGTTAAATTCCACAGCCACAAAGTCAGATTCCACAGCCACAAAGTCAGATTCCACAGCCACAAAGTCAGATTCCACAGCCACAAAGTCAGATTCCACAGCCACAAAGTCAGATATCCACAGCCACAAAGTCAGATATCCACAGCCACAAAGTCAGATATTCCACAGCCACATTCTGCCTCAAGAATGACGTCATTCATTACTTAAAGAGACAGCCACCCTTTTAGATGCTTCTAGTCCAATAAAATAACCTTTAACCCGTTCCAGGAAGCTGGGCGTATGGCGCACATCACTACTGTACAGGAGAGCCATTTGAACGGAAAACATTTAGTTTTCATCCAAATTAGTTTTGGGCCAGAAATGCCTTCTGGAACATGGGAACTTTTATGTGCCTTAATAACAAACGTGTATTCCATCTGTAAATAAGAATAAAATGGTTAAATTACGAGCCTAGTTGGTTTAGCCCATGAAAAAAGACAGGAACCTTCCCGCTAGCCATGATTGGCTGAGATAATGGATGGACTGGACATGCCGAGAGATGAGTTTCGGATTGGTCTGCCATGTAGCATGCTTCTGTCTATAACATGAGCTGCTCAGTATGTGTAGATAGTCCTTTAAATGCATTTATTTTTATTTTTAAGATATCATTGAGAACTGCAAAAGTGTTGCTACTGGTCTCAACAACATGGCTGCCCTGAATTTAGCAGGCGCTATCGACAAAGATCAGTGGGAAAAAGTTGTGATGGACTACTTTCTGCAGGACGACTTCTGTCTAGTCTGTGTTTTTATAAATGTGCAATAATCACAAAACACAAGTATATAAGGAATTGGCAACTGGTTCTCATTCTGAGAAATAAGGTAGGCCACTTGATTTCAACATCTGTTAAATAGAGACAGGCTAGCGTGCTGTTCAAACAGGGGCAGACAGACAGGAAGGTGTGTTCATAACAATTCAACTGTTCTGCCTTGTTAGTTAGCAAATAGATCCACGTTTGGTTGTCGTCTTTAAGATCTGTGTTCCATACCGTAACTATTCCCATTGGTTTACGGAGGGCTTCTAGGAGGTAAACAATTATATATATAATGAACAAAAATATAAACGCAACAATTTCAACGATTTTACTGAGTTACAGTTCAAATAAGGAAATCAGTCAATTGAAATAAATAAATGAGGCCCTAATCTATAGATTTCACATGACTGGGCAGGGGCACAGCCATGGGTGGGCTTGGGAGGCCATAGGCCCACCCACTTGGGATCCAGGCCCGCCCGCCCAGGCAGTCCGAATTAGTTATTTCCCCACAAAAGGGCTTTATTACAGACAGAAATACTCCTCAGTGACCTTTTATTGTCCCCAGCACAAGGTGCACCTGTGTAATGATCAGCTTCTTGATATGCCACACCTGTCAGGTGGATGGATTATCTTGGCAAAGGAGAACTGCTCACTAACAGGGATGTATCCTTAACTGATATTTGCCCTATATCTTTGGATTGACGTATTTGTTTTAGCCTAAAGGCTCCAGTGATGGGGAAAACAGGGGACTGGAAGCTGGACAGCCTTGACCATTTCCCCATTTGATGGCGAACTGTGAGGAGCCATTGGTAAAACGTGAAGACCATCGCAGAGGAGTCACTATACAGCGTTTTTAACACAGTCATAAACATTTGGCGAAAAATCCCATACGTTCCGTAGTATACAGTGGTGGAAAAAAGTATTTAGTCAGCCACCAATTGTGCAAGTTCTCCCACTTAAAAAGATGAGAGAGGCCTGTAATTTTCATCATAGGTACACGTCAACTATGACAGACAAATTGAGATTTTTTTTCTCTCCAGAAAATCACATTGTAGGATTTTTTATGAATTTATTAGCAAATTATGGTGGAAAATATGTATTTGGTCACCTACAAACAAGCAACATTTCTGGCTCTCACAGACCTGTAACTTCTTCTTTAAGAGGCTCCTCTGTCCTCCACTCGTTACCTGTATTAATGGCACCTGTTTGAACTTGTTATCAGTATAAAATACACCTGTCCACAACCTCAAACAGTCACACTCCAAACTCCACTATGGCCAAGACCAAAGAGCTGTCAAAGGACACCAGAAACAAAATTGTAGACCTGCACCAGGCTGGGAAGACTGAATCTGCAATAGGTAAGCAGCTTGGTTGGAAGAAATCAACTGTGGGAGTAATTATTAGGAAATGGAAGACATACAAGACCACTGATAATCTCCCTCGATCTGGGGCTCCACGCAAGATCTCACCCCGTGGGGTCAAAATGATCACAAGAACGGTGAGCAAAAATAACAGAACCACACGGGGGGACCTAGTGAATGACCTGCAGAGAGCTGGGACCAAAGTAACAAAGCCTACCATCAGTAACACACTACGCCGCCAGGGACTCAAATCCCGCAGTGCCAGACGTGTCCCCCTGCTTAAGCCAGTACATGTCCAGTCCCGTCTGAAGTTTGCTAGAGTGCATTTGGATGATCCAGAAGAGGATTGGGAGAATGTCATATGGTCAGATGAAACCAAAATATAACTTTTTGGTAAAAACTCAACTCGTCGTGTTTGGAGGACAAAGAATGCTGAGTTGCATCCAAAGAACACCATACCTACTGTGAAGCATGGGGGTGGAAACATCATGCTTTGGGGCTGTTTTTCTGCAAAGGGACCAGGACGACTGATCTGTGTAAAGGAAAGAATGAATGGGGCCATGTATCGTGAGATTTTGAGTGAAAACCTCCTTCCATCAGCAAGGGCATTGAAGATGAAACGTGGCTGGGTCTTTCAGCATGACAATAATCCCAAACACACCGCCCGGGCAACGAAGGAGTGGCTTCGTAAGAAGCATTTCAAGGTCCTGGAGTGGCCTAGCCAGTCTCCAGATCTCAACCCCATAGAAAATCTTTGGAGGGAGTTGAAAGTCCATGTTGCCCAGCGACAGCCCCAAAACATCACTGCTCTAGAGGAGATCTGCATGGAGGAATGGGCCAAAATACCAGCAACAGTGTGTGAAAACCTTGTGAAGACTTACAGAAAACGTTTGACCTGTGTCATTGCCAACAAAGGGTATATAACAAAGTATTGAGAAACTTTTGTTATTGACCAAATACTTATTTTCCACCATAATTTGCAAATAAATTCATTAAAAATCCTACAATGTGATTTTCTGGATTTTTTTTCTCTCATTTTGTCTGTCATAGTTGACGTGTACCTATGATGAAAATTACAGGCCTCTCTCATCTTTTTAAGTGGGAGAACTTGCACAATTGGTGGCTGACTAAATACTTTTTTTCCCCCACTGTACCAGAGGTGGGAAAATTGGAGACGGTCAAAGGCCTCCTCCGCATCAATTGACAGAACTGCACAGGGGGGGATGGTATAGTAGATGTAATGTTTATTATATGTAGGAGACGTCTCAGATTGTCTGACGCCAATCTACGTTTGACAAAACCTGTTTGATCAGAATGAGCTCGTTTGGGTAAAATGGTTTCAAGGTGTTTAGCTAGAACCTTGGCCTACAATTTCATGTAACTGTTGATGAGGGAGAAAGGCCTTTGACTTGAACCGAGTTTGGTCTTTACCTTTTTTCATGTAACGGAGAGATAATTGCAGTATTAACATCCCTGTTGGAAAAAAAGCCCATTTGAATAGATGTTTGTACCATCTCTAATAATACCGGGCCAAGTTCAGAACAAAAGGTTAAATAGAATTCCGGTGGGATGCAATCCAGGGGATTTACCTCTGTTCATGTCTTTCAGTGCATTGTGTAGTTCATTGAGCGGTAACGGTGCATCTAGAGACTGTACATCATGGGAGGAAAGTTGCTGTTAATTCAGGCTCTCAAAAAGAGTCTCATGCTGTCTGGGGGATTTTATACTTCACAACTGTATCAGTTTTTCATATACATTTTTAAGCTGTAAATGATTGATGGTGAATCATGCAAGAGAACATCGTCAGACTGAATGGAAACAATGTCAGCAAGACTATCATTATTGCGTCATTTTCTAGCTAAGAGGAAGCTACGTCTATTACCATCCAGATAATCCATTTGTCTGACTATGAATTAGAAAATCTGCTCTCAATCTGAGTAATGAAATTAACTCCGATTCGATGATTGATAATTCTCTGCCACAGACAGTCAGGAGTGAAATAATGTCTCGCTTGGTTCTGTTTGTATCCGTATAGATTTGTCTATATGAGAACGGACAAGGTGCAATCAGAAAGATGTGATTATGCCCAGCCACATAACCGAGGGTGGGGAAAATAACATTGGAGTCACTCCACAATACTAACCTAAATGACAGAGTGAAAATATTCCAAAACATGCATCCACAATACTAACCTAAATGACAGAGTGAAAATATTCCAAAACATGCATCCTGTTGGCAATAAGGCACTAAAGAAAAGAGAGAAATGTAGTTTGTCCTGAATACAAAGTGTTATGTTTGGGGCAAATCCAACAAATCACTGAGTACCACTCTTCATATGTTCAAGCATGGTGGTGGCTGCACCATGTTATCGGTATGCTTGTCACCTGCAAGGACTAGGGATTTTTTTTTAGATAAAAATAAACCTAATAGCACTAAGCACAGGCAGAATCCTAGATGAAAACCTGGTTGTCTGCTTTCCAATAGACACTAGGAGACAAATTGTGTATTGGGTTATTCTGCAGGACAATATCCCAATACACAAGGCCAGATATACAGTGCATTCGGAAAGAATTCAGACCCCTTGACTTTTTCCACATTTTTGTTACATTACTGCCTTATCGTAAAATTGATTCAATAGTTTTCTTTAAATTGCTCTTAACTAGGCTACCTACTGCCTATTAAACCACATAGGAAGATAGTTTTATCACATGGAGGTTTCATTCAGGTCTTTGTTTAGTATTTAACTAAATACTTTGTTTGTCTTTAGCAGGAGGGAGACCAGACTCTCACTCTGACAGCAGGAAGAGTCCTTCAGGGGAACCAGACCCAGAGACATCCAAACCAGCAAGACCACACCACTGCTCTCAGTGTGGAAAGAGATTTATCCGGTTAGGACACCTGAAACAACATAAGAAAACGCACACAGGAGAGAAGCCTTACCACTGCTCCCAGTGTGGAATGACTTTTGCACGGTTAATGAACCTGGAAAGACATAAGCGAATACACTCCGGAGAGAAGCCTTACCACTGCTCCAAATGTGGCATGACTGTTACACGGTTAGTGAGTCTGAAAACGCATGAGAGAATACACACAGGTGAGAAGCCTTACAACTGTTCCCACTGTGGAAAGAGTTTTAGGTGCTTAGTGAGCCTGAAAACGCATGAGCGAATACACATACAAAAAAAGGAAAAGCCCTACCACTGCTCCCAGTGTGGACAGAGATTTAACTGGTTAAGTCATCTGAAGAAGCATGAAATAATACATACACAGGAGGAGAAGACATACCACTGCTCTCTTTGTGGAAAGACATTTTCACGGTCAGAGGACCTGAAATCACATGAGAGAATAGAGAGGCTGTGTTCTGACTTGTGTTTTTGACTGAGAATTTGTGTTGGTTAATGCCACATTAAATCATATTGTCTGTATGAATGTTTACTCACAAATAGGCCTACCTTAGTTTTTGTTTATTATTCTTAAGACATGATCACATCTAAAATCAGAATATATATTTTTTAATGTGTTTTTTGATGATTCATTTTCATTGATTGAATATAAGTATAGAATTGGATATTGGTATTTAAAAATGTGAATGATTAAATAGATTAATAGAATGTGCTATTCTTGGGTCTAACCTTGAAACCTCTTGAATTGTATATATGATTTGGATATTGCTAAATAAATTTGATTGGATATACAGTTGAAGTCGTTTTTCAAACACTCCACAAATGTCTTTTTAACAAACTATAGTTTTGGCAAGTCGGTTAGGACATCTACTTTGTGCATGACACAGGTAATTTTAAACTTGGAAAATTCCAGAAAATTATGTCATGGCTTTAGAAACTTCTGATCGGCTGACATCATTTGAGGCAATTGGAGGTGTACCTGTGGATGTATTTCAAGGCCCACCTTCAAACTCAGTGCCTCTTTGCTTGACATCATGGGAAAATCAAAAGAAATCAGCCAAGACCTCAGACAAAAAAATTGTAGACCTCCACAAGTCTGGTTCATCCTTGGGAGCAATTTCCAAACGCCTGATGGTACCACGTTCATCTGTACAAACAATAGTACGCAAGTATAAACACCATGGGACCACACAGCCATCATACCGCTCAGGAAGGAGACGCGTTCTGTCCTAGAGATGAACGTACTTTGGTGCGAAAAGTGCAAATCAATCCCAGAACAACAGCAAAGGACCTTGTGAAGATGCTGGAGGAAACAAGTACAAAAGTATCTATATCCACAGTAAAACGAGTCCTATATCGACATAACCTGAAAGGCCACTCAGCAAGGAAGAAGCCACTGCTCCAAAACCGCCATAAAAAACCCAGACTACGGTTTGCAACTGCACATGGGGACAAAGATCGTACTTTTTGGAGAAATGTCCCCTGGTCTGATGAAACAAAAATAGAACTGTTTGGCCATAATGACCATTGTTATGTTTGGAGGAAAATGGGGGAGCCTGCAAGCCGAAGAACACCATCCCAACCGTGAAGCACGTGGGTGGCAGCATCATGCTGTGGGGGTGCTTTGCTGCAGGAGGGACTGGTGCACTTCACAAAATAGATGGCATCATGAGGAAAGAAAATTATGTGGATATATTGAAGCAACATCTCAAGACATCAGTCAGGAAGTTAAAGCTTGGTTGCAAATGGGTCTTCCAAATGGATAATGACCCCAAGCATACTTCCAAAGTTGTGGCAAAATGGCTTAAGGACAACAAAGTCAAGGTATTGGAGTGGCCATCACAAAGCCCTGACCTCAATCCTATAGAAAATGTGTGGGCAGAACTGAAAAAGTGTGTGCGAGCAAGGAGGCCTACAAACCTGACTCAGTTACACCAGCTCTGTCAGGAGGAATGGGCCAAAATTCACCCATCTTATTGTGGGAAGCTTTTGGAAGGCTAACCAAAACGTTTCACCCAGGTTAAACAATTTAAAGGCAATACTACCGAATACTAATTGAGTGTATGTAAACTTCTGACCCACTGGGAATGTGATGAAAGAAATAAAAGCTGAAAGAAATCATTTTCTCTACTATTATTCTGACATTTCACATTCTTAAAATAAAGTGGTGATCCTAACTGACCTAAGACATGGAATTTTTTACTAGGATTAAATGTTAGGAATTGTGAAAAAAAAATGAGCTTAAATGAATTTAGCTAAGGTGTATGTAAACTTCAACTGTATGATTTGGATATTGTAAATGTAATTTGATTGGATACATGATCTGGATATTGCAAAATGTAAATGATTAAATTAGATCAAAGATTAGTAGATTGTGCATTTGTTGATTCTAACCTTGAAACCTCTTGAAATGTGTGTTTCTAGTCATCGAGCTAAACTTTCACCACCACATGAATGAATGAATCCCACCATGTCAGAGAAAACACAGCTGCTGATTGGAAGAAAAAAAAGGATTTGATTAATGCAAAAATTGTATCTGTAAAATACAATTAATATTTGTAACTGTGTTAGTGGTTGTTCATTATATACATCTACATGAAGTATTGTTACACCATATAGGAGCAGTATAGACCTAGTCTGTTCATTATATACAGTACCAGTCAAAAGTTTGGACACACCTACTCATTCAAGGGTTTTTCTTTATTTTTTACTATTTCCTACGTTGTAGAATAATAGTGAAGACATCAAAACTATGAAATAACACATATGGAATCATGTAGTAACGAAAAAAGTGTTAAACAAATCAAAATATGTTTTAGATTCTTCAAATAGCCACCCTTTGCCTTGATGACAGCTTTGCACACTCTTGGCATTCTCTCAACCAGCATCATGAGGTAGTCACCTGGAATGCATTTCAATAAACAGGTGTGCCTTCTTAAAAGTTAATTTGTGGAATTTCTTTCCTTGATGCGTTTGAGCCAATCAGTAGTGTTGTGTCAAGTTAAGGGGGGGTATACAGAAGATAGCCCTATTTGGTAAAAGACCAAGTCCATATTATGGCAAGAACAGCTCAAATAAGCAAAGAGAAACGACAGTCCATCATTACTTTAAGACATGAAGGTCAGTCAATACGGAACATTTCAATAACTTTCTTTAAGTGCAGTTGCAAAAACCATCAAGCGCTATGATGAAACTGACTTTCATGAGAACCGCCACAGGAATGGAAGACCGAGAGTTACCTCTGCTGCAGAGGATACGTTCATTTGAGTTACTAGCCGCATAAATTGCAGCCCAAAATAAATGCTTCACAGAGTTCAAGTAACAGACACATCTCAACATTAACTGTTCAGAGGGGACTGTGTGAATCAGGCCTTCATGGTCGAATTGCTGCAAAGAATCCACTACAGAACAGACTTGCTTGGGACAAGAAAAACAAGCAATGGACATTAGACCGGTGGAAATTTGTCCATTGGTCTGGAGTCCAAATTTGAGATTTTTGGTTCAAACCGCTGTGTCTTTGTGAGACTTGATGTGGGTGAACGGATGATCTCTGCATGTGTATTTCCCACCACAAAGCATGGAGGAGATGTTATGGTGTGGGGGTGCTTTGCTGGTGACAATGTCTGTGATTTATTTAGAATTCAAGGCACACTTAACCAGCATGGCTACCACAGCATTCTGCAACGATACGCCATCCCATCTGGTTTGGGCTTAGTGGGACTATCAGTTGTTTTTCAATAGGACAATGACCCAAAACTACTCCAGGCTGTGTAAGGACTATTTTACCAAGAAGGAGAGTGATGGAGTGCTGCATTAGATGACCAGCCAACAAGTGCTCAGCATATGTGGGAACTCCTTCAAGACTGTTGGAAAATCATTCCAGGTGAAGCTGGTTGAGAGAATGCCAAGAGTGTGCAAAGCTGTCATCAAGGCAAAGGGTGGCTTTATTTGAAGAATCTCAAATATAAAATATATTTTGATTTGTTTATCACTTTTTTTGCTTCCATATGTGTTATTTCATCGTTTTGATGTCTACACTATTATTCTACAATGTAAAAAAAAAAAATAGTAAAAAATAAATCAGTAGGTGTGTCCAAACTTTGGACTGGCACTGTATGTTATCTTGCTTTTTCAGAGGGGTTTGCGATATCAATAAGACAAGCTAACTTTGATAAAGAACCAAAAATAACTATTGATTTTCGGGTTCATTACTAAACGTCTTTTGTTGATGAGTTAAGACTAAATATTAATGATGAATTATTACACCCCCTGAAACTGTCTGAAACGTGTTAGAATCATAAGACTATAATCTGATAATGTAGCTTTAGTTAGTTACAATGAGGCAGTTGTCTTTATTTTTTTTGTAAGTTAGGCAGAAGTGCAAAACGATTGAAACCAATAACAGGAGACCGGTTCCAAAAAAACAGATGTTCTCACACAGGGGAAGGGGAGTGAAAGGCTTGCAGGATATTGTGAGAACAGCGATAACTATGTATGGGAATAGAGAGAAAAAAATGCAGCCTGCCCGAGCAAGGAGTAGGCTATGATAAGAACGTACGTGTGTGTGTGTGTGACCTGATGGTCAGGAGAGCAGAGGATAACCACATGAGCTGCCGAGCAAGGAGTAGACTATGATAAGAACGTACGTGTGTGTGTGTGTGTGACCTGATGGTCAGGAGAGCAGAGGATAACCACATGAGCTGCCGAGCAAGGAGTAGACTATGATAAGAACGTACGTACGTACGTACGTGCGTGCGTAAGTGCGTGCGTGCGTGCGTGCCTGTGTGTGTGACCTGATGGTCAGGAGATCAGAGGATAACCACATGAGCTAAACCCAGGTGTGAGTTCATAAGATGTGTACAGTGGAAACATACAGTGGAAACATACAGTGGAAACATACAGCCCGGTGTACTGTCCAGCCCACAGCGGGGTGGGATATTTCCTCTGACGTGTGTGTATAAAAAATATTGTACATCCATTTTGTGGCAGAGCGCTCTCATGAATACATTATTTAGCAGACACTCTTATCCAGAGCGACTTACAGTTAGTGCATACATTATTCTTTTTCATTTTCATACTGGCCCCCCGTGGGAAACGAACCCACAACCCTGGCATTGCAAACGCCATGCTCTACCAACTGAGCTACCTCCCTGCCGGCCATTCCCTCCCCTACCCTGGACGACGCTGGGCCAATTGTGCGCCGCCCCATGGGTCTCCCGGTTGCAGCAGAGCCTGGATTCGAATCAGGATCTCTAGTGGCACAGCTAGCACTGCCTTAGACCACTGCGCCACTCGGGAGGTTATAAAAGGCAGAAAGGGGTCTTTGTTTAATTCATTATTTAAACTAGAGATTTACAACCTCTGGTAATTATTCAAAGATTTGAGAAGTAGTTGACTTCAACCATTGAGATAACAAAATTCTCGTGACAATGAGTCAATTAGACCATGTCCATTTCAAGCTTCTATATATATTTTTGTAATGTATTCCCCCTCAGAATATTTAGTAAACTGGCTCCCTCACCAAATTAATTACTTAAAAATCATACAATGTGATTTTCTGGATTTTTGTTTTAGATTCCGTCTCTCACAGTACCTATGATTAAAAAAAAGTAGGAAAACCTGCAAAATCGGCAGTGTATCAAATACTTGTTCTCCCCACTGTACAAATACATGACAGAGTACAGCACAGTTATAGACAAGAACACCATAAGATAATATTACATTAAACAAAAAATAAAAATGTCACTGCATAGAGAAAAGTACTGGTAAGAAGTAAAAGAAAACATGAGATCTGTTTGTTTTGCAATGATTTCTGACAGAATAAACATAGTAGTGAATGTTTTACTAAAATTCGTTATCCACTCCAGTCAGCAGATGGCGATGTGAGTCTTTCAGGTGATTCTTCTTGCGTGACGTATAATCTAGTGGACGGGACGCTTCTTCATCAACAACACTGTTACTGATTCAACCTCCTCGCTAGCCAACATAAAACCGAAATATTGACGTTTCTTTGGCAATTTTTACGTATATTAATCTCAGTGTTTTAAACACTATTCTGTTTAAGTATCTACTGGTTTACTTAAATGTAATTTGCTTGTTAACTTTGTAAAATAACGTGTTAAGATTGATACTGAGCCTAGCACTAGGCTAGTGGCTAATGCTAGCTAGCTAACATCCCCGACCATGAGCTCACTAAGCTACTCCCCTCCTGCTAAAGAAGAAGAGGTCTGCTGGACTGAGAAAGAAGCTCTGGGACTGAACATTATCATAAAAGAAGAAGAGGAGGACGCTTTCAGAATAAAACAGGAGGAAGAGGAGGCTATAACATTGAAAGAGGAGGCGGATGTTACAGTGAAGGAAGAGAAAGAACCTTTTGGAGTGAAAGAGGAAGAGGAGGCCATCTCAATAAAAGAGGAGGAGGAAGACGTATTGGGAGATGAAGAGGAGACAGAAGATCTGATTAACACCAGTGAGTATTGGCTTAAACAGGGACACAAACTCAACACTTGTTGAACTAATGTGTCTGTTTTAAAAAAAATCTAATCCGCAAAGCGGACAACTCAGACGGAACCGTGGAATTCAGACATTAAAACCAGGGATGTAGTGGACTGTAAACACCGTTTTATTTTGTGAAACAGCGTTTACCCTCTTATTGTTGCGTTCCCTGCGTTGATCAAAACTCAGAACGTTTTATATTCTTGATCCGAGCTCTAATTGCGCCTCTTTGCGAATGAGTGGAATCATGAACAGTTGTTTGTTCGCATCGCAGTGCTAGCTGTGCCACTAGAGATCCTGGTTCGAATCCAGGCTCTGTCGTAGCCGGCCGCGAACGGGAGACCCATGGTGGCGGCGCACAATTGGCCCAGCGTCGTCCAGGGTAGGGGAGGGAATGGCCGGCAGGGATGTAGCTCAATTGGTAGAGCATGGCGTTTGCAACGCCAGGGTTGTGGGTTCGATTCCCACGGGGGCCAGTATGAAAAAATAATAATGTATGCACTCACTAACTGTAAGTCGCTCTGGATAAGAGCGTCTGCTAAATGACTAAAAATGTAAAAATGTTATGTTCGCCTGCGCCTCCGCGGATTTTCCTTGTTAGCAGCACATCGCGTTTCTTTTTACCCCCGCTACGTTAGTTTTAGCAGCACATTCACCATTCCACCCTCTCGCGAGTCGCGGCACTGAGACGTGAAACGAACTTCCCCAGCTCGGAGTCGGGCTCAGCAGACCAACCGCATAGACGCTGCTGACAGACTAGTGGGTTTGCGAGATTCCGGACATAAAAGTATTTTTGTAAATAATTGGACACAAAATAATCTGAAACACAACCAGAACAAACAGCAAATGCATCCAACAAGTTTGTACAGTCACAAGCTTAATGTAGTCATTGCGCGCTAGGAATATGTGTAACATTACGTTGGGAGTAGGAAGCAAATGCAGTTAGTGAGTTTAATGACGAAGAACATGGAACGATACAAATCCAAAACAATTGTATTTGCCACGTGCGCCGAATACAACAGGTGTAGACCTCACAGTGAAATGCTTACTGACAAGCCCTTAACCAACAATGCAGTTTTAAGAGTAAAGTAAAAAATAGATAAGTAAAAAATAAAAAAATAATTAAAGAGCTGCAGTAAAATAAAATACCAGTAGGGAGGTTATATACAGGGGGTACCAGTACAGAGTCAATGTGCGGGGGCACCGGTCAGTCGAGGTAATTGAGGTAATATGTACATGTGGGTAGAGTTAAAGTGACTATGCATAGATAATAAACAGAGCAGCATCAGCGTAAAAGACTGGGGGACAATGTAAATAGTCTGGGTAGCCATGATAGGAAATAACCTGGAAGTATAAACAATATTGCCTGGTGGGGGATAACAACAGAGCGCTAGGGGAAGTCATCAGGGAGGTGATGAAGTACAGGTGTTCCTGTCATTTGTGGGGGGCGAGTTAGAAGAGCCCCTGGTGAGGGTTGGTCTTGAAGAGCCCCTGGTGAGGGTTGGTCTTGAAGAGCCCCTGGTGAGGGTTGGTCTTGAAGAGCCCCTGGTGAGGGTTGGTCTTGAAGAGCCCCTGGTGAGGGTTGGTCTTGAAGAGCCCCTGGTGAGGGTTGGTCTTGAAGAGCCCCTGGTGAGGGTTGGTCTTGAAGAGCCCCTGGTGAGGGTTGGTCTTGAAGAGCCCCTGGTGAGGGTTGGTCTTGAAGAGCCCCTGGAGAGGGTTGGTCTTGAAGAGCCCCTGGTGAGCGTTGGTCTTGAAGAGCCCCTGGTGAGCGTTGGTCTTGGGGGCTCCGGCTCGAAATGGACAACAGCCGTCCACCATTATAATGGGAGGTTCCATGGTTAGATCGGTGGAAGTCCAAAATACCCCCATACAACTGGTTTTCCTGGAGCTAGGGGGTATTGGATTCATCAGAAGTCATGCCCACCGTCTAGAAACAGATTCCTGCTCTGAAAACTGTTGTGTTGCATACTGGGTCTAATGATATTATGCAAATCTGAACTCTATAAAGCTAAGAGACAATTTCTTACAGCTCTTGCAGAATGCTCAGAAATTATCAGAACATATAATTGTCTCGGGCCCAATTCCATCTCCTCGCCGTTGTGGGACTGAGTGTTTTTGCAGTCTTTGGTCTCTTCACCAGTGGTTAAATGCGTCTGACCAAGGACTTGGGCATGTCCCTTCGTCGACAGGTTTGACTCCTCCTGGAATAGGCCTGGCTACTTTGTGGAAGACGGAATTCACCTGGGTGAAAATGGCTCCCGGGTGTTGTCGTCATACATTGGGAAAGGTTATTGGTCAGCTAAATTGATGTGAGGGCAATATTAGCATTACATGCAAGTCATTTTTTACCATCTCCTCATTGGTCACTGTGAGAGTTCCACGTGTTGTATCTGAAAGGGGTGACATGCCTAATGGTGCTAAGCGGAGAAATGTAATTGCTATTCCTACTTTGTCTTTTCCTAATAGGTATAATCCAATCTTTGAGTCTCCTGTTGTTCTGAATTCTCAAAGTAATCTGACTTGTATTGAAACTGTGTGATTTTTAGAAAATATTTGAAATTTTTACATCTTAACATTCGTGGTTTATCACCTAAAAATGGATCATGTCCAAGATCTGGACCTCTCAGGCAGACCCTGATATTTTGTATTGTAATCTGAAACCTGGTTAACAGATGAAACCCTGGACTCTGAGGTTGCTATGGTTACAATGTGTTTAGGGCTGATAGGAAAGACTAAAGGTGGTGGTGTTGCTATTTACACAAATCATCTTCTGTCTGTGTCTCTGTTAAAGGCGACCTCCAGTCCTCAACTATTTGAAGTGTTCTGGCTTTAAGTCTTCAGTTGGGTTCAAACTAAAAAAAGAACAGTTGTAGGAATCTATCGTCCACCCTCTGCCAGGAAGTGTGTACTAAAGGAACTCACTGATTTAATTGCCATTTTTACTACCCCAGAGGTGTTGATCGCTGGAGATTTTAATCTTTCATGGGGAACGCAGGATGCTGACTGTTTTTAGAGGATTTTTGTACTAGTCTACATTTGTCCCAGCTGATTACAAAAGCCCACTCGTCCAAACTTAAAGGACCCTACGAAGTCGACTTTTGATTGACCTCTTATTTACAAATACTCCAGAGAAATATGCTGGGAGGTGGGTATTTGCTTTGGATATTAGTGACCACTGTCCCATTGTATGTGTCAGGGATATATATGGATGCCTAGATCCAAACCTTGTTTTATCAACAAGAGGAATTTATTCAGAGTATTCAGACACCTTGACTTTTTCCAAAATTTGTTACGTTACTGCCTTATTCTAAAATTGATGTAATTTTTTTATTGCTCTTAACCGTTAGTCTACCTACCACCCATTAAACAACATAGGAAGATAGTTTAATCACACAGAGGTTTCATTCAGGTCTCTGTTTAGTATTTAACTAAATACTTTGTTTGTCTTTAGCAGGAGAGCGACCAGACTCTCACTCTGACAGACGGAAGAGTCCATCAGGGGAACCAGACCCAGAGACGTCCAAACCAGCGAGACGACACTACTGCTCCCAGTGTGGAATTTTTTTTTTCCGATTACAACACCTGAAATCACATGAGAGAATACACACAGGAGAAAAGCCTTACCACTGTTCCCAGTGTGGAAAGAGTTTTACTCAGTTAGAGAGCCTGAAAAGACACAAGCGAATACACTCTGGAGAGAAGCCATACCACTGCTCCAAATGTGGAATTACTTTTGCATGGTTAGAGAGTCTGAAAACGCACAAGAGGACACACACAGGAGAGAAGCCTTACTGCTGTTCCCACTGTGGAAAGAAATTTAGTTGGTTAGTGAGCCTGAAAACGCATGAGAGAATACACACAGGAGAGAAGCCTTACTGCTGTTCCCACTGTGGAAAGAGTTTTAGGGGGTTAGGGAGCCTGAAACTGCATGAGAAAGCACACACACGAGAGAAGTCTTACCCCTGTTCCCATTGTGGAAAGAGTTTTAGGTGGTTAGGGACCCTGAAAACGCATGAGCGAATACACACACAAAAAAAGGAAAAGCTCTACCAATGTTCCCTGTGTGGAAAGAGTTTTACCCAGTTAGAAGCCCTGAATACGCATGACAGGACACACAAAGGAGAGGATAAGCCCTACCACTGCTCCCAGTGCGGAAAGAGATTTAACTGGTTAAGGCACCTAAATAAGCATGAAAGAATACATACACAGGAGGAGAACACATACCACTGCTCTCTTTGTGGAAAGACATTTTCCCAGTCAGAGGACCTGAAATCACATGAGAGAATAGAGAGGCTGTGTTCTGACTTGTGTTTTTGACTGAGAATTTGTGTTTTGGTTAGTCCTCATGAAATCAAATTGTATATATGAAACCAAATGAAGTTTACTTTTGCTTTGGTTTTTTTCATTTCTAAAATCAGATGAAATATTTTTAAATGTGTATTTGGTTTTGATTATGAGCTTTGTTTGATTTGATACAAGGATAAACACTCTGATGTTGTTCATCATAAGATTTTCATATTGCAAAATGTAAATGATTATATAAGTAAGTAAGTAGCCTTGCACAATTAAGAGTGTTATACATTTTCATAACATTACAATACTGTGAAGAGACCTCTGGTGGCATGTCTTCTGGGGTGTGCATGGGTGTCTGAGCTGTGTGCCAGTAGTTGAAACAGACAGGTCGATGCATTCAACATGTCAATTCCTCTCATAAATACAAGTAGTGATGAAGTCAATCTCTCCTCCACTTTGAGCCAGGAGAGATTGACATGCAAATTATTAATGTTAGCTCTCTTTGTATATCCAAGGTCCAGCCGTGCTGCCCTGTTCTGAGCCAATTACAATTTTCCTAAGTCCCTCTTTGTGGCACCTGACCACACGACTGAACAGTAGTCTAGGTGCGACAAAACTATTGCCTGTAGGACCTGCCTTGTTGATAGTGTTGATAAGAATACATTGCAGCACTTTATTATAGACAGAATTCTCCACATCCTAGCTACTGTTGTATCAATATGTTTTGACCATGACAGTTTACAATCCAGGGTTACTCCAAGCTGTTTAGTCTCCTCAACTTGCTCAATTTCCACATTATTCTTTACAAGATTTAGTTGAGGTTTAGGGTTTAGTGAATGATTTGTCCCAAATACAATGCTTTTAGTTTTTGAACAATTTAGGACTAACTTATTCCTTGCCACCCACTCTGAAACTAACTGCAGCTCTTTGTTAAGTGTTGCAGTCATTTCAGTCGCTGTAGTAGCTGATGTGTATAGTGTTGAGTCATCCGCGTACATAGACACACTGGCTTTACTCAAAGCCAGTGGCATGTCGTTAGTAAAGATTGAAAAAAAGTAAGGGGCCTAGACAGCTGCCCTGGGGAATTCCTGATTCTACTAGAGTGTGATGAGCCAAGTAAAGCACCCCCGGCCAAACCCTCCCCTAACCCGGACCACGCTGGGCCAATTGTGTGCCACCCTATGGGACTCCCGGTCACGGCCAGTTATGACACAGCCTGGGAACGAACCCGGGTCTGTAGTGACGCCTCAAGCACTGCGATGCAGAGCCTTAGACTGCTGCGACACTCTGGAGGCCCACAGCCTTATTCTAAAATTGATTAAATCGTTTTTTCCCCCCCTCATCAATCTACACACAATACCCCATAATGACAAAGCAAAAACAGGTTTTTATAAATTTTTGCACATTTATATATACACAAAATACCTGAAATATCACATTTACATAAGTATTCAGACCCTTTACTCAGTACTTTGTTGAAGCACCTTTGGCAGCGATTACAGCCTCAAGTCTTCTTGGTTATAACTCTACAAAATTGGCACACCTGTATTTGGGGAGTTTCTCCCAATCCTCTCTGCAGATCCTCTCAAGCTCTGTCAGGTTGGATGGGGAGCGTTACTGCAAAGCTATTTTCAGGTCTCTCCAGAGATGTTTGATCGGGTTCAAGCCCGGGCTCTGGCTGGGCCACTCAAGGACATTCAGAGACTTGTCTCGAAGCAACTCCAGCGTTGTCTTGTCTGTGTGCTTAGGGTCGTTGTCCTGTTGGATGGTGAACCTTCGCCCCCAGTCTGAGGTCCTGAGCGCTCTGGAGCAGGTTTCATCAAGGATCTCTCTGTACTTTGCTCCGTTCATCTTTCCCTCGATCCTGACTAGTCTCAGAGTCACTGCCGCTGAAAAACATCCCCACAGCATGACGCTGCCACCACCATGCTTCACTGTAGGGATGGTGCAAGGTTTCCTCCATACGTGACGCTTGGCATTCAGGCCAAAGAGTTCAATCTTGGTTTCATCAGACCAGAGAATCTTGTTTCTCATGGTCTGAGAGTCCTTTAAGTGCCTCTTGGCAAACTCCAAGCGGGCTGTCATGTGCCTTTTTACAGAGGAGTGGCTTCCAACCGGCTTCACAACGGCAGACCACCTGTAATCACACCAGCCCAGGACCTCCACATCCGGCTTCTTCAACTGCGGGATTGTCTGAGACCAGCCACCAGGACAGCTGATGAAACTGATGTCCGTAATGAAGCCCTTTTTGTTGGGCAAAACTCATTCTGATCGGCTGGGCCTGGTTCCGCAGTGGCTGTGCCCCTGCCCAGTCATGTGAAATCCATAGATTAGGGCCTAATGAATTTATTTACATTGACTGATTTCCTTATATGAACTATAACTCAGTAAAATCGTTGAAATTGTTACATGTTGGGATTTATATTTCTTGACCAGTATAGAAGTGTTCAGAAACATCTTCTATTCTTACTGACAATAAAATTGACTCCAATATGTTATTCGCCAATTACGGCCTATTGGGCAAAACACACAACCAAAACAAACTTCAAATGCATCCAACACGTTTTTTAGACTCAAAAAGCTTGATGTAGTCAATGAGTGCGAGGAATATGGGTACCAGACTTTCGACTACTTTAATACACTATAAATTAATTTTGTCCAACTCATCATGACTTTAAATGGGCGGGACAAGATCCATAGAGTGCTTTCATTTTTATTTTTTTTACGGTAAAACAGATATGTATGATAACGTTCTTAAATAAAAAGGTGCCGTTCTGTAATTTAGCTTCACTGTCTAAATACACATGGAGGGGAGTGTATCAAAACTCTGTCTTTGCGCATTTTCCCTGTTTGTGTGTGTGTTAATCAAGTGCTATTTGCATTTTCTCTGTTGTTTACGTTTGCATATGTTATCTTGAGAGGGGTTGCGTTATCAATAAGACGGCTAACTTTGATAAAGAACCAAAAATAACTATTGATTTTCGGGGTTCATTACTGAACGTTTTTGGTTGTTGAGTCAATTAGACCATTTAGTCCATTTCAAGCTTCTATATACACTGCTCAAAAAAATAAAGGGAACACTAAAATAACACATCCTAGATCTGAATGAATGAAATAATCTTATTAAATGCTTTTTTTCTTTACATAGTTGAATGTGCTGACAACAAAATCACGCAAAAAATTATCAATGGAAATCAAATGTATCAACCCATGGAGGTCTGGATTTGGAGTCACCCTCAAAATTAAAGTGGAAAACCACACTACAGGCTGATCCAACTTTGATGTAATGTCCTTAAAACAAGTCAAAATGAGGCTCGGTAGTGTGTGTGGCCTCCACGTGCCTGTATGACCTCCCTACAACGCCTGGGCATGCTCCTGATGAGGTGGCGGATGGTCTCCTGAGGGATCTCCTCCCAGACCTGGACTAAAGCATCCGCCAACTCCTGGACAGTCTGTGGTGCAATGTGGCGTTGGTGGATGGAGCGAGACATGATGTCCCAGATGTGCTCAATTGTCCATAGCATCAATGCCTTCCTCTTGCAGGAACTGCTGACACACTCCAGCCACATGAGGTCTAGCATTGTCTTGCATTAGGAGGAACCCAGGGCCAACCGCACCAGCATATGGTCTCACAAGGGGTCTGAGGATCTCATCTCGGTACCTAATGGCAGTCAGGCTACCTCTGGCGAGCACATGGAGGGCTGTGCGGCCCCCCAAATAAATGCCACCCCACACCATGACTGACCCACCGCCAAACCGGTCATGCTGGAGGATGTTGCAGGCAGCAGAACGTTCTCCACGGCGTCTCCAGAATCTGTCACGTCTGTCACGTGCTCAGCGTGAACCTGCTTTCATCTGTGAAGAGCACAGGGCGCCAGTGGCGAATTTGCCAATCTTGGTGTTCTCTGGCAAATGCCAAACGTCCTGCACGGTGTTGGGCTGTAAGCACAACCCCCACCTGTGGACGTCAGGCCCTCATACCACCCTCATGGAGTCTGTTTCTGACCGTTTGAGCAGACACATGCACATTTGTGGCCTGCTGGAGGTCATTTTGCAGTGCTCCTCCTGCTCCTCCTTGCACAAAGGCAGAAGTAGCAGTCCTGCTGCTGGGTTGTTGCCCTCCTACGGCCTCCTCCACGTCTCTTGATGTACTGGCCTGTCTCCTGGTAGCGCCTCCATGCTCTGGACACTACGCTGACAGACACAGCAAACCTTCTTGCCACAGCTCGCATTGATGTGCCATCCTGGATGAGCTGCACTACCTGAGCCACTTGTGTCGGTTGTAGACTCCGTCTCATGCTACCACTAGAATGAAAGCACCGCCAGCATTCAAAAGTGACCAAAACATCAGCCAGGAAGCATAGGAACTGAGAAGTGGTCTGTGGTCACCACCTGCAAAACCAGTCCTTTATTGAGGGGTGTCTTGCTAATTGCCTATAATTTCCACCTGTTGTCTATTCCATTTGCACAACAGCATGTGACATGTATTGTCAATCAGTGTTGCTTCCTAAGTGGACAGTTTGATTTCACAGAAGTGTGATTGACTTGGAGTTACATTGTGTTGTTTAAGTGTTCCCTTTATTTTTTTTGAGCAGTGTATATTTTTGTAATGTATTCCCCCTCAGAATATTTAGTAAACTGACTCCCTCATTGATTCTGCTTTATTTTCTAAGTGTATTTAGTTTATTAGGGTCCCCTAATCTATTGCTCATGTAGCAGCTCCTCATCCTGGGGTACACATAAAACATACAGTGGGGAGAACAAGTATTACAGGTAATGAGTGGAGAACAGGGGGGCTTCTTAAAGAAAAACTAACAGGTCTGTGAGAGCCGGAATTCTTACTGGTTGGTAGGTGATCAAATACTTATGTCATGCAATAAAATGCAAATTAATTACTTATAAATCATACAATGTGATTTTCTGGATTTTTGTTTTAGATTCCGTCTCTCACAGTTGAAGTGTACCTATGATAAAAATGACAGACCCCTCTACATGCTTTGTAAGTAGGAAAACCTGCAAAATCGGCAGTGTATCAAATACTTGTTCTCCCCACTGTACAAATACATGACAGAGTACAGCACAGTTATAGACAAGAACACCATAAGATAATATTACATTAAACAAACAAAACAAAAATGTCACTTTATAGAGAAAAGTACTGGTAAGAAGTATGTGAAAACAACATGAGATCTGGTTGTTTTGCGATGATTTCTGACAGAATAAACATAGTAGTGAATATTTTACTAAACTTCGTTATCCACTCCAGTCAGCAGATGGAGATGTGAGTCTTTCAGGTGATTCTTCTTGCGTGACGTATAATCTAGTGGACGAGACGCTTCTTCATCAACAACACTGTTACTGATTCAACCACCTCGCTAGCCAACATAAAACCGAAATATTGACGTTTCTTTGGCAATTTTTACGTATATTAATCTCAGTGTTTTAAACACAATTCTGTTTAAGTATCTACTGGTTACTTGAATGTAATTTGCTTGTTAACTTTGTTTTTAAAAAACGTGTTAAGATTGATACTGAGCCTAGCACTAGGCTAGTGGCTAATGCTAACAAGCTAACATCCCCGACCATGAGCTCACTAAGCTACTCCTCCCCTGCTAAAGAAGAAGAGGTCTGGTGGACGGAGAAAGAAGCTCTGGGGCTGAACATTGTCGTAAAATTAGAAGAGGAGGACGCTTTCAGAATAAAACAGGAGGAAGAGGAGGCTATAACATTGAAAGAGGAAGATGAGGGTGTTACACTGAAAGAAGAGAAAAAAACATTTGGAGTAGAAGAGGAGGCTATCATATTGAAAGAGGAGGAGGATGTTACAGTGAAAGAAGAGAAAGAACCTTTTGGAGTGAAAGAGGAAGAGGAGGCCATCTCAATAAAAGAGGAGGAGGAAGACGTATTGGGAGATGAAGAGGAGACAGAAGATCTGATTAACACCAGTGAGTATTGGCTTAAACAGGGACACAAACTCAACACTTGTTGATCTAATGTGTCAGTTTTTTAATCAAATCCGCAAAGCGGACAACTCAGACGGAACCGTGGAATTCAGACATTAAAACCAGGGATCTAGTGGACGGTAAATACCGTTTTATTTTGTGAAACAGCGTCTACCCTCTTATTATTGCGTTCCCTGCGTTGATCAAAACTCAGAACGTTTTATATTCTTGATCCGAGCTCTAATTGCGCCTCTTTTGCAAATGAGTGGAATCATGAACAGGTTTTTGTTCGTTATGTTCGCCTGCGCCTCCGCGGATTTTCCTTGTTAGCAGCACATCGCGTTTCATTTTACCCCCGCTACGTTAGTTTTAGCAGCACATTCACCACTCCACCCTCTCGCGAGTCACGGCACTGAGACGTGAAACGAACTTCCCCAGCTCGGAGTCGGGCTCAGCAGACCAACCGCAGAGACGCTGCTGACAGACTAGTGGGTTTGTGAGTGTAAAAATGGGTTGCCAGGACCGGTGGTTAGTAGACTGGCGACGTCGAGCGCCGGAGAGGAGGAGCGGAAGTAGACGTGACAATATGGGACCAAATACTTCCATTTTACTACTTTAATACACATAAGTGAATTTGTCCCAATACTTTTGGTCCCCTAAAATGGGATGGGGGGAGGGAACTATGTAGAAAAATTGCTGTACTTTCTAAACGGTTCACCTGATGTGGATGAAAATATCCTCAAATTAAAGTCCAGGAGTAGGGAAAAACCAAAGTGCTGGAGTCAGAGCCAAAACAACAAAAAATGTGTCACTGTCCCAATACTCACTGTATACGTAATGTGGATAGGAAGCTGTTGAAAATTAGATCTGTATGTGAATTCATATCTAAACCTGCAATAGGAAAAATATTTGTAGAGAATCGGAGGGGAATAAAATAGGAAGGTATTGAAAGTTAGACCTATCACAATACATATGCTTATAAAGCCAGGGAAGTGGTCAACTGGAATTCTAATGAATGTAGCATCGATGGGGGGGTCAGTGACTATACATTATGGCAGGCAACTCTGTTCCTGGAGAGCTGCAGGTACTGCAGGTATTGTGTTCCAACTAGGCGCCACACCTGACCAACTGAGCTAATTGATCAGTTCAATGATTACCTAAATTCAACACACCTGGTCTTCCGGGTCGTTTAACTAAAAAACATGACGTGCCTGTGGCTATAACGATTAGTTACCGGAGTGTAACTCCAGTTCTATGAGTGGAGCTCCGCCCCATAGGGGAGCTCTGCTCCTAGTGGTTTACCCTCTGCCCTACGGCAGCAGCAGCCTGAGACAAAATTATGCACACACCTACAGCCAATAGGAGTACAGGTGTCCCTATAAGAGGGGATGCCTCCCCTCAATCAGCCTCCCGAGATATTTTTCTTCAGCGAGACTAGAGAGGGTCGGCAGGGCCTTAAGTCCTATGGGGCTCCGCTCCACTCATAGAACTGGAGTTACACTCCGGTAACTAATCGTTCTATATCGTGGAGCTCCGCCCCATAGGGGAGCTCTGCTCCTAGTGGTTTAAGGCGGAGCGTAGCGCTCCAAAATGTACTCCCTGCCGAACCTAACACTTCCCATCGAAACGAGAAAGTCAGGCCTAGCAATGGCTGCAACCGAGTCCCGCAGTACTGCAACTAAAAACCCCTACGGGCGTCACAATATACCGCGTCATCGGTTAAAGACCCGCCCCACCTAGTCCAATGGCAATGCCAATGACTAGTGGGCAGATCACCAGAATAGAAGCCATACTAATCTGTACTAGCAGATAGATGTGCCTCAATATCCTGTGAAAACACTACCGACCACTAATGGAATGACACCAAGTGTCACTCTACATTGTAAACGCGGTAGACCGCCTCACTCACTCAATGGAATCCCAGAGATTAGTGGGTAGGAACAAAAACATGAGTCATACTAACTGAACAAGCAGATAGATGACCTCACATTCTGTTAATCAACGCATGCCTCTACTGTACTGACCCTGTCAGTCAGGATTCATGCCACAAAATATGTTTTCCTATCCAAAGCGGACCTGATGGAAAACCCTGTCCATAGTCCTGCTTTTCCCTCTCTTCCTAGCTCAAGATCTCCCTTCAGCTATGCTGAGTACAGACCGAGCCAAAGAGTTAGAAAACACATCTGTCAAAAAAGACGTCTTCCTAACCAAAGCGGACCTGATGGAAACCTGTGTCCACAGTCCTGCTTCTCCTCTCTTTCTTGCTCAAGATCTCCCTTCAGCCACGCTGAGTACAGATTGAGCCAGAGAATTAGAAGACATATCTAAGAGATAGAAACGGATAAATGGAGACGGCGTCGACCAGGATGCTGCTCTACAGATATCCTCTACTCCTGTTCCTCTGAAAAGGGCAGTAGAAGCCGCTACTCCACGAGTGGAGTGAGCTCTGATACCCTGAGGCAATTGCCGCCCGCTGCCTCATAAGCTGTCTCAATGCCTTCACAAAGCCAATGAGACAACCTCTGTTTTGAAAGTGGTCTACCTAGTGCAGCCGCACCGTGACACACAAACAACTGAGGCGATGACCTAATCGCTGCTGTGCGCTCAACGTAACACGCCAAAGCGCGTACCGGGCACAGGCGATGGAGCTTTTCCTCACTCCTCTCTCTATGAGGAGGAGGAGAAAAAGCCCACAGCTCCACGGTCTGTGACCTATATGAACTCTTAATAACCTTCGGCACAAATGCCGGGTTAGGACGTAACACTGCTCTGCTCAGGTCACCATTGATGGCCAAGCAGTCAGGTCTCGTCGAAAGAGCACACAAATCACTGACCCGCTTAGCTGTAGTCAAAGCGAGCAACAGTGCTGTCTTTATAGACAGCATCTTGAGGGGTATTTGATTCAATGGCTCGAACGGCGACTTACATAGCGCTTCGAGTACCAAAGCCAAATCCCACTGAGGAAGCGTGACTCTAGGTGTTGGCCTAAGTCGCCGCGTTCCTAATAGGAAGCGTTTCACTAGAGGGTGGCTAAAGACATTGTCTCTGCCAAAACCCTCATGACAAGCTGAAATCGCTGCTGCAAACACTCTAATCGTGGCAGGCGATTTTTGCTTATCAAACATGAGCTGTAGAAAAGAGAGAATACTCTCCACCTGACAGCTCATGGGGTCTACACCTTGTGTGACACACCATCGTGAAAACACGTTCCATCTACTGGCATACATCTTAGAAGTGGAACTGGCACGTGAACCCTGTATGGTCCTGATCACTGCATCAGATAACCCATGGCGCTCTAGCCTGTCCCTCTCAGCAGCCAGGCCTTCAGTGGTTGGTCCGATTATGGGCAACTTCCCTATCGTGCCTTCCGCCTGAGACAACGCGTCCCGTCGATGTGGAATTGGCCAAGGTGGCGCAATCAACATCTGACTCATCTCCGCAAACCAAGGAGCCCCCGGGCGATCGGGCGCTATCAGTATCACTGACAGCCCCCCTGACCTCACCCTGGCTAGCAGTGGGAGAATGCAGGACAGCGGAGGGAATGCATACAGGAGAACTCTCGGCTACGGTTGGTGCACAAAGGCATCCCTTCCCAGTGGCGGTTCGTCCTGTTCCCTCAGAGAGAACCACAGAGGACATTGCGCGTTCACGCGTGACGCGAATAGGTCCACCTCGGCTCTCCCGAATTGTTCCCAAATCTGGAGAACAATGTCTGGATGCAGACACCACTCGTCGTCTCGAGGACCCCCTCTTGACATGAGGTCTGCTCCTACGTTCAAGTAGCCCGGAATGTGTGCTGCTCTCAATGAGCGAAGGTGCTCGTGAGCCCACAGCCACAATTCCTCTGCCGCCCGATGGAGAGCAGGAGACCTGACTCCTCCCTGGCGATTTATGTGGGCTACTGTGGTCTGGTTGTCTGACCAGACCAGCACATCGCGACCCCGAAGGGTAGACGCGAAGTGGGTCAGAACCAGTCGAACCGTTTCCAACTCCAGGAGGTTGATGTGACGACCTGATTGAGGCCACACACCTCCTATCGCTTGTGTCTGACATGTCCCTCCCCATCCCGTCAGGGACGCATCCGTGAATACTGGGATGTGAGAGGACACCTTTCCTATCGGGACTCCGTGCGTGGGAACGCGCGAGTTTCTCCAATAGTTTAGGTCTGCACTGAGCGAGAGGGGAACCACCACCAACCGATGACGTTGACGCAATGGGTCTAGTCTTAGTTGGGCGAACCATCGCTGCATCCTGCGCATATGCAGGAGTCCCAGCGGAACCACAGAGTGGGCTGACGACATGAGACCCAAAAGTGACATGATCGACAGCGCCGTCACCGTGTGATTCGGACGACACTTCCTTAGGGCTAGCAACAAGGCTACCCTTCGGGGGTCCGAGATTCGGGCCCTCATCCTCACAGTGTCTAGCTGTATCCCCAGGTAGACAATCTGATGAGTGGGCCAGGGCGCGCTCTTTTTCCAATTCACAGCAAACCCCAGACTTGTGAGATGCTTCACTGTCTGTGTTGTGTGAGTGATCGCCAGCTCTGCCGACGGGGCGAGAACCAGTAGGTCGTCCAGGTAGGCTAGTAGCCGTATTCTCTGACGACGCAATGGTTCCAATGCCGCCTCCACACACTTGGAAAATGTGCGAGGTGCCAGGGCGTACCCAAATGGCATCCTCGTGTATTCGTACGCCACCCCTTGAAAGGCGAACCGCAGAAACTTCCTGTGACGCGGCTGAACCGGCACATGAAAGTACGCGTCCTTTAGGTCTATGCTCGTACAAAAGTCCCCTCTCTGGACACATTCCAGCAGACGTTTTGTCGTTAGCATTCGGAAGGGCCGTTTGGTTATGCTCTCGTTGAGAATGCGTAAATCCAAAATCGGCCTCACTCCCCCCGTCTTTTTGGGCACTAGGAAATAAGGCGAATATAGCCCTTTGTTCCTTTGCTCCCGGGGAACTACTGTCACCGCCTCCTTCGCCAAAAGTTCCGTAATCTCTGTCATCAGAGCGGCCACTTTGTCTGGCGTTTTCATCACTGTCTCCACCACTCCCCTGAACGGGGGTGGGGTCCGGTGGAATTGGAGGGCATAACCCTTCTGCAACGTCTGTTCTAGCCAACGTGAGAGGGTGCAGCTTCTTCGCCACTGCCAGCAATGCAGAGAAAGCGGCTGGGCGCGAAGCTGTGGTGCATCCAGTAGGAAGGACCTGTATTCCTCTATGGCCCTTACCGCCACTGTTCCCCAACATTGAAGTGGTGGAACAGCCCAAGGTGGGCCTCCCGTGAAAGGGAGAAGAACTATCGATGCGTTCTGAGAAAGAAAGAGGAGTAGGGACGTCGGTTAAACCCGTAACCGTCGTATTCCTGCCCTCCTTGAACGCATCGCGGGTCTGAATTGCGCTGACCGAGGCCACAGCCTGCGGCAGGGCACCATCCCCAGCAAGCGATTGCGTCATCTTAGGTGACTGCAATTCGCTATCAGAGCCCTTCACTACAGTACTCCTAGAAGTCTGTAGTATGAGGTCTCTATGAGGTAAAACAAGGCGGCGCCTTGATACCTTCTTGACTTTCACCTTCTGTGTGTGTTCAACACTGCACCCCTGGTGGGTTGATTCACGCTCAGTGTGGTGAGTACTGGCTCGTTCTGTCAGGGGAGCTGATACTTTGGTTATACCCATAACGCTAGTAATCCTGCCCTCCGTGAACGTAGCATGGGTCTGAATCGCATTAACCGAGACCTTGGTCTGCGATAATGCGCCGTCCCCAGATAGCTGCTGTGTTACAATGCCTGGGGGCGCCGATACTCTGGGCACCTTGGTGACCGCGGTAATCGGGCCCTCCGTGAACGCAGCATGGGTCTGGCTCGTACTAGTGGAGACCTTAGTCTGTGCTAGTGCGCCATCCCCAAATAGCGGCTGCGTCCTCATGTCAGAATCTGACCGGGACTGCTGCCTTCTATGTAAAGCACTTCTTATACGTGAAGTGTGATGTGACGACCTGATTGAGGTCTTCTTGATACCTACTCTTAGTGCCTGTTCATCAACGCACCCTCGGTGGGCTGAACGGCTCTTAGAGTGGTAAGGAAGAGAGGGTGAGATTTGAACGCTCTCGGACGTATTATGGAAAAGAGGCTATTTTTTGACAAAGTCAGGTGGAGCCAACTCTTTATTAAACACATCAACAAAGGCATTAACATCAACACCCATCCCTTCAACCGAAGGGTGGGGGGGAACAGTGGGCACGTTCGACACCATCGATGCGTCCTCCATCCTCTCCCCCGCATCCCGTCACGTACGCCTCCTCTTGCCTCCCTTGGAGGGCCAGGTCGGCGTCCTCGTCACCTCCCTCGCCGGCTGTAGTGGGGCTACCGTAGCTGCTGGGAGGGCCGGGCCCGTTCCCTTGCTGCTCGTGGCCGCCGGATGACGCCGATTACGCCGCCTCGTCGTAGACCCTGGTCTACTTAGAGGGGCGGAGGTAGATGGCCTTTGGGGAGGAGGGGGGCCGAGTCGTCCTGCCAACAGCAGGTGCTTGGCCAACTGCTTCTTCTCCTCCTCTAACTTAGAGAAACGCTCCGTCGCCTCTTTGACTGCGACCCCAAAGAGGCCGTCGTCAGAGAGGGGGGCGTTCAAGAGAGACGTCCTGTCTGCCTCTTTCATGGATGTCAATGACAACCAGAGGTGTCGTTCCCCGACCACCGAAGTGGCCATGGATCTCCCCGCGCAGACTGCGGACACCTGTGTCAGGTGGAGTATGGTGCCAGAAATTCTGGACGCCTCCTCCACCTCCTCCGGTGCCATCTCTGTCTTACCCGTGGTTAAACGGGACAGAGAGGCCGCCAAGAGGGCAATGTTGTTAGCTGCTGCTACAGCTTGGGCTCCCAACCCAAAATACTTCTCTAACAGCTGTGCTGTGAGTCGGTCCTTCTGGGATGGCAACGTGGCCTTCTTGGAAGAGGGCCAAGGGCTCGAACCCGGTACGAGATACGCCGCCATGGCGCTCTCTAACCTGGGGATTTCCTGACCCTGAAACCTTCCTTCCACTCTCGTGAATGGGAGATACGCTTTTACAGGCGAACGCGCCGCTAAAGGTGCCTCCCACGAGCCCTCAACGTACCTAGCCAAAGAAGGCATGGCAGGAGCCACTGGCTCTGCCGCCTTCCTTGGCCTGGAATAAGGACCGCCCTCCATCATATCAACCTCTGGTGCGGAGGGAAGAGGGGGCAGCCTTATTACCAGCCGTTGAGCAGCTCTCTCAATGAGACCTGGAAAGTCCGATCTCAGAGAGGCTGCAGCGAAAGAGAGAGCTTCTGATCTCTCAGAGCTCGTATACCCTTCGCTATAGGGACTACAAGCCCTCTCGCTCTCCAAAGGAAAGGGGGGCTTGAAAGTATGAGGGACGGGGTCCGACTGTTCCATTGGAATGCCAGACCCTTCCTCAAAGTCCCTATCTTCCCCCGAATCTGCGCCGTCGGACGACGCCTTTGAAGCAGAGGCTAGTATCGACAGCACATCCTCAAGGGGGATGTCCTCCCTGAAAAACGCCCAACGCTGCTTCCTCTCCTTTAAAGAAAGGAGGGCGCAGGAGGCGCAATTTGGGGGACTGCAGACGCCTTCCTTGTCATGCTGGGATCCCAAACACACGAAACATAGGTCGTGGTGGTCACCGGCCGCCATGGAAGTGCATCTGCACTGAGCTCTGAAAAGAGCTTTTGGGGGTGGAAAATCTCCCAGTGTGCTCATTTAGACGACGTTGATGACTGGAATATCAACAGCGTTTTCGTCCTGAGTCTTCGTGCTTCGTCTCTTCTTGGCTCTTCAGTCTAGTCATCCAGTCGCTGAAGAAAAAGGGAGGCTGATTGAGGGGAGGCATCCCCTCTTATAGGGACACCTGTACTCCTATTGGCTGTAGGTGTGTGCATAATTTTGTCTCAGGCTCCTGCTGCCGTAGGGCAGAGGGTAAACCACTAGGAGCAGAGCTCCCCTATGGGGCGGAGCTCCACGATATAGAACAGCCTCCCCTAGATGTTGGAATGTTGCTGCTGGGGGACTTGCTTCCATTCAGCCAGAAGAGCATTAGCGAGGTTTGGCACTGATGTTGGGCGATTAGGCCTGGCTCGCAGTCGGCGTTTCCAATTCATCCCAAAGGTGTTCGATGGGGTTGAGGTAAGGGCTCTGTGCAGACCAGTCAAGTTCTTCCACACCGATCTCGACAAACCATTTCTGTATGGACCTCGCTTTGTGCACGAGGGCATTGTCATGCTGAAACAGGAAAGGTCCTTCCCCAAACTGTTGCCACAAAGTCAGAAGCACAGAATCGTCTAGAATGTCAGTTGTATGCTGTAGCGTTAAGATTTCCCTTCACTGGAATTAAGGGGCCTAACCCAAAACATGAAAAACATCCTGAGACCATTATTCCTCTTCCACCAAACTTTACAGTTGGCACTATACATTGGGGCAGGTAGCGTTCTCCTGGCATCCGCCAAACCCAGATTAATCTGTCGGACTGCCAGATGGTGAAGCGTGATTCATCAGTCCAGAAGACGCGTTTCCACTGCTCCACAGTCCAATGGCGGCAAGCTTTACACCACTCCAGCCGACACTTGGCATTGCGCATGTTGATCTTAGGCCTGTGTGCGGCACTCTGCCATGGCATGAAGCCCCTTGATGAACAGTTCTTGTGCTGACGTTGCTTCCAGAGGCAGTTTGGAACTCGGTAGTGAGTGTTGCAACCGAGGACAGACAATTTTTACGCGCTGCGCGCTTCAGCACTCAGTGGTCCCGTTTTGTGAGCTTGTGTGGCCTACCACTTCGCTGCTGAGCCGTTGTTGCTCCTAAGCGCACACATTTCTTTCCACAGGGTCGTGGGGTGAGACAGGGATGCGGCTTGAGCCCCACTCTCTTCAATATATATACACACACACAGTATCAACAGTCTGCAGCACCCTACTAGAATCTGAAGTCAAATGTCTACTGTTTTCTGGTGATTCTGTCCCCAACCAAGGAGGGCCTACAGCAGCATCTAGAATATTCTGCACAGATTCTGTCAGACCTGGGCCCTGACAGTAAATCTCAGAAAGATAAAAATAATGGTGTTCCAAAAAAGGTCCAGTTGCCAGGCACACATTCAAATTCCATCTAGACACTGTTGCCCTAGAGCACACAAAAAACTACACATACCTCGGCCTAAACATCAGCGCCACAGGTAACTTCCACAAAGCTGTGAACGATCTGAGAGACAAGGCAAGAAGGGCCTTCTACGCCATCAAAAGGAACATAACGTTTGACAATGTGGTCCTCTGTAGCTCAGCTGGTTGAGCACGGCGCTTGTAACGCCAAGGTAGTGGGTTCGATCCCCGGGAACACCCATACACAAAAATGTATGCACGCATGACTGTAAGTCGCTTTGGATAAAAGCGTCTGCTAAATGGCATATTATTATTATTATTATTATTACATACCAATTAGGATCTGGCTTAGAATACTTGAGTCAGTTATTGAACCCATTGCTCTTTATGATTGTGAGGTCTGGGGTCCACTCACCAACCAATAATTCACAAAATGGGACAAACACGAAATTGAGACTCTGCATGCAGAATTCTGCAAAAATATCCTCTGTGTACAACGGAAAACACCAAATAATGCATGCAGAGCAGAATTAGGACGATACCCGCTAATGATCAAAATCCAGAAAAGAGCTGTTAAATTCTACAACCACCTAAAATGAAGCGATTTCCAAATCTTCCATAACAAGGCCATCACCTACAGAGAGAATAACCTAGAGAATAGTCCCCTAAGCAAGCTGGTCCTGGGGCTCTGTTCACAAACACAAACAGACCCCACAGAGCCCCAGGACAGCAACACAATTAGACCGAGCCAAATCATGAGAAAACAAAAAGAAAATTGGAAATATTTTACCAAAAAACTGAGCAAACTGCAATGCTATTTGGCCCTAAACAGAGAGTACACAGTGGCAGAATACCTGACCACTGTGACTGACCCAAAAATAAGGAAAGCTTTGACTATGTTCAGACTCAGTGAGCATAGCCTTGCTATTGAGAGAGGCCGCCGTAGGCAGACCTGGCTTTCAAGAGAAGACAGGCTATGTGCACACTGCCCACAAAATGAGGTGGAAACTGAACTGCACTTCCTAACCTCCTGCCAACTGTATGTCCATATTAGAGACACATATTTCCCTCCGATTGCACAGACCCACAAGGAATTGGAAAACAAATCCAATTTTGATAAACTCCCATATCTATTAGGTTAAATACCACAGTGTGCAATCACAGCAGCAAGATTTGTGTCCTGTTGCACACCAGATGCCTGTGAGTAGTGGGGACTAATTCACAGCACACCAGATGCCTGTGAGTAATGGGGACTAATTCACAGCACACCAGATGCCTGTGAGTAGTGGGGACTAATTCACAGCACACCAGATGCCTGTGAGTAGTGGGGACTAATTCACAGCACACCAGATGCCTGTGAGTAGTGGGGACTAATTCACAGCACACCAGATGCCTGTGAGTAGTGGGGACTAATTCACAGCACACCAGATGCCTGTGAGTAGTGGGGACTAATTCACAGCGGAGGGGAACGGTATTTAAGACGCCTAAACAACACTGTTGGGAAAAAAAATGGAGACTGTGATTGAAAAAACTTCGAAGAACGACTTCAATACCAGGAAAATTACAGTCGGAGAAACACACTTCGGGATCAGAGGGGTTCCTGAAAATTCATATAAATACGGTGGATTGTGTGAAAGACATTTTTACCGCAATCTATTTTGAGGACACGCCGGATGGATGTTAACAACATGACCATGGAGAGAACACATCGGACACCAACGACACTGCGCCCAGGACCAGCCCCACGCAACCCCAGACCTAGCCTGGTGAAATTGTTACGATACACCGACAGGGTATCAGAGTCTTTCTTCCCACAGGTTTAGTTAGCTAGCCAACTAGCCTAACTTTAGCTTTGGCTTGTTTACCTCTGTAGTGGGGGGGCGTAGCAAATTGACGAGGAAGGGTGAAGGGTGTTGGGCATGCAAATAGAGTGCATATGAAAACCAATCAAAAAGTTGCTCATAGTCGCTAAAAATTTGAGCTAACCTCCCCTTTTAGCAGGAGTTTTCAGGCCAGTGAGTCACAGCTCGCTGTGTAGTAACATGGGTCGCAAAATAACTTAGGACTTTTCACTGGAAAGGGACAAAGGTGGAGTTTTTCCCTGACTTTTCCAAGGAGGTTCAGGACAAAGAGAAATGCGTTCACAGAGGTGAGGCAATATGTGCATGAAACAGGAGGGACTGAAATGCTCGTTGCAATATCCTGCCGTGTTCCAGGGTTACCAGGGTTACCGTGAGAGGATCACACTACGTCGTATTCACAGACCCAAAGGAGGCAAAGGAGTGTGTGTCGCAGACGTTAACGACGCCGAAACAAATTGAGTAGCGTGGTAGGCTATGGAAGATCCGCGTGGCGGCGGCGGTTCATCACTGCTGGACCACCATTTTACTCTAAGGTGTATAGGAGAACTTCCTATGTGGTGAGTAACAGTCTCACTGAGTGTTTATGCTGCGAACGCTGCCTATAATTTAATCTTTCTGGTTTACAGTTGATATCATTATAGTACTAAAATTAGGATTAAGCAGGATTATAGTCCATATGATTTATAGTGGGGATTAAATAACATATTATTTAAAGTTTTCACTCATCATAACAGCAATAGTTGGTCAATATAGGCCACAACAGGAGTGTTCAAGCCATGCGTGATGGTGCACAACCCCAAAGAAACAAGACTTTTGGAGATTAGAGAGATTGTATGTTTAAGGTAGAACAGAATAACAACTAATTCCCTGTACATTCTGATATAAGTGTTAAGATAGAAATCCTTTGTTAATGACCACATACCGCAGGGTTGTTATTTAATATATATATATATATATACAGCCACCGTATAGATGGATTTAATGGACCTTCTAAAGGCCTTATGGGTAAAAGACCTGGAGGTAACATTTGGAGAGGAGGAATGGAATATAACAGTACAACAGATGCTCCTCCCTATGAGAGATGCCCGGTCTTTATTTAATATCTCCTTCTTGGTCAAATAGCCCTTACACAGCCTGGAGTAGTTTTGGGTCATTGTCCTGTTGAAAAAGAAATGATAGTCCCACTAAGCCCAAACGAGATGGGATGGCGTATCGCTGCAGAATGCTGTGGTAGCCATGCTGGTTAAGTGTGCCTTGAATTCTAAATACATTTACATTTTACATTTTCGTCATTTAGCAGACGCTCTTATCCAGAGCGACTTACAAATTGGTGCATTCACCTTATGATAGCCAGTGGGACAACCACTTTACAATATTTGAATAAACTAAATTAGGTAAGGGGGGGTAGAAGGATTACTTTATCCTATCCCAGGTATTCCTTAAAGAGGTGGGGTTTCAAGTGTCTCCGGAAGGTGGTGAGTGACTCCGCTGTCCTGGCGTCGTGAGGGAGCTTGTTCCACCATTGGGGTGCCAGAGCAGCGAACAGTTTTGACTGGGCTGAGCGGGAACTGTGCTTCCGCAGAGGTAGGGGGGCCAGCAGGCCAGAGGTGGATGAACGCAATGCCCTCGTTTGGGTGTAGGGACTGATCAGAGCCTGAAGGTACGGAGGTGCCGTTCCCCTCACAGCTCCGTAGGCAAGCACCATGGTCTTGTAGCAGATGCAAGCTTCAACTGGAAGCCAGTGGAGTGTGCGGAGGAGCGGTGTGACGTATGAGAACTTGGGAAGGTTGAACACCAGACGGGCTGCGGCTTTCTGGATGAGTTGTAGGGGTTTAATGGCACAGGCAGGGAGCCCAGCCAACAGCGAGTTGCAGTAATCCAGAAGGGAGATGACAAGTGCCTGGATTAGGACCTGTGCTGCTTCCTGTGTAAGGCAGGGTCGTATTCTGCAAATGTTGTAGAGCATAAACCTACAGGATCAGGTCACCGCCTTGATGTTAGCGGAGAACGACAGGGTGTTGTCCAGGGTCACACCAAGGCTCTTTGCACTCTGGGAGGAGGACACAACTGAGTTGTCAACCGTGATGGCGAGATCATGGAACAGGCAGTCCTTCCCCGGGAGGAAGAGCAGCTCAGTCTTGCCGAGGTTCAGCTTGAGGTGGTGATCCGTCATCCACACTGATATGTCTGCCAGACATGCAGAGATGCGATTCACCACCTGGTTATCAGAAGGGGGAAAGGAGAAGATTAATTGTGTGTCGTCTGCATAGCAATGATAGGAGAGGCCATGTGAGGATATGACAGAGCCAAGTGACTTGGTGTATAGCGAGAATAGGAGAGGGCCTAGAACTGAGCCCTGGGGGACACCAGTGGTGAGAGCACGTGGTACGGAGACAGATTCTCGCCACGCCACCTGGTAGGAGCGACCTGTCAGGTAGGACGCAATCCAAGAGTGAGCCGTGCCGGAGATGCCCAACTCGGAGAGGGTGGAGAGGAGGATCTGATGGTTCACAGTATCAAAGGCAGCAGATAGGTCTAGAAGGACGAGAGCAGAGGAGAGAGAGTTAGCTTTAGCAGTGAGGAGAGCCTCCGTGACACAGAGAAGAGCAGTCTCAGTTGAATGACCAGTCTTGAAACCTGACTGGTTTGGATCAAGAAGGTCATTCTGAGAGAGATAGCAAGAGAGTTGGCTAAAGACGGCACGCTCAAGAGTTTGAGAGAAAAGAAAGAAGGGATACTGGTCTGTAGTTGTTGACATCGGAGGGATCGAGTGTAGGTTTTTTGAGAAGGGGTGCAACTCTCGCTCTCTTGAAGACGGAAGGGACATAGCCAGCGGTCAAGGATGAGTTGATGAGCGAGGTGAGGTAAGGGAGAAGGTCTCCGGAAATGGTCTGGAGAAGAGAGGAGAAGATAGGGTCAAGCGGGCAGGTTGTTGGGCGGCCGGCCGTCACAAGTCGTAAGATTTCATCTGGAGAGAGAGGGGAGAAAGAAGTCAAAGCATAGGGTAGGGCAGTGTGAGCAGTTCCAGCGGTGTCATTTGACTTATTAAATGAGGATCGGATGTCATCAACCAAGGTGGCAAAGAGCTTCCTAGGGTTAGAGGCAGATGCTTGGAATTTAGAGTGGTAGAAAGTGGCTTTAGCAGCAGAAACAGAGGAAGAAAATGTAGAGAGGAGGGAGTGAAAAGATGGCAGGTCCGCAGGGAGTCTAGTTTTCCTCCATTTCCGCTCGGCTGCCCGGAGCCCTGTTCACAGCGGTTGGAACCAAAAATCTCCAATTTGGACTCCAGACCAAAGGACAGATTTCCACCGGTCTAATGTCCATTGCTCATGTTTCTTGGCCCAAGCAGGTCTCTTCTTATTATTGGTGTCCTTTAGTAGTGGTTTCTTTGCAGCAATTTGACCATGAAGGCCTGATTCACGCAGTCTCCTCTGAACAGTTGATATTGAGATGGGTCTGTTACTTGAACTCTGTGAAGCATTTATTTAGGCTGCAATCTGAGGTGCAGTTAACTCTAATGAACTTATCCTCTGCAACAGAGGTAACTCTGGGTCTTCCTTTCCTGTGGTGGTCCTCATGAGAGCCAGTTTCATCATAGCGCTTGATGATTTTTGCAACTGCACTTGAAGAAACTTTCAAAGTTCTTGATATTTTCCGGATTGACTGACCTTCATGTCTTATTTGAGCTGTTCTTGCCATTATATGGACTTGGTCTTTTACCAAATAGGGCTATATTCTGTATACCCCCCTCCTAACTTGTCACAACACAACTGATTGGCTCAAACACATTAAGAAGGAAAGAAATTCCACAAATTAACTTTTAACAAGGCACACCTGTTAATTGAAATGCATTCCAGGTGACTACCTCATGAAGCTGGTTGAGAGAATGCCAATAGTGTGCAAAGCTGTCATCAAGGCAAAGGATGGCTACTTTTGAAGAATCTCAAATTAAAAATATATATTTTGATTTGTTTAACACTTTTTTTGATTCCATATGACAGACTACAGACATACATAGATGACTGGTAGGGTCTTTAAGGCCTGACAGACATACATAGATGACTGGTAGGGTCTTTAAGGCCTGACAGACATACATAGATGACTGGTAGGGTCTTTAAGAGTCTTCTGTTCTTTTGCTTGGTTTTTTCTTTGGTTGTAATAGTTATGGGGGTGAAAAATGAAAAGTTAGTTTCCTTTTTTATCTTATGGTATAATATAATGTATTAGCTACCAAGTATTAAGAGACTTATTGTATACACTGCTCAAAAAAATCAAGGGAACACTCAAAATTAAAGTGGAAAACCACGCTACAGGCTGATCCAACTTTGATGTAATGTCCTTAAAACAAGTCAAAATGAGGCTCAGTAGTGTGTGTGGCCTCCACATGCCTATATGACCTCCCTACAATGCCTGAGCATGCTCCTGATGAGGTGGCGGATGGTCTCCTGAGGGATCTCCTCCCAGACCTGGACTAAAGCATCCGCCAACTCCTGGGCAGTCTGTGGTGCAACGTGGCGTTGGTGGATGGAGCGAGACATGATGTCCCAGATGTGCTCAATTGGATTCAGGTCTGGGGAATGGGCGGGCCAGTCCATAGCATCAATGCCTTCCTCTTGCAGGAACTGCTGACACACTCCAGCCACATGAGGTCTAGCATTGTCTTGCATTAGGAGGAACCCAGGGCCAACCGCACCAGCATATGGTCTCACAAGGGGTCTGAGGATCTCATCTCGGTACCTAATGGCAGTCAGGCTACCTCTGGCGAGCACATGGAGGGCTGTGCGACCCCCCCCCCAAAGAAATGCCCCCCCACACCATGACTGACCCACCGCCAAACCGGTCATGCTGGAGGATTTTGCAGGCAGCAGAACGTTCTCCACGGCATCTCCAGACTCTGTCACGTCTGTCACATGTGCTCAGTGTGAACCTGCTTTCATCTGTGAAGAGCACAGGGCGCCAGTGGCGAATTTGCCAATCTTGGTGTTCTCTGGCAAATGCCAAACGTCCTGCACGGTGTTGGGCTGTAAGCACAACCCCCAACTGTGGACGTCGGGCCCTCATACCACCCTCATGGAGTCTGTTTCTGACCGTTTGAGCAAACACATGCACATTTGTGGCCTGCTGGAGGTCATTTTGCAGGGCTCTGGCAGTGCTCCTCCTGCTCCTCCTTGCACAAAGGCGGAGGTAGCGGTCCTGCTGCTGGGTTGTTGCCCTCCTACGGCCTCCTCCACATCTCCTGATTTCCTGGCCTGTCTCCTGGTAGCGCCTCCATGCTCTGGACACTACGCTGACAGACACAGCAAACCTTCTTGCCACAGCTCGCATTGATGTGCCATCCTGGATGAGCTGCACTACATGAGCCACTTGTGTGGGTTGTAGACTCCGTCTCATGCTACCACTAGAGTGAAAGCACCGCCAGCATTCAAAAGTGACCAAAACCTCAGCCAGGAACCATAGGAACTGAGAAGTGGTCTGTGGTCACCACCTGCAGAACCACTCCTTTATTGGGGGTGTCTTGCTAATTGCCTATAATTTCCACCTGTTGTCTATTCCATTTGCACAACAGCATGTGAAATTTATTGTCAATCAGTGTTGCTTCCTAAGTGGACAGTTTGATTTCACAGAAGTGTGATTGACTTGGAGTTACATTGTGTTGTTTAAGTGTCCCCTTTATTTTTTTGAGCAGTGTATATACAGTACCAGTCAAAAGTTTGGAAACACCTACACATTCAAGGGTTTTATTTTATATTTTACATTGTAGAATAATAATCAAGCTCCGTTCCAGAGTATCCTACCAATCCCTGGAGAATAAACTGGATGAGCTCCGTTCCAGACTATCCTACCAATCCCTGGAGAATAAACTGGATGAGCTCCATTAGTGTCTGTCAAGTTATTGTTTAAATGTAATTCAAGTGCATCAATTGCATTGTCTCCCGAGTGGCGCAGCGGTCTAAGGCACTGCATCGCAGTGCTAGCTGTGCCACTGGTTCAAATCCAGGCTCTGTCGTAGCCGGCCGCGACCGGGAGACCCATGGGGCGGCGCACAATTGGCCCACCGTCGTCCAGTGTAGGGGAGGGAATGGCCGGCAGGGATGTAGCTCAGTTGGTAGTGGGTTCGATTCCCACTGGGGGCCAGTATGAAAAATAAAAATAAAAATAATGTATGCACTCACTAACTGTAAGTGGCTCTGGATAAGAGCGTCTGCTAAATGACTAAAATGTTATATCGTGAAAGGAAACAACTATAATTACACAAATACTTGACTGAGGGACCTTACAGATGTATGTGTGGGGGACTGAGGAAGGGGTACTCATTTAAAAAAATAATGTCAACCCCTATTATTTCACACAGAGTGAGTCCATAACTTATTATGTGATTTGTTAAGCCACATTTTACTCCTGAACTAATTTAGGCCTAAAAAAGGGGGCTGAATACGTATGCAACAACTATTTTTTACATTTCTAAAATGTTATTTTCACTTTGACATTATGGAGTATTTTTGTAGATCAATAACAAAAAAAAAACAATTAAATCTATTTCAATCCCACTTTGTCGCTCAAGAAAATTTGAACAAAAAAATCAAGGGGGTGTAGATTTTCTATAGGCACTGTAAATTGGACCACCAACAAAACAATATTATCAATGGATCAAAATGCAGCCTATAACGTTTTTAATTATGAAATGTTGTGAAGACTGGCCTCAGGTTATTGAGGGATCTAGTCCAGATTAAACCTAATAGGAAGACAATTTTATCTAATGGAGGTTTCATTCAGGTCTCTCTGTTTAACCAAATACTCTGTCTGTCTTTGGCAGGAGAGAGACCAGACTCTCACTCTGACAGCGAGAAGAGTCCTTTAGGGGAACCAGACCCAGAGACGCCCAAACCAGCAGGACCACACCACTGCTCCCAGTGTGGAAAATGGTTTTCTACGTTAGGGAATTTAAAACGTCATGAGATGGCACACACAGGAGAGAAGCCTTTCCAATGTTCCCAGTGTGGAAAATGGTTTTCTACGTTAGGGAATTTAAAACGTCATGAGATGGCACACACAGGAGAGAAGCTTTTCCAATGTTCCCAGTGTGATAAGAGTTTTACCCAGATAGGGAGCCTGAAAAGGCATGAAGGAATACACAACGAAGGGAGGAAGACCCACTGCTGCTCTCAGTGTGGAAAGAGATTTACTCAGTTAGTGAGCCTGAAAACACACAAGACAATACACACAGGAGAGAAGCCTTTCCAATGTTCCAAGTGTAATCAGAGTTTTACCCAGATAGGAAACCTGTATAGGCACGAAGGAATACACACAGGAGAAAAGCCCTACCAATGCTCCAAATGTGAAAAGAGATTTGTACGATCACAGTACCTAAAATCACACGAGATGACACACACAGAGGAAAAGCCTTACCACTGCTCCCACTGTGGAAAGAGTTTTACTCAGTTACGGAGCCTGAAAAGACATAAGAGGACACACAAATGAGAAAAGCCCTACCACTGATCCCACTGTGGAGAGAGTTTTACTCAGTTAGGGAGCCTGAAAATGCATAAGAGAATACACTCTGGAGGGAAGAAATACCGCTGCTCTCATTGTGGAAAGACATTTCCCAGTCAGAGGACCTGAAATCACATGAGAGAATAGAGAGGCTGTGTTCTGACTTATGTTTTTGACTGAGAATTTGTGTTTTTGTTTATGCCACAATAAATCAGAATGTATTCTCTTATGCAATTTATGTTCCTCTAACTCCCCTGAGTGCCTCTGTCAATCCAACAGCTATTGTATGCAGTAATTATGTGCCTATGAACCAGAGGTATACTGTTAGCACTGAGACGGTTTGCCCTAGTAAGAAGTCCACTGTGTGCTACAGGTTCACCTGCCTCACCTAAAGACCATTCTGGTGGGAAGTTGCTTTAGACCAGCAAGTGTTAACAGTCAGTAGTATCTGGATAACGTGTGAAATGCTTGATAATATATGTGATATCAACAGAGAGGTATATTCTCTGGGTGACTAAATATTTACTGGTTTTCATCAAGCTGTCCACTCAAGAAAAAGCTTCAAACTGTAACCAGTGCCTGCAACCTGGTGCAGGTTATCAGTAGATATGGCTGCTATATTGTGATCACTACATCCGATGGATCTGGACACTGCTTTAAAGCAGATTTCTGCAGCATTAGTAAAAATGTGATTAATACATGTTGGTGATTTCATTCCTGAGTTGTTTGTAACTACCCTGATAGGTTGAGGAAAACCAAAAGTTCCAAAGGCTGGGCCTAATATAGTGTATAAGAGGTCATACAATAAGTTTTGTAGTTGATTCCTACGTTGATGATGTAAAGAATATTTGCTGGTCTGTGCCGTGTAAGACGCTGCACTTGACACATTTATGACATTTCTTATTCCAGTTACTAATAAGCACACGTTAAGAAAATGACTGTGAAAACGGTTAAATCCTTGTGGGTTGAAACATTGTATGGTTGAGGGGGATGAGGCAAAGGGAATAATAATACGTCTGGCAACCGAACGTAAATTAAGAAATCATGTGACTAAAACTAAAAAAGAATAAACTATACTATGAAACAAAGATAAATGGGTCCCGCTTTAAATGACGTGCAGCTTATAAAGCTTATAAAAGGTTTCATAAAGCCTTCATAAAAACTACATGAATGAGTCTGGCAACCGATAGGCAAACATACTGTAAATTGAGAAATCATGTGACTAAAAATAAATAAAAAATAAAAACTATACAATGAAACAAAAATAAATGACATAAAGAATGATAGTAAAAAGCTTTGGAGCACCTTAAATTAAATTTAGGGAAAAAAGGCAAACTAAGGAATGGCAAATAAGTCTGGCTGCACAGCCGATTGGCAAACGTACTGAGAATTGAGAAATCATGTGACTAAAACTAAAAAATTATAAACTGTACTATGAAACAAAGATAAATGGGTCGCGCTTTAAATGACGTGCCGCTTATAAAGGTTTCGGAAAGCCTTCATAAAAACTACATGAATGTGTCACAAATCATCTATAACCGTATGTCATGCTCTATAAAGGGTTCATAAAGGTGGCATAACTGTGTGACATAACCACCGATGTCAAATGTGACATAACTCACTGTGTGAAACATGACATAAACCTGTGCTTTATTAAAGGTGGCGTAAGCACCACTTAATAAAGGCCTTATAAATCATATTAAAATGAGGCTTCACAAAGCATTTATAACCTTGCAATGCTCTACCAAGATGCATGACAACACCAGGGTAGTGGGTTCGATTCCCGGGACCACCCCATATGTAAAGATGTACGCACGCATGACTGTGTATCGCTTTGGATAAAAGCGTCTGCTAGATTGTATATGTTATATGACTCTAAGACATTTCTAGGATGGCCCAACCTCTTTCCCTCTTGGGTGCATAGTCAATATTGGACCTGACCTCAACTTTACCCACAATGCTGTGCTGCAGGATGACACACACTCTAAAGTGCAGTCATGCACATCAAAAAAACGTTGTTGGGGCCAATTTAAAATCAGTTTTAATTTTTTGCCTAATTCTGTTTTTTACCCAAATTCTGTTTTCTCGGTTTTGTTTTTCCAGGTTTCGGGTTTCCCCCAGTTTTTTTTTTTTTTTTCAGGTTTCTTTCCCAGGTTTTTCACCTTTTCATAGAAAAACAACCCAATTTGATTTTCCGTGTTCACAACAACGCTTAAACCACATCAGGGGACGACTTTTGAGTTCTGGGAAAAATCTAAGATATTTCGATGTTTTGAGTGCAGTTGCCCTTTAATTGAGTGTGCAAGCCCTAAACTGTTAGCAGTGTTTCCGTAGCGCAGTAAGCACGTGATGAGGTCGTAAATCATAGGACGGAGCAAAATGAGTAAGTTAACCTTTTATTTATTGTAATTTAAATTAATTTGTAGTAGTTAAGTGTTGAGTTAGATTACATAGCTACGTGCATCCTTATTTCAGATAATTTCGGTGACTTCACAGCAATTTCTAGCTAGCTAGCAGGCTAAGCTAAATAAAAAATCCCCCTAGATAAAGCCATGTCTCATAGTCATGTCATAAATGGAGGAGGAATATAACAATACGAATTGAATGGAGTTTCCCTGGTGTTGCATTCCCATCTCCCCATTTAGAGTATCTCTGGTGTTGCATTCCCATCTCCCCATTTAGAGTATCTCTGGTGTTGCATTCCCATCTCCCCATTTAGAGTATCTCTGGTGTTGCATTCCCATCTCCCCATTTAGAGTATCTCTGGTGTTGCATTCCCATCTCCCCATTTAGAGTATCTCTGGTGTTGCATTCCCATCTCCCCATTTAGATTATCTCTGGCGTTGCATTCCCATCTCCCCATTTAGAGTATCTCTGGCGTTGCATTCCCATCTCCCCATTTAGATTATCTCTGGCGTTGCATTCCCATCTCCCCATTTAGAGTATCTCTGGCGTTGCATTCCCATCTCCCCATTTAGATTATCCCTGGTGTTGCATTCCCATCTCCCCATTTAGAGTATCTCTGGTGTTGCATTCCCATCTCCCCATTTAGAGTATCTCTGGTGTTGCATTCCCATCTCAACATTATTAATAAACCCTGTTATGAATAAACCCTGTAACGATCAACCCTGTTATGAATAAACCCTGTTATAAAAGGTAATGTGCTAAAACGTTTGAGTGGTGCGACCGGTAGAGATGCTTGAGGGAGGACAGTCACGTGTGTTGCGAAGCGGTCCCATGTTCCAGCCAGGTGTGAGGTCTCACTAAAGCTACAAGCTTCCCGTGCCTGATCTAAGATCACCTAGATCTAAGCGCATGCGCTTGATTGGAGTTGGATTTTTTTGGTGAAACAGACACCTTTTGGTAATACGATACTGTACCACGCCGGTCAATGCATTTCTAGTGTAGTGTCGAGTCAAATGTTGCTAATGATGCTGTCAAACAAAGGAGTCCGCTTATACTGAACTTTGATCACAAGTTTTATTCATATCACAAGATTTCAGCATAAGTTTACAGATGCCTGCAGTGTCTGGAGAACAGTGTCCCAAAATAATATGTCTGTTCTAACGTCTTTTGTCTCCATCCAGTATATATAATCTTCCCCAAAACATGGGTGGCTCCCTCTACTGTCCAATCCCCTATCTTCCCTGGGGCGTCACCCTAAAAACGGCTCTCTTTGAACCTAAATAAACATCCCCTCAGGTTCCACTTGAAAACATTAACAAAGTCATAATCTTAATACACTACACTAGTCTCCGAAATAGCAACGTTCACAAGGGAGCGATGGCAGAAATTTCCATGTTGTCTTCACATTTTGAGTTAAAAGCATTTGAGGTAAAAGCAAAGAAGAATCACTTGAACCACATCATTCACCACTGTAAGCTAATTTGAATGAAAACCAACTGCATATTTCAATAATAGCTACATGTAATGAAAGGTTTGCTTTGTTCTTACCTGGTTTTGTGCCTGCCAGTAGGCTGTGGGTTATTCTGCTAGCAGCTAGTTGACAGCAAGCAAGCTAGCATTTCAGCTTCCCAAATCTCCTCCCATGTATAAATATTATTCTACTCTCCAGTGGAACCTAAAACATTATGTCAATTTGATATGCTGCTTCAATGTATTCGCACCCATATCAACTTAAAGATGCACTATGCAGAAATCGCTCCACCATATCCTGGCTACAAAAATTCTAAAAGTTCAACTCATTTCAGTTTATGTGACAAAACAAGCAGTCATTGTGTAGAGAATGATTGTACCATCTAAACCACTGTGAAATATATTTTCCATAACCCCAAATAGTGTATATTCAGCTGTTTGAAGCTGGTGTACAAAACCAAAAGTAAAAGATGCAAAAATGAAACTGCAAAACGGGAAGCATAGAAATTGCACACATAGAACAGATCTACAGCTTCTTAAGACTTGCTTTCAACTGGAATGAAAGATCTATAACTCACATTTCGGTGTGAATTTGGTCAGGTCACCCAAAAAGTTACATATTGTAGCTTTAAAAATAGAATGTCATCATATCACAGAGAAAGGGCAAGGAATTAGCGATGTGGCACGTCTCAATTTTCAGGAAGTACGTCGAATGCCGGGAACATATTACAAGAAACTGCCTCTTTTGTGAAGAACAAACGACACTGCAACACTGCGCTACGCTCCGAATCTTTAGTCTTCGTGAAGCTTGTAGCAACCTTAAGGCTTTAAACACACCGACTGTGTATTTTTGCGCAAAACAGTATGCAGCATCATCTAGATATGTGTGCAACAAAAGTTCAACATTCACCTTCTGCTACCATTTCTGTCAACCCGTTTACGCATATAGTTTGACGCATACTTCCGATAAATCCAACATACGCACCACAGAGAACGCACTGCAACTGCCTCTCCAACACAATGCTGCAAGGCAAATGCAGCGTTCCATTGGAAATGAATGTACTTCTGGTGTACCAAAACGCAATGACACAGTCGGTGTGTTCAAAGCGTGAGTAAGCAAAGTGAAGTCCTTCACAGTGATGCCTAGTGACTCGGATCTACAGTTGCGCTCTGCTCAACGCTGGGGGTCGCTGTTGTAAGTTTGAGGAGTGAATGTAGCACATCGAGATGTGTGAAACTCACTCCTCAGTCATAAGTGTCCATGTTTGCACCGCTCAATTGCTAGCTTTTGAGTGGCGCGACGGGTAGAGACGATTGAGCGAGGACGGTCACGTGTGTTTGTAATGCAGAGGTCCTGAGTTCGAGCCAGGTATGTGGCTAATTGGGGGAAGGTAGTACTCGCTAAGCAAGCAGCGTGATGTTCTTTACTCTGATAAATTCAAGCTGACAGCCTACTTCATATTCAGTTATTGTTTTGAAATAAAAAAACACAGATGTATTTTTTTGGTCCATTTTATACAACTTGATTTTATGTGGCATAAACAAAAGCACAATTTTGCAGTAAGAAATATGAGACGTGTGTGGGAGAAGTATTTGTGTTGTCTCATGAACTTTAAGTATAATTTCATGTGATATATTCCTTTCCACACTGGAACAGTGGTAAGGTATCTTCACTGTATGTATTACCTCATGGTCTTTCAGGTGCCCAAACTGAGTAAATAAATATTATTTCACACTAGGAGCATTGCTAAAGTTTCTCTATGGTGTGGATTCTTTCATGCTTTTTCAATTGCCTTAATGAGGTAAAACTCTTTCCACACAGGGAGCATTGGTAAGTCTTCTCCCCTGTGTGTATTCTCTCATGCATTTTCAGGTACCCTAACTTGGTAAAACGCTTTCTGCACTGAGAGCATTGATGAGGCTTTCTGTTATGCATTTTTATACTCCCTGACTGTGTAAAGCTATTTCCACACAGGGAGGAGTGGAAAGGTGTATCTGTCCGCTCGTGTTTTTTCAGGTAGCTTATCTGTGTAAAACTCTTTCCACACAGGGAGCAGTGGTAAGGCTTCTCTCCTGTGTGTATTCGCACATGTATTTTTAGGTTCCCTGACTGGGTAAAACTCTTTCCACACATGGAGCAGTGGTAAGGCTTCTCTCCTGTGTGTATTCGCGCATGTATTTTTAGGTTCCCTAATTGGGTAAAACTCTTCCCGCAGTGGGAGCAGTGATGAGGCTTCTCTGCTGTGTGTGTTCTCTCATGTCTTTTCAGGTTCCCTAACTGGGTAAAACTCTTCCCGCAGTGGGAGCATTGGTGTCGAATTGCTGGTTTGGACGTCTCTGGCTCTGGTTCCTTTGAGTCTGGTCTTTCTCCTGCCGAACACAAACAGAGTGTTTATTTAAACAGAGAGACCTGAATAAACACTAATTGAAAACACTATTGAACTTCACTCTTATTATGCAAAGGATTTGTGGCATAGGCAAACATTTCTTGTCAAACAGTCTTAGAAAACATCCACCAGAAATAGTCTGAAAAGCTATTAGAAATGGGCCTGCATCAAAACAATAATGTTGAGGTAAAGACCCCTGCGAACAACACTTAGTTGTGATAAGTTAATTTACTCCTGGAAGTTTAAAGAGATTCTCTGGGACTTTTTTCTGAAAGTAGTGCTCACTAGCCAAAAGGGGTCCCTGAAAATGGTGTACTACGTTATGTGCAGATTAGTGCACCACGTCATCACTCTCTCTCTTTCCACAGTGAGAGCAGTGATGAGGCTTCTCAGCTGTGTGTGTCCTTTCATGCCTTTTCATGTTGCTTAACGCAATAAAAGTCTTTCTACACATGGAGCAGTGGTAAGGCTTCTCTCCTGTGTGTATTCTCTTATGTTTTTTCAGGCTCCCTAACTCGGTAAAAGTCTTTCCACAGTGAGAGCAGTGATGAGGCTTCTCTCCTGTGTGTATTCTCGCATGTATTTTTAGTTTCCCTAATTGGGTAAAACTCTTCCCGCAGTGGGAGCTCATTGGTTGAACTTGAATTGTTAGGGGGCTGGCCCATGTGGGGGGAAATGTAGCGAAAATGGCACAGCACAAGTTCCAGAAAAACAGTCGCTTTTAAACTAGGAATTTCGTGGCTAATTGAGGTAAGACAGTAATTCTGCTCATAGATTATGCATGTATGAACTACACATCGACACATCCAGCCCAAAGCAGGAGGTTTAAAACAATACTTATTAGTCACCAAAGTTCTGGAGCATGTCTTTAAGAAAGTAGTGGCAGTGCCTTGTCATTCTGTCACCAAAAACCCACATATCTTTAAAATATTTTGAGGAGGGAGGATAATGAAAGTACACATAGTAACAAGTAAAAGTAGACCTACCAATAAGGTATAGTGTTTTTACTGATATACATTGAATTGTTAAGTGATTAAAAGTCATAATTCTGTTACCAAAAAAATCAAGCCTTTTATTTCCATTTACTATAACCAGCCCCCTCACCCACTGAGCACTGACAGACACCGGATGTCCATGGACGCTGAAATACAGTATAGCAGAGTACACTAGAGCACTGTTTAATTTACTGTATTTTACTCTACTGTATTTTACTGTAATGAACTATACTCTACTGAACTATACTCGACTGAACTATACTAGACTGAACTATACTCTACTGAACTCCAGAGTGGCGCAGTGGTCTAAGGCACTGCATCGCAGTGCTAGCTGTGCCACTAGAGATCCTGGTTCGAATCCAGGCTCTGTCGTAGCCGGCTGCGACCGGGAGACCCATGGGGCGACGCACAATTGGCCCAGGGTAGGGGAGGGAATGGCCGGCAGGGGATGTAGCTCAGTTGGTAGAGCATGGCGTTTGTAACGCCAGGGTTGTGGGTTCGATAAAATAATGTATGTGCTAACTGTAAGTCGCTCTGGATAAGAGCGTCTGCTAAATGACTAAAATGTAAATGTAAATGTAAAACTATACTCTACTGAACTATACTCTACTGAACTATACTCTGCTGAACTATACTCTACTGAACTATACTCTACCGAACTATACTCCACTGAACTATACTCTACTGAACTATACTCTACTGAACTATACTCTACTGAACTATACTCTACTGAACTATACTCTACTGTACTAAACTATACTGAACTCTACAGTAGTAGAAGCAGAAGATGTGGTTATTTAGCTATCTGTAAGAGGCTTCAAGAGAATCTGGAAACGAAACCACTTAGTTAATTTAAAAGTATATGTACCAATGACAGATTGCCCCTTTAAATTTTTTTACAGTACTGAACAACATATTCAAGTGTAGAACTTAAGCAGAATAACTCTTCAAAACGACACATTAGTTCAATAACTGCAGAGTTTGTGCCCCTGTTTCTAAGACAGTACTCACTGTAGCTGCTTTTAGCAACGCTGCTGTAGTTTTCACTAGCGTTGAAAAAAAACAACTAAACAGCCCGCAGGAAGCCAGAAGTTAAATCAAATTCAATGTTAACTTACTGTGCCAGTGGGCTGGACTGTTGGTCCTTAAAACGGGAGGAATTTGAGACAAAATATCTAAAGGAACGTATTATTAAAACAGACTTTCCAAACACACTTCATCTCTGCTTTCCTCATGTCAAAATAAAAGTCCCCCACAAGTTATTATTTTTTTGTGCACATTGGCACACGTGTATGACTTTTATTTTGACAAAAGGAGCTATACTCACTGGTGTTAATCAGATCTTGTTCAGTCTCCTCCTCCTCCTCCTCTCCTTCCTCTTCCACTCTAGAAGGCGCTTTCTCTTCTTTCACTGTAACATCCTCCTCCTCTTCCTCCTTTATAGTTTTGAAAACCTCTTCCTCCTCCTCTTTCACTCTCAAAGCTTCTACCTCCTCCTCTTCTATTGTCACAGCCTCTATCTCCTCTTCCTCTTTTACTCCAAAAGTGTATTTCTCTTCTTTCACTGTAACATCCTCCTCCTCGTCTTTCAATGTGATAGCCTCCTCTTCCTCCTTTATCGTTTTGAAAGCCTCTTCCTCCTCCTCTTTCACGACAATGTTCAGCCCCAGAGCTTCTTTCTCCGTCCAGCAGACCTCCTCTTCTTTAGCAGGGGAGTAGCTTAGTGAGCTCATGGTCGGGGATGTTAGCTAACTAGCTAGTTAGCATTAGCGCCTAGCTTATTGCTAGGTTGAGTATCAATCACAACAAATTGAAAATTACGTTTAAGTTAACTAGTATATACGTAAACAGAATTGTGTTTAAAACACTGAGAATAATATGTCTAAAGCGCTTCAATGTTTCGGTTTTATGTTGGCTAGAAAGCTACCGAAGTGGTTAAATAAACAGCTTTGTTGTTGAAGTGTTCCGTCCACTAGATTATACGTCACGCAAGAAGCATCACCTGAAAGACTCACATCGCCATCTGCTGACTGGAGTGGATAACGCAGTTAAAAATATATTCACTACATTGATTATTCTGGCAAACAATTTCATTAAAAAAAACATTTCAAAATTAGCACAATGTTTTGTCTGACTTCTTAGAGCCAATACTTTCCTCTACGCAGACTTAGACCTGAATATGAATATGCAAATTATCAATGAATACTAGAATAGTAATTGTTAAAACAATTCTCTGTTCTTTTTCCCATCTAGATCAAATCACAATTTAATTAAAGTGCAGTTAACAAAGTCACAACACGTTTTACAGAGAAAAAATAAGACAGAAAGCAATAGTAGTAAACCAAATCAAAATACAGTGAAAACAGAGAAATCAATAACAGAGAGACAGCATACATAGAGATAGGCCACGCCCCTCTGACCCACCCTGTGAAATATATAGGAAATATAATAATATATACTGAACAAAAATATAAACGCAACATGTAAAGTGTTGGTTCCATGTTTCATGAGCTGAAATATCCCAGACATTTTCCATATGCACAAAAATCTTATTTCTCTAAAATGTTGTGCAAAAATGTGTTTACATCCCTGTTAGTGAGCATTTCTCCTTTGCCAAAATAATCCATCCAACTGACAGGTGTGGCATATCAAGAAGCTGATCAAACAACATGATCATTACACAGTTGCACCTTGTGCTGTGGACAATAAAAGGCCACTCTAAAATGTGCCGTTTTGTCACACAACACAATGCCACAGATGTCTCAGAGGGAGTGTGCAATTGGAATGCTGACTGCAGAAATGTCCACCAGAGCTGTTGCCAGAAAATGTAATGTTCATTTCTCTACCATAAGCCGCCTCCAACATCATTTTAGAGAATTTGGCAGTACGTCCAACCAGCCTCACAACTGCAGACCACATGTAACCACGCCAGCCCAGGACCTCCACATCCGATTTCTTCACCATCGGGATCATCTGAGACCAACCGCCCAGACAGCTGATGAAACTGTGGGTTTGCACATCCAAAGAAGTTCTGCACAAACTGTCAGAAACCGTCCAGGGAAGCTCATCTGCATGCTTGTCGTCCTCACCAGGGTCTTGACCTGACTGCAGTTTGGCGTCGTAAGGGACTTCAGTGGGCAAATGCTCACCTTCGATGGCCACTGGCACGCTGAAGAAGTGTGCTCTTCAAAGATGAATCCCGGTTTCAACTGTACCGGGCAGATGGCAGACAGTGTGTATGGCTTTGTGTGGGCGAGCGGTTTGCTAATGTCAACGTTGTGAAAAGTGTGCCCCATGCTGGCGGTGGGGTTATGGTATGGGCAGGCATAAGCTACGGACTACGAACACAATTGGATTTGATCAATGACAAATTTGTATGCACAGAGATACTGTGATGAGATCCTGAGACCCAATGTCGTGCCATTCATCCGCCCCCAATCACCTCAGCATGATAATGCACAGCCCCACGTCTCAAGGATCTGTTCAGAATTCCTGGAAACTGAAAATGTCCCAGTTCTTCCATGGCCTGCATACTCACCAGACATGTCACCCATTGAGCATGTTTGGGATGCTCTGGATCGATGTTCGGTGACAGAAACAACAAACAAACCAAAAAGGAGAGAACCAAAATGGAACAATACAGAACAGTACAGGACAATACAGGAGTTTAGAATAAAGGACAATACAGGAGTTTAGAATACAGGACAATACAGGAGATTAGAATACAGGACAATACAGGAGTTTAGAATACAGGACAATACAGGAGTTTAGAATACAGGACAATACAGGAGATTACAATACAGGACAATACATGGGTTTAGAATACAGGACAATACAGGAGTTTAGAATACAGGACAATACAGAAGTTTAGAATACAGGACAATACAGGAGTTTAGAATACAGGACAATACAGGAGTTTAGAATACAGGACAATACAGGAGTTTAGAATACAGGACAATACAGGAGTTTAGAATACAGGACAATACAGGAGTTTAGAATACAGGACAATACAGGAGTGTAGAATACAGGACAATACAGGAGTTTAGAATACAGGACAATACAGGAGTGTAGAATACAGGACAATACAGGAGTTTAGAATACAGGACAATACAGGAGTTTAGAATACAGGACAATACAGGAGTTTAGAATACAGGACAATACAGGAGTGTAGAATACAGGACAATACAGGAGTTTAGAATACAGGACAATACAGGAGTTTAGAATACAGGACAATACAGGAGTTTAGAATACAGGACAATACAGGAGTGTAGAATACAGGACAATACAGGAGTTTAGAATACAGGACAATACAGGAGTTTAGAATACAGGACAATACAGGAGATTACAATACAGGACAATACATGGGTTTAGAATACAGGACAATACAGGAGTTTAGAATACAGGACAATACAGAAGTTTAGAATACAGGACAATACAGGAGTTTAGAATACAGGACAATACAGGAGTTTAGAATACAGGACAATACAGGAGTTTAGAATACAGGACAATACAGGAGTTTAGAATACAGGACAATACAGGAGTTTAGAATACAGGACAATACAGGAGTGTAGAATACAGGACAATACAGGAGTTTAGAATACAGGACAATACAGGAGTTTAGAATACAGGACAATACAGGAGTTTAGAATACAGGACAATACAGGAGTGTAGAATACAGGACAATACAGGAGTTTAGAATACAGGACAATACAGGAGTTTAGAATACAGGACAATACAGGAGTTTTAGACACATGGGATGGTAAAACATGAGGGAGTCCAGTATGACAGGAGTGTAGAATACAGGACAATACAAGGGGGCAGAAAAGCACAGCGGGCTGGATGGATAATGGATGGAGAATGGATGGAGAATGGATGGAGAATGGATGGATAATGGATGGATAATAGATGGAGAATGGATGGATAATGGATGGAGAATGGATGGATAATGGATGGATAATAGATGGAGAATGGATGGAGAATGGATGGATAATGGATGGAGAATGGATGGAGAATGGATGGAGAATGGATGGAGAATGGATGGATAATGGATGGATAATGGATGGAGAATGGATGGAGAATAGATGGAGAATGGATGGATAATGGATGGAGAATGGATAGATAATGGATGGAGAATGGATGGATAATGGATGGATAATAGATGGAGAATGGATGGAGAATGGATGGAGAATGGATGGATAATGGATGGAGAATGGATGGAGAATGGATGGATAATGGATGGAGAATGGATGGAGAATGGATGGATAATAGATGGAGAATGGATGGATAATGGATGGAGAATGGATGGAGAATGGATGGAGAATGGATGGAGAATGGATGGAGAATGGATGGAGAATGGATGGAGAATGGTGACTTGATCACATGGGAAGCAGCCAGTCAGGGTCAGGTGGGTGGACAGGTATCTGGATCCAGGGCCAGTGGAACCCTTTCCACAGAGGGTTCTACATGGAACCAAACGGGTTTTTTTAAATGGTTATCCTTAGGGGACAGCCGAAGAACCCTTTTGGAATACTTTTTTCTAAGAGTGTAGAGGGTTTTTAAACAGGATCGTGGATGGGCTTAAGCATCTGCCTCTGGTTCCAAAGGTTGCATCTGGTAAGCATTTGCCTCTGGTTCCAAAGGTTGCATCTGGTAAGCATCTGCCTCTGGTTCCAAAGGTTACATCTGGTAAGCATCTGCCTCTGGTTCCAAAGGATGCATCTGGTAAGCATCTGCCTCTGGTTCCAAATGTTGCATCTGGTAAGCATCTGCCTCTGGTTCCAAAGGTTGCATCTGGTAAGCATCTGCCTCTGGTTCCAAAGGTTGCATCTGGTAACCATCTGCCTCTGGTTCCAAAGGTTGCATCTGGTAAGCATATGCCTCTGGTTCCAAAGGTTGCATCTGGTAACCATCTGCCTCTGGTTCCAAAGGTTGCATCTGGTAAGCATCTGCCTCTGGTTCCAAAGGTTGCATCTGGTAACCATCTGCCTCTGGTTCCAAAGGTTACATCTGGTAAGCATCTGCCTCTGGTTCCAAAGGTTGCATCTGGTAACCATCTGCCTCTGGTTCCAAAGGTTGCATCTGGTAACCATCTGCCTCTGGTTCCAAAGAGTGCATCTGGTAAGCATATGCCTCTGGTTCCAAAGGTTGCATCTGGTAACCATCTGCCTCTGGTTCCAAAGGTTGCATCTGGAAAGCATCTGCCTCTGGTTCCAAAGGTTGCATCTGGTAACCATCTGCCTCTGGTTCCAAAGGTTACATCTGATAAGCATCTGCCTCTGGTTCCAAAGGTTGCATCTGGTAACCACCTGCTTCTGGTTCCAAAGGTTGCATCTGGTAACTATCTGCCTCTGGTTCCAAAGGTTGCACCTGGTAAGCATCTGCCTCTGGTTCCAAATGTTGCATCTGGTAAGCATCTGCCTCTCGTTCAAAAGGTTGCATCTGGTAAGCATCTGCCTCTGGTTCCAAAGGTTGGATCTGGTAAGCATCTGCCTCTGGTTCCAATGGTTGCATCTGGTAAGCATCTTCCTCTGGTTCCAAAGTTTGCATCTGGTAAGCATCTGCCTCTGGTTCCAAAGGTTGCATCTGGTAAGCATCTGCCTCTGGTTCCAAAGGTTGCATCTGGTAACCATCTGCCTCTGGTTCCAAAGTTTGCATCTAGTAAGCATCTGCCTCTGGTTCCAAAGGTTGCATCTGGTAACCATCTGCCTCTGGTTCCAAAGGTTGCATCTGGTAACCATCTGCCTCTGGTTCCAAAGGTTGCAGGTTGAATCCAGCGACATAAACTTTTGTTTATATTTTCGTTTTAAGCCTATCCCAAACCTTAACCTTAACCTTAACCATTCAGAGTTAATGCCTAACCTTAACCATTCTGAGTTAATGCCTAACCTTAACCATTCAGAGTTAATGCCTAACCTTAACCATTCTGAGTTAAAACCTTAAAAATTCGGAGTTAATGTTAAATGTTATGAAATTTGATGTTTGGAACAACTTCTTAATTTGATGTTTGAGAAATGTCTAATTCTGACGTGAGACTGTGAGAGCTTGTAGTTCAAAACGCCCTACAAAAAAGGTCTATACTGCTCCTACATGGTGTAACAATACATAACGTTGATGTATATAAATCAAATCAAAAACAAAATCTTATTTTTTTCACATACACATATTTAGCAGATGTTATTGCGGGTGTAGCGAAACGCTTGTGTTTCTAGCTCCAACAGTGCAGTAGTAGCTAATAATTCACAACAATTCACACAAATCTAAAAGGTAGAAGAACGGAATTAAGAAATATGTAAATATTAGGACGAGCAATGTCGGTGTGGTATTGACTAGAATACAGTAGAATAGAATAGAATAGAATAGTATAGAATAGAATAGAATAGAATAGAATAGAATAGAATAGTATATACAGTACCAGTCAAAAGTTTGGACACACCTACCCATTGCAGGGTTTTTCTTAATTTTTTACTATTTTCTTGGAGTGGCATTGACTAGAATACAGTAGAATAGAATAGAATAGAATAGAATAGAATAGAATAGAATAGAATAGAATAGTATAGAATAGAATAGAATAGAATAGAATAGTATAGAATACAATAGAAAAGAATTGAATAGAATAGTATAGAATAGTATAGAATAGTATAGTATAGAATAGAATAGAATAGAATAGAATAGAATAGAATAGAATAGAATAGAATAGTATAGAATAGAATAGTATAGAATAGAATAGTATAGAATATAATAGAATAGTATAGTATAGAATAGAATAGAATAGAATAGTATAGAATACTATAGGATAGTATAGTATAGAATAGAATAGAATAGAATAGAATAGTATAGTATAGAATAGAATAGAATAGAATATAATAGTATAGAATAGAATAGTATAGAATAGAATAGAATAGAATAGAATAGAATAGTATAGAATAGAAAAGTATAGTATAGAATAGAATAGTATAGTATAGAATAGAATAGAATAGAATAGAATAGAATAGTATAGAATAGTATAGAATAGAATAGAATAGAATAGTATAGAATAGTATAGAATAGTATATACAGTACCAGTGAAAAGTTTGGACACACCTACCCATTCCAGAGTTTTTCTTTATTTTTTACTATTTTCAACATTGTAGAATAATATTGAAGACATCAAAACGATGAAATAACACATATGGAATCATGTAGTAACCAAATAAGTGTTAAAATATATTTTATATTTGAGATTCTTCAAAGTAGCCACACTTTGCCTTGATGACAGCTTTGCACACTCTTGGCATTCTCTCAACCAGCTTCACCTGGAATGCTTTTCCAAAAGTCTTGAAGGAGTTCCCACATATGCTGAGCACTTGTTGGCTGCTTTTCCTTCACTCTGCGGTCCGACTCATCCCAAACCATCTCAACTGGGTTGAGGTCGGGTGATTGTGGAGGCCAGGTAATCTGATGCAGCACTCCATCACTCAAATAGCCCTTACACAGCCTGGAGGTGTGTTGGGTCATTGTCCTATTGAACAATAAATGATAGTCCCACTAAGCCCAAACCAAATGGGATGGCGTATCGCTGCAGAATGCTGTGGTAGCCATGCTGGTTAAGTGTGCCTTGAATTCTAAATAAATCACAGACAGTGTCACCAGCAAAGCACCCCCACACCATAACACCTCCTCCTCCATGCTTTACGGTGGGAAATACACATGCGGAGATCATCCGTTCACCGACACTGTGTCTCACAAAGACACAGCGGTTGGAACCAAGAATCTCCAATTTGGACTCCAGACCAAAGGACAAATTTACACCGGTCTAATGTCCGTTGTTCATGTTTCTTGGCCCAAGCAGGTCTCTTCTTCTTATTGGTGTCCTTTAGTAGTGGGTTCTTTGCAGCAATTCGACCATGAAGACCTGATTCACACAGTCTCCTCTGAACAGTTGATGTTGAGATGTGTCTGTTACTTGAACTCTGTGAAGCATTTATTTGGGCTGCAATTTCTGAGGCTGGTAAATCTAATGAATTTATCCTCTGCAGCAGAGGTAACTCTGGGTCTTCCATTCCTGTGACGGTCCTCATGAGAGCCAGTTTCATCATAGCACTTCATGGTTTTTGCGACTGCACTTGAAGAAACTTTCACAGTTCTTGACATTTTCCGTATTGACTGACCTTCATGTCTTAAAGTAATGATGGACTGTTGTTTCTCTCTGCTTATTTGAGCTGTTCTTGACATAATATGGACTTGGTCTTTTACCAAATAGGGCTATCTTCTGTATACCACCCCTACCTCGTCACAACACAACTGATTGGCTCAAATGAAATTCCACAAATTAACTTTTAACAAGGCACACCTGTTAATTGAAATGCATTCCAGGTGACTACCTCATGAAGCTGGTTGAGAGAATGCCAAGAATGTGCAAAGCTGTCATCAAGGCAAAGGGTGGCTACTTTTGAAGAATCTCAAATATAAAATATATTTTGATTTGTTTAACACTTTTTTGGTTACTACATGATTTCATATGTGTTATTTCATAGTTTTGATGTCTTCACTATTATTCTACAATGTAGAAAATAGTAAAAATAAAGAAAAAAAAACCCTTGAATGAGTAGGTGTGTCCAAACTTTTGACTGGTATTTTATTCTGTCTCTCTGTTTTTGTTTTCTCTGTATTTTGATTTGTTTTTTTCCTATTGTTTTCTGTCTTATTTTTTCTCTATAAAGTGTGTTGTTACTTGTTTTAACAATTACTATTCTAGTATTCATTGATAATGTACATATTCATATTCAGTAGTCTGCGTAGAGGAAAGTATTGGCTCTAAGAAGTCAGACAAAACATTGTGCTAATTTTGAAAAGTTTTTTAATGAAATTGTTTGCCAGAATAATCAATTTTTAACTGCGTTATCCACTCCAGTCAGCAGATGGCGATGTGAGTCTTTCAGCTGATGCTTCTTGCGTGACGTATAATCTAGTGGACGGAACACTTCAACAACAAAGCTGTTTATTTAACCACTTCGGTAGCTTTCTAGTCAACATAAAACCGAAACATTGAAGCGCTTTAGACATATTATTCTCAGTGTTTTAAACACAATTATGTTTACGTATGTACTAGTTAACTTAAAGGTAATTTACTTTTTACGTAAATGTAATTTACAATTTGTTGAGATTGATAGTCAACCTTGCACTAAGCTAGGCGCTAATGCTAACTAGCTAGCTAACATCCCCGACCATGAGCTCACTAAGATACTCCCCTGCTAAAGAAGAGGAGGTCTGCTGGACGGAGAAAGAAGCTCTGGGACTCAACATTGTCGTTAAAGAGGAAGAGGAGGAGGAAGAGGCTTTCAAAACGATAAAGGAGGAAGAGGAGGCTATCACATTGAAAGACGAGGAGGAGGATGTTACAGTGAAAGAAGAGAAAGCATATACATATACAAAAATGTATGCACGCATGACTGTAAGTCGCTTTGGATAAAAGCGTCTGCTAAATGGCATATTATTATTATTATTATTATAAAGCGCCTTCTAGAGTGGGAGAGGCGGAGACTGAACAAGATCTGATTAACACCAGTGAGTATAGCTCCTTTTGTCAAAATAAAAGTAATGCACGTGTGCCAATGTGCACAAAAAAATAATAACTTGTGGGGGACTTTTATTTTGACATGAGGAAAGCAGAGATGAAGTGTGTTTGGAAAGTCTGTTTAATAATACGTTATTTTAGATATTTTGTCTCAAATTCCTCCCGTTTTAAGGACCAACAGTCCAGCCTACCGGCACAGTAAGTTAACATTGAATGTGATTTAACTTCTGGCTTCCTGCGGGCTGTTTAGCTGTTTTTTTTCAACGCTAGTGAAAAATACAGCAGCGTTGCTAAAAGCAGCTACAGTGAGTACTGTCTTAGAAACAGGGGCACAAACTCTGCAGTTATTGAACTAATGTGTCGTTTTGAAGAGTTATTCTACTGAAGTTCTACACTTGAATATGTTGTTCAGTACTGTAAAACATGTTAAAGGGGCAATCTGTCATTGGTACATATACTTTTGGACTTTTAAATTAACTAAGTGGTTTCGTTTCCAGATTCTATTGAAGCCTCTTACAGATAGCTACATAACCACATCTTCTGCTTCTACTACTGTATAGTTCAGTACAGTAGAGTATAGTTCAGTAGGGTATAGTTCAGTAGAGTATAGTTCAGTAGAGTATAGTTCAGTAGAGTATAAGTCAGTAGAGTATAGGTCAGCACAGAGTATAATTCAGTAGAGTATAGTTCAGCACAGAGTATAGATCAGCACAGAGTATAGTTAAGTAGAGTATAGTTAAGTAGAGTATAGTTAAGTAGAGTATAGTTCGGTGGAGTATAGTTCAGTGGAGTATAGTTCAGTATACTATAGTTCAGTAGAGTATAGTTCAGTGGAGTATAGTTCAGTGGAGTATAGTTCGGTATACTATAGTTCAGTAGAGTATAGTTCAGTAGAGTATAGTTCAGTAGGGTATAGTTCAGTAGAGTATAGTTCAGTAGGGTATAGTTCAGTAGGGTATAGTTCAGTAGAGTATAGTTCAGTAGAGTATAGTTCAGTAAATTATACAGTGCTCTAGTGTACTCTGCTCCGGTGTCTGTCAGTGCTCAGTGGGTGAGAGGCCTTGTTACAGTAAATGGAAATAAAAGGCTTGAGTTTTTTGGTAACAGAATGATGACTTTTAATCACTTAATAATTCATAGACACAATGTATATCAGTAAAAACACTATACCTTATTGGTAGGTCTACTTTTACTTGTTATTATGTGAACTTCCATTATCCTCCCTCCTCAAAATATTTTAAAGATATGTGGGTTTTTGGTGACAGAATGACAAGGCACTGCCACTACTTTCTTAAAGACATGCTCCGGGAACTTTGGTGACTAATAAGTATTTTTTTAAACCTCCCGCTTTGGGCTGGATGTGTCAATGTGTAGTTCATACATGCATAATCTATGAGCAGAATGAATGTCTTACCTCAATTAGCCACGAAATTCCTAGCTTGAAAGCGACTGTTTTTCTGGAACTTGTGCTGTGCCATTTTCGCTACATTTCCCCTCACGTGGGCCAGCCCCCTAACAATTCAAGTTCAACCAATGAGCTTCAGCCCCTCGCCATATGAGCGACGCTATTAAGAGGTTCATCATGCACCCACAGCAGAGCAGACCGAGAGAGTGATGACGTGGTGCACTAATCTGCACATAACGTAGTACACCATTTTCAGGGACCCCTTTTGGCTAGTGAGCACTACTTTCAGAAAAAAGTCCCAGAGAATCTCTTTAAACTTCCAGGAGTAAAATAACTTATCACAACTAAGTGTTGTTCGCAGGGGTCTTTACCTCAACATTATTGTTTTGATGCAGGCCCATTTCTAATAGCTTTTCAGACTATTTCTGGTGGATGTTTTCTAAGACTGTTTGACAATAAATGTTTGCCTATGCCACAAATCCTTTGCATAATAAGAGTGAAGTTCAATAGTGTTTTCAATTAGTGTTTATTCAGGTATCTATGTTTAAATAAACACTCTGTTTGTGTTCGGCAGGAGAAAGACCAGACTCAAAGGAACCAGAGCCAGAGACGTCCAAACCAGCAATTCGACACCACTGCTCTCACTGTGGAAAGACTTTTACTGAGTTAGGGAGCCTGAAAATACATAAGAGAATACACATAGGAGAGAAGCCTTACCACTGCTCCATGTGTGGAAAGAGTTTTACCCAGTCAGGGAGCCTAAAAATACATGTGCGAATACACACAGGAGAGAAGCCTTACCACTGCCCCCTGTGTGGAAAGACTTTTATTGAGTTAAGCAACATGAAAAGGCATGAAAGGACACACACAGCTGAGAAGCCTCATCACTGCTCTCACTGTGGAAAGACTTTTACCAAGTTAGGGAGCCTGAAAATACATAAGAGAATACACACAGGAGAGAAGCCTTACCACTGCTCCCTGTGTGGAAAGAGTTTTACACAGATAAGCTACCTGAAAAAACACGACCGAACACACACAGGAGATACACCTTTCCACTGCTCCCTGTGTGGAAAGAGCTTTACACAGTCAGGGAGTATAAAAATGCATAACAGAATACACACAGGTGAGAAGCCTCATCAATGCTCTCAGTGCGGAAAGAGTTTTACCAAGTTAGGGAACCTGAAAAGGCATGAGAGAATACACACAGGGGAGAAGCCTTACCAATGCTCCCTGTGTGGAAAGAGTTTTACCTCATTAAGGCAATTGAAAAAGCATGAAAGAATCCACACCATAGAGAAACTTTAGCAATGCTCCTAGTGTGAAATAATATTTATTTACTCAGTTTGGGCACCTGAAAGACCATGAGGTAATACATACAGTGAAGATACCTTACCACTGTTCCAGTGTGGAAAGGAATATATCACATGAAATTATACTTAAAGTTTATGAGACAACACAAATACTTCTCCCACACGTGTCTCATATTTCTTACTGCAAAATTGTGCTTTTGTTTATGCCACATAAATTCAAGTTGTATAAAATGGACCAAAAAAATAAATCCATGTTTTTTATTTCAAAACAATAACTGAATATGAAGTAGGCTGTCAGCTTGAATTTATCAGAGTAAAGAACATCACGCTGCTTGCTTAGCGAGTACTACCTTCCCCCAATTAGCCACATACCTGGCTCGAACTCAGGACCTCTGCATTACAAACACACGTGACCGTCCTCGCTCAATCGTCTCTACCCGTCGCGCCACTCAAAAGCTAGCAATTGAGCGGTGCAAACATGGACACTTATGACTGAGAAGTGAGTTTCACACATCTCGATGTGCTACATTCACTCCTCAAACTTACAACAGCGACCCCCAGCGTTGAGCTGAGGGCAACTGTAGATCCGAGTCACTAGTCACCACTGTAAAGGAGTTGACGTTGCTTCCTTAAGGTTGCTACAAGCTTCACGAAGACTAAAGATTCGGATTTGGAGAGGCAGTTGCAGTGGGTTCTGTGTGGTGCATACATTGGATTTATCGGAAGTATGCGTCAAACTGTATGCGTAAACGGGTTGACAGAAATGGTAGCAGAAGGTGAATGTTGAACTTTTGTTGCACACATATCTAGATGATGCTGCATACTGTTTTGCGCAAAAATACACAGTCGGTGTGTTTAAAGCCTTAAGGTTGCTACAAGCTTCACGAAGACTAAAGATTCGGAGCGTAGCGCAGTGTTGCAATGTCGTTTGTTCTTCACAAAAGAGGCAGTTTCTTGTAATACGTTCCGGCATTCGACGTACTTCCTGAAAATTGAGACGTGCCACATCGTTAATTCCTTGCCCTTTCTCTGTGATATGATGACATTCTATTTTTAAAGCTACAATATGTAACTTTTTGGGCGACCTGACCAAATTCACACCGAAATGTGAATTATAGATATTTCATTCCAGTTGAAAGCAAGTCTTAAGAAGCTGTAGATCTGTTCTATGTGTGCAATTTCTATGCTTCCCGTTCTGAAGTTTCGTATTTGCATCTTTTACTTTTGGTTTTGTACACCAGCTTCAAACAGCTGAATATACAATATTTGGGTTATGGAAAATATATTTCACAGTGGTTTAGATGGTACAATCATTCTCTACACAATGACTGCTTGTTTTGTCACATAAACTGAAATGAGTTGAACTTTTAGAATTTTAGTAGCCAGGATATGGTGGAGCGATTTCTGCATAGTGCATCTTTAAGTCGATATGGGTGCGAATACATTGAAGCAGCATATCAAATTGACATAATGTTTTAGGTTCCACTGGAGAGTAGAATAATATTTATCCATCTTATTATTACACATGGGAGGAGATTTGGGAAGCTGAAATGCTAGCTTGCTTGTTGTCAACTAGCTGCTAGCAGATTAACCCACAGCCTACTGGCAGGCACAAAACGAGGTAAGAACAAAGCAAACCTTTCATTACATGTAGCTATTATTGAAATATGCAGTTGGTTTTCTTTCAAATTAGCTTACAGTGGTGAATGATGTGGTTCAAGTGATTCTTCTTTGCTTTTACCTAAAAATGTGAAGACAACATGGACATTTATTTCATCGTTCACTTGTGAACGTTGCTATTTGGGAGACTAGAAATGCATTGACCCGCGTGGTACAGTATCGTATTACCAAAAGGTGTCTGTTGCGCCAAAAAAATCCAACTCCAATCAAGCGCATGCGCTTAGATCTAGGTGATCTTAGATCAGGCACGGGAAGCTTGTAGCTTTATTGAGACCTCACACCTGGCTGGAACATGGGACCGCTTCGCAACACATGTGACCGTCCTCCCTCAAGCATCTCTACCGGTCGCACCACTCAAAAGTTTTAGCACATTACATTTACATTTACATCATTTAGCAGACGCTCTTATCCAGAGCGACTTACAAATTGGTGCATTCACCTTATAGCCAGTGGGATAACCACTTTCCGATCTTTTTTTTTTTTTTTTGGGGGGGGTGGGTTGGGGTGGGGTAAGGGGGGGCGGGTAGAAGGATTACTTTATCCTATCCCAGGTATTCCTTAAAGAGGTGGGGTTTCAAATGTCTCCGGAAGGTGGTGAGTGACTCCGCTGTCCTGGCGTCGTGAGGGAGCTTGTTCCACCATTGGGGTGCCAGAGCAGCGAACAGTTTTGACTGGGCTGAGCGGGAATTGTGCTTCAGCAGAGGTAGGGGAGCCAGCAGGCCAGAGGTGGATGAACGCAATGCCCTCGTTTGGGTGTAGGGACTGATCAGAGCCTGAAGGTACGGAGGTGCCGTTCCCCTCACAGCTCTGTAGGCAAGCACCATGGTCTTGTAGCAGATGAGTTGTAGGGGTTTAATGGCACAGGCAGGGAGCCCAGCCAACAGCGAGTTGCAGTAATCCAGACGGGAGATGACAAGTGCCTGGATTAGGACCTGTGCCGCTTCCTGTGTAAGGCAGGGTCATACTCTCCGAATGTTGTAGAGCATGAACCTACAGGATCGGGTCACCGCCTTGATGTTAGCGGAGAACGACAGGGTGTTGTCCAGGGTCACGCCAAGGCTCTTCGCACTCTGGGAGGAGGACACAACAGAGTTGTCAACCGTGATGGCGAGATCATGGAACGGGCAGTCCTTCCCCGGGAGGAAGAGCAGCTCCGTCTTGCCAAGGTTCAGCTTGAGGTGGTGATCCATCATCCATACTGATATGTCTGCCAGACATGCAGAGATGCGATTCGCCACCTGGTTATCAGAAGGGGGAAAGGAGAAGATTAGTTGTGTGTCGTCTGCGTAGCAATGATAGGAGAGGCCATGTGAGGATATGACAGAGCCAAGTGACTCAGTGTATAGCGAGAATAGGAGAGGGCCTAGAACTGAGCCCTGGGGGACACCAGTGGTGAGAGCACGTGGTGCGGAGACAGCTTCTCGCCACGCCACTTGGTAGGAGCGACCGGTCAGGTAGGACGCAATCCAAGAGTGAGCCGCGCCGGAGATGCCCAGCTCGGAGAGGGTGGAGAGGAGGATCTGATGGTTCACAGTATCAAAGGCAGCAGACAGGTCTAGAAGGACAAGAGCAGAGGAGAGAGAGTTAGCTTTAGCAGTGCGGAGAGCCTCCGTGACACAGAGAAGAGCAGTCTCAGTTGAATGACCAGTCTTGAAACCGGACTGGTTTGGATCAAGAAGGTCATTCTGAGAGAGATAGCAAGAGAGTTGGCTAAAGACGGCACGCTCAATAGTTTTGGAGAGAAAAGAAAGAAGGGATACTGGTCTGTAGTTGTTGACATCAGAGGGATCGAGTGTTAGTTTTTTGAGAAGGGGTGCAACTCTCGCTCTCTTGAAGACGGAAGGGACATAGCCAGCGGTCAAGGATGAGTTGATCAGCGAGGTGAGGTAAGGGAGAAGATGAGTTGATCAGCGAGCGAGGTGAGGTAAGGGAGAAGGTCACCAGAGAGGAGGGGAGGAGGGGATAGGGTCAAGCGGGCAGGTTGTTGGGCGGCCGGCCGTCACAAGTCGCAAGATTTTATCTGGAGAGAGAGGGGAGAAAGAAGTCAAAGCATAGGGTAGGGCAGTGTGAGCAGGACCAGCAGTGTCATTTGACTTAACAAATGAGGATAGGATGTCGTCAACTTTCTTTTCAAAATGGTTGACGAAGTCATCCACAGAGAGGGAGGAGGGGGGGAGGGGGAGGAGGATTCAGCAGGGAGGAGAAGGTGGCAAAGAGCTTCCTAGGGTTATAGGCAGATGCTGGAATTTAGAGTGGTAGAAAGTGGCCTTAGCAGCAGAAACAGATGAAGAAAATTTAGAGAGGAGGGAGTGAAAAGATGCCAGGTCCGCAGGGAGTCTAGTTTTCCTCCATTTCCGCTCGGCTGCCCGGAGCCCTGTTCTGTGAGCTCGCAATGAGTCATCAAGCCACGGAGCTGGAGGGGAGGACCGAGCCGGCCGGGAGGATAGGGGACATAGAGAGTCAAAGGATGCAGAAAGGGAGGAGAGGAGGGTTGAGGAGGCAGAATCAGGAGATTGGTGGGAGAAGGGTTGAGCAGAGGGAAGATATGATAGGATGGAAGAGGAGAGAGTAGCGGGAGAGAGAGAGCGAAGGTCAACCACCGCATTCTTATTGGCAGACTAAATAGCCTTGGTTTCTCAAATGACTGCCTCGCCTGGTTCACCAACTACTTCTCAGATAGAGTTCAATGTGTCAAATCGGAGGGCCTGTTGTCTGGACCTATGGCAGTCTCTATGGGGGTGCCACAGGGTTCAATTCTTGGGCCGACTCTTTTCTCTGTGTATATCAATGATGTCGCTCTTGCTGCTGGTGACTCTCAGATCCACCTCTACGCAGACGACACCATTTTGTATACATCTGGCCCTTCATTGGACACTGTTAACAAACCTCCAAACGAGCTTCAATGCCATACAACACTCCTTCAGTTCCCTCCAACTGCTCTTAAACACTAGTAAAACTAAATGCATGCTCTTCAATCGAACGCTGCTGGCACCCGCCCACCCGACTAGAATCACTACTCTCGGCGGGTCTGACCTAGAGTATGTGGACAACTACAAATACCTAGGTGTCTGGTTAGACTGTAAACTCTCCTTCCAGACTCACATTAAGCATCTCCAATCAAAAGTTCGATCTAGAATCGGCTTTCCATTTCGCAACAAAGCCTCCTTCACTCATGCAGCCAAACATGCCCTCGTAAAACTGACTATCCTACCGATCCTTGACTTTGGCGATGTCATTTACAAAATAGCCTCCAACACTCTACTCAGCAAATTGGATGTAGTCTATCACAGTGCCATCCGTTTTGTCACCAAAGCCCCATATACTACCCACCACTGTGACCTGTACGCTCTTGTTGGCTGGTCCTCACTACATATTCGTCGCCAAACCATCTATAAATCACTGCTAGGCAAATCCCCGTCTTATCTTAGCTCACTGGTCACCATAGCAACACCCACCCGTAGTCTGCGCTCCAGCAGGTATATCTCACTGGTCATCCCCAAAGCCAACACCTCCTTTGGCCGCCATTCCTTCCAGTTCTCTGCTGCCAATGACTGGAACGAACTGCAAAAATCTCTGAAGCTGGAGACTCTTATGTCCCTCATTAACTTTAAGCGTCAGTTGTCAGAGCAGCTTACCGATCACTGCACCTGTACACAGCCATTCTGAAATTAGCCCGCCCAACTACCTCATCCCCATATTGTTATTTATTTTGCTAATTTGCACCCCAGTATCTCTATTTGCACATCATCTTTTGCACAGCTATCATTCCAGTGTTAATACGAAATTGTAATTATTTTACACTATGGCCTATTTATTGCCTTACCTCCATAACTTACTACATTCGCACACACTGTATATATATTTTCTGTTGTATTTTTGACTTTATGTTTTGTTTTACCTCATATGTAACTCTGTGTTGTTGTTTTTATCGCACTGCTTTGCTTTATCTTGGCCAGGTCGCAGTTGTAAATGAGAACTTGTTCTCAACTAGTTTACCTGGTGAAATAAAGGTGAAATAAATAAAAAATAAATGTGAACATACTATTTCCCTTAAAGTCACACTCTGTAAGATACAAATAATCAGTCAGCCACCAACGCAGAAGATAGCAGATAGATTGATTATCTGTAGTGCTCGAGGAATGACACGCAGACACACACACACACACACACACAAAGCCAGAGTTGGAAAATGATAATTTATTTACAAAGTATGTATCACAGCCTTAAGTGTCAACAATTGAACAAAAACCCTGTAACGATCAACCCTCTTATGAATAAACCCTGTAACGATCAACCCTGTTATGAAAAAACCCTGTTATAAAAGGTAATGTGCTAAAACTTTTGAGTGGTGCGACCGGTAGAGATGCTTGAGGGAGGACGGTCACGTGTGTTGCGAAGCGGTCCCATGTTCCAGCCAGGTGTGAGGTCTCACTAAAGCTACAAGCTTCCCGTGCCTGATCTAAGATCACCTAGATCTAAGCGCATGCGCTTGATTGGAGTTGGATTTTTTTGGTGAAACAGACACCTTTTGGTAATACGATACTGTACCACGCCGGTCAATGCATTTCTAGTCTCCGAAATAGCAACGTTCACAAGGGAGCGATGGCAGAAATGTCCATGTTGTCTTCACATTTTGAGGTAAAAGCAAAGAAGAATCACTTGAACCACATCATTCACCACTGTAAGCTAATTTGAAGGAAAACCAACTGCATATTTCAATAATAGCTACATGTAATGAAAGGTTTGCTTTGTTCTTACCTGGTTTTGTGCCTGCCAGTAGGCTGTGGGTTATTCTGCTAGCAGCTAGTTGACAGCAAGCAAGCTAGCATTTCAGCTTCCCAAATCTCCTCCCATGTATAAATATTATTCTACTCTCCAGTGGAACCTAAAACATTATGTCAATTTGATATGCTGCTTCAATGTATTCGCACCCATATCAACTTAAAGATGCACTATGCAGAAATCGCTCCACCATATCCTGGCTACAAAAATTCTAAAAGTTCAACTCATTTCAGTTTATGTGACAAAACAAGCAGTCATTGTGTAGAGAATGATTGTACCATCTAAACCACTGTGAAATATATTTTCCATAACCCCAAATAGTGTATATTCAGCTGTTTGAAGCTGGTGTACAAAACCAAAAGTAAAAGATCAAAAAATGAAACTGCAAAACGGGAAGCATAGAAATTGCACACATAGAACAGATCTACAGCTTCTTAAGACTTGCTTTCAACTGGAATGAAAGATCTATAATTCACATTTCTGTGTGAATTTGGTCAGGTCGCCCAAAAAGTTACATATTGTAGCTTTAAAAATAGAATGTCATCATATCACAGAGAAAGGGCAAGGAATTAGCGATGGGGCACGTTTCAATTTTCAGGAAGTATGTCGAATGCCGGGAACATATTACAAGAAACTGCCTCTTTTGTGAAGAACAAACGACATTGCAACACTGCGCTACGCTCCGAATCTTTAGTCTTCGTGAAGCTTGTAGCAACCTTAAGGCTTTAAACACACCGACTGTGTTTTTGCGCAAAACAGTATGCAGCATCATCTAGATATGTGTGCAACAAAAGTTCAACATTCACCTTCTGCTACCATTTCTGTCAACCCGTTTACGCATACAGTTGGACGCATACTTTCGATAAATCCAACATACGCACCACACAGAACGCACTGCAACTGCCTCTCCAACACAATGCTGCAAGGCAAACGCAGCGTTCCATTGGAAATGAATGTACTTCTGGTGTACCAAAACGCAATGACACAGTCGGTGTGTTCAAAGCGTGAGTAAGCAAAGTGAAGTCCTTCACAGTGATGCCTAGTGACTCGGATCTACAGTTGCCCTCAGCTCAACGCTGGGGGTCGCTGTTGTAAGTTTGAGGAGTGAATGTAGCACATCGAGATGTGTGAAACTCACTCCTCAGTCATAAGTGTCCATGTTTGCACCGCTCAATTGCTAGCTTTTGAGTGGCGCGACGGGTAGAGACGATTGAGCGAGGACGGTCACGTGTGTTTGTAATGCAGATGTCCTGAGTTCGAGCCAGGTATGTGGCTAATTGGGGGAAGGTAGTACTCGCTAAGCAAGCAGCGTGATGTTCTTTACTCTGATAAATTCAAGCTGACAGCCTACTTCATATTCAGTTATTGTTTTGAAATAAAAAACATGGATGTATTTTTTTTGTCCATTTCATACAACTTGATTTTATGTGGCATAAACAAAAGCAAAACATTTTGCAGTAAAAAAAGATGAGACAAGTGTGGGAGAAGTATTTGTGTTGTCTCATAAACTTTAAGTATAATTTCCACACTGGAACAGTGGTAAGGTATCTTCACTGTATGTATTACCTCATGGTCTTTCAGGTGCCCTAACTGAGTAAATAAATAATTTCACACTAGGAGCATTGCTAACGTTTCTCTATGGTGTGGATTCTTTCATGCTCTTTCAATTGCCTTAATGAGGTAAATCTCTTTCCACACAGGGAGCATTGGTAAGGCTTCTCTCCTGTGTGTATTCTCTCATGCATTTTCAGGTTCCCTAACTTGGTAAAACTCTTTCCGCACTGAGAGCAGTGATGAGGCTTCTCACCTGTGTGTATTCTGTTATGCATTTTTAGACTCCCTAACTCTGTAAAACTCTTTCCACACAGGGAGCAGTGGAAAGGCTTATCTCCTGTGTGGGTCCGCTCATGTTTTTTCAGGTTGCTTAACTCTGTAAAACTCTTTCCACAAAGGGAGCAATGGAAAGGCTTCTCTCCTGTGTGTATTCTCTTATGTATTTTCAGGCTCCCTAACTCGGTAAAAGTCTTTCCACAGTGAGTGCAGTGATGAGGCTTCTCGCCTGTGTGTGTCCTTTCATGCCTTTTCATGTTGCCTAACTCTGTAAAACTCTTTCCGCATAGTAAGCAGTGGAAAGGCTTCTCTCCTGTGTGTGTTCTCTCATGTGATTTCAGGTACCCTAACTTGGTAAAACTCATTCCGCACTGAGAGCATTGGTAAGGCTTCTCTCCTGTGTGTATTCTCTCATGTATTTTTAGGTTCCCAAACTGGGTAAAACTCTTCCCACACTGGGAGCAGTGATGAGGCTTTGCTCCTGTGTGTGTCCTCTCATGTCTTTTCAGGTTCCCTAACTTGGTAAAACTCTTCCCGCAGTGGGAGCAGTCGTGTCGTCTTGCTGGTTTGGACGTCTCTGTCTCTGGTTCTGGTTCCTCTGAGTCTGGTCTTTCTCCTGCCGAAGACAGAGTGTTTATTTAAACAGAGAGACCTGAATAAAACACCAATTAAAACACTATTGAACTTCACTGTTGTTATGCTAAAAACGTGGCATAAGCAAACATTTCTGTTCAAACAGATGTAGAAGGGGTCTTAGAAAATAGTCTGAAAAGGTACTAGAAATGGGCCTGCATCAAAAAACAATAATGTTGAAGTAAATACCACTGCCAACTAATATCAACACTTACATTGAGTTATTTTCCTTCTGTAAGTTTAAAGAGATTCTCTGGTACATTTTAATCCTTTGTTTCTGAAAGTAGTGCTCATTAGCCAAAAGGGGTCCCTGAAAATGGTGTACTACGTCACGTGCAGATTTGTACACCACGTCATCACTCTCTCTCTCTGCTCTGCTGTGGGTGAATGATGAGCCTCTTAATAGCGTCACTCATATGGCGAGGGGCTGAAGCTCATTGGTTGAACTTGAATTGTTAGGGGGCTGGCCCACGTGGGGGGAAATGTAGGGAAAATGGCACAGCACAAGTTCCAGAAAAACAGTCGCTTTTAAACTAGGAATTTCGTGGCTAATTGAGGTAAGACATTCGTTCTGCTCATAGATTATGCATGTATGAACTACACATTGACAGATCCAGCCCAAAGCGGGAGGTTTAAAAAAATACTTATTAGTCACCAAAGTTCCGGAGCATGTCTTTAAGAAAGTAGTGGCAGTGCCTTGTCATTCTGTCACCAAAAACCCACATATCTTTAAAATATTTTGAGGAGGGAGGATAATGAAAGTTCACATAGTAACAAGTAAAAGTAGACCTACCAATAAGGTATAGTGTTTTTACTGATATACATTGTGTCTATGAATTATTAAGTGATTAAAAGTCATAATTCTGTTACCAAAAAAATCAAGCCTTTTATTTCCATTTACTGTAACCAGCCCTCTCACCCTGAGCACTGACAGACACCGGATGTCCATGGACGCTGAAATATAGTATAGCAGAGTACACTAGAGCACTGTTTAATTTACTGTATTTTACTCTACTGTATTTTACTGTACTGAACTATACTTGACTGAACTATACTCGACTGAACTATACTCAACTGAACTATACTCTGCTGAACTATACTCTGCTGAACTATACTCTGCTGAACTATACTCTACTGAACTATACTCTACTGAACTCTACTGGGCTATACTTTACTGTACTGAACTATACTCGACTGAACTATACTCTACTGTATTGAACTATACTGTACTGAACTATACTATACTGGACTATACTCGACTGCGCTGAACTATACTGTGCTGAACTACACTCTACTGAACTATACTCTACTGAACTATACTCGACTGTGCTGAACTATACTCTACTGAACTATACTCGACTGTGCTGAACTATACTCTACTGTACTGAACTATACTCTACTGTACTGAACTATACTCGACTGTGCTGAACTATACTCGACTGTACTGAACTATACTCTACTATACCAATGGCAGATTGCCCCTTTAAATTTTTTTACAGTACTGAACAACATATTCAAGTGTAGAACTTAAGCAGAATAACTCTTCAAAACGACACATTAGTTCAACAACTGCAGAGTTTGTGCCCCTGTTTCTAAGACAGTACTCACTGTAGCTGCTTTTAGCAACGCTGCTGTATTTTCCACTAGCGTTGAAAAAAACAACAACTAAACAGCCTGCAGGAAGCCAGAAGTTAAATCAAATTCAATGTTAACTTACTGTGCCGGTAGGCTGGACTGGTGGTCCTTAAAACGGGAGGAATTTGAGATAAAATATCTAAAGGAACGTATTATTAAACAGACTTTCCAAACACACTTCATCTCTGCTTTCCTCATGTCAAAATAAAAGTCCCCCACAAGTTATTATTTTTTTGTGCACATTGGCACACGTGCATGACTTTTATTTTGACAAAAGGAGCTATACTCACTGGTGTTAATCAGATCTTGTTCAGTCTCCTCCTCCTCCTCTCCTTCCTCTTCCACTCTAGGAGGCGCTTTCTCTTCTTTCACTGTAACATCCTCCTCCTTTATAGTTTTGAAAACCTCTTCCTCCTCCTCTTCCACTCTAGAAAGCGCTTTCTCTTCTTTCACTGTAACATCCTCCTCCTCTTCCTCCTTTATAGTTTTGAAAACCTCTTCCTCCTCCTCTTTCACTCTCAAAGCTTCTACCTCCTCCTCTTCTATTGTCACAGCCTCTATCTCCTCTTCCTCTTTTACTCCAAAAGTGTATTTCTCTTCTTTCACTGTAACATCCTCCTCCTCGTCTTTCAATGTGATAGCCTCCTTTTCCTCCTTTATCTTTTTGAAAGCCTCTTCCTCCTCCTCCTCCTCTTTAACGACAATGTTCAGATCCAGAGCTTCTTTCTCCGTCCAGCAGACCTCCTCTTCTTTAGCAGGGGAGTAGCTTAGTGAGCTCATGGTCGGGGATGTTAGCTAACTAACTAGTTAGCATTAGCGCCTAGCTTATTGCTAGGTTGAGTATCAATCACAACAAATTGAAAATTACGTTTAAGTTAACTAGTATATACGTAAACAGAATTGTGTTTAAAACACTGAGAATAATATGTCTAAAGCGCTTCAATGTTTCGGTTTTATGTTGGCTAGAAAGCTACCGAAGTGGTTAAATAAACAGCTTTGTTGTTGAAGTGTTCCGTCCACTAGATTATACGTCACGCAATAAGCATCAACTGAAAGACTCACATCGCCATCTGCTGACTGGAGTGTGTAACGCAGTTAAAAATATATTCACTACATTGATTATTCTGGCAAACAATTTCATAAAAAAACATTTCAAAATTAGCACAATGTTTTGTCTGACTTCTTAGAGACAATACTTTCCTCTACGCAGACTTAGACCTGAATATGAATATGTACATTATCAATGAATACTAGAATAGTAATTGTTAAAACAATTCTCTGTTCTTTTTCCCATCTAGATCAAATCACAATTTAATTAAAGTGCAGTTAACAAAGTCACAACACGTTTTACAGAGAAAAAATAAGACAGAAAGCAATAGTAGTAAACCAAATCAAAATACAGTGAAAACAGAGAAATCAATAACAGAGAGACAGCATACATAGAGATAGGCCACGCCCCTCTGACCCACCCTGTGAAATATATAGGAAATATATTAATATATACTGAACAAAAATATAAACGCAACATGTAAAGTGTTGGTTCCATGTTTCATGAGCTGAAATATCCCAGACATTTTCCATATGCACAAAAATCTTATTTCTCTAAAATGTTGTGCAAAAATGTGTTTACATCCCTGTTAGTGAGCATTTCTCCTTTGCCAAAATAATCCATCCAACTGACAGGTGTGGCATATCAAGAAGCTGATCAAACAACATGATCATTACACAGTTGCACCTTGTGCTGTGGACAATAAAAGGCCACTCTAAAATGTGCAGTTTTGTCACACAACACAATGCCACAGATGTCTCAGATGGAGTGTGCAATTGGAATGCTGACTGCAGAAATGTCCACCAGAGCTGTTGCCAGAAAATGTAATGTACATTTCCCTACCATAAGCTGCCTCCAACATCATTTTAGAGAATTTGGCAGTACGTCCAACCAGCCTCACAACCGCAGACCACATGTAACCACGCCAGCCCAGGACCTCCACATCCGATTTCTTCACCATCGGGATCATCTGAGACCAACCGCCCAGACAGCTGATGAAACTGTGGGTTTGCACATCCAAAGAAGTTCTGCACAAACTGTCAGAAACCGTCCAGGGAAGCTCATCTGCATGCTTGTCGTCCTCACCAGGTTCTTGACCTGACTGCAGTTCGGCGTCGTAAGGGACTTCAGTGGGCAAATGCTCACCTTCGATGGCCACTGGCACGCTGAAGAAGTGTGCTCTTCAAAGATGAATCCCGGTTTCAACTGTACCGGGCAGATGGCAGACAGTGTGTATGGCTTTGTGTGGGCGAGCGGTTTGCTGATGTCAACGTTGTGAACAGTGTGCCCCATGCTGGCGGTGGGGTTATGGTATGGGCAGGCATAAGCTACGGACTACGAACACAATTGCATTTGATCAATGACAAATTTGTATGCACAGAGATACCGTGATGAGATCCTGAGACCCAATGTCGTGCCATTCATCCGCCCCCAATCACCTCAGCATGATAATGCACAGCCCCACGTCTCAAGGATCTGTTCAGAATTCCTGGAAACTGAAAATGTCCCAGTTCTTCCATGGCCTGCATACTCACCAGACATGTCACCCATTGAGCATGTTTGGGATGCTCTGGATCGATGTTCGGTGACAGAAACAACAAACAAACCAAAAAGAAGAGAACCAAAATGGAACAATACAGAACAGTACAGGACAATACAGGAGTTTAGAATACAGGACAATACAGGAGTTTAGAATACAGGACAATACAGGAGTTTAGAATACAGCACAATACAGGAGTGTAGAATACAGGACAATACAGGAGTTTAGAATACAGGACAATACAGGAGTTTAGAATACAGGACAATACAGGAGTTTAGAATACAGGACAATACAGGAGTTTAGAATACATGACAATACAGGAGTTTAGAATACAGGACAATACAGGACAATACAAGAGTTTTAGACACATGGGATGGTAAAACATGAGGGAGACCAGTATGACAGGAGTGTAGAATACAGGACAATACAAGGGGGCAGAAAAGCACAGCGGGCTGGATGGATAATGGATGGAGAATGGATGGAGAATGGATGGATAATGGATGGATAATGGATGGAGAATGGATGGAGAATGGATGGAGAATGGATGGATAATGGATGGAGAATGGATGGAGAATGGATGGAGAATGGATGGAGAATGGATGGAGAATGGATGGATAATGGATGGATAATGGATGGATAATGGATGGAGAATGGATGGATAATGGATGGAGAATGGATGGATAATGGATGGAGAATGGATGGAGAATGGATGGAGAATGGTGACTTGATCACATGGGAAGCAGCCAGTCAGGGTCAGGTGGGTGGACAGGTATCTGGATCCAGGGCCAGTGGAACCCTTTCCACAGAGGGTTCTACATTGAACCCAAAAGGGTTCTACATGGAACCAAACGGGGTTCTTTAAATGGTTCTCCTAAGGGGACAGCCGAAGAACCCTTTTGGAATACTTTTTTCTAAGAGTGTAGAGGGTTTTTAAACAGGATCATGGATGGGCTTAAGCATCTGCCTCTGGTTCCAAATGTTGCATCTGGTAAGCATCTGCCTCTGGTTCCAAAGGTTGCATCTGGTAAGCATCTGCCTCTGGTTCCAAATGTTGCATCTGGTAAGCATCTGCCTCTGGTTCCAAATGTTGCATCAGGTAAGCATCTGCCTCTGGTTCCAAAGGTTGCATCTGGTAAGCATCTGCCTCTGGTTCCAAAGTTTGCATCTGGTAAGCATCTGCCTCTGGTTCCAAAGTTTGCATCTAGTAAGCATCTGCCTCTGGTTCCAAAGGTTGCATCTGGTAACCATCTGCCTCTGGTTCCAAAGGTTGCATCTGGTAACCATCTGCCTCTGGTTCCAAAGGTTGCAGGTTGAATCCAGCGATATAAACTTTTGTTTATATTTTCGTTTTAAGCCTATCCCAAACCTTAACCCTACCCTTAATCATTCAGAGTTAATGCCTAACCTTAACCATTCAGAGTTAATGCCTAACCTTAACCATTCAGAGTTAATGCCTAACCTTAACCATTCTGAGTTAAAACCTTAACAATTCGGAGTTAATGTTAAATGTTATGAAATTTGATGTTTGGAACAACTTCTTAATTTGATGTTTGAGAAATGTCTAATTCTGACGTGAGACTGTGAGAGCTTGTAGTTCAAAACGCCCTACAAAAAAAGGTCTATACTGCTCCTACATGGTGTAACAATACATCATGTAGATGTATATAATGAACAGACTAGGTCTATACTGCTCCTACATGGTGTAACAATCCATAACGTTGATGTATATAAATCAAATCAAATCAAATCTTATTTGGTCACATACACATATTTAGCAGATGTTATTGCGGGTGTAGCGAAACGCTTGTTTCTAGCTCCAACAGTGCAGTAGTATCTAATAATTCACAACAATACACACAAATCTAAAAGGTAGAAGAATGGAATTAAGAAATATATAAATATTAGGACGAGCAATGTCGGAGTGGCATTGACTAAGATACAGTAGAATAGAATAGAATAGTATATATAGTACCAGTGAAAAGTTTGGACACACCTACCCATTCCAGGGTTTTTCTTTATTTTTACTATTTTCTACATTGTAGAATAATATTGAAGACATCAAAACGATGAAATAACACATATGGAATCATGTAGTAACCAAAAGAGTGTTAAAATATATTTTATATTTGAGATTCTTCAAAGTAGCCACACTTTGCCTTGATGACAGCTTTGCACACTCTTGGCATTCTCTCAACCACCTTCACCTGGAATGCTTTTCCAACAGTCTTGAAGGAGTTCCCACATATGCTGAGCACTTGTTGGCTGCTTTTCCTTCACTCTGCGGTCCGACTCATCCCAAACCATCTCAATTGGGTTGAGGTCGGGTGATTGTGGAGGCCAGGTAATCTGATGCAGCACTCCATCACTCAAATAGCCCTTACACAGCCTGGAGGTGTGTTGGGTCATTGTCCTATTGAAAAATAAATCAAACTCCCACTAAGCCCAAACCAAATGGGATGGCGTATCGCTGCAGAATGCTGTGGTAGCCATGCTGGTTAAGTGTGCCTTGAATTCTAAATAAATCACAGACAGTGTCACCAGCAAAGCACCCCCACACCATAACACCTACTCCTCCATGCTTTACGGTGGGAAATACACATGCAGAGATCATCCGTTCACCGACACTGTGTCTCACAAAGACACAGCGGTTGGAACCAAGAATCTCCAATTTGGACTCCAGACCAAAGGACAAATTTACACCGGTCTAATGTCCATTGCTCATGTTTCTTGGCCCAAGCAGGTCTCTTCTTCTTATTGGTTTCCTTTAGCAGTGGTTTGTTTGCAGCAATTCGACCATGAAGACCTGATTCACACAGTCTCCTCTGAACAGTTGATGTTGAGATGTGTCTGTTACTTGAACTCTATGAAGCATTTATTTGGGCTGCAATTTCTGAGGCTGGTAAATCTAATGAACTTATCCTCTGCAGCAGAGGTAACTCTGGGTCTTCCATTCCTGTGGCGGTCCTCATGAGAGCCAGTTTCATCATAGCACTTGATGATTTTTGCGACTGCACTTGAAGAAACTTTCACAGTTCTTGAAATGTTCCGTATTGACTGACCTTCATGTCTTAAAGTAATGATGGACTGTTGTTTCTCTTTGCTTATTTGAGCTGTTCTTGCCATAATATGGACTTGGTCTTTTACCAAATAGGGCTATCTTCTGTATACCACCCCTACCTTGTCACAACACAACTGATTGGCTCAAATGAAATTTCACAAATTAACTTTTAACAAGGCACACCTGTTAATTGAAATGCATTCCAGGTGACTACCTCATGAAGCTGGTTGAGAGAATGCCAAGAGTGTGCAAAGCTGTCATCAAGGCAAAGGGTGGCTACTTTTGAAGAATCTCAAATATAAAATGTATTTTGATTTGTTTAAAACTTTTTTTGGTTACTACATGATTCCATGTGTTATTTCATAGTTGTGATGTCTTCACTATTATTCTACAATGTAGAAAATGGTAAAAATAAAGAAAAACCCTTGAATTAGTAGGGGTGTCCAAACTTTTGACTGGTATTGTTTGCTGTCTCTCTGTTTTTGATTTCTCTGAATTTTGATTTGTTTTTTTCCTATTGTTTTCTGTCTTATTTTTTCTCTATAAAGTGTGTTGTTACTTGTTTTAACAATTACTATTCTAGTATTTATTGATAATGTGCATATTCATATTCAGGCCTAAGTCTGCGTAGAGAAAAGTATTGTCTCTAAGAAGTCAGACAAAACATTGTGCTAATTTTGAAATGTTTTTTTATGAAATTGTTTGCCAGAATAATCAATGTAGTGAATATATTTTTAACTGCGTTACACACTCCAGTCAGCAGATGGCGATGTGAGTCTTTCAGTTGATGCTTCTTGCGTGACGTATAATCTAGTGGACGGAATACTTCAACAACAAAGCTGTTTATTTAACCACTTCGGTAGCTTTCTAGTCAACATAAAACCGAAACATTGAAGCGCTTTAGACATATTATTCTCAGTGTTTTAAACACAATTCTGTTTACGTATCTACTAGTTAACTTAAACGTAATTTTCAATTTGTTGTGATTGATACTCAACCTAGCAATAAGCTAGGCGCTAATGCTAACTAGCTAGTTAGCTAACATCCCCGACCATGAGCTCACTAAGCTACTCCCCTGCTAAAGAAGAGGAGGTCTGCTGGAAGGAGAAAGAAGCTCTGGGGCTGAACGTTGTCGTGAAAGAGGAGGAGGAAGAGGCTTTCAAGACGATAAAGGAGGAAGAGGAGGCTATCACATTGAAAGACGAGGAGGGGGATGTTACAATGAAAGAAGAGAAATACACTTTTGGAGTAAAAGAGGAAGAGGAGATAGAGGCTGTGACAATAGAAGAGGAGGAGGTAGAAGCTTTGAGAGTGAAAGAGGAGGAGGAAGAGGTTTTCAAAACTATAAAGGAGGAAGAGGAGGCTGTTACAGTGAAAGAAGAGAAAGCGCCTTCTAGAGTGGAAGAGGAAGGAGAGGAGGAGGAGGAGACTGAACAAGATCTGATTAACACCAGTGAGTATAGCTCCTTTTGTCAAAATAAAAGTCATGCACGTGTGCCAATGTGCACAAAAAAATAATAATAACTTGTGGGGGACTTTTATTTTGACATGAGTAAAGCAGAGATGAAGTGTGTTTGGAAAGTCTGTTTAATAATACGTTCCTTTAGATATTTTGTCTCAAATTCCTCCCGTTTTAAGGACCAACAGTCCAGCCTACCGGCACAGGAAGTTAACATTGAATTTGATTTAACTTCTGGCTTCCTGCGGGCTGTTTAGTTGTTTTTTTTCAACGCTAGTGAAAAATACAGCAGCGTTGCTAAAAGCAGCTACAGTGAGTACTGTCTTAGAAACAGGGGCACAAACTCTGCAGTTGTTGAACTAATGTGTCGTTTTGAAGAGTTATTCTGCTTAAGTTCTACACTTGAATATGTTGTTCAGTACTGTAAAACATGTTAAAGGGGCAATCTGCCATTGGAACATATACTTTTGGACTTTTAAATTAACTAAGTGGTTTCGTTTCCAGATTCTCTTGAAGCCTCTTACAGATAAATAACCACATCTTCTGCTTCTACTACTGTAGAGTTCAGTATAGTTTAGTACAGTAGAGTATAGTTCAGCAGAGTATAGTTCAGTAGAGTATAGTTCGGTATAGTTCAGTACAGTAGAGTATAGTTCAGCAGAGTATAGTTCAGTAGAGTATAGTTCAGTAGAGTATAGTTCAGCAGAGTATAGTTCAGCGGAGTATAGTTCAGTAGAGTATAGTTCAGCAGAGTATAGTTCAGCAGAGTATAGTTCAGTAAAGTATAGTTCAGTAGAGTATAGTTCAGTAGAGTATAGTTCAGTCGAGTATAGTTCAGTCGAGTATAGTTCAGTATAGTTCAGTACAGTAGAGTATAGTTCAGTAGAGTATAGTTCAGTAGAGTATAGTTCAGCAGAGTATAGTTCGGCAGAGTATAGTTCAGTAGAGTATAGTTCAGCAGAGTATAGTTCAGTAGAGTATAGTTCAGTAGAGTATAGTTCAGTAGAGTATAGTTCAGTAGAGTATAGTTCAGTCGAGTATAGTTCAGTACAGTAAAATACAGTAGAGTAAAATACAGTAGAGTAAAATACAGTAAATTAAACAGTGCTCTAGTGTACTCTGCTATACTGTATTTCAGCGTCCATGGACATCCGGTGTCTGTCAGTGCTCAGTGGGTGAGAGGGCTGGTTATAGTAAATGGAAATAAAAGGCTTGATTTTTTTGGTAACAGAATTATGACTTTTAATCACTTAATAATTCATAGACACAATGTATATCAGTAAAAACACTATACCTTATTGGTAGGTCTACTTTTACTTGTTACTATGTGAACTTTCATTATCCTCCCTCCTCAAAATATTTTAAAGATATGTGGGTTTTTGGTGACAGAATGACAAGGCACTGCCACTACTTTCTTAAAGACATGCTCCGGAACTTTGGTGACTAATAAGTATTTTTTTAAACCTCCCGCTTTGGGCTGGATGTGTCAATGTGTAGTTCATACATGCATCATCTATGAGCAGAATTAATGTCTTACCTCAATTAGCCACGAAATTCCTAGTTTAAAAGCGACTGTTTTTCTGGAACTTGTGCTGTGCCATTTTCGCTACATTTCCCCCCACGTGGGCCAGCCCCTAACAATTCAAGTTCAACCAATGAGCTTCAGCCCCTCGCCATATGAGTGACGCTATTAAGAGGCTCATCATTCACCCACAGCAGAGCAGACAGAGAGAGTGATGATGTGGTGCACAAATCTGCACGTGACATAGTACACCATTTTCAGGGACCCCTTTTGGCTAATGAGCACTACTTTCAGAAACAAAGGATTAAAATGTACCAGAGAATCTCTTTAAACTTACAGAAGGAAAATAACTCAATGTAAGTGTTGATATTAGTTGGCAGTGGTATTTACTTCAACATTATTGTTTTTTGATGCAGGCCCATTTCTAGTACCTTTTCAGACTATTTTCTAAGACCCCTTCTACATCTGTTTGAACAGAAATGTTTGCTTATGCCACGTTTTTCGCATAACAACAGTGAAGTTCAATAGTGTTTTAATTGGTGTTTTATTCAGGTCTCTCTGTTTAAATAAACACTCTGTCTTCGGCAGGAGAAAGACCAGACTCAGAGGAACCAGAACCAGAGACGTCCAAACCAGCAAGACGACACGACTGCTCCCACTGCGGGAAGAGTTTTACCAAGTTAGGGAACCTGAAAAGACATGAGAGGACACACACAGGAGCAAAGCCTCATCACTGCTCCCAGTGTGGGAAGAGTTTTACCCAGTTTGGGAACCTAAAAATACATGAGAGAATACACACAGGCGAGAAGCCTTACCAATGCTCCCTTTGTGGAAAGAGTTTTACCGAGTTAAGCAAGCTGAAAAAACATGAGCGGACACACACAGGAGATAAGCCTTTCCACTGCTCCCTGTGTGGAAAGAGTTTTACAGAGTTAGCGAGTCTAAAAATGCATAACAGAATACACACAGGTGAGAAGCCTCATCACTGCTCTCAGTGCGGAAAGAGTTTTACCAAGTTAGGGCACCTGAAATCACATGAGAGAACACACACAGGAGAGAAGCCTTTCCGATGCTCACTGTGCGGAACAAGTTTTACAGAGTTAGGCAACATGAAAAGGCATGAAAGGACACACACAGGCGAGAAGCCTCATCATTGCTCTCACTGTGGAAAGACTTTTACAGAGTTAGGGAGCCTGAAAATACATAAGAGAATACACACAGGAGAGAAGCCTTTCCATTGCTCCCTTTGTGGAAAGAGTTTTACCGAGTTAAGCAACCTGAAAAAACATGAGCGGACACACACAGGAGATAAGCCTTTCCACTGCTCCTTGTGTGGAAAGAGTTTTACAGAGTTAGGGAGTCTAAAAATGCATAAGAGAATACACACAGGTGAGAAGCCTTACCAATGCTCCCTTTGTGGAAAGAGTTTTACCGAGTTAAGCAAGCTGAAAAAACATGAGCGGACACACACAGGAGATAAGCCTTTCCACTGCTCCCTGTGTGGAAAGAGTTTTACAGAGTTAGGGAGTCTAAAAATGCATAACAGAATACACACAGGTGAGAAGCCTCATCACTGCTCTCAGTGCGGAAAGAGTTTTACCAAGTTAGGGTACCTGAAATCACATGAGAGAACACACACAGGAGAGAAGCCTTTCCACTGCTCACTGTGTGGAAAGAGTTTTACAGAGTTAGGGAGTCTAAAAATGCATAACAGAATACACACAGGTGAGAAGCCTCATCACTGCTCTCAGTGCGGAAAGAGTTTTACCAAGTTAGGGAACCTGAAAATGCATGAGAGAATACACACAGGAGAAAAGCCTTACCAATGCTCCCTGTGTGGAAAGAGATTTACCTCATTAAGGCATTTGAAAGAGCATGAAAGAATCCACACCATAGAGAAACGTTAGCAATGCTCCTAGTGTGAAATAATATTTATTTACTCAGTTAGGGCACCTGAAAGACCATGAGGTAATACATACAGTGAAGATACCTTACCACTGTTCCAGTGTGGAAAGGAATATATCACATGAAATTATACTTAAAGTTTATGAGACAACACAAATACTTCTCCCACACTTGTCTCATCTTTTTTTACTGCAAAATGTTGTGCTTTTGTGTATGCCACATAAAATCGAGTTGTATGAAATGGACAAAAAAAGACATCTATATTTCAAAACTAACTGAATATGAAGTAGGCTATGTCAGCTTGAATTTATCAGGGTAAAGAACATCATGCTGCTTGCTTAGCGAGTACTACTTTCCCCCAATTAGCCACATACCTGGCTCGAACTCAGGACCTCTGCATTACAAACACACGTGACCGTCCTCTCTCAATCGTCTCTACCCGTCGTGCCACTCAAAAGCTAGCAATTTAAAGGTACAAGCAAGGACACTTATGACTGAGGAGTGATTTTCACACATCTCGATGTGCTACATTCACCCCTCAAACTTACAACAGCGACCCCCAGCGTTGAGCTGAGGGGAACTGTAGATCCAAGTCACTAGTCACCACTGTAAAGGAGTTGACGTTGCTTCCTTAAGGTTGCTACAAGCCTCACGACTAAAGATTCAGATTTGGAGAGGCAGTTGCAGTGGGTTCTGTGTGGTGCATACATTGGATTTATCGAACGTATGCGTCGAACTGTATGCGTAAACGGGTTGACAGAAATGGTAGCAGAAGGTGAATGTTGAACTTTTGTTGCACACATATCTAGATGATGCTGCATACTGTTTTGCGCAAAAATACACAGTCGGTGTGTTTAAAGCCTTAATTGTCCTGTATTCTACACTCCTGTATTGTCCTGTATTCTAAACTCCTGTATTGTCCTGTATTCTAAACTCCTGTATTGTCCTGTATTGTCCACTCCTGTATTGTCCTGTATTCTAAACTCCTGTATTGTCCTGTATTCTAAACTCCTGTATTGTCCTGTATTCTAAACTCCTGTATTGTCCTGTATTCTAAACTCCTGTATTGTCCTGTATTCTAAACTCCTGTATTGTCCTGTATTCTAATCTCCTGTATTGTCCTGTATTCTAATCTCCTGTATTGTCCTGTATTCTAAACTCCTGTATTGTCCTGTATTCTAATCTCCTGTATTGTCCTGTATTCTAAACTCCTGTATTGTTCCATTTTGGTTCTCTCCTTTTTGGTTTATTTGTTGTTTCTGTCACCGAACATCGATCCAGAGCATCCCAAACATGCTCAATGGGTGACATGTCCGGTGAGTATGCAGGCCATGGAATAACTGGGACATTTTCAGTTTCCAGGAATTATGAACAGATCCTTGAGACGTGGGGCTGTGCATTATCATGCTGAGGTGATTGGGGGCGGATGAATGGCACGACATTGGGTCTCAGGATCTCGTCACGGTATCTCTGTGCATACAAATTTGTCATTGATCAAATGCAATTGTCTTCATAGTCCGTAGCTTATGCCTGCCCATACCATAACCCCACCGCCAGCATGGGGCACACTGTTCACAACGTTGACATCAGCAAACCGCTCGCCCACACAAAGCCATACACACTGTCTGCCATCTGCCCGGTACAGTTGAAACCGGGATTCATCTTTGAAGAGCACACTTCTTCAGCGTGCCAGTGGCCATCGAAGGTGAGCATTTGCCCACTGAAGTCCCTTACGACGCCGAACTGCAGTCAGGTCAAGACCCTGGTGAGGACGACAAGCACGCAGATGAGCTTCCCTGGACGGTTTCTGACAGTTTGTGCAGAACTTCTTTGGATGTGCAAACCCACAGTTTCATCAGCTGTCTGGGCGGTTGGTCTCAGATGATCCCGATGGTGAAGAAATCGGATGTGGAGGTTCTGGGCTGGCGTGGTTACATGTGGTCTGCGGTTGTGAGGCTGGTTGGACGTACTGCCAAATTCTCTAAAATGATGTTGGAGGCGGCTTATGGTAGAGAAATGTACATTACATTTTCTGGCAACAGCTCTGGTGGACATTTCTGCAGTCAGCATTCCAATTGCACACTCCCTCTGAGACATCTGTGGCATTGTGTTGTGTGACAAAACGGCACATTTTAGAGTGGCCTTTTATTGTCCACAGCACAAGGTGCAACTGTGTAATGATCATGTTGTTTGATCAGCTTCTTGATATGCCACACCTGTCAGTTGGACGGATTATTTTGGCAAAGGAGAAATGCTCACTAACAGGGATGTAAACACATTTTTGCACAACATTTTAGAGAAATAAGATTTTTGTGCATATGGAAAATGTCTGGGATATTTCAGCTCATGAAACATGGAACCAACACTTTACATGTTGCATTTATATTTTTGTTCAGTATATATTAATATATTTCCTATATATTTCACAGGGTGGGTCAGAGGGGCGTGGCCTATCTCTATGTATGCTGTCTCTCTGTTATTGATTTCTCTGTTTTCACTGTATTTTGATTTGGTTTACTACTATTGCTTTCTGTCTTATTTTTTCTCTGTAAAACGTGTTGTGACTTTGTTAACTGCACTTTAATTAAATTGTGATTTGATCTAGATCGGAAAAAGAACAGAGAATTGTTTTAACAATTACTATTCTAGTATTCATTGTTAATGTACATATTCATATTCAGGTCTAAGTCTGCGTAGAGGAAAGTATTGGCTCTAAGTCAGACAAAACATTGTGCTAATTTTGAAATGTTTTTTTTTATGAAATTGTTTGCCAGAATAATCAATGTAGTGAATATATTTTTAACTGCGTTACACACTCCAGTCAGCAGATGGCGATGTGAGTGTTTCAGGTGATTTTTCTTGCGTGACGTAGATCTAGTGGACGGAACACTTCAACAACAAAGCTGTTTATTTAACCACTTCGGTAGCTTTCTAGCCAACATAAAACCGAAACATTGAAGCGCTTTAGACATATTATTCTCAGTGTTTTAAACACAATTCTGTTTACGTATCTACTAGTTAACTTAAACGTAATTTTCAATTTGTTGTGATTGATACTCAACCTAGCAATAAGCTAGGCGCTAATGCTAACTAGCTAGTTAGCTAACATCCCCGACCATGAGCTCACTAAGCTACTCCCCTGCTAAAGAAGAGGAGGTCTGCTGGACGGAGAAAGAAGCTCTGGGGCTGAACATTGTCGTGAAAGAGGAGGAGGAGGAGGAAGAGGCTTTCAAGACGATAAAGGAGGAAGAGGAGGCTATCACATTGAAAGACGAGGAGGGGGATGTTACAGTGAAAGAAGAGAAATACACTTTTGGAGTAAAAGAGGAAGAGGAGATAGAGGCTGTCACAATAGAAGAGGAGGAGGTAGAAGCTTTCAGAGTGAAAGAGGAGGAGGAAGAGGTTTTCAAAACGATAAAGGAGGAAGAGGAGGAGGATGTTACAGTGAAAGAAGAGAAAGCGCCTTCTAGAGTGGAAGAGGAAGGAGAGGAAGAGGAGACTGAACAAGATCTGATTAACACCAGTGAGTATATCTCCTTTTGTCAAAATAAAAGTCATGCACGTGTGCCAAAGTGCACAAAAAAATAATAACTTGTGGGGGACTTTTATTTTGACATGAGGAAAGCAGAGATGAAGTGTGTTTGGAAAGTCTGTTTAATAATACGTTCTTTTAGATATTTTGTCTCAAATTCCTCCCGTTTTAAGGACCAACAGTCCAGCCCACCGGCACAGTAAGTTAACATTGAATTTGATTTAACTTCTGGCTTCCTGCGGGCTGTTTAGTTGTTTTTTTCAACGCTAGTGAAAAATACAGCAGCGTTGCTAAAAGCAGCTACAGTGAGTACTGTCTTAGAAACAGGGGCACAAACTCTGCAGTTATTGAACTAATGTGTCGTTTTGAAGAGTTATTCTACTGAAGTTCTACACTTGAATATGTTGTTCAGTACTGTAAAACATGTTAAAGGGGCAATCTGCCATTGGTACATCCTTTTTTTGGACTTTTAAATTAACAAAGTGGCTTTTTTTCCAGATTCTCTTGAAGCTTCTTACAGATAGCTAAATAACCAAACCTACAGTTCAGTAGAGTTCAGTACAGTAGAGTTCAGTTCAGTAGAGTTCAGTACAGTAGAGTTCAGTAGAGTTCAGTACAGTAGAGTTCAGTAGAGTTCAGTACAGTAGAGTTCAGTAGAGTTCAGTACAGTAGAGTATAGTAGAGTTCAGTACAGTAGAGTATAGTAGAGTTCAGTTCAGTAGAGTAGAGTTCAGTACAGTAAAGTTCAGTACAGTAGAGTATAGTAGAGTTCAGTACAGTAGAGTACAGTACAGTAGAGTATAGTAGAGTTCAGTTCAGTAGAGTAGAGTTCAGTAGAGTTCAGTACAGTAGAGTATAGTAGAGTTCAGTACAGTAGAGTAGAGTTCAGTTCAGTACAGTAGAGTATAGTAGAGTTCAGTACAGTAGAGTACAGTACAGTAGAGTATAGTAGAGTTCAGTTCAGTAGAGTAGAGTTCAGTAGAGTTCAGTACAGTAGAGTATAGTAGAGTTCAGTACAGTAGAGTAGAGTAGAGTTCAGTTCAGTTCAGTAGAGTAGAGTTCAGTAGAGTTCAGTACAGTAGAGTTCAGTACAGTAGAGTATAGTAGAGTTCAGTACAGTAGAGTTCAGTACAGTAGAGTATAGTAGAGTTCAGTACAGTAGAGTATAGTAGAATTCAGTTCAGTAGAGTAGAGTTCAGTAGAGTTCAGTAGAGTTCAGTACAGTAGAGTACAGTACAGTAGAGTATAGTAGAGTTCAGTACAGTAGAGTAGAGTAGAGTTCAGTTCAGTACAGTAGAGTTCAGTTCAGTACAGTAGAGTTCAGTTCAGTAGAGTAGAGTTCAGTAGAGTTCAGTACAGTAGAGTTCAGTACAGTAGAGTATAGTAGAGTTCAGTACAGTAGAGTATAGTAGAGTTCAGTACAGTAGAGTATAGTAGAGTACAGTAGAGTTCAGTAGAGTTCAGTACAGTAGAGTTCAGTACAGTAGAGTATAGTAGAGTTCAGTACAGTAGAGTATAGTAGAGTTCAGTACAGTACAGTTCAGTAGAGTTCAGTACAGTAGAGTATAGTAGAGTTCAGTACAGTAGAGTAGAGTAGAGTTCAGTACAGTAGAGTTCAGTACAGTATAGTATAGTAGAGTTCAGTACAGTAGAGTTCAGTACAGTAGAGTTCAGTACAGTAGAGTAGAGTTCAGTATAGTAGAGTTCAGTAGAGTAGAGTTCAGTAGAGTAGAGTTCAGTACAGTAGAGTTCAGTAGAGTAGAGTTCAGTAGAGTAGAGTTCAGTAGAGTTCAGTACAGTAGACTTGTGACAGGAAACTACTAATCATGCTATGCTATGCTATGCCCTCCCTCCCTCCCTCCCTCTCTCTCTCTCTCTCTCTCTCTCTCTCTCTCTCTCTCTCTCTCTCTCTCTCTCTCTCTCTCTCTCTCTCTCTCTCTCTCTCTCTCTCTCTCTCTCTCTCTCTCTCTCTCTCTCTCTCTCTCTCTCTCTCTCTCTCTCTCTCTCTCTCTCTCTCTCTCTCTCTCTCTCTCTCTCTCTCTCTCCCTCTCCCTCCCTCCCTCCCTCTGACAGCCATATCTTCTCTCTCTGGTTAGCCAGCCTACTTGTTACTATTTGGCCTCCAGTTCATTTCAAAGCCATGACTAAGTGTTACTTCTCTGTAAAACTATGTCTAAATATTCATTTGAAAGTCAACTGTAGGTTTTTCTATATGTCCTAACTGCATGTAAGTGGAATGACAGTGTTGATCAGATTAGCCACATAGCTTTTAGCTTCCTATTCTATTTGAGTTGCTAGGGGGTGGGGCAGCTGCTGCTTACCATTTTAAACCAATCAGAGAACAACCTGAGAATTAGTGGAGTTGATTTTAATGAGATGGAATCTTATCTTCTGTAGGTTTCTATCAGATTGACACATAGTGGATCAAGAGGGCAGGAGGTGTAATATTGCTCAATGCTTTTCTTTTTTGGTTTTAACACAAGTTCCATTGCACTTGACAACAAAACAAAACATACCATCAGAGGTGTGATGCCCATAGGGGGAAATATTTCACAGTAGTTAAATATGGAATGATACCAGACATCAGTCAGTCATCAGGGTGACTTCACTCATGACCTCTGACTGCTGTTTAGCTATTTCCTAGTGTCTTGCTAACTCGAGGTGTCAGAAAAAAATCCCCCCTCTCCCCCACATTGTCACACCCTGGCTCTGGGACTCTATTTGTTGAGCCAGGGTGTGTTTATTCTATGTGGTATATGTCTATGTTGGGGGTTCTAGTTTGTTTTATTCTATGTTTGCCTGAGTGACTCCCAATCAGAGGCAACGAGTGTCAGCTGTTGGCTGGTTGTTTCTGATTGGGAGCCATATTTAAACTGTTTGTTTTTCCTTTGTGTTTGTGGGTTTTTGTTCCAGTTGGTCATTGTTACCGTTGGACGTTACGAGTCGTTTATTGTTTTGTTGGTTGTGTATGTTATCACTGAAGATAATAAATACCATGTTCGTTCAACACGCTGCGCATTGGTCTCTCCCTGACGATCGTGACACACATAAAAAATATTTTCACATGACCCTCCCCTTGTACTCTCAAAAAATGTGCACACCCTCCCACTATTAAAATTAACAACAACAAAATGTATTACCACCATAAATAACAATAACTGTAGCAATATGTGTAAAAATATATATACAATTCCGGTCAAAAGTTTTAGAACACCTACTCATTCAAGGGTTTTTCTTTATTTTTACTATTTTCTACATTGTAGAATAATTTGAAGCCATCAAAACTATGAAATAACACATAGTCTATCATTACATTAAGACATGAAGGTCAGTCAATACGAAACATTTCAAGAACTTTTAAAGTTTCTTCAAGTGCTGTCGCAAAAACCATCAAGTGCTAGGATGAAACTGGCTCTCATGAGGACCGCCACAGGAATGGAAAAGCAAGAGTTACCTCTGCAGCAGAGGATAAGTTCATTAGAGTTACCAGCTTCAGAAATTGCAGCCCAAATAAATGCTTCACAGAGTTCAAGTAACAGACACATCTCAACATCAACTGTTCAGAGGAGACTGTGTGAATCAGGCCTTCATGGTCGATTTGCTGCAAAGAAACCACCACTAAAGGACACCAATAAGCAGAAGAGACTTGCTTGGGCCAAGAATTACGAGCAATGGACATTAGACCGGTGGAAATGTGTCCTTTGGTCTGGAGTCCAAATTTGAGATTTTTGGTTCCAACCGCCGTGTCTTTGTGAGACGTGGTGTGGGTGAACGGATGATCTCCACATGTATATTTCCCACCGTAAAGCATGGAGAAGGAGGTGTTATGGTGTGGGGGTGCTTTGCTGGTGACACTGTCTGTGATTTATTTAGAATTCAAGGCACACTTAACCAGCATGGCTACCACAGCATTCTGCAGCGATACGCCATCCCATCTGGTTTGGGCTTAGTGGGACTATCATTTGTTTTTCAACAGGACAATGACCCAACACACCTCCAGGCTGTGTAAGGGCTATTTTACCAAGAAGCAGAGTGATGGAGTGCTGCATCAGATGACCTGGCCTCCACAATCCCCCGACCTCAACCAAATTGAGATGGTTTGGGATGAGTCGGACCGCAGAGTGAAGGAAAAGCAGCCAACAAGTGCTCAGTATATGTGGGATCTTCTTCAAGACTGTTGAAAAAGCATTCCAGGTGAAGCTGGTTGAGAGAGTGCCAAGAGTGTGCAAAGCTGTCATCAAGGCAAAGGGTGGCTATTTGAAGAATCTCAAATATAAAATATATTATGATTTGTTTAATGCTTTTTTTGGTTACTACATGATTCCATATGTGTTATTTCATAGTTTTGATGTCTTCACTATTATTCTACAATGTAGAAAATATTAAAAATAAAGAAAAACCCTTGAATGTGTAGGTGTTCTAAAACTTTTGACCGGTAGTGTATATTTTCCTGAGCTTTCTTATATCTCCTAAATATAGGATAGACTTATAAAATCTTATTCCTTATGATTTAGTTTTTTTGTATTTTTTACCATTTATTAATGTGTTATTCAATGCGTTTCTGTGGACTATAGTAGTAAAGGCCAAATTCAATATTTTATCAATACATTTTTTTTTCTATACCTAAATGTGTATCCATGGTATGACCATCTTAAAGCAACTGCATATGCTAGCTTAGTACCCCTCCCCGTTGTTGTCAAAGCAACAGTTGTCAAAGCAACAGTGTAGTGTCAAAGTGAATAGACAGTTCGCTGCCTCCATATGGCCTCTGTTCTCTCTGTCAGTGAACACAATGGCAGTTGAAAGGAGTCTTGACAACTGAGCCCCGCCCCCTCTCTCCTCCCACCCATGTCATAACATTGGCCACGTTCCAGGCTGACTACATTGCAAACACCTGGCAGACCTCACAACTCCTGGATAGGTGTTTAACATATCAGTTAACCACATCATATGGATTAGCAATCTATTGCCCATTCGTTGCTGCTTGCAACTCAACTGCAATATAGTCGGCCTGGAATGAGAACGTTCTCTCCTCGTTGTGGTTGATAGATTGAGCGGTACTGAGCTCTGACCTCACAGACACAGGAAACTACTAACCCTGCTCCTGCTCTCCCTCCCTCCCATCTCCCTCTGACCTCACAGACACAGGAAACTACTAACCCTGCTCCTGCTCTCCCTCCCTCCCATCTCCCTCTGACCTCACAGACACAGGAAACTACTAACCCTGCTCCTGCTCTCCCTCCCTCCCATCTCCCTCTGACCTCACAGACACAGGAAACTACTAACCCTGCTCCTGCTCTCCCTCCCTCCCTCCCTGCATCAAGTTTATTTCGAAGCCATTAGTTTAATATTTAGAAATTGTTTAATCTTAGTTTAAATCTAAATGTCTTTGTAGCTACTTCTAATGATACCTGAGAACAAACTCATTTTCTTCAAGTGAGCTGAAATTAATATATTTATAACAGATGTACAGGTAGTGGATAAATAGAACAGGAGATGTAATAATACTCAATGATTTTTCTTTATTGGTTTTAACAAAAGCTGCAATGCACATGACAACAAATGCCAATTCACTGGCAGAAGAAATGTTAACAATCTAAGCAAACAATGTGGGTAACATTTACAACAGGACAGATCTGAGAGTCAGAAAGTTGGGAAAGTTCTGCTAATGTTTTATTACTGAATATTTCCTGCATTTGTAGGAGGCAGCGATGATGGATAGGGATGTTGGGGGTAGAAATAAAATGTGCATGTCATATTTGACTGAACGCAGAAAAGCTGTGTTGCTAGTTTGATTTTACTCTCCTTCGAGTGGTTCAACCATCTTGCATTTCAGGTCACTTTTTTCTTTCTTAGTACTCTTCAGTTTGTAGACGACGTCACACCAGAGGCCTTTTTTGTCTTCTTTCTTGGTCACCTTGAACACCTCGTAGGGGGGAATCAGTACCTCCTTCTCATGCGCCAGCTGAGAGTACACCCCCAGTGGGGCACCAAAGTAGGTGTCGATCTCAAAACAGGATTTACTTCCAAAGCGTTTAGCCATTTCCTTGTCAAAAGAGCTTGAGGTGAACTGTCCGAATCGCATTTCAGTATTTTGGTTATGGTGGAAAGTCACGTTGGTTCCTCGGAAGGTGTGAAAACATGTTTTAAAAAAACGTTTCCTGTTCAGGATTCGTAACGCATTGGTCAGAAGGAAGTGCAGAGAGTGGTACTTGAATGATTTGGTGTAGTTCTTCTTTTGGGTACGAGTGGCTTTGTTGAATAACTTGTAAATGTTGGCTGTTGCATTCACATACACCTGGATTGCCAGAGAATTGATTTTAGGCAGTTTTCCTTTTTCTTTGTAATGGGCCTCAGCAGCGGTCCAAGCTTTGTTGAAATCTTTGTCATCTTGTCTCTCTTTTTGCAGGTACCGTGTGTTCACCAGGCTGAGCATCTTATGCTCACAGCCTTTGTAGGAGTCATCAACAGACTCAGGAGCCATGTCTATGTCTATGTTGTATTTTGGATCATGCAGACGAACCTTTAGTGAGCAAAAGAGAGAGAAAAAGAGAAAGAAAAAAATCATATTAATATTAATGCTGAGAGACAAATGTCAGCTATCAGTTATACTGTCTTCACATTATTTATAGTCTAAGATGTTGCGGGGGGGGGGGGGTGGCTAAGATTAATAATACTTTTAATTTGATGAAAAACTAACATTTTTTGGCCTTCACTACTAAAGCCCATAGAAAACATATTGAATAACACATTCATCAATGGCAGAAAGGACAGTCCAAAAATGAATCATAAGGAACCAGCTTTTGAAGCGTCTGTCAGAAAGCTAGGAGATATAAGAAAACTCAGGACATGTATATACAGTGGGAATAAAAAGTATGTGAACCCTTAGGAATTACCTGGATTTCTGCATAAATTGTTCATAAAATTTGATCTGATCTTCATCTAAGTCACAACAATTGTTTGTGTGTTATTAGTTTAAGCAGACTGTGTTTGTCTATTGTTGTGACTTAGATGAAGATCAAATTGTATGACCAATTTATGCAGAAATCCAGGTAATTCCAAAGGGTTCACATATTTTTTCTTGCCAATATATATATTTCTTTACACATGTTTAACCCCTTTTTTTTGGTAGGCACATTTTTTAACCGGTACCGGTTACCTTCAGACGAATCCCATGACACTTGTGGGGGTCGTAGAGCAAAACGGAGACCACCATCAGAGAATCTCCCCTGTCCACAGTTGGATCCCATTAGTTTGTAGCCCAAACGGTTAGGACGCTACCAAACAGAAGTTGACATATCGACAGTATCGACTTCAGACCCCTGACCCCTGACTCTTGTGGGGGTCGTAGAGGAAAACAGAAATTACCATCGTGTTCGTGTTCATAGAGTTGTCATAAACCGTTCGGATGCTACAGATGTTTTCACGAGAAGAACGATTTTTGGGATATCTCATAGTCTGTCAAAAACCGATCTAGCTCTGCCATCTTTCACCGCAGACGGGCAACATCTTTGAGATCTTTGAGATTGAGACAAATTTAGATGGGGATTTTTTTATTATGTTAATTAGGCTGACGCACCAGTGCATCAATCGACTCAAGGGGGATTTACAGTATACTGCCTTCACACACTTAACTTTGTCCATACTAAACTTTTACCTGTTATTTTGCTCTTTGACTGTCTCTCTCTCTCTCTCTCTCTCTCTCTCTCTCTCTCTCTCTCTCTCTCTCTCTCTCTCTCTCTCTCTCTCTCTCTCTCTCTCTCTCTCTCTCTCTCTCTCTCTCTCTCTGTCTCTCTCTGTCTCTCTCTCTCTCTCTCTCTCTCTCTCTCTCTCTCTCTCTCTCTCTCTCTCTCTCTCTCTCTCTCTCTCTCTCTCTCTCTCTCTCTCTCTCTCTCTCTCTCTATAAATAGTTTATTCTCTTACCATCTTGGAGTCCACACCCAAAGTCCAAGCCTGGAAGAAACACATCACAGTAAAGGTTAGGATCTTGTATCTTGCCATGATGTCAAAATATGTTGGTCCAATGTCAACTTGTAATGGAGATGAATTGTCTTTTAAGATACAGAATCAGCATTGAAATGTTCAGCTTTCAGGGGGCCTTGTTATACCAGCGCTCTTGTGGTTATTTTCACAGTCCCTCCTCTCTTGCTGAGAACAGGCACAAGTACCCCTCAAACCACAAACAACATAGTACAGTGCAAACATACATACATACTGTGACACTCTGGCTCTATGGACTTAGATTTTGAGCCAGGGTTGTTCATTTTCATTTGGTTTGGGTGTATTTCTATGTTGGGGTGTCTAGGTTGTGGATTTCTATGTTTGGTGTTTGGGCTTGTTTAGTCATATGACTCCCAATCGGAGGTAACGAGTGTCAGCTGTCGGCTCGTTATCTCTGATTGGGAGCCATATTTATTCTGTGTGGTTTCTCCTTTGTTTTGTGGGTTTTTGTTCCTTTTGGTCAGTGTACCGTGGACTTCATTGAGTCGTCTTTTGTTTTGTATTTACGTGCTTTACTTTAATAAAGTCATGTTACTTGGACACGTTGCGCCTTGGTCATACTTGGACGACATAGACGATCGTGACAGAAAAACCCACCACAAAAAGACCAAGCAGCGTGTCAAGCGGCAGCAGGACCTACCTACACAGGATTTATGGACTTCCATAAAGGATTCATGGACATGGGAGGAGATCCTGGATGGTGAGGGGCCTTGGGATCAACCGGGAGAATATCGCCGTCCTCGTGAAGAGCGGGAGGCAGCTAAAGCCGAGAGGCGGCGATATGAGGAGGCAGCACGGAGGCAAGGCTGGAAGCCCGAGAGTACTACCCAAAAATTTCTTGGGGGGGGGCTAGAAGGGAGTGTGGCGAAGTCAGGTAGGAGACCTGCGCCTACTCCCTGGACGGACCGTGGAGAGCGAGAGTACGGGCAGACACCGTGTTACGCAGTAGAGCGCATGGTGTCTCCTGTACGCAGGCATAGCCCGGTTCGGTACATTCCGGCTCCAAGTATCGGCCGGGCTAGACTGAGCATTGAGCCAGATGTCATGAGGCCGGCCCCACGCATCCGGTCACCAGTGCGTCTCCTCGGGCCGGCTTACATGGCACCAGCCTTACGTAGGGTGTCCCCGGTTCGCCTACATAGCCCGGTGCGGGTTATTCCACCTCCCTGTACTGGTCAGGCGACGGGGAGCATACAACCAGGTAAGGTTGGTCAGGCTCAGTGCTCAAGGGAGCCAGTACGCCTGCACGGTCCGGTATTTCCGGCACCACCTCCTGTCTCCAGTCCAGTACCACCAGTGCCTACACCACGCACTAAGCCTCCTGTGTGTTCCCCGATTCCTGTGCGTCCTGTTCCTGCTTCCCGCACTAGCCCTGAGATGCGTGTCCTCAGCCCGGTACCTCCAGTTCCGGCACCACGCATCAGGCCTACGGTGCGTCCCCAGGGTCCAGCATGCCCTGTTGCTTCTCCCCGCACTAGCCCTGAGATGCGTGTCCTCAGCCCGGTACCTCCAGTTCCGGCACCACGCATCAGGCCTACGGTGCGTCCCCAGGGTCCAGCATGCCCTGTTGCTTCTCCCCGCACTAGCCCTGAGATGCGTGTCCTCAGCCCGGTACCTCCAGTTCCGGCACCACGCATCAGGCCTACGGTGCGTCCCCAGGGTCCAGCATGCCCTGTTGCTTCTCCCCGCACTAGCCCTGAGATGCGTGTCCTCAGCCCGGTACCTCCTGTTCCGGCACCACGCACCAGGCCTACGATGCGCCTCAGACAGCCAGAGTCTGCCGTCTGCCCAACAGGGCCTGAACTGTCCGTCTGCCCAACGCCGTCTGAACTGCCCGTCGGCCCAACGGCGTCTGAACTGCCCGTCTGCCCCACGGCGCCTGAACTGCCCGTCTGCCCAACGCCGTCTGAAATGCCCGTCTGCCCAACGGCGCCTGAACTGCCCGTTTGCCCAACGGCGCCTGAACTGCCCGTCTGCCCAACGCCGTCTGAACTGCCCGTCTGCCCAACGCCGTCTGAACTGTCCGTCTGCCCAACGCCGTCTGAACTGCCCGTCTGTACTGAGCCTGCAAAGCCGCCCGTCTGCCATGAGCCTTCGGAGCCGTCCGCCAGACCGGAGCCGCTAGAGCTCTCCGCCAGACAGGATCAGCCAGAGCCTTCCGCCAGACAGGATCAGCCAGAGCCTTCCGCCAGACAGGATCAGCCAGAGCCTTCCGCCAGACAGGATCAGCCAGAGCCTTCCGCCAGACAGGATCAGCCAGAGCCTTCCGCCAGACAGGATCAGCCAGAGCCTTCCGCCAGACAGGATCAGCCAGAGCCTTCCGCCAGACAGGAGCAGCCAGAGCCTTCCGTCAGACCGGATCAGCCAGAGCCTTCCGCCAGACAGGAGCAGCCAGAGCCTTCCGCCAGACGGGATCAGCCAGAGCCTTCCGCCAGCCATGAGTGGCCAGATCCGTCAGCCAGCCATGAGCAGCCAGATCCGTCAGCCAGCCATGAGCCGTCCAGCCAGGATCCGCCAGAGCCGTCCAGCCGGGATCCGCCAGAGCCGTCCAGCCGGGATCCGCCAGAGCCGTCCAACCGGGATCCGCCAGAGCCGTCCAGCCGGGATCCGCCAGAGCCGTCCAGCCGGGATCCGCCAGAGCAGTCCAGCCGGGATCCGCCAGAGCCGTCCAGCCGGGATCCGCCAGAGCCGTCCAGCCGGGATCCGCCAGAGCCGTCCAGCCGGGATCCGCCAGAGCCGTCCAGCCGGGATCCGCCAGAGCCGTCCAGCCGGGGTCCGCCAGAGCCGTCCAGCCGGGATCCGCCAGAGCCGACCAGCCGGGATCCGCCATTCAGCCTGGTACTGCCCCTTAGCCCGGTGCTGCCCCTTAGTCCGGTGCTGTCCCTTAGCCCGGTGCTGCCCCTTAGTCCGGTGCTGCTCCTTAGCCCGGTGCTGCCCCTTATCCCGGTGCTGCCCCTTATCCCGGTGCTGCCCCTTATCCCGGGGCTGCCCCTTAGTCCGGTGTTGCCCCTTAGTCCAGGTGGGGTTAGTTGGAGGGTGGTCATTGGGAGGAGGCTACTGAAGCAGGTTGTGACTGTGGTGGGGTGGGGATCACGACCGGGGCCAGAGCCGCCACCGTGGACAGACGCCCACCCAGACCCTCCCCTAGTCCTTATGTTGGTGCGCCCGGAGTTCGCACCTTTAGGGGGGGGTACTGTGACACTCTGGCTCTATGGACTTAGATTTTGAGCCAGGGTTGTTCATTTTCATTTGGTTTGGGTGTATTTCTATGTTGGGGTGTCTAGGTTGTGGATTTCTATGTTTGGTGTTTGGGCTTGTTTAGTCATATGACTCCCAATCGGAGGTAACGAGTGTCAGCTGTCGGCTCGTTATCTCTGATTGGGAGCCATATTTATTCTGTGTGGTTTCTCCTTTGTTTTGTGGGTTTTTGTTCCTTTTGGTCAGTGTACCGTGGACTTCATTGAGTCGTCTTTTGTTTTGTATTTACGTGCTTTACTTTAATAAAGTCATGTTACTTGGACACGTTGCGCCTTGGTCATACTTGGACGACATAGACGATCGTGACACATACACACACACACACACACACACAGACACTAACGCACACACACATGCAGGAAACACCTAATTACTTCTGATAATTATGTTTTCACACTTCTTTTAATACTGAGCTATGTGTGAACATGACTAACACCAGCAGCAGCACTGCTGATACTGAGAAAAGGTTCCCCATAGTAACAGTACAGAAAGACCCTTAAACCTCCTCATCATCCTTCCCCTCAATCAATCACCCAGAATAAAGGAAAGCAGCGCTACAGTGAAGCTTGAGGCCCCCAGTCCAGGGTTTCCCAACCCTCTCCTCAGGGACCACCAGACGTTTCACATTTAGATTTCAGCCCTATACTGGCCCACCTGATTCAGTCTACTAACCATCAACCCCTTGACTAATTGATGCAGGTGTGCCAGTCTGGTGGTCCCAGAGGAGAGGGTTGGGAAGTACTACGGCTAGTGGTTATCCCTGGTCCTGGAGTGCCGCAGGCACTTCATGTTTTTAATTTAACTGACCTGGAAGACCAGGTGTGTTGAATTTACGCAATAACTGAACTGATCAATTAGCTAAGTGTCTCAGTGTGGTCTCCAGTTGTGACAAAATCCTGCAGTACCTGCAGCACTCCAGGAACAGGGTTGCCTAACCCTTGCCTAGACTAAGCTTCGTCTTCCAATAATTCCTTTAGCTGGTTTAGTTAAATTCTGCCCTTTTCTGGCTGCTGTGCAGAATGCACCGTGTCAAGACTAACACCTCGATCACACCGACAGCGTCATTGCATTTTGGTACACCAGAAGTACATTCATTGTATGTATGCGTAGACGGCTTGTCAGAAACGGTAGCAGAAGGTGAATGTTAAACGTTTGTTTCACACATATTCAGATGATGCTGAGTACCGTTTTGCGCAATAAAGCTGTCAGTGTGATCAAGGCATAAAGCAGGTTGTCCCAAACTCCGTCCTTGGGACCCCAAAGGGTGCGCGTTTTGTTTTTTGCCCTAGCACTACCCAGCTGATTCAACTAATCATCCAGCTTTGATAATTTGAAACAGCTGTGTAGTGTTCGTGCAAAAACCAAAACGTGCACCCCTTGGGGTCCCAAGGACCGAGTTTGGGAAACGCTGCACTAAAGGCCTCTGGTTACATTAGTGTGTGTTTGGTTTTCAGTGGTCTCTCATGCCAGTGTCCAGGGTATGATTTAGACAGTATCCCAATATTCTAATACTGCTGGTTATGGTTGTTACCTTTCCTTTGTTATGACTGAGATGTGAGAGGACGGGTAGGTTAATAGTGTTCTATTCCTTTATTATGACTGAGATGTGAGAGGACGGGTAGGTTAATAGTGTTCTATTCCTTTGTTATGACTGAGATGTGAGAGGACGGGTAGGTTAATAGTGTTCTATTCCTTTATTATGACTGAGATGTGAGAGGACGGGTAGGTTAATAGTGTTCTATTCCTTTATTATGACTGAGATGTGAGAGGACGGGTAGGTTAATAGTGTTCTATTCCTTTATTATGACTGAGATGTGAGAGGACGGGTAGGTTAATAGTGTTCTATTCCTTTATTATGACAGATGTGAGAGGACGGGTAGGTTAATAGTGTTCTATTCCTTTATTATGACTGAGATGTGAGAGGACGGGTAGGTTAATAGTGTTCTATTCCTTTATTATGACTGAGATGTGAGAGGACGGGTAGGTTAATAGTGTTCTATTCCTTTATTATGACTGAGATGTGAGAGGACGGGTAGGTTAATAGTGTTCTATTCCTTTATTATGACTGAGATGTGAGAGGACGGGTAGGTTAATAGTGTTCTATTCCTTTATTATGACAGATGTGAGAGGACGGGTAGGTTAATAGTGTTCTATTCCTTTATTATGACTGAGATGTGAGAGGACGGGTAGGTTAATAGTGTTCTATTCCTTTATTATGACTGAGATGTGAGAGGACGGGTAGGTTAATAGTGTTCTATTCCTTTATTATGACTGAGATGTGAGAGGACGGGTAGGTTAATAGTGTTCTATTCCTTTATTATGACTGAGATGTGAGAGGACGGGTAGGTTAATAGTGTTCTATTCCTTTGTTATGACTGAGATGTGAGAGGACGGGTAGGTTAATAGTGTTCTATTCCTTTGTTATGACTGAGATGTGAGAGGACGGGTAGGTTAATAGTGTTCTATTCCTTTATTATGACTGAGATGTGAGAGGACGGGTAGGTTAATAGTGTTCTATTCCTTTATTATGACTGAGATGTGAGAGGACGGGTAGGTTAATAGTGTTCTATTCCTTTATTATGACAGATGTGAGAGGACGGGTAGGTTAATAGTGTTCTATTCCTTTATTATGACTGAGATGTGAGAGGACGGGTAGGTTAATAGTGTTCTATTCCTTTATTATGACTGAGATGTGAGAGGACGGGTAGGTTAATAGTGTTCTATTCCTTTATTATGACTGAGATGGGAGAGGACGGGTAGGTTAATAGTGTTCTATTCCTTTATTATGACTGAGATGTGAGAGGACGGGTAGGTTAATAGTGTTCTATTCCTTTGTTATGACTGAGATGTGAGAGGACGGGTAGGTTAATAGTGTTCTATTCCTTTGTTATGACTGAGATGTGAGAGGACGGGTAGGTTAATAGTGTTCTATTCCTTTATTATGACTGAGATGTGAGAGGACGGGTAGGTTAATAGTGTTCTATTCCTTTATTATGACTGAGATGTGAGAGGACGGGTAGGTTAATAGTGTTCTATTCCTTTATTATGACTGAGATGTGAGAGGACGGGTAGGTTAATAGTGTTATATTCCTTTATTATGACTGAGATGTGAGAGGACGGGTAGGTTAATAGTGTTCTATTCCTTTATTATGACAGATGTGAGAGGACGGGTAGGTTAATAGTGTTCTATTCCTTTATTATGACAGATGTGAGAGGACGGGTAGGTTAATAGTGTTCTATTCCTTTATTATGACTGAGATGTGAGAGGACGGGTAGGTTAATAGTGTTCTATTCCTTTATTATGACTGAGATGTGAGAGGACGGGTAGGTTAATAGTGTTATATTCCTTTATTATGACTGAGATGTGAGAGGACGGGTAGGTTAATAGTGTTCTATTCCTTTATTATGACTGAGATGTGAGAGGACGGGTAGGTTAATAGTGTTCTATTCCTTTATTATGACTGAGATGTGAGAGGACGGGTAGGTTAATAGTGTTCTATTCCTTTATTATGACTGAGATGTGAGAGGACGGGTAGGTTAATAGTGTTCTATTCTTTTGTTATGACTGAGATGTGAGAGGACGGGTAGGTTAATAGTGTTCTATTCCTTTATTATGACTGAGATGTGAGAGGACGGGTAGGTTAATAGTGTTCTATTCCTTTATTATGACTGAGATGTGAGAGGACGGGTAGGTTAATAGTGTTCTATTCCTTTATTATGACTGAGATGTGAGAGGACGGGTAGGTTAATAGTGTTCTATTCCTTTATTATGACTGAGATGTGAGAGGACGGGTAGGTTAATAGTGTTCTATTCCTTTATTATGACTGAGATGTGAGAGGACGGGTAGGTTAATAGTGTTCTATTCCTTTATTATGACTGAGATGTGAGAGGACGGGTAGGTTAATAGTGTTCTATTCCTTTGTTATGACTGAGATGTGAGAGGACGGGTAGGTTAATAGTGTTCTATTCCTTTGTTATGACTGAGATGTGAGAGGACGGGTAGGTTAATAGTGTTCTATTCCTTTATTATGACTGAGATGTGAGAGGACGGGTAGGTTGACAGGGTTCCATCATATTGCATTGATATGGTGAAGTCTTTCAGATCTGTGTTTGTTACAAAGGAAAGGAGACAAGGAAAGGATACAAGGAAAGGAGACAAGGAAAGGAAGGGAGCAGATTTACACTATTGTGACGTTGCCTTAGTGTTTGGGAACATAGCTGCTGAATGTGTGAAGTTTTTGCTGGTGTCCAGCCACTGTATAGATAGCACCTTATCCAGCAGACATACAGTGCATTCGGAAAGTATTCAGACCCCTTTACTTTTTCCAAATTTTGTTACGTTACAGCCTTATTCTAAAATGGATTAAATAAATGTAAAGTATCATCAATCTACACGCCATACCTCATAATGACTAAGCGAATACAGTTTTTTTGGGGGGTGCAAATTAAAATAAATAAAAAACTGAAATACCTTATGTACATAAGTATTCAGACCCTTTGCTACCAAGACTCTTCCTAGAGCTTGAACCCCCGGCCTAACTGATTAATCAGGGGGAGAATGGCCTTGATCAGGGATGTGACCAAGAACCCAATGGTCACTCTGGCAGAGGTCCAGAGTTCCTCTGGGAGAACCTTCCAGAAGGACAACCTTCTCTGCAGCACCCCACCAATCAGGCCTTTATAGTAGGGTGGACAGACGGAAGCCACTCCTCAATAAAAGGCACAGCCCGCTTGGAGTTTGCCAAAGGCACCTAAATGACTCTAAGACCATGAGAAACAAGATTATCTGGTCTGATGAAACCAAGATTTAACTCTTTGGCCTGAATGCAAAGCGTCACGTCTAAAGGAAACATGGCACCGTCCCTACGGTGAAGCATGGTGGTGGCAGTATCATGCTTTGGGGATGTTTTTCAGCAGCAGGGACTGGGAGACTAGTCAGGATCGAGGGAAAGATAAATGGAGCAAAGTACAGAGAGATTCTTGATGAACTGGGGCGAAGTTTCACCTTCCAACAGGACTACAGCCCTGAGCACACAGCCAATACAACGTAGGAGTGGCTTCAGGACAAGTCTCTGAATGTCCGTGAGTGGCCCAGCCAGAGTCCGGACTTGAACCCGATCTAACATCTCTGGAGAGACCTAAAAATAGCTGTGCAGCGACATTCCCCATCCTACCTGATAGAGCTTTAAAGGATCTGCAGAGAAGAATGGAAGAAACTCCCCAAATACAGGTGTGCCAAGATTGTAATGTCATACTGTAGTATCTGAACATTCCAGAACTTGGCTCTGCTTGCGGAAACATCTGGAAAACATTTATATAGGGGCCCCCTAAAACAGAGGAGAGTCTGCTATGTAGAGGCCAGGGATTGGTCTATTAAAACCACCCATATGATGTTACATAGGATATGAATACCATGTTTTTGAACAAAGGACGGGGAGAATAACATATTAGAGATTGGGTCAGTTGTTCTCCAGATTTCTGCAGGAGTCTGTAAATTGATACTGTAATCTTTGATGTAATGGACCATTATAATCAAGGACAGTGTCAGCGGATTTCTTGTCATCACAGCATATCAGCATCGTTGTCTCGACACCACAATACCCAAGAAGAATCGAGTGCTTCAACAAAGTACTGAGTAATGGGTCTGAATACTTATGTAAATGTGATATTTCAGTTTTTTATTTCTAATAAATTAACAAACATTTCTATTGTGTCTGAATTGATGAGGGGAAAAAACTATTTAATCTATTTTAGAATAAGGCTGTAACGTAACAAAATGTGGAAAAATTCAAGGGGTCTGAATACTTTCAGAATGCACTGTATCTATGAGGGATGTGTGTTTGCACAGCTGAATAGAGGTCACATTCTAACGCGCACACAAACACGCACTGTCACACTCTGGCTCCGGGACTGTGTGTTAGAGCCAGGGTGTATTTCACTTGGTGGTGTTGGGTTGGGTGAGTTTCATTTGTTTGTGTTTTTGGTGATTGGTTAATGACTCCCAATCGGAGGTAACGAGTGTCAGCTGTCGGCTCGTTATCTCTGATTGGGAGCCATATATATTCTGTGTGTTTTTCTCCTTGTGTTTGTGGGTTTTTGTTTCCTTGTTACATGTTCCGTGTGTCAGTATTTTGTAACTTGAGGACTTCACGTATCGTTTTTTGTTTTGTTTTCGTGAGTACGTTATTTAATAAATAATCATGTTCACTTACAACGCTGCGCATTGGTCTCCTCCTTCAGACGACCGTGGACAGAAAAACCCACCATCAAAGGACCAAGCAGCGTGTCCAGGAGCCGAGGGTCTGGACATGGGAAGAGCTTTTGGAGGGTAAAGGGTCCTGGACGTGGGAAGAAATCCTGGATGGCATCGATCGCTGTCCATGGAGCGAGACAGAGGAGAGGCGACGGAGAGAGGAGCAACGGCGTCGGCAGAGCCAACGTCGGAAGGACGAGAGGCAACCCCAATAAATTTTTTGGGGGGGGCACATGGCTTGGGCGACTGAGCAGCAGGAGGCTGCCACAAGGCAGAGTCAGAAGGCTGCCAGGTTAAGGGGGCTGACGGAGGCAGAGAAGGGACGGATTCAGGAGGCTACCAGGTCAAGGGGGCTATTGGCGAGTAGAATGAGGGAAGTGTGTGTGGCACGGCGTGAAGGACTGATGTGTGTTGCCAGTCCGGTCCGGCCCGTTCCTGATCCTCGGTTGAAGCCAGTAGTGTGTGTTCCCCGTACGGTACGGCCTGTTCCGGCCCCTCGCACTAAGTGTACGGTGCGCGTCGCCAGCCCGGTTCGGCCTGATCCTGCCACCCGCACCAAGTGTACGGTGCGCGTCGCCAGCCCAGCCCGGCCTGTTCCGGTCCCTCGCACTAAGTGTACGGTGCGCGTCGCCAGCCCGGTTCGGCCTGTTCCTGCCATCCGCACCAAGTGTACGGTGCGCGTCGCCAGCCCAGCCCGGCCTGTTCCTACTCCACGCACCAGGGATACGGTGCGCTTCGCCAGCCCGGCCCGGCCTGTTCCGGCCACTCGCACCAGGGATACGGTGCGCGTCGCCAGCCCAGCCCGGCCTGTTCCTGCTCTCCGCACTAGGCGTGAGGTGAGTCCCCAGGGTCCAGCATGCCCTGTTCCGGCTCCCCGCACTAGGCGTTATGGGAGTCCCCAGGGTCCAGCATGCCCTGTTCCGACTCCCCGCACTAGACCTGAGATGCGTGTCCTCAGCCCGGTACCTCCAGTTCCGGCACCACGCATCAGGCCTACGGTGCGTCCCCAGGGTCCAGCATGCCCTGTTGCTTCTCCCCGCACTAGCCCTGAGATGCGTGTCCTCAGCCCGGTACCTCCTGTTCCGGCACCACGCACCAGGCCTACGATGCGCCTCAGACGGCCAGAGTCTGCCGTCTGCCCAACGGGGCCTGAACTGCCCGTCTGCCCAAAGCCTGCAAAGCCGCCCGTCTGCCATGAGCCATCAGAGCCGTCCGCCAGACCGGAGCCGCTAGAGCCTTCCGCCAGACAGGATCAGCCAGAGCCTTCCGCCAGACAGGATCAGCAAGAGCCTTCTGCCAGACAGGATCAGCCAGAGCCTTCTGCCAGACAGGATCAGCCAGAGCCTTCTGCCAGACAGGATCAGCCAGAGCCTTCCGCCAGACAGGATCAGCCAGATCCGTCAGTCGGCCATGAGCAGCCAGATCCGTCAGCAAGCCATGAGCAGCCAGATCCGTCAGCCAGCCATGAGCAGCCAGATCCGTCAGCCAGCCATGAGCAGCCAGATCCGTCAGCCAGCCATGAGCAGCCAGATCCGTCAGCCAGCCATGAGCAGCCAGATCCGTCAGCCAGCCATGAGCAGCCAGATCCGTCAGCCAGCCATGAGCCGTCCAGCCAGGATCCGCCAGAGCCGTCCAGCCGGGATCCGCCAGAGTCGTCCAGCCGGGATCCGCCAGAGCCGTCCAGCCGGGATCCGCCAGAGCCGTCCAGCAGGGATCCGCCAGAGCCGTCCAGCCAGGATCCGCCAGCCAGCCAGGATCCGCCAGAGCCAGCCAGCCAGGATCCGCCATTTAGTCAGGTGCTGCCCCTTAGCTCGGTGTTGCTCCTTATCCTGGTGCTGTCCCTTATCCTGGTGCTGTCCCTTATCCTGGTGCTGTCCCTTAGCCTGGTACTGCCCCTTAGTCCGGTACTGCCCCTTAGTCCGGTACTGCCCCTTAGTCCGGTACTGCCCCGTAGTCCGGTGCTGCCCCTTAGTCCGGTGCCGCCCCTTAACCCAGTGGGGTGTAGTTGGGGGGTGGTAATGTGTAGGAGGCTAATTAAGTGGGTAATGACTATGGTGGGGTGGGGATCACGACCAGCGCCAGAGCCGCCTCCGTGGAGTAACACCCACCCAGCCCTCCCCATTTTTGGGTTAGGCGCGGTCGGAGTCCGCGCCTTTGGGGGGGGGTACTGTCACACTCTGGCTCCGGGACTGTGTGTTAGAGCCAGGGTGTATTTCATTTGGTGGTGTTGGGTTGGGTGAGTTTCATTTGTTTGTGTTTTTGGTGATTGGTTAATGACTCCCAATCGGAGGTAACGAGTGTCAGCTGTCGGCTCGTTATCTCTGATTGGGAGCCATATATATTCTGTGTGTTTTTCTCCTTGTGTTTGTGGGTTTTTGTTTCCTTGTTACATGTTCCGTGTGTCAGTATTTTGTAACTTGAGGACTTCACGTATCGTTTTTTGTTTTGTTTTCGTGAGTACGTTATTTAATAAATAATCATGTTCACTTACAACGCTGCGCATTGGTCTCCTCCTTCAGACGACCGTGACACGCACGTGCACACACACACACACACACACACAGGCAGGCAGGCAGGCAGGAAACACCACAAGGCTTCTGAGAATTGTTTGTTCACACTTTTTTCAAACTGAGCTATGTGTGAAAATGTCCAACACCAGCAACACCATTGCTGATGCTGAGAAAAGGTTCCCCATAGTAACAGTACAGAAAGACCCTTAAACCTCATCATCATCCTTCCCCTCTAATCAGGGACTGATTCAGCCCTGGAATACTAAAAGCCAATATACCACTTTAATCAATCAATCAATCAATCACTCAGAATAAAGGAAAACAGCACTGCAGTGAATCTTGAGGCCCCCAGTCCAGAGTTTCCCAACCTTATCCTCAGATGTTTCACATTTTAGTTTCAGCCCTAATCTGACACACCTGATTCAGTTTACTAACCATCAACCCCTTGACTAATTGATGCAGGTGTGCCTGTCTGGTGGTCCCAGAGGAGAGGGTTGTCTGGTGGTCCCTGAGGAGAGGGTTGTCTGGTGGTCCCTGAGGAGAGGGTTGTCTGGTGGTCCCTGAGGAGAGGGTTGTCTGGTGGTCCCTGAGGAGAGGGTTATCTGGTGGTCCCTGAGGAGAGGGTTATCTGGTGGTCCCTGAGGAGAGGGTTGTCTGGTGGTCCCTGAGGAGAGGGTTATCTGGTGGTCCCTGAGGAGAGGGTTATCTGGTGGTCCCTGAGGAGAGGGTTGTCTGGTGGTCCCTGAGGAGAGGGTTATCTGGTGGTCCCTGAGGAGAGGGTTGTCTGGTGGTCCCTGAGGAGAGGGTTATCTGGTGGTCCCTGAGGAGAGGGTTGTCTGGTGGTCCCTGAGGAGAGGGTTATCTGGTGGTCCCTGAGGAGAGGGTTGGGAAGTTGTGCACCTTGTAGGAAACAGTGGTCCTGCTGCGCGACCAGGTGTGTTGAATTTAGGCATTCACTGAACTGATCCCTACTGTGTGAGACTGGATTTGAATAGCCCTGGTCTAAGCTTTGTCTGTCAACCTTTAGCTGGTTAATTGAAATGCTGCCCTCTTCTGGTAAATGTGAAGAATGCTCCATGTCACTGCAGCCTGGCTAGACCAAAGCATCTGCCAATCATCTTCAACCCTCTACTTCAAAAAACAGATAAAGCAACACCTCATGGAACAACGCCTCTCCCCTATTTGACCTAGATAGTTTGTGTGTATGTATTGATATGTAGTCTACGTGTGTTCTTGTCTATTAATGTTCTGTATTATGTCATGTTTCATGTTTTGTGTGGACCCCAGGAAGAGTAGCTGCTGCTTTTGCAACAGCTAATGGAGATCCTAATAAAATACCAAATACCAAATAAAACATTTGTTTCACCAGAATCCAACTCCTAAATAAGTGTGAGACAGTCATATGAATATGAAAACCCCTTTATCAGATCAATTTAAAAAAGGTCAATGACTAAAATATATCCTTGATTGTTGTGCTATTTGATGTTTATTGTCAACCTGCCTCATAGACAAACCCCATAGACCGTGACCGACATCGGTCTTACCCACTACTTACTAAAACTACTGAGTTCTGATCATACAACGTACTATTTAGAATGTAGTCTCGCAAGACAACCGGATCTCTCACATTAATGTTTCACTACATGGTGACCTGTCTGGTTATTACGAGGCTACTTAGAATGTACAGTCTAGTTAAAATGGATGCAGTATGCCACAAATACTAACATACTAGGCTCACCCACACTGAGAATACATCTTCTAATCTTGGTACAGTGTCTCCACTTATCTTATTGTCAGCTGATTATCAACTGGGTCTGAAGTGACAATTCTCTTCCTCAATAGCATGCAGTGACATCCTGGCATTTAAAGCATACTCAATATTAGAAATGTCACATACTATACAACGTTGTCTTTTCGCATATCCATCAGCCTACTTGTTAGTTTGGGTAGTCGGACACGGCCAGTGTGTTTTTTCTTATGGTAGAACAACATACCAGACAGTACCCTACATATAGTAGTTTCTCTCTTTTAACCTTTGGCCTATAGTGTTCTCACACGTTATCAACGTGTGTCGGTTATGCTTCATTCAGTCTCTCAAACCAGTTTTGCCAGGTGAACAATGTACTTTATAAAACCGACAGAATATCACTCGCATGAAAACGTATTTAGGATTGATACTGTAGCTGTATCATTCATCTTTGTTTTGTCTCTCCCACTCAACTTCATGCTGTTCTCTCCTGGTTGTGATTGGTTGATTGAGCAGTACGGAGCTCAGGGGCTGATCTAGGATCCCCTGTCCATGTAATCTTATTTATTATTTATTCTAAAAGGCAAAACTGATCCTAAATCAGCACTCTTACTCTGAGAGGTTCATGGCCCCTGACTTCACAGACAAAGGAAATGACTAACCCTTCTCAGTGCTCTCTCACCCAACTCTCTCTCTCAGCCTCAGAGAGCCCTCACAGTTTTATTTTATTTTCACTCTTGTTATTCTTACAACCCATTAAGAACTGGCCTTAGGTTAATTTGAGTCAGTATGTCTGGTATAATTCATTTCAGATTAGACATGACAGGACACCGTGCAATCCTGTCAAGACTTGCATAGTGTGAAAGGTAATAAAGCTGTAGGATTTTGTAAACCATGTAATGTGAAGCAAGCTTTAAAGCCATTACTAACTTGTCATTTATTTGTACAGCCATTATGCATGAGAGTCAAGCACATAAGGACATTTGAAGGATTTTGAAAATGGTGTAATGTGAAAGAAGCTTTATCATGTCTGCCACAATGTCACTCAGATGTGTATGTGATGATAGTGGCTGCAGGGGCGGTGTGTTCATTAGGGCGATATGGGCGACGCACTGCCAAACGGGAAAAGGAAGGGATTTTTTTTCTAATCAATTATATCACGGCAACAGTAGTTATTAGTGTTCTAATCTAGACGTCTGATCTGCCACTAAATGTCCAATCAGGCTAAAGTCGTGCTTCAAATGGCCCCGCCCGTTTTGGGGCGATTTCAGTCAGGTTGAAAATCGCCCAGAAGTGTCTCATAGCCTTTCATGTAAAATCTTTTTTTTTTCAAATATCAGAGCTTTCAATACAATCTCTATGGGTTCCGGGAGGGCTTGCACTTACGCGCTTTCGTCATACGTAACATAACTAAGAAAAGAGCGGGTAGCAGCGTCAATCAAGATGGCTAGCGTTCAGTGCAACTCGATTGTCTCTTTGAAAGAAGTTCGTTTTTGTCGGCGAACAAATCAAGATAAATTGGCAACGAAACAATTAGGACCTCCCAGACCAAATTTAATAATTCAACAGGTTTCTACTAAAGGGGGAAAGTCCTACACCCGAGGATTTTCCAAAAATTGGGCTGTCAAAGACCCACATGGATAGCTGTTTGAGATTGTCTGCTTTGGGGAGAGTGAACATTGCCACTCAACTGGATGAGGGATACAGGCTAGCTGTCCGCCGCCACAACGATGAGGTTAGCAAGAACCGCCACATCCTCAGCCGGCTAATCCAGTGTGTGAAGTTTTGCGGAGTGTTTGAGTTAGCTTTGCGAGGCAAAGATGAAACGGAGGGCTCCACCAACCCTGGTATTTTTCTTGGACTTGTCAACTTTGTGGCACAATTAGATGAGGTGTTTGATGACCATCTTAAAAATGCTAAAGTTTTCAAGGGCACATCAAAGACCATTCAAAACGAGCTACTGGAGTGTATGCTAGCGGTCATGAGGGAACATATTGTGGAGGAGGTGAAGTCGGCGAACTTCGTAGCTATCCAAGCTGACGAGACCACGGATGTTTCTACACAGACACAGCTGGTGCTTGTGCTGAGGTACATAGATAGCAATAAGATTTTATTTTTTTCCTGGGGCTTTTTCACAAAATCATGCCCCACGTCGACATTCTGTACCAGAAGCTACAGAAGAAGGACATCGATGCTGTCTTCATCAAACGTGCCCTCGACAGCTTCACAAGGAGTGTGCAGGCCATAAGGTAAGATTAAACAATATCATTCGATCTTTCTCAAAGCAGAGCTTTATTTGAAAATGTATGCATGAAAGGAGACATCATCATATTTACAAATCTATACAATTGGCCAGAATATGGTTGTTCATTTTTACAAAGCCATACAGATAGCTGTGTTTACCTTTTCTAGAAATTATTTTCAAATTCTGTTTTCAGGCAAAATGTCTATCACTGTTCATTTTCACAAATCTATACAAGAGGGAAGAATATGGAAGTCTATAAAAATGTATTATTACCAATAACTTGCATCAATGTTGTCAGTAGCCTCTATCAAAAGCTCCTGCTTGCTTGTTGTGAATTATGCTCAGGTGCACATATTTCCAATTCAACCATGAGGCCTTTTTGAAGCAAGTAATGTGTATATCAGTATTGACTTATATGCTGCCCCTGTCTTCATGTTGTTGCTGGACATATCTTTTTTTAAATGTGTGTAGGTCACCTAAATCATCAGAAAAATTGCCCCCCCTGAGAATTTTTTCAGGAGCCGCCACTGCTTCAGTACAGTAGAGTATAGTAGAGTTCAGTACAGTAGAGTTCAGTATAGTAGAGTTCAGTACAGTAGAGTTCAGTACAGTAGGGTTCAGTACAGTAGAGTTCAGTACAGTAGAGTTCAGTAAAGTAGAGTTCAGTACAGTAGAGTATAGTACAGTAGAGTAGAGTACAGTAGAGTTCAGTACAGTAGAGTAGAGTACAGTAGAGTACAGTAGAGTTCAGTTCAGTAGAGTTCAGTACAGTAGAGTTCAGTTCAGTAGAGTACAGTACAGTAGAGTAGAGTTCAGTAGAGTAGAGTTCAGTAGAGTTCAGTACAGTAGAGTTCAGTACATTAGAGTATAGTAGAGTTCAGTACAGTAGAGTAGAGTAGAGTTCAGTAGAGTAGAGTTCAGTACAGTAGAGTTCAGTAGAGTAGAGTTCAGTAGTGTAGAGTTCAGTAGAGTAGAGTTCAGTACAGTATAGTTCAGTACAGTAGAGTTCAGTACAGTAGAGTTCAGTAGAGTTCAGTACAGTAGAGTACAGTAGAGTTCAGTAGAGTAGAGTGCAGTACATTAGAGTTCAGTACATTAGAGTTCAGTACATTAGAGTTCAGTACAGTAGAGTTCAGTACAGTAGAGTTCAGTACAGTAGAGTATAGTAGAGTTCAGTACAGTAGAGTAGAGTAAAGTAGAGTTCAGTTCAGTTCAGTAGAGTACAGTAGAGTAGAGAAGAGTTCAGTAGAGTTCAGTAGAGTAGAGTTCAGTAGAATAGAGTTCAGTAGTGTAGAGTTCAGTACAGTAGAGTTCAGTAGAGTAGAGTTCAGTACAGTAGAGTTCAGTACAGTAGAGTATAGTAGAGTTCAGTACAGTAGAGTTCAGTACAGTAGAGTTCAGTACAGTAGAGTACAGTAGAGTTCAGTACAGTAGATTATAGTAGAGTTCAGTACAGTAGAGTATAGTACAGTAGAGTTCAGTACAGTAGAGTTCAGTACAGTAGAGTACAGTAGAGTTCAGTACAGTAGAGTTCAGTACAGTAGACTTCAGTACAGTAGAGTAGAGTACCGTAGAGTTCAGTACAGTAGAGTATAGTAGAGTTCAGTACAGTAGAGTAGAGTTCAGTACAGTAGAGTTCAGTAGAGTAGAGTTCAGTAGTTTAGTGTTCAGTAGAGTTCAGTACAGTAGAGTTCAGTACAGTAGACTTCAGTACAGTAGAGTAGAGTACCGTAGAGTTCAGTACAGTAGAGTATAGTAGAGTTCAGTACAGTAGAGTAGAGTTCAGTACAGTAGAGTACAGTAGAGTTCAGTACAGTAGATTATAGTAGAGTTCAGTACAGTAGAGTATAGTAGAGTTCAGTACAGTAGAGTTCAGTACAGTAGAGTTCAGTACAGTAGAGTACAGTAGAGTTCAGTACAGTAGAGTTCAGTACAGTAGACTTCAGTACAGTAGAGTAGAGTACCGTAGAGTTCAGTACAGTAGAGTATAGTAGAGTTCAGTACAGTAGAGTAGACTTCAGTACAGTAGAGTAGAGTACCGTAGAGTTCAGTACAGTAGAGTACAGTAGAGTTCAGTACAGTAGAGTTCAGCACAGTAGAGTTCAGTACAGTAGAGTATAGTAGAGTTCAGTACAGTAGAGTAGAGTTCAGTACAGTAGAGTTCAGTACAGTAGAGTTCAGTACAGTAGAGTTCAGTAGAGTTCAGTACAGTAGAGTACAGTAGAGTACAGTAGAGTTCAGTACAGTAGAGTAGAGTACCGTAGAGTTCAGTACAGTACAGTAGAGTAGAGTTCAGTACAGTAGAGTTCAGTACAGTAGAGTTCAGTACAGTAGAGTTCAGTAGAGTAGAGTTCAGTACAGTAGAGTATAGTAGAGTTCAGTAGAGTATAGTAGAGTTCAGTACAGTAGAGTAGAGTTCAGTACAGTAGAGTTCAGTACAGTAGAGTTCAGTACAGTAGAGTTCAGTACAGTAGTTCAGTACAGTACAGTAGAGTAGAGTTCAGTAGAGTAGAGTTCAGTACAGTAGAGTTCAGTACAGTAGAGTTCAGTACAGTAGAGTTCAGTAGAGTAGAGTTCAGTACAGTAGAGTTCAGTACAGTAGAGTATAGTAGAGTTCAGTAGAGTAGAGTTCAGTACAGTAGAGTTCAGTACAGTAGAGTATAGTAGAGTTCAGTACAGTAGAGTAGAGTAGAGTTCAGTACAGTAGAGTTCAGTACAGTACAGTACAGTAGAGTAGAGTTCAGTACAGTAGAGTTCAGTACAGTAGAGTTCAGTACAGTAGAGTTCAGTAGAGTAGAGTTCAGTACAGTAGAGTTCAGCACAGTAGAGTTCAGCACAGTAGAGTATAGTAGAGTTCAGTACAGTAGAGTAGAGTTCAGTACAGTAGAGTTCAGTACAGTAGAGTTCAGTACAGTAGAGTTCAGTAGAGTTCAGTACAGTAGAGTACAGTAGAGTTCAGTACAGTAGAGTAGAGTACCGTAGAGTTCAGTACAGTAGAGTAGAGAAGAGTTCAGTAGAGTAGAGTTCAGTAGTTTAGTGTTCAGTAGAGTAGAGTTCAGTACAGTAGAGTTCAGTACAGTACAGTAGAGTATAGTAGAGTTCAGTACAGTAGAGTAGAGTTCAGTACAGTAGAGTTCAGTACAGTAGAGTTCAGTACAGTAGAGTTCAGTACAGTAGAGTTCAGTAGAGTAGAGTTCAGTACAGTAGAGTTCAGTACAGTAGAGTATAGTAGAGTTCAGTACAGTAGAGTAGAGTAGAGTAGAGTTCAGTACAGTAGAGTTCAGTACAGTACAGTAGAGTATAGTAGAGTTCAGTACAGTAGAGTAGAGTTCAGTACAGTAGAGTTCAGTACAGTAGAGTTCAGTACAGTAGAGTTCAGTAGAGTAGAGTTCAGTAGAGTAGAGTTCAGCACAGTAGAGTTCAGTACAGTAGAGTATAGTAGAGTTCAGTACAGTAGAGTAGAGTTCAGTACAGTAGAGTTCAGTACAGTAGAGTTCAGTACAGTAGAGTTCAGTAGAGTTCAGTACAGTAGAGTACAGTAGAGTTCAGTACAGTAGAGTAGAGTACCGTAGAGTTCAGTACAGTAGAGTAGAGAAGAGTTCAGTAGAGTAGAGTTCAGTAGTTTAGTGTTCAGTAGAGTAGAGTTCAGTACAGTAGAGTTCAGTACAGTACAGTAGAGTATAGTAGAGTTCAGTACAGTAGAGTAGAGTTCAGTACAGTAGAGTTCAGTACAGTAGAGTTCAGTACAGTAGACTTCAGTACAGTAGAGTAGAGTACCGTAGAGTTCAGTACAGTAGAGTATAGTAGAGTTCAGTACAGTAGAGTAGACTTCAGTACAGTAGAGTAGAGTACCGTAGAGTTCAGTACAGTAGAGTACAGTAGAGTTCAGTACAGTAGAGTTCAGCACAGTAGAGTTCAGTACAGTAGAGTATAGTAGAGTTCAGTACAGTAGAGTAGAGTTCAGTACAGTAGAGTTCAGTACAGTAGAGTTCAGTACAGTAGAGTTCAGTAGAGTTCAGTACAGTAGAGTACAGTAGAGTACAGTAGAGTTCAGTACAGTAGAGTAGAGTACCATAGAGTTCAGTACAGTACAGTAGAGTAGAGTTCAGTACAGTAGAGTTCAGTACAGTAGAGTTCAGTACAGTAGAGTTCAGTACAGTAGAGTTCAGTAGAGTAGAGTTCAGTACAGTAGAGTTCAGTACAGTAGAGTATAGTAGAGTTCAGTACAGTAGAGTAGAGTAGAGTTCAGTACAGTAGAGTTCAGTACAGTACAGTAGAGTATAGTAGAGTTCAGTACAGTAGAGTAGAGTTCAGTACAGTAGAGTTCAGTACAGTAGAGTTCAGTAGAGTAGAGTTCAGTACAGTAGAGTTCAGCACAGTAGAGTTCAGTACAGTAGAGTATAGTAGAGTTCAGTACAGTAGAGTAGAGTTCAGTACAGTAGAGTTCAGTACAGTAGAGTTCAGTACAGTAGAGTTCAGTAGAGTTCAGTACAGTAGAGTACAGTAGAGTTCAGTACAGTAGAGTTCAGTACAGTAGTTCAGTACAGTACAGTAGAGTAGAGTTCAGTACAGTAGAGTTCAGTACAGTAGAGTTCAGTACAGTAGAGTTCAGTAGAGTAGAGTTCAGTACAGTAGAGTTCAGTACAGTAGAGTATAGTAGAGTTCAGTAGAGTAGAGTTCAGTACAGTAGAGTTCAGTACAGTACAGTACAGTAGAGTAGAGTTCAGTACAGTAGAGTTCAGTACAGTAGAGTTCAGTACAGTAGAGTTCAGTAGAGTAGAGTTCAGTACAGTAGAGTTCAGCACAGTAGAGTTCAGTACAGTAGAGTATAGTAGAGTTCAGTACAGTAGAGTAGAGTTCAGTACAGTAGAGTTCAGTACAGTAGAGTTCAGTACAGTAGAGTTCAGTAGAGTTCAGTACAGTAGAGTACAGTAGAGTTCAGTACAGTAGAGTAGAGTACCGTAGAGTTCAGTACAGTAGAGTAGAGAAGAGTTCAGTAGAGTAGAGTTCAGTAGTTTAGTGTTCAGTAGAGTAGAGTTCAGTACAGTAGAGTTCAGTACAGTACAGTAGAGTATAGTAGAGTTCAGTACAGTAGAGTAGAGTTCAGTACAGTAGAGTTCAGTACAGTAGAGTTCAGTACAGTAGAGTTCAGTACAGTAGAGTTCAGTACAGTAGAGTTCAGTAGAGTTCAGTACAGTAGAGTACAGTATAGTACAGTAGAGTTCAGTACAGTAGAGTAGAGTACCATAGAGTTCAGTACAGTACAGTAGAGTAGAGTTCAGTACAGTAGAGTTCAGTACAGTAGAGTTCAGTACAGTAGAGTTCAGTACAGTAGAGTTCAGTAGAGTAGAGTTCAGTACAGTAGAGTTCAGTACAGTAGAGTATAGTAGAGTTCAGTACAGTAGAGTAGAGTAGAGTTCAGTACAGTAGAGTTCAGTACAGTATAGTAGAGTTCAGTACAGTAGAGTAGAGTTCAGTACAGTAGAGTTCAGTACAGTAGAGTTCAGTAGAGTAGAGTTCAGTACAGTAGAGTTCAGCACAGTAGAGTTCAGTACAGTAGAGTATAGTAGAGTTCAGTACAGTAGAGTAGAGTTCAGTACAGTAGAGTTCAGTACAGTAGAGTTCAGTACAGTAGAGTTCAGTAGAGTTCAGTACAGTAGAGTACAGTAGAGTTCAGTACAGTAGAGTTCAGTACAGTAGTTCAGTACAGTACAGTAGAGTAGAGTTCAGTACAGTAGAGTTCAGTACAGTAGAGTTCAGTACAGTAGAGTTCAGTAGAGTAGAGTTCAGTACAGTAGAGTTCAGTACAGTAGAGTATAGTAGAGTTCAGTAGAGTAGAGTTCAGTACAGTAGAGTTCAGTACAGTACAGTACAGTAGAGTAGAGTTCAGTACAGTAGAGTTCAGTACAGTAGAGTTCAGTACAGTAGAGTTCAGTAGAGTAGAGTTCAGTACAGTAGAGTTCAGCACAGTAGAGTTCAGTACAGTAGAGTATAGTAGAGTTCAGTACAGTAGAGTAGAGTTCAGTACAGTAGAGTTCAGTACAGTAGAGTTCAGTACAGTAGAGTTCAGTAGAGTTCAGTACAGTAGAGTACAGTAGAGTTCAGTACAGTAGAGTAGAGTACCGTAGAGTTCAGTACAGTAGAGTAGAGAAGAGTTCAGTAGAGTAGAGTTCAGTAGTTTAGTGTTCAGTAGAGTAGAGTTCAGTACAGTAGAGTTCAGTACAGTACAGTAGAGTATAGTAGAGTTCAGTACAGTAGAGTAGAGTTCAGTACAGTAGAGTTCAGTACAGTAGAGTTCAGTACAGTAGAGTTCAGTACAGTAGAGTTCAGTACAGTAGAGTTCAGTACAGTAGAGTATAGTAGAGTTCAGTACAGTAGAGTAGAGTAGAGTTCAGTACAGTAGAGTTCAGTACAGTACAGTAGAGTATAGTAGAGTTCAGTACAGTAGAGTTCAGTACAGTAGAGTTCAGTAGAGTAGAGTTCAGTAGAGTAGAGTTCAGCACAGTAGAGTTCAGTACAGTAGAGTATAGTAGAGTTCAGTACAGTAGAGTAGAGTTCAGTACAGTAGAGTTCAGTACAGTAGAGTTCAGTTCAGTAGAGTTCAGTAGAGTTCAGTACAGTAGAGTACAGTAGAGTTCAGTACAGTAGAGTAGAGTACCGTAGAGTTCAGTACAGTAGAGTAGAGAAGAGTTCAGTAGAGTAGAGTTCAGTAGTTTAGTGTTCAGTAGAGTAGAGTTCAGTACAGTAGAGTTCAGTACAGTACAGTAGAGTATAGTAGAGTTCAGTACAGTAGAGTAGAGTTCAGTACAGTAGAGTTCAGTACAGTAGAGTTCAGTACAGTAGAGTTCAGTACAGTAGAGTTCAGTAGAGTAGAGTTCAGTACAGTAGAGTTAAGTACAGTAGAGTATAGTAGAGTTCAGTACAGTAGAGTACAGTAGAGTTCAGTACAGTAGAGTTCAGTACAGTAGAGTTCAGTACAGTAGAGTTCAGTAGAGTAGAGTTCAGTAGAGTAGAGTTCAGCACAGTAGAGTTCAGTACAGTAGAGTATAGTAGAGTTCAGTACAGTAGAGTAGAGTTCAGTACAGTAGAGTTCAGTACAGTAGAGTTCAGTACAGTAGAGTTCAGTAGAGTTCAGTACAGTAGAGTACAGTAGAGTTCAGTACAGTAGAGTAGAGTACCGTAGAGTTCAGTACAGTAGAGTAGAGAAGAGTTCAGTAGAGTAGAGTTCAGTAGTTTAGTGTTCAGTAGAGTAGAGTTCAGTACAGTAGAGTTCAGTACAGTACAGTAGAGTATAGTAGAGTTCAGTACAGTAGAGTAGAGTTCAGTACAGTAGAGTTCAGTACAGTAGAGTTCAGTACAGTAGAGTTCAGTACAGTAGAGTTCAGTAGAGTAGAGTTCAGTACAGTAGAGTTAAGTACAGTAGAGTATAGTAGAGTTCAGTACAGTAGAGTACAGTAGAGTTCAGTACAGTAGAGTTCAGTACAGTAGAGTTCAGTAGAGTAGAGTTCAGTACAGTAGAGTTCAGCACAGTAGAGTTCAGTACAGTAGAGTATAGTAGAGTTCAGTACAGTAGAGTAGAGTTCAGTACAGTAGAGTAGAGTTCAGTACAGTAGAGTTCAGTACAGTAGAGTTCAGTAGAGTTCAGTACAGTAGAGTACAGTAGAGTTCAGTACAGTAGAGTTCAGTACAGTAGAGTAGAGTACCGTAGAGTTCAGTACAGTAGAGTAGATAAGAGTTCAGTAGAGTAGAGTTCAGTAGTTTAGTGTTCAGTAGAGTTCAGTACAGTAGAGTTCAGTACAGTACAGTAGAGTATAGTAGAGTTCAGTACAGTAGAGTTCAGTACAGTAGAGTTCAGTACAGTAGAGTTCAGTACAGTAGAGTTCAGTAGAGTAGAGTTCAGTACAGTAGAGTTCAGTACAGTAGAGTACAGTAGAGTAGAGTTCAGTACAGTAGAGTTCAGTACAGTAGAGTTCAGTACAGTAGAGTTCAGTACAGTAGAGTAGAGTACCGTAGAGTTCAGTACAGTAGAGTATAGTAGAGTTCAGTACAGTAGAGTTCAGTAGAGTTCAGTACAGTAGAGTAGAATAGAGTAGAGTTCAGTACAGTAGAGTTCAGTACAGTAGAGTTCAGTTCAGTAGAGTTCAGTACAGTATTGTTCAGGACAGTATTGTTCAGTAAAGTACAGTAAAATACAGTAATTACATTTACATTTTCGTAATTTAGCATACGCTCTTATCCAGAGCGACTTACAAATTGGTGCATTCACCTTATGATAGCCATTGGGACAACCACTTTACAATATATATATACATATACAGTGGGGAGAACAAGTATTTGATACACTGCCGATTTAGCAGGTTTTCCTACTTACAAAGCATGTAGAGGCCTGTCATTTGTATGTTACTGTATATATATTTTTTACTCTGCTATACTGTATTTCAGGTAACACTTGAGTCAATGAGGGATACTTATTTTCCACCATAATTTGCAAATAAATTTATAAAAAATCCTACAATGTGATTTTCTGGAGAAAAAAAATCTCAATTTGTCTGTCATAGTTGACGTGTACCTATGATGAAAATTACAGGCCTCTCTCATCTTTTTAAGTGGGAGAACTTGCACAATTGGTGGCTGACTAAATACTTTTTTTCCCCACTGTACTGCAGTATCATGCTCCAGAACTTTGGTGACTAATAAGTATTTTTTTTAAACCTCCCGCTTTGGGCTGGATGTGTCTGTGTAGTTCATACATGCATCATCTATGAGCAGAATGAATGTCTTACCTCAATTAGCCACGAAATTCCTAGTTTAAAAGCGACTGTTTTTCTGGAACTTGTGCTGTGCCATTTTCGCTACATTTCCCCCCACGTGGGCCAGCCCCCTAACAATTCAAGTTCAACCAATGAGCTTCAGCCCCTCGCCATATGAGTGACGCTATTAAGAGGCTCATCATTCACCCACAGCAGAGCAGACAGAGAGAGTGATGACGTGGTGTACAAATCTGCACGTGACGTAGTACACCATTTTCAGGGACCCCTTTTGGCTAATGAGCACTACTTTCAGAAACAAAGGATTAAAATGTACCAGAGAATCTCTTTAAACTTACAGAAGGAAAATAACTCAATTTAAGTGTTGATATTAGTTGGCAGTGGTATTTACTTCTACATTATTGTGTTTTGATGCAGGCCCATTTCTAGTACCTTTTCAGACTATTTTCTAAGACCCCTTCTACATCTGTTTGAACAGAAATGTTTGCTTATGCCACGTTTTTCGCATAACAACAGTGAAGTTCAATAGTGTTTTAATTGGTGTTTTATTCAGGTCTCTCTGTTTAAATAAACACTCTGTTTGTCTTCGGCAGGAGAAAGACCAGACTCAGAGGAACCAGAACCAGAGACATCCAAACCAGCAAGACGACACGACTGCTCCCACTGCGGGAAGAGTTTTACCAAGTTAGGGAACCTGAAAAGACATGAGAGGACACACACAGGAGCAAAGCCTCATCACTGCTCTCAGTGCGGAATGAGTTTTACCAAGTTAGGGTACCTGAAATCACATGAGAGAACACACACAGGAGAGAAGCCTTTCCACTGCTCACTGTGCGGAAAGAGTTTTACAGAGTTGGGCAACATGAAAAGGCATGAAAGGACACACACAGGCGAGAAGCCTCATCACTGCTCTCACTGTGGAAAGACTTTTACTGAGTTAGGGAGCCTAAAAATACATAAGAGAATACACACAGGAGAGAAGCCTTTCCACTGCTCCCTTTGTGGAAAGAGTTTTACCGAGTTAAGCAACCTGAAAAAACATGAGCGGACACACACAGGAGATAAGCCTTTCCACTGCTCCCTGTGTGGAAAGAGTTTTACAGAGTTAGGGAGTCTAAAAATGCATAACAGAATACACACAGGTGAGAAGCCTCATCAATGCTCTCAGTGCGGAAAGAGTTTTACCAAGTTAGGGAACCTGAAAATGCATGAGAGAATACACACAGGAGAGAAGCCTTACCAATGCTCCCTGTGTGGAAAGAGATTTACCTCATTAAGGCAATTGAAAGAGCATGAAAGAATCCACACCATAGAGAAACGTTAGCAATGCTCCTAGTGTGAAATGATTTATTTACTCAGTTAGGGCAGCTGAAAGACCATGAGGTAATACATACAGTGAAGATACCTTACCACTGTTCCAGTGTGGAAAGGAATATATCACATGAAATTATACTTAAAGTTTATGAGACAACACAAATACTTCTCCCACACTTGTCTCATTTTTTTTTACTGCAAAATGTTGTGCTTTTGTTTATGCCACATCAAATCAAGTTGTATGAAATGGACAAAAAAAGACATCTATATTTTTTATTTCAAAACTAACTGAATATGAAGTAGACTATGTCAGCTTGAATTTATCTGAGTAAAGAACGTCACGCTGCTTGCTTAGCGAGTACTACTTTCCCCCAATTAGCCACATACCTGGCTCGAACTCAGGACCTCTGCATTACAAACACACGTGACCGTCCGCTCTCAATAGTCTCTACCCGTCGCGCCACTCAAAAGCTAGCAATTTAACGGTACAAGCAAGGACACTTATGACTGAGGAGTGAGTTTCACACATCTCGATGTGCTACATTCACCCCTCAAACTTACAACAGCGACCCCCAGCGTTGAGCTGAGGGCAACTGTAGATCCGAGTCACTAGTCACCACTGTAAAGGAGTTGACGTTGCTTCCTTAAGGTTGCTACAAGCCTCACGACTAAAGATTCGGATTTGGAGAGGCAGTTGCAGTGGGTTCTGTGTGGTGCGTACATTGGATTTATTGAACGTATGCGTCAAACTGTATGCATAAACGGGGTTGACAGAAATGGTAGCAGAAGGTGAATGTTGAACTTTTGTTGCACACATATCTAGATGATGCTGCATACAGTTTTGCGCAAAAACACAGTCGGTGTGTTTAAAGCCTTAAGGTTGCTACAAGCTCCACGAAGACTAAAGATTCGGAGCGTAGCGCAGTGTTGCAGTGTCGTTTGTTCTTCACAAAAGAGGCAGTTTCTTGTAATATGTTCCCGGCATTCGACGTACTTCCTGAAAATTGAGACGTGCCACATCGTTAATTCCTTGCCCTTTCTCTGTGATATGATGACATTCTATTTTTAAAGCTACAATATGTAACTTTTTGGGCGACCTGACCAAATTCACACAGAAATGTGAATTATAGATCTTTCATTCCAGTTGAAAGCAAGTCTTAAGAAGCTGTAGATCTGTTCTATGTGTGCAATTTCTATGCTTCCCGTTTTGAAGTTTCGTATTTGCATCTTTTACTTTCAGTTTTGTACACCAGCTTCAAACAGCTGAATATACAATAATTTTGGTTATGAACCAGAGTGTTTTAGATGACTGCTTGTTTTGTCACATAAACTGAAATTAGGCGAACTATTAGAATTTTTGCAACCAGGAAATGGCGGGAACAAAGCAAACCTTTCATTACATGTAGCTATTATTGAAATATGCAGTTGGTTTTCCTTCAAATTAGCTTACAGTGGTGAATGATGTGGTTCAAGTGATTCTTCTTTGCTTTTACCTCAAAATGTGAAGACAACATGGACATTTCTGCCATCGCTCCCTTGTGAACGTTGCTATTTCGGAGACTAGAAATGCATTGACCGGCGTGGTACAGTATCGTATTACCAAAAGGTGTCTGTTTCACCCAAAAAATCCAACTCCAATCAAGCGCATGCGCTTAGATCTAGGTGATCTTAGATCAGGCACGTGAAGCTTGTAGCTTTAGTGAGACCTCACACCTGGCTGGAACATGGGACCGCTTCGCAACACACGTGACCGTCCTCCCTCAAGCATCTCTACCGGTCGCACCACTCAAACGTTTTAGCACATTACCTTTTATAACATGGTTTATTCATAACAGGGTTGATCGTTACAGGGTTTTTGTTCAATTGTTGACACTTAAGGCTGTGATACATACTCTGTAAATAAATGATCATTTTCCAACTCTGGCTTTGTGTGTGTGTGTGTGTGTGTGTCTGCGTGTCATTCCTCGAGCACTACAGATAATCAATCTATCTGCTATTTTCTGCGTTGGTGGCTGACTGATTATTTGTATCTTACGGAGTGTGACTTTAAGGGAAATAGTATGTTAACATTTATTTATTTTTTATTCCACCTTTATTTCACCAGGTAAACTAGTTGAGAACAAGTTCTCATTTACAACTGCGACCTGGCCAAGATAAAACAAAGCAGTGCGATAAAAACAACAACACAGAGTTACATATGGGGTAAAACACAAACATAAAGTCAAAAATACAACAGAAAATATATATACAGTGTGTGCGAATGTAGTAAATTATGGAGGTAAGGCAATAATTAGGGCATAGTGTAAAATAGTTACAATTTTATATTAACACTGGAATGATAGCTGTGCAAAAGATGATGTGCAAATAGAGATACTGGGGTGCAAATGAGCAAAATAAATAACAATATGGGGATGAGGTAGTTGGGTGGGCTAATTACAGAATGGCTGTGTACAGGTGCAGTGATCGGTAAGCTGCTCTGACAACTGACGCTTAAAGTTAGTGAGGGAGATAAGAGTCTCCAGCTTCAGAGATTTTTGCAGTTCGTTCCAGTCATTGGCAGCAGAGAACTGGAAGGAATGGCGGCCAAAGGAGGTGTTGGCTTTGGGGATGACCAGTGAGATACACCTGCTGGAGCGCAGACTACGGGTGGGTGCTGCTATGGTGACCAATGAGCTAAGATAAGACAGGGATTTGCCTAGCAGTGATTTATAGATGGTTTGGCGACGAATATGTAGTGAGGACCAGCCAACAAGAGCGTACAGGTCACAGTGGTGGGTAGTATATGGGGCTTTGGTGACAAAACGGATGGCACTGTGATAGACTACATCCAATTTGCTGAGTAGAGTGTTGGAGGCTATTTTGTAAATGACATCGCCAAAGTCAAGGATCGGTAGGATAGTCAGTTTTACGAGGGCATGTTTGGCAGCATGAGTGAAGGAGGCTTTGTTGCGAAATGGAAAGCCGATTCTAGATCGAACTTTTGATTGGAGATGCTTAATGTGAGTCTGGAAGGAGAGTTTACAGTCTAACCAGACACCTAGGTATTTGTAGTTGTCCACATACTCTAGGTCAGACCCGCCGAGAGTAGTGATTCTAGTCGGGTGGCCGGGTGCCAGCAGCGTTCGATTGAAGAGCATGCATTTAGTTTTACTAGTGTTTAAGAGCAGTTGGAGGCCACGGAAGGAGTGTTGTATGGCATTGAAGCTCGTTTGGAGGTTTGTTAACACAGTGTCCAATGAAGGGCCAGATGTATACAAAATGGTGTCGTCTGCGTAGAGGTGGATCTGAGAGTCACAAGCAGCAAGAGCGACATCATTTATATACACAGAGAATAGAGTCTGCCTGAGAATTGAACCCTGTGGCACCCCCATAGAGACGGCCAGAGGTCCAGACAACAGGCCCTCCAATTTGACACATTGAACTCTATCTGAGAAGTAGTTGGTGAACCAGGCGAGGCAGTCATTAGAGAAACCAAGGCTATTTAGTCTGCCAATAAGAATGCGGTGGTTGACAGAGTCGAAAGCCTTGGCCAGGTCAATGAAGACGGCTGCGCAGTACTGTCTTTTATCGATCACGGTTATAATATCGTTTAGGACCTTGAGCGTGGAAAAGGTCCAGTTGTCAGGAACACAAATTCAAATTCCATCAAGACACCGTTGCCCTAGAGCACACAAAAAACTATACATACCTCGGCCTAAACATCAGCACCACAGGTAACTTCCACAAAGCCGTGAACGATCTGAGAGACAAGGCAAGAAGGGCCTTCTATGCCATCAAAAGGAACATAACATTTGACATACCAATTAGGATCTGTCTAAAAATATAATACTTGAATCAGTTATAGAACCCATTGCCTTTATGGTTCTGAGGTCTGGGGTCCACTCACCAACCAATAATTCACAAAATGGGACAAACACCAAATTGAGACTCTGCATGCAGAATTCTGCAAAAATATCCTCTGTGTACAACGGAAAACACCAAATAATGCATGCAGAGCAGAATTAGGACGATACCCGCTAATGATCAAAATCCAGAAAAGAGCTGTTAAATTCTACAACCACCTAAAATGAAGCGATTCCCAAATCTTCCATAACAAGGCCATCACCTACAGAGAGATTAACCTAGAGAAGAGTCCCCTAAGCAAGCTGGTCCTGGGGCTCTGTTCACAAGCATAAACAGACCCCACAGAGCCCCAGGACAGCAACACAATTAGACCGAGCCAAATCATGAGAAAACAAAAAGAAAATTGGAAATATTTTACCAAAAAACTGAGCAAACTGCAATGCTATTTGGCCCTAAACAGAGAGTACACAGTGGCAGAATACCTGACCACTGTGACTGACCCAAAATTAAGGAAAGCTTTGACTATGTTCAGACTCAGTGAGCATAGCCTTGCTATTGAGAGAGGCCGCCGTAGGCAGACCTGGATTTCAAGAGAAGACAGGCTATGTGCACGCTGCCCACAAAACGAGGTGGAAACTGAACTGCACTTCCTAACCTCCTGCCAACTGTATGTCCATATTAGAGACACATATTTCCCTCCGATTGCACAGACCCACAAGGAATTGGGAAAACAAATCCAATTTTGATCAACTCCCATATCTATTAGGTTAAATACCACAGTGTGCAATCACAGCAGCAAGATTTGTGTCCTGTTGCACACGAGATGTCTGTGAGTAGTGGGGACTAATTCACAGCACACCAGATGCCTGTGAGTAGTGGGGACTAATTCACAGCACACCAGATGCCTGTGAGTAGTGGGGACTAATTCACAGCACACCAGATGCCTGTGAGTAGTGGGGACTAATTCACAGCACACCAGATGCCTGTGAGTAGTGGGGACTAATTCACAGCACACCAGATGCCTGTGAGTAGTGGGGACTAATTCACAGCGGAGGGGAACAGTATTTAAGACGCCTAAACAACACTGTTGGAAAAAAAAATGGAGACTGTGATCGAAAAAACTTTGAAGAACGACTTCAATACCAGGAAAATTACAGTCGGAGAAACACACTTCGGGATCAGAGGGGTTCCTGAAAATTCATATAAATACGGTGTCATTTATCAGACGCTCTTATCCAGAGCGACTTACATGAGCAATTAGGGTTAAGTGCCTTGTTCAAGGAAGGGCACATCGACAGATTTTTCACCTAGTCGGCTCGGGGATTAGAACCAGCAACCTTTCGGTTACTGGCACAACGCTCTTAACCACTAAGCTACCTGCCACCCCCAGGTTATTCTGGGTACCACAATACTCCCAAATCATGCTTTGTTATTACTGCGTATCACTAAAGGATATCGATAGACTGCGAACCTCATGTTTAAACTGGCTAAGAGTTGCTCTAACCACAGCCAAAATAGTCATATTGAGACACTGGAGGGAGAAGGACCCTCCCTCATATGAGGAAGGGTATATAGCCTTGGCAGAAATGGCTTCATATGAAAGATTTGATTTATAAAAATGAATGGTAAACTGGGGATATTTTCTCTCAGAGATAGAAGGTGAAAACAATATGTGAAGGCCTGATAGACTGCAGACATACAGTACCAGTCAAAAGTTTGGACACACCTACTCATTCAAGGGTTTTTCTTTATTTTTACTATTTTTTTACATTGTCGAATAATAGTGAAGACATCAAAACGATTAAATAACACATATGGAATCATGTAGTAACCAAATAAGTGTTAAAATATATTTGTGTATTTTCGATTCTTCAAAGTAGCCACCCTTTGCTTTGATGACAGCTTTGCACACTCTTGGCATTCTCTCAACCAGCTTCACGTGGAATGCTTTTCCAACAGTCTTGAAGGAGTTCCCATGCTGAGCACTTGTTGGCTGGTCATCTGATGCAGCACTCCATCACTCTCCTTCTTGGTCAAATAGCCCTTACACAGCCTGGAGTAGTTTTGGGTCATTGTCCTGTTGAAAAAGAAATGATAGTCCCACTAAGCCCAAACGAGATGGGATGGCGAATCGCTGCAGAATGCTGTGGTAGCCATGCTGGTTAAGTGTGCCTTGAATTCTAAATACATTTACATTTTACATTTGTCATTTAGCAGACGCTCTTATCCAGAGCGACTTACAAATTGGTTCATTCACCTTATGATAGCCAGTGGGACAACCACTTTACAATATTTGAATAAACTAAGTTAGGTAAGGGGGGGTAGAAGGATTACTTTATCCTATCCCAGGTATTCCTTAAAGAGGTGGGGTTTCAAGTGTCTCCGGAAGGTGGTGAGTGACTCCACTGTCCTGGTGTCGTGAGGGAGCTTGTTCCACCATTGGGGTGCCAGAGCAGCGAGCAGCTTTGACTGGGCTGAGCGGGAACTGTGCTTCCGCAGAGGTAGGGGGGCCAGCAGGCCAGAGGTGGATGAACGCAATGCCCTCGTTTGGGTGTAGGGACTGATCAGAGCCTGAAGGTACGGAGGTGCCGTTCCCCTCACAGCTCCGTAGGCAAGCACCATGGTCTTGTAGCAGATGCGAGCTCCAACTGGAAGCCAGTGTAGTGTGCGGAGGAGCGGGGTGACGTGAGAGAACTTGGGAAGGTTGAACACCAGACGGTGCAACTCTCGCTCTCTTGAAGACGGAAGGGACATAGCCAGCGGTCAAGGATGAGCGAGGTGAGGTAAGGGAGAAGTTCTCCGGAAATGGTCTGGAGAAGAGAGGAGAAGATAGGGTCAAGCGGGCAGGTTGTTGGGCGGCCGGCCGTCACAAGTCGCAAGATTTCATCTGGAGAGAGAGGGGAGAAAGAAGTCAAAGCATAGGGTAGGGCAGTGTGAGCAGGACCAGCGGTGTCATTTGACTTATTAAACGAGGATCGGATGTCATCAACCTTCTTTTCAAAATGGTTGACGAAGTCATCCACAGAGAGGGAGGAGGGGGGGTGGAGGGGGAGGAGGATTCAGCAGGGAGGAGAAGGTGGCAAAGAGCTTCCTAGGGTTAGAGGCAGATGCTTGGAATTTAGAGTGGTAGAAAGTGGCTTTAGCAGCAGAAACAGAGGAAGAAAATGTAGAGAGGAGGGAGTGAAAAGATGCCAGGTCCAAAGGGAGTCTAGTTTTCCTCCATTTCCGCTCGGCTGCCCGGAGCCCTGTTCACAGCGGTTGGAACCAAAAATCTCCAATTTGGACTCCAGACCAAAGGACAGATTTCCACCGGTCTAATGTCCATTGCTCATGTTTCTTGGCCCAAGCAGGTCTCTTCTTATGATTGGTGTCCTTTAGTAGTGGTTTCTTTGCAGCAATTTGACCATGAAGGCCTGATTCACGCAGTCTCCTCTGAACAGTTGATATTAAGATGGGTCTGTTACTTGAACTCTGTGAAGCATTTATTTAGGCTGCAATCTGAGGTGCAGTTAACTCTAATGAACTTATCCTCTGCAGCAGAGGTAACTCTGGGTCTTCCTTTCCTGTGGTGGTCCTCATGAGAGCCAGTTTCATCATAGCGCTTGATGATTTTTGCAACTGCACTTGAAAAACTTTCAAAGTTCTTGATATTTTCCGGATTGACTGACCTTCATGTCTTTAAAGTGATGGACTGTCATTTCTCTTTGCTTATTTGAGCTGTTCTTGCCATACTATGGACTTGGTCTTTTACCAAATAGGACTATATTCTGTATACCCCCCTCCTAACTTGGCTCAAACACATTAAGAAGGAAAGAAATTCCACAAATTAACTTTTAACAAGGCAACACCTGTTAATTGAAATGCATTCCAGGTGACTACCTCATGAAGCTGGTTGAGAGAATGCCAAGAGTGTGCAAAGCTGTCATCAAGGCAAAGGATGGCTACTTTTGAAGAATCTCAAATTAAAAAAATATATTTTGATTTTTTAACACTTTTTTTGGTTACTATATGATTCCATTTGTCAGACTACAGACATACATAGATGACTGGTAGGGTCTTTAAGGACTGACAGACATACATAGATGACTGGTAGGGTCTTTAAGGACTGACAGACATACATAGATGACTGGTAGGGTCTTTAAGGACTGACAGACATACATAGATGACTGGTAGGGTCTTTAAGGCCTGACAGACATACATAGATGACTGGTAGGGTCTTTAAGAGTCTTTTGTTCTTTTGCTTAGTTTTTTCTTTGGTTGTAATAGTTATGGGGGTGAAAAATGAAAAGTTAGTTTCCTTTTTTATCTTATGGTATAATATAATGTATTAGCTACCATGGAGACTTATTGTATATATAAATCAAATCAAATTTTATTGGTCACATGCGCCGAATACAACAGGTGCAGACATTACAGTGAAATGCTTACTTACAGCCCTTAACCAACAGTGCATTTATTTTTAACAAAAAAAGTAAAAAAAATAAAATAAAAAAAAAAGTGTTGAGAAAAAAAAAGAGCAGAAGTAAAATAAAATAACAGTAGGGAGGCTATATATACAGGGGGGTACCGTTGCAGAGTCAATGTGCGGGGGCACCGGCTAGTTGAGGTAGTTGAGGTAAGATGTACATGTGGGTAGAGTTAAAGTGACTATGCATAAATAATTAACAGAGTAGCAGCAGCGTAAAAAGGATGGGGTGGGGGGGCAGTGCAAATAGTCCGGGTAGCCATGATTAGCTGTTCAGGAGTCTTATGGCTTGGGGGTAGAAGCTGTTGAGAAGTATTTTGGACCTAGACTTGGCACTCCGGTACCGCTTGCCGTGCGGTAGCAGAGAGAACAGTCTATGACTAGGGTGGCTGGAGTCTTTGACAATTTTGAGGGCCTTCCTCTGACACCGCCTGGTATAGAGGTCCTGGATGGCAGGAAGCTTGGCCCCAGTGATGTACTGGGCCGTACGCACTACCCTCTGTAGTGCCTTGTGGTCGGAGGCCGAGCAGTTGCCATACCAGGCGGTGATGCAACCAGTCAGGATGCTCTCGATGGTGCAGCTGTATAATTTTTTGAGGATCTGAGGACCCATGCCAAATCTTTTCAGTCTCCTAAGGGGGAATAGGCTTTGTCGTGCCCTCTTCACGACTGTCTTGGTGTGTTTGGACCATGATAGTTCGTTGGTGATGTGGACACCAAGGAACTTGAAGCTCTCAACCTGTTCCACTACAGCCCCGTCGATGAGAATGGGGGCGTGCTCAGTCCTCTTTTTTTTCCTGTAGTCCACAATCATCTCCTTTGTCTTGGTCACGTTGAGGTGTCATATATTAGTGTCTGTCAAGTTATTGTTTAGTGCTAAATGTAATTCAAGTGCATCAATTGCATTGTCTCCCGAGTGGCGCAGCGGTCTAAGGCTAGCTGTGCCACTGGTTCGAATCCAGGCTCTGTCGTAGCTGGCCGCGACCGGGAGACCCATGGGGCGGCGCACAATTGGCCCAGCGTCGTCCAGGGTAGGGGAGGGAATGGCCGGCAGGGATATACAGTGGGGAAAAAAAGTATTTAGTCAGCCACCAATTGTGCAAGTTCTCCCACTTAAAAAGATGAGAGAGGCCTGTAATTCTCATCATAGGTACACGTCAACTATGACAGACAAATTGAGAAAAAAAAATCCAGAAAATCACATTGTAGGATTTTTAATGAATTTATTTGCAAATTATGGTGGAAAATAAGTATTTGGTCACCTACAAACAAGCAAGATTTCTGGCTTTCACAGACCTGTAACTTCTTCTTTAAGAGGCTCCTCTGTCCTCCACTTGTTACCTGTATTAATGGCACCTGTTTGAACTTGTTATCAGTATAAAAGACACCTGTTCACAACCTCAAACAGTCACACTCCAAACTCCACTATGGCGAAGACCAAAGAGCTGTCAAAGGACACCAGAAACAAAATTGTAGACCTGCACCAGGCTGGGAAGACTGAATCTGCAATAGGTAAGCAGCTTGGTTTGAAGAAATCAACTGTGGGAGCAATTATTAGGAAATGGAAGACATACAAGACCACTGATAATCTCCCTCGATCTGGGGCTCCACGCAAGATCTCACCCCGTGGGGTCAAAATGATCACAAGAACGGTGAGCAAAAATCCCAGAACCACACGGGGGGACCTAGTGAATGACCTGCAGAGAGCTGGGACCAAAGTAACAAAGCCTACCATCAGTAACACACTACGCCGCCAGGGACTCAAATCCTGCAGTGCAAGACGTGTCCCCCTGCTTAAGCCAGTACATGTCCAGGCCCGTCTGAAGTTTGCTAGAGTGCATTTGGATGATCCAGAAGAGGATTGGGAGAATGTCATATGAAACCAAAATAGAACTTTTTGGTAAAAACTCAACTCGTCGTGTTTGGAGGACAAAGAATGCTGAGTTGCATCCAAAGAACACCATACCTACTGTGAAGCATGGGGGTGGAAACATCATGCTTTGGGGCTGTTTTTCTGCAAAGGGACCAGGACGACTGATCCGTGTAAAGGAAAGAATGAATGGGGCCATGTATCGTGAGATTTGAAGTGAAAACCTCCTTCCGTCAGCAAGGGCATTGAAGATGAAACGTGGCTGGTTCTTTCAGCATGACAATGATCCCAAACACACCGCCCGGGCAACGAAGGAGTGGCTTCGTACGAAGCATTTCAAGGTCCTGGAGTGGCCTAGCCAGTCTCCAGATCTCAACCCCATAGAAAATCTTTGGAGGGAGTTGAAAGTCTGTGTTGCCCAGCGACAGCCCCAAAACATCACTGCTCTAGAGGAGATCTGCATGGAGGAATGGGCCAAAATACCAGCAACAGTGTGTGACAACCTTGTGAAGACTTACAGAAAACGTTTGACCTGTGTCATTGCCAACAAAGGGTATATAACAAACTATTGAGAAACTTTTGTTATTGACCAAATACTTATTTTTCACCATAATTTGCAAATAAATTCATAAAAAATCCTACAATGTGATTTTCTGGATTTTTTTCCCTCATTTTGTCTGTCCTAGTTGACTTGTACCTATGATGAAAATTACAGGCCTCTCTCATCTTTTTAAGTGGGATAAATTGCACAATTGGTGGCTGACTAAATACTTTTTTTCCCCACTGTAGCTCGTTGGTAGAGCATGGCGTTTGCAACGCCAGGGTTGTGGGTTCGATTCCCACGGGGGGCCAGTATGAAAAATAAAAATAATGTATGCACTCACTAACTGTAAGTCGCTCTGGATAAGAGCGTCTGCTAAATGACTAAAATGTAAAAAAATTATATTGTGAAGGGAAACAACTATAATTACACAAATACTTGACTGAGGGACCTTACAGATGTATGTGTGGGGGACTGAGGAAGGGGTACTCATTTTAAAAAATCATGTCAACCCCTATTATTCAGTCCATAACTTATTATGTGATTTGTTAAGCCACATTTTACTCCTGAACTAATTTAGGCCAAAAGAAAAGGGGCTGAATATGTATGCAACAACTATTTTTTACATTTCTAAAATGTTCTTTTCACTTTGACATTATGGAGTATTTTTGTAGATCAAAGACAAAAAAAATACAATTAAATTTATTTCAATCCCACTTTGTCGCTCAAGAAAATTTGAACAAAAAAATCAAGGGGGTGTAGATTTTCTATAGGCACTGTAAATTGGACCACCAACAAAACAATATTATCAATGGATCAAAATGCAGCCTATAACGTTTTTAATTATGAAATGTTGTGAAGAATGGCCTCAGGTTATTGAGGGATCTAGTCCAGATTAAACCTAATAGGAAGACAATTTTATCTAATGGAGGTTTCATTCAGGTCTCTCTGTTTAACCAAATACTCTGTCTGTCTTTGGCAGGAGAGAGACCAGACTCTCACTCTGACAGCGAGAAGAGTCCTTTAGGGGAACCAGACCCAGAGACGCCCAAACCAGCAGGACCACACCACTGCTCCCAGTGTGGAAAATGGTTTTCTACGTTAGGGAATTTAAAACGTCATGAGATGGCACACACAGGAGAGAAGCCTTTCCAATGTTCCCAGTGTGGAAAATGGTTTTCTACGTTAGGGAATTTAAAACGTCATGAGATGGCACACACAGGAGAGAAGCTTTTCCAATGTTCCCAGTGTGATAAGAGTTTTACCCAGATAGGGAGCCTGAAAAGGCATGAAGGAATACACAAAGAAGGGAGGAAGACCCACTGCTGCTCTCAGTGTGGAAAGAGATTTACTCAGTTAGTGAGCCTGAAAACACACAAGACAATACACACAGGAGAGAAGCCTTTCCAATGTTCCAAGTGTAATCAGAGTTTTACCCAGATAGGAAACCTGTATAGGCATGAAGGAATACACACAGGAGAAAAGCCCTACCAATGCTCCAAATGTGAAAAGAGATTTGTACGATCACAGTACCTAAAATCACACGAGATGACACACACAGAGGAAAAGCCTTACCACTGCTCCCACTGTGGAAAGAGTTTTACTCAGTTACGGAGCCTGAAAAGACATAAGAGGACACACAAATGAGAAAAGCCCTACCACTGATCCCACTGTGGAGAGAGTTTTACTCAGTTAGGGAGCCTGAAAATGCATAAGAGAATACACTCTGGAGGGAAGAAATACCGCTGCTCTCATTGTGGAAAGACATTTCCCAGTCAGAGGACCTGAAATCACATGAGAGAATAGAGGCTGTATTCTGACTTGTGTTTTTGTTTATGCCACATTAAATCAGAATGTATTCTCTTATGCAATTTATGTTCCTCTAACTCCCCTGAGTGCCTCTGTCAATCCAACAGCTATTGTATGCAGTAATTATGTGCCTATGAACCAGAGGTATACTGTTAGCACTGAGACGGTTTGCCCTAGTAAGAAGTCCACTGTGTGATACAGGTTCACCTGCCTCACCTAAAGACCATTCTGGTGGGAAGTTGCTTTAGACCAGCAAGTGTTAACAGTCAGTAGTATCTGGATAACGTGTGAAATGCTTGATAATATATGTGATATCAACAGAGAGGTATATTCTCTGGGTGACTAAATATTTACTGGTTTTCATCAAGCTGTCCACTCCAGAAAAAGCTTCAACAAGCTGTCCACTCAAGAAAAAGCTTCAAACTGTAACCAGTGCCTGCAACCTGGTGCAGGTTATCAGTAGATATGGCTGCTATATTGTGATCACTACATCCGATGGATTTGGCCCCTGCTTTAAAGCAGATTTCTGCAGCATTAGTAAAAATGTGATTAATACATGTTGGTGATTTCATTCCTGAGTTGTTTGTAACTACCCTGATAGGTTGAGGAAAACCAAAAGTTCAAAGGGCTGGGCCTAATATAAGAGGTCATACATTTAGAGTATCTCTGGTGTTGCTTTCCCATCTCCCCATTTAGAGTATCTCTGGTGTTGCATTCCCATCTCCCCATTTAGAGTATCTCTGGTGTTGCATTCCCATCTCCCCATTTAGAGTATCCCTGGTGTTGCATTCCCATCTCCCCATTTAGAGTATCTCTGGCGTTGCATTCCCATCTCCCCATTTAGAGTAATGCCCTTAATCCAGATGGTGTGACAAAGGCATTTCCCACCCGCTAACTTTCTTTGTTGTTACTTTTAAGGTTGGGAACCAACATGCAGTACCTACAGCAGGCAGAGAACCATTCGTCCTCCAGCACAGGGTCAAGCTACAATATTCACAGCCCTGTGTAATGTTACATGTAATTACAATATTCACAGCCCTGTGTAATGTTACATGTAATTACAATATTCACAGCCCTGTGTAATGTTACATGTAATTACAATATTCACAGCCCTGTGTAATGTTACATGTAATTACAATATTCACAGCCCTGTGTAATGTTACATGTAATTACAATATTCACAGCCCTGTGTAATGTTACATGTAATTACAATATTCACAGCCCTGTGTAATGTTACATGTAATTACAATATTCACAGCCCTGTGTAATGTTACATGTAATTACAATATTCACAGCCCTGTGTAATGTTACATGTAATTACAATATTCACAGCCCTGTGTAATGTTACATGTCATTACAATATTCACAGCCCTGTGTAATGTTACATGTAATTACAATATTCACAGCACTGTGTAATGTAAACAGGTAATTACAACATTCACAGCCCTGTGTAATGTTACATGTAATTATAATATTCACAGCCCTGTGTAATGTTAACATGTAATTACAATATTCACAGCCCTGTGTAATGTTACATGTAATTACAATATTCACAGCCCTGTGTAATGTTAACATGTAATTACAATATTCACAGCCCTGTGTAATGTTACATGTAATTACAATATTCACAGCCCTGTGTAATGTTACATGTAATTACAATATTCACAGCCCTGTGTAATGTTACATGTAATTACAATATTCACAGCCCTGTGTAATGTTACATGTAATTACAATATTCACAGCCCTGTGTAATGTAAACAGGTAATTACAATATTCACAGCCCTGTGTAATGTTACATGTAATTACAATATTCACAGCCCTGTGTAATGTTACATGTAATTACAATATTCACAGCCCTGTGTAATGTTACATGTAATTACAATATTCACAGCCCTGTGTAATGTTACATGTAATTACAATATTCACAGCCCTGTGTAATGTAAACAGGTAATTACAATATTCACAGCCCTGTGTAATGTTACATGTAATTACAATATTCACAGCCCTGTGTAATGTTACATGTAATTACAATATTCACAGCCCTGTGTAACGTTACATGTAATTACATTGCTGGACCTTTTTTATTTTTTGACCAATATATTTTTTCCTTTTTATTAATTTTTATAAAAAAATAAAAAATAAAAATAAAACATGTATGGTTTAAACATGTCTTTAATATGTATGTGTTTTAGCTTAAGTGATAATATATTTGTGTTCACATCATTAAGCCTTTATGGACGTGTTATAAATGACCAAAGGGGTCTGACTTGAAAGGAAGTACAGCGATATAGTGTCTTTATGGTGGTGCTATGAATGACTGACTTTTTCAAACGTAATGGATTTGTATGGTTTCTGATTCAGAGGGGTTGTGTTAAATGCGGAAGACACATTTCAGTTGAATGCATTCAGTTGTACAACTGACTAGGTATCCCCCTTTCCCATAACAAAAGCTTGTTTTTGTTTTCCGATGCAAAACCTTTTGCTACAGTGTTCACTAATGAATACGACCCGGAATGAAACCTCCACATGATAAAACTGTCTTCCTGTGAGGTTTAATCCGAATCAGATCCCTCAATAACCTGAGGCCAAGTTTATCACTAGGACAAAGACAAGCTGTACAACATCTGGAAACCAAGTCTAGTCTAGAAAAGTCTGAAAAGTCTGTCTAATATAATAGGATACATTTCATCCATTGTTAGGTTTTGTTGGTGAACCCCTCCACTCTTCGTAAGTTTAACAAAATATATAACTTCAGTAGTGCCCCTTTAAACCCCACACAGTTCAACAACTGCAGAGTTTGTGCCCGTTTTTAAAATACTACTTACTGGTGTTCATCAGATCTCCTGTCTTCTTCTTCCAATGTGACAGTCATCTCTGCCTCTACCTTTACTACAAAAAACGTCTTCCTTTTCTTTCCACCGTGACAATAATATCCTCCTCCTCTTTCTTGCACTCCTGCTAAAGAAGAGGAGGTCTGCTGGACGGAGAAAGAAGCTCTCATGAAGGAAGAGGAGGCTGTCTCAGTTAAAACAGAAGTAGAGTGTGCGACTGTTATAGTGAAAGAAGAAGAAGAAGCTTTCAGAGTGAAAGAGGAGTAGCTTAGTGAGCTCATGGTCGAGGCCGTTAGCTAGCTAGTTAGCATTAGTGACTAGCCTAGTGTTACTTAGCTATATAGCTAATAACGTACATTAAATGGAGTAACTAGTAAATACGCAGACAGTGTGTTTAAAACACTGAGGTTAATATACACAAAACTGTCCTAAAGCTTCGATGTTAAGGTTTTATGTTGGCTACGGAGGCGGCTGAACTGTTGTTGTTGAAGAAGCGTCCCGTCCACGAGATGATACCTGACGCACGACGCGTCATCTGAAATACTCACATCGCCATCTGCTGACTGCAGTCGGTAACACAGTTTAACAAAACCTGGCAAAACAATGGAAACAAGTCATTGGTAAATAACTTTTACTTCTTACAGATCATTTCCTCTACGCAGATGTAGAAGCTGAATATGAACATTATTAATAAACCCTGTTATGAATAAACCCTGTTACGATCAACCCTGTTATGAATCAACCCTGTTATAAAAGGTAATGTGCTAAAACTTTTGAGTGGTGCGACCGGTAGAGATGCTTGAGGGAGGACGGTCACGTGTGTTGCGAAGCGGTCCCATGTTCCTGCCAGGTGTGAGGTCTCACTAAAGCTACAAGCTTCACGTGCCTGATCTAAGATCACCTAGATCTAAGCGCATGCGCTTGATTGGAGTTGGATTTTTTTGGCGCAACAGACACCTTTTGGTAATACGATACTGTACCACGCCGGTCAATGCATTTCTAGTCTCCGAAATAGCAACGTTCACAAGGGAGCGATAGCAGAAATGTCCATGTTGTCTTCACATTTTGAGGTAAAAGCAAAGAAGAATCACTTGAACCACATCATTCACCACTGTAAGCTAATTTGAAGGAAAACCAACTGCATATTTTCAATAATAGCTACATGTAATGAAAGGTTTGCTTTGTTCTTACCTGGTTTTGTGCCTGCCAGTAGGCTGTGGGTTATTCTGCTAGCAGCTAGTTGACAGCAAGCAAGCTAGCATTTCAGCTTCCCAAATCTCCTCCCATGTGTAATAATAAGATGTATAGATATTATTCTACTCTCCAGTGTAACCTAAAACATTATGTCAATTTGATATGCTGCTTCAATGTATTCGCACCCATATCAACTTAAAGATGCACTATGCAGAAATCGCTCCACCATATCCTGGCTACTAAAATTCTAAAAGTTCAACTCATTTCAGTTTATGTGACAAAACAAGCAGTCATTGTGTAGAGAATGATTGTACCATCTAAACCACTGTGAAATATATTTTCCATAACCCCAAATAGTGTATATTCAGCTGTTTGAAGCTGGTGTACAAAACCAAAAGTAAAAGATGCAAAAATGAAACTGCAAAACGGGAAGCATAGAAATTGCACACATAGAACAGATCTACAGCTTCTTAAGACTTGCTTTCAACGGGAATGAAAGATCTATAATTCACATTTCGGTGTGAATTTGGTCAGGTCGCCCAAAAAGTTACATATTGTAGCTTTAAAATAGAATGTCATCATATCACAGAGAAAGGGCAAGGAATTAACGATGTGGCACGTCTCAATTTTCAGGAAGTACGTCGAATGCCGGAACATATTACAAGAAACTGCCTCTTTTGTGAAGAACAAACGACACTGCAACACTGCGCTACGCTCCGAATCTTTAGTCTTCGTGAAGCTTGTAGCAACCTTAAGGCTTTAAACACACCGACAGTGTTTTTGCGCAAAACAGTATGCAGCATCATCTAGATATGTGTGCAACAAAAGTTCAACATTCACCTTCTGCTACCATTTCTGTCAACCAGTTTGACGCATACGTTCGATAAATCCAATGTATGCACCACACAGAACCCACTGCAACTGCCTCTCCAAATCCAAATCTTTAGTCTTCGTGAAGCTTGTAGCAACCTTAAGGAAGCAACGTCAACTCCTTTACAGTGGTGACTAGTGACTCGGATCTACAGTTGCCCTCAGCTGTAGATCCAAGACAAAGGAGATGATTGTGGACTACAGGAAAAAAAAGAGGACTGAGCACGCCCCCATTCTCATCGACGGGGCTGTAGTGGAACAGGTTGAGAGCTTCAAGTTCCTTGGTGTCCACATCACCAACGAACTATCATGGTCCAAACACACCAAGACAGTCTTGAAGAGGGCACGACAAAGCCTATTCCCCCTCAGGAGACTAAAAAGATTTGGCATGGGTCCTCAGATCCTCAAAAAATTCTACAGCTGCACCATCGAGAGCATCCTGACTGGTTGCATCACCGCCTGGTATGGCAACTGCTTGGCCTCTGACCGCATGGCACTACAGAGGGTAGTGCGTACGGCCCAGTACATCACTGGGGCAAAGCTTCCTGCCATCCAGGACCTCTATACCAGGCGGTGTCAGAGGAAGGCCCTCAAAATTGTCAAAGACTCCAGCCACCCTAGTCATAGACTGTTCTCTCTGCTACCGCACGGCAAGCGGTACCGGAGTGCCAAGTCTAGGTCCAAAAGACTTCTCAACAGCTTCTACCCCCAAGCCATAAGACTCCTGAACAGCTAATCATGGCTACCCGGACTATTTGCACTGCCCCCCCACCCCATCCTTTTTACGCTGCTGCTACTCTGTAAAGTATTTATGCATAGTCACTTTAACTCTACCCACATGTACATATTACCTCAACTACCCGGTGCCCCCGCACATTGACTCTGCAACGGTACCCCCCTGTATATATAGCCTCCCTACTGTCACTTTATTTTACTTCTGCTCTTTTTTTCTCAACACTTTTTTTGTTGTTGTTTTATTCTTACTTTTTTTGTTTAAAATAAATGCACTGTTGGTTAAGGGCTGTAAGTAAGCATTTCACTGTAATGTCTGCACCTGTTGTATTCGGCGCATGTGACCAATAAAATTTGATTTTATTTTATTTGATTTGTAAGTTTGAGGGGTGAATCTTTCAATTTAAATTATTATATAAAATTCTTGCTACCAATAGAATGTTATTTATATGGGGGATACAATCTTCCCAACTCTGCAGATTTTGCTGTGAAGAGACGGAATCATTGGATCATTTGTTTTGGTTCTGTCCATTTGTAGCTTGTTTTTGGACACAGGTCCAGGAATGGCTAAAGGATTGCAATATTTACCTGGAACTAACCTTGCAGATAGCATTACTGGGTGATCTGAAAAGTCATAGTCAATCAATCAATAATATAATAATACTTTTAGCAAAACTGTTTATTTTTAATTCACAATCTGTAGAAGCAATGAGAATAGAAAGGTTCAGAATTTTTGTAAAACATCACAGTACGGTTGAAATATATATGGCAAATAGAAATCCTATATGGATGGTGTTAAGAGATAGATGGGAGGTATTGAATAGAGTTGAAGGATGGGACTAATAACAAATAACAACAAATAATAACAAAGATAGCTAATAATGTAAGCATACTGTGTCCATAATAAGTATATAGGTTGTATGTTGGGAGCTTTTGGGAAAGAGCACAGTTAGAAAGATATGGCATATAGAAGCAAACCGGATGGACATCATGAAAATGATCGGAGAGGTTGAGAGTAGAAGAAGTTCAGGAGCAAAAAAAATAAAAATAAAAAATAATAATATATATATATATATATATAATATAATTATTGTAAAATTAACTCTGTCCATAAGGTGTAGATAGTAAGTATAGACCGGAAGTAGAGGCCTGGGCATTGTTGTTCACTAATTTACTCCAAGTAGGGAAAGGATGGTGGGGTTGAAAAGTAATAAAGGGGAATATATATATATAAAAATAAAAATAAACATGGGGGATTGGATGTGATGCAGACAATTACATTGATAGAAGATACAATCTATCTGCAATATTAAGCTGATCCATTCCCCCCCCCCAAAAAAAAGAAAAAAAAGCGAGAAAAAAAAGAAAAAAAACAACAACAAACAAACAAACAAAAAAGTTTGAGGGGTGAATGTAGCACATCGAGATGTGTGAAAATCACTCCTCAGTCATAAGTGTCCTTGCTTGTACCGTTAAATTGCTAGCTTTTGAGTGGCGCGACGGGTAGAGACGATTGAGAGAGGACGGTCATGTGTGTTTGTAATGCAGAGGTCCTGAGTTCGAGCCAGGTATGTGGCTAATTGGGGGAAGGTAGTACTCACTAAGCAAGCAGCATGATGTTCTTTACTCTGATAAATTCAAGCTGACATAGCCTACTTCATTTTCAGTTAGTTTTGAAATATAGATGTCTTTTTTTGTCCATTTCATACAACTCGATTTTATGTGGCATACACAAAAGCACAACATTTTGCAGTAAAAAAAGATGAGACAAGTGTGGGAGAAGTATTTGTGTTGTCTCATAAACTTTAAGTATAATTTTATGTGATATATTCCTTTCCACACTGGAACAGTGGTAAGGTATCTTCACTGTATGTATTACCTCATGGTCTTTCAGGTGCCCTAACTGAGTAAATAAATCATTTCACACTAGGAGCATTGCTAACGTTTCTCTATGGTGTGGATTCTTTCATGCTCTTTCAATTGCCTTAATGAGGTAAATCTCTTTTCACACAGGGAGCAATGATGAGGCTTCTCGCCTGTGTGTGTCCTTTCATGCCTTTTCATGTTGCCTAACTCTGTAAAACTTGTTCCGCACAGTGAGCAGTGGAAAGGCTTCTCTCCTGTGTGTGTTCTCTCATGTGATTTCAGGTGCCCTAACTTGGTAAAACTCTTTCCGCACTGAGAGCAGTGATGAGGCTTCTCACCTGTGTGTATTCTGTTATGCATTTTTAGACTCGCTAACTCTGTAAAACTCTTTCCACACAGGGAGCAGTGGAAAGGCTTATCTCCTGTGTGTGTCCGCTCATGTTTTTTTAGCTTGCTTAACTCGGTAAAACTCTTTCCACAAAGGGAGCATTGGTAAGGCTTCTCTCCTGTGTGTATTCTCTCATGCATTTTTAGGTTCCCTAACTTGGTAAAACTCTTTCCGCACTGAGAGCAGTGATGAGGCTTCTCACCTGTGTGTATTCTGTTATGCAATTTTAGACTCCCTAACTCTGTAAAACTCTTTCCACACAGTGAGCAGTGGAAAGGCTTCTCTCCTGTGTGTGTTCTCTCATGTGATTTCAGGTACCCTAACTTGGTAAAACTCTTTCCGCACTGAGAGCAGTGATGAGGCTTCTCATCTGTGTGTATTCTGTTATGCATTTTTAGACTCCCTAACTCTGTAAAACTCTTTCCACACAGTGAGCAGTGGAAAGGCTTCTCTCCTGTGTGTGTTCTCTCATGTGATTTCAGGTACCCTAACTTGGTAAAACTCTTTCCGCACTGAGAGCAGTGATGAGGCTTCTCACCTGTGTGTATTCTGTTATGCATTTTTAGACTCCCTAACTCTGTAAAACTCTTTCCACACAGGGAGCAGTGGAAAGGCTTATCTCCTGTGTGTGTCTGCTCATGTTTTTTCAGCTTGCTTAACTCGGTAAAACTCTTTCCACAAAGGGAGCATTGGTAAGGCTTCTCACCTGTGTGTATTCTGTTATGCATTTTTAGACTCCCTAACTCTGTAAAACTCTTTCCACACAGTGAACAGTGGAAAGGCTTCTCTCCTGTGTGTGTCCGCTCATGTTTTTTCAGGTTGCTTAACTCGGTAAAACTCTTTCCACAAAGGGAGCAATGGAAAGGCTTCTCTCCTGTGTGTATTCTCTCATGTGATTTCAGGCTCCCTAACTCTGTAAAAGTCTTTCCACAGTGAGAGCAATGATGAGGCTTCTCGCCTGTGTGTGTCCTTTCATGCCTTTTCATGTTGCCTAACTCTGTAAAACTTGTTCCGCACAGTGAGCAGTGGAAAGGCTTCTCTCCTGTGTGTGTTCTCTCATGTGATTTCAGGTGCCCTAACTTTGTAAAACTCTTTCCGCACTGAGAGCAGTGATGAGGCTTCTCACCTGTGTGTATTCTGTTATGCATTTTTAGACTCGCTAACTCTGTAAAACTCTTTCCACACAGGGAGCAGTGGAAAGGCTTATCTCCTGTGTGTGTCCGCTCATGTTTTTTCAGCTTGCTTAACTCGGTAAAACTCTTTCCACAAAGGGAGCATTGGTAAGGCTTCTCTCCTGTGTGTATTCTCTCATGTATTTTTAGGTTCCCAAACTGGGTAAAACTCTTCCTACACTGGGAGCAGTGATGAGGCTTCTCTCCTGTGTGTATTCTCTCATGTCTTTTCAGGTTCCCTAACTGGGTAAAACTCTTCCCGCAGTGGGAGCAGTCGTGTCGTCTTGCTGGTTTGGACGTCTCTGGTTCTGGTTCCTCTGAGTCTGGTCTTTCTCCTGCCGAAGACAGAGTGTTTATTTAAACAGAGAGACCTGAATAAACACTAATTAAAACACTATTGAACTTCACTGTTGTTATGCTAAAAACGTGGCATAAGCAAACATTTCTGTTCAAACAGATGTAGAAGGGGTCTTAGAAAATAGTCTGAAAAGGTACTAGAAATGGGCCTGCATCAAAACACAATAATGTTGAAGTAAATACCACTGCCAACTAATATCAACACTTAAATTGAGTTATTTTCCTTCTGTAAGTTTAAAGAGATTCTCTGGTACATTTTAATCCTTTGTTTCTGAAAGTAGTGCTCATTAGCCAAAAGGGGTCCCTGAAAATGGTGTACTACGTTATGTGCAGATTAGTGCACCACGTCATCACTCTCTCTCTCTGCTCTGCTGTGGGTGAATGATGAGCCTCTTAATAGCGTCACTCATATGGCGAGGGGCTGAAGCTCATTGGTTGAACTTGAATTGTTAGGGGCTGGCCCACGTGGGGGGAAATGTAGCGAAAATGGCACAGCACAAGTTCCAGAAAAACAGTCGCTTTCAAGCTAGGAATTTCGTGGCTAATTGAGGTAAGACATTAATTCTGCTCATAGATTATGCATGTATGAAATACACAGACACATCCAGCCCAAAGCGGGAGGTTTAAAAAAATACTTATTAGTCACCAAAGTTCTGGAGCATGATACTGCAGTACAGTGGGGAAAAAAGTATTTAGTCAGCCACCAATTGTGCAAGTTCTCCCACTTAAAAAGATGAGAGAGGCCTGTAATTTTCATCATAGGTACACGTTAACTATGACAGACAAATTGAGATTTTTTTTCTCCAGAAAATCACATTGTAGGATTTTTTATGAATTTATTTGCAAATTATGGTGGAAAATAAGTATCCCTCATTGACTCAAGTGTTACCTGAAATACAGTATAGCAGAGTAAAAAAAATATATACAGTAACATACAAATGACAGACCTCTACATGCTTTGTAAGTAGGAAAACCTGCAAAATCGGCAGTGTATCAAATACTTGTTCTCCCCACTGTATATGTATATATATATATATATATATATATATATATATATTGTAAAGTGGTTGTCCCACTGGCTATCATAAGGTGAATGCACCAATTTGTAAGTCGCTCTGGATAAGAGCGTATGCTAAATGACGAAAATGTAAATGTAATTACTGTATTTTACTGTACTTTACTGAACAATACTGTCCTGAACAATACTCTACTGTACTGAACTCTACTGAACTGAACTCTACTGTACTGAACTCTACTGTACTGAACTCTACTGTACTGTACTCTACTGAACTCTACTATACTGAACTGTACTGTACTGAACTCTACTGTACTGAACTCTACTGTACTGAACTCTACTGTACTGAACTCTACTGTACTGAACTCTACTATACTCTACTGTACTGAACTCTACTATACTGAACTCTACTGTACTGAACTCTACTGTACTGAACTCTACTGTACTGAACTCTACTGTACTGTACTCTACTGTACTGAACTCTACTATACTCTACTGTACTGAACTCTACTGTACTGAACTCTACTGTACTCTACTGTACTGAACTCTACTGTACTGAACTCTACTATACTCTACTGAACTCTACTATACTCTACTGTACTGAACTCTACTGAACTCTACTATACTGAACTGTACTGTACTGAACTCTACTGTACTGAACTCTACTGTACTGAACTCTACTGTACTGAACTCTACTGTACTCTACTGTACTGAACTCTACTATACTGAACTCTACTATACTGAACTCTACTATACTGAACTCTACTATACTGAACTCTACTGTACTCTACTGTACTGAACTCTACTGTACTGAACTCTACTATACTCTACTGTACTGAACTCTACTGAACTCTACTATACTGAACTGTACTGTACTGAACTCTACTGTACTGAACTCTACTGTACTGAACTCTACTGTACTGAACTCTACTATACTCTACTGTACTGAACTCTACTGTACTGAACTCTACTGTACTGAACTCTACTGTACTGAACTCTACTCTACTGTACTGAACTCTACTGTACTGAACTCTACTGTACTGAACTCTACTGTACTGAACTCTACTGTACTGAACTCTACTATACTCTACTGTACTGAACTCTACTATACTCTACTGTACTGAACTCTACTGAACTCTACTATACTGAACTCTACTGTACTGAACTCTACTGTACTGAACTCTACTCTACTCTACTGTACTGAACTCTACTATACTCTACTGTACTGAACTCTACTGTACTGAACTCTACTGTACTGAACTCTACTGTACTGAACTCTACTGTACTGAACTCTACTGTACTGAACTCTACTATACTCTACTGTACTGAACTCTACTGTACTGAACTCTACTATACTCTACTATACTGAACTCTACTGTACTGAACTCTACTGTACTGAACTCTACTATACTCTACTATACTGAACTCTATTGTACTGAACTCTACTGTACTGAACTCTACTATACTCTACTGTACTGAACTATACTATACTCTACTGTACTGAACTCTACTGAACTCTAATATACTGAACTCTACTGTACTGAACTCTACTGTACTGAACTCTACTCTACTCTACTGTACTGAACTCTATTATACTCTACTGTACTGAACTCTACTGTACTGAACTCTACTGTACTGAACTCTACTGTACTGAACTCTACTGTACTGAACTCTACTGTACTGTACTGAACTCTACTGTACTGAACTCTACTGTACTGAACTCTACTATACTCTACTGTACTGAACTCTACTATACTCTACTGTACTGAACTCTACTGAACTCTACTATACTGAACTCTACTGTACTGAACTCTACTGTACTGAACTCTACTCTACTCTACTGTACTGAACTCTACTATACTCTACTGTACTGAACTCTACTGTACTGAACTCTACTGTACTGAACTCTACTGTACTGAACTCTACTGTACTCTACTGTACTGAACTCTACTGTACTGAACTCTACTGTACTGAACTCTACTGTACTGAACTCTACTATACTCTACTGTACTGAACTCTACTGTACTGAACTCTACTATACTCTACTGTACTGAACTCTACTATACTCTACTGTACTGAACTCTACTGTACTCTACTGTACTGAACTCTACTGTACTGAACTCTACTGTACTGAACTCTACTCTACTCTACTGTACTGAACTCTACTATACTCTACTGTACTGAACTCTACTGTACTGAACTCTACTGTACTGAACTCTACTGTACTGAACTCTACTGTACTGAACTCTACTGTACTGTACTGAACTCTACTGTACTGAACTCTACTGTACTGAACTCTACTATACTCTACTGTACTGAACTCTACTATACTCTACTGTACTGAACTCTACTGAACTCTACTATACTGAACTCTACTGTACTGAACTCTACTGTACTGAACTCTACTCTACTCTACTGTACTGAACTCTACTATACTCTACTGTACTGAACTCTACTGTACTGAACTCTACTGTACTGAACTCTACTGTACTGAACTCTACTGTACTCTACTGTACTGAACTCTACTGTACTGAACTCTACTGTACTGAACTCTACTGTACTGAACTCTACTATACTCTACTGTACTGAACTCTACTGTACTGAACTCTACTATACTCTACTGTACTGAACTCTACTGTACTGAACTCTACTGTACTGAACTCTACTGTACTGAACTCTACTATACTCTACTGTACTGAACTCTACTGTACTGAACTCTACTGTACTGAACTCTACTGTACTGAACTCTACTCTACTCTACTGTACTGAACTCTACTATACTGTACTGAACTCTACTGTACTGAACTCTACTGTACTGAACTCTACTATACTCTACTGTACTGAACTCTACTGTACTGAACTCTACTGTACTGAACTCTACTGTACTCTACTGTACTGAACTCTACTGTACTGAACTCTACTGTACTGAACTCTACTATACTGAACTCTACTGTACTGAACTCTACTCTACTGTACTGAACTCTACTATACTCTACTGTACTGAACTCTACTATACTCTACTGTACTGAACTCTACTGTACTGAACTCTACTGTACTGAACTCTACTGTACTGAACTCTACTGTACTGAACTCTACTATACTCTACTGTACTGAACTCTACTGTACTGAACTCTACTGTACTGAACTCTACTGTACTGAACTCTACTGTACTGAACTCTACTGTACTGAACTCTACTGTACTGAACTCTACTGTACTCTACTGTACTGAACTCTACTGTACTCTACTGTACTGAACTCTACTGTACTGAACTCTACTGTACTGAACTCTACTCTACTCTACTGTACTGAACTCTACTATACTCTACTGTACTGAACTCTACTGTACTGAACTCTACTGTACTGAACTCTACTATACTGAACTCTACTGTACTGAACTCTACTCTACTGTACTGAACTCTACTATACTCTACTGTACTGAACTCTACTATACTCTACTGTACTGAACTCTACTGTACTGAACTCTACTGTACTGAACTCTACTGTACTGAACTCTACTGTACTGAACTCTACTCTACTCTACTGTACTGAACTCTACTATACTGTACTGAACTCTACTGTACTGAACTCTACTGTACTGAACTCTACTATACTCTACTGTACTGAACTCTACTGTACTGAACTCTACTGTACTGAACTCTACTGTACTCTACTGTACTGAACTCTACTGTACTGAACTCTACTATACTCTACTATACTGAACTCTACTATACTGAACTATACTGTACTGAACTCTACTGTACTGAACTCTACTCTACTCTACTGTACTGAACTCTACTATACTCTACTGTACTGAACTCTACTATACTCTACTGTACTGAACTCTACTATACTGAACTATACTGTACTGAACTCTACTGTACTGAACTCTACTCTACTCTACTGTACTGAACTCTACTATACTCTACTGTACTGAACTCTACTGTACTGAACTCTACTCTACTGAACTCTACTCTACTGAACTCTACTCTACTGAACTCTACTCTACTGAACTCTACTCTACTGTACTCTACTCTACTGTACTGAACTCTACTATACTCTACTATACTGAACTCTACTGTACTGAACTCTACTGTACTGAACTCTACTATACTCTACTGTACTGAACTCTACTATACTCTACTGTACTGAACTCTACTATACTCTACTGTACTGAACTCTACTATACTCTACTGTACTGAACTCTACTGAACTCTACTATACTGAACTCTACTGTACTGAACTCTACTCTACTGTACTGAACTCTACTATACTCTACTGTACTGAACTCTACTGTACTGAACTTTACTATACTGAACTCTACTGTACTGAACTCTACTCTACTGAACTCTACTGTACTGAACTCTACTGTACTGAACTCTACTGTACTGAACTCTACTATACTCTACTGTACTGAACTCTACTGTACTGAACTCTACTGTACTGAACTCTACTATACTCTACTGTACTGAACTCTACTATACTGAACTCTACTGTACTGAACTCTACTGTACTGAACTTTACTATACTCTACTGAACTCTACTGTACTGAACTCTACTCTACTGAACTCTACTCTACTGAACTCTACTCTACTGAACTCTACTCTACTCTACTGTACTGTACTCTACTCTACTGTACTCTACTCTACTGTACTGAACTCTACTGTACTGAACTCTACTATACTCTACTGTACTGAACTCTACTGTACTGAACTCTACTGTACTCTACTCTACTGTACTGAACTCTACTATACTCTACTATACTCTACTGTACTGAACTCTACTATACTCTACTGTACTGAACTCTACTGTACTGAACTCTACTCTACTGAACTCTACTGTACTGAACTCTACTGTACTGAACTCTACTGTACTGAACTCTACTGTACTCTACTCTACTGTACTGAACTCTACTATACTCTACTGTACTGAACTCTACTGTACTGAACTCTACTATACTCTACTGTACTGAACTCTACTCTACTGAACTCTACTGTACTGAACTCTACTGTACTGAACTCTACTGTACTGAACTCTACTATACTCTACTGAACTCTACTCTACTGAACTCTACTCTACTGAACTCTACTCTACTGAACTCTACTGTACTCTACTGTACTCTACTGAACTGAACTCTACTGTACTCTACTCTACTGTACTGAACTCTACTATACTCTACTGTACTGAACTCTACTGTACTCTACTCTACTGTACTGAACTCTACTATACTCTACTGTACTGAACTCTACTGAACTCTACTGTACTGAACTCTACTATACTCTACTATACTGAACTCTACTGTACTGAACTCTACTCTACTGTACTGAACTCTACTATACTCTACTGTACTGAACTCTACTGTACTGAACTCTACTGTACTGAACTCTACTGTACTGAACTCTACTGTACTGAACTCTACTGTACTCTACTGTACTGAACTCTACTATACTCTACTGTACTGAACTCTACTGTACTGAACTCTACTGTACTGAACTCTACTCTACTGTACTCTACTCTACTGTACTGAACTCTACTATACTCTACTGTACTGAACTCTACTATACTCTACTGAACTCTACTGTACTGAACTCTACTATACTGAACTCTACTGTACTGAACTCTACTGTACTGAACTCTACTGTACTGAACTCTACTATACTCTACTGTACTGAACTCTACTGTACTCTACTGTACTGAACTCTACTGTACTGAACTCTACTCTACTGAACTCTACTCTACTGAACTCTACTCTACTGAACTCTACTGTACTGAACTCTACTGTACTCTACTCTACTGTACTGAACTCTACTATACTCTACTGTACTGAACTCTACTGTACTCTACTATACTCTACTGTACTGAACTCTACTATACTCACTGAACTCTACTGTACTGAACTCTACTATACTGAACTCTACTGTACTGAACTCTACTGTACTGAACTCTACTGTACTGAACTCTACTCTACTGAACTCTACTCTACTGAACTCTACTCTACTGAACTCTACTCTACTCTACTGTACTGAACTCTACTGTACTGAACTCTACTGTACTGAACTCTACTGAACTCTACTATACTCTACTGTACTGAACTCTACCCTACTCTACTGAACTGTACTCTACTGTACTGAACTCTACTGAACTCTACTATACTCTACTGTACTGAACTCTACTCTACTCTACTGAACTGTACTCTACTGTACTGAACTCAACTGTACTGAACTCAACTCTACTGAACTCTACTCTACTGAACTGTACTCTACTGTACTGAACTCTACTCTACTCTACTGTACTGTACTCTACTGAACTGAACTCTACTCTACTGAACTGAACTCTACTGTACTGAACTCTACTGAACTCTACTGAACTGAACTCTACTGTACTGAACTCTACTGAACTGTAGGTTTGGTTATTTAGCTATCTGTAAGAGGCTTCAAGAGAATCTGGAAACGAAGCCGCTTTGTTAATTTAAAAGTCCAAAAAAAGGATGTACCAATGGCAGATTGCCCCTTTAAATTTTTTTACAGTACTGAACAACATATTCAAGTGTAGAACTTAAGCAGAATAACTCTTCAAAACGACACATTAGTTCAACAACTGCAGAGTTTGTGCCCCTGTTTCTAAGACAGTACTCACTGTAGCTGCTTTTAGCAACGCTGCTGTATTTTTCACTAGCGTTGAAAAACAACAACTAAACAGCCCGCAGGAAGCCAGAAGTTAAATCAAATTCAATGTTAACTTACTGTGCCGGTAGGCTGGACTGTTGGTCCTTAAAACGGGAGGAATTTGAGACAAAAGATCTAAAGGAACGTATTATTAAACAGACTTTCCAAACACACTTCATCTCTGCTTTCCTCATGTCAAAATAAAAGTCCCCCACAAGTTATTATTTTTTTGTGCACATTGGCACACGTGCATGACTTTTATTTTGACAAAAGGAGCTATACTCACTGGTGTTAATCAGATCTTGTTCAGTCTCCTCCTCCTCCTCTCCTTCCTCCTCCACTCTAGAAGGCGCTTTCTCTTCTTTCACTGTAACATCCTCCTCCTCTTCCTCCTTTATAGTTTTGAAAACCTCTTCCTCCTCCTCTTTCACTCTCAAATCTTCTACCTCCTCCTCTTCTATTGTGATAGCCTCTATCTCCTCTTCCTCTTTTACTCCAAAAGTGTATTTCTCTTCTTTCATTGTAACATCCCCCTCCTCGTCTTTCAATGTGATAGCCTCCTCTTCCTCCTTTATCGTTTTGAAAGCCTCTTCCTCCTCCTCCTCCTCTTTCACGACAATGTTCAGCCCCAGAGCTTCTTTCTCCGTCCAGCAGACCTCCTCTTCTTTAGCAGGGGAGTAGCTTAGTGAGCTCATGGTCGGGGATGTTAGCTAACTAGCTAGTTAGCATTAGCGCCTAGCTTATTGCTAGGTTGAGTATCAATCACAACAAATTGAAAATTACGTTTAAGTTAACTAGTAGATACGTAAACAGAATTGTGTTTAAAACACTGAGAATAATATGTCTAAAGCGCTTAAATGTTTCGGTTTTATGTTGACTAGAAAGCTACCGAAGTGGTTAAATAAACAGCTTTGTTGTTGAAGTGTTCCGTCCACTAGATTATACGTCACGCAAGAAGCATCACCTGAAAGACTCACATCGCCATCTGCTGACTGGAGCGGATAACGCAGTTAAAAATATATTCACTACATTGATTATTCTGGCAAACAATTTCATTAAAAAAAACATTTCAAAATTAGCACAATGTTTTGTCTGACTTCTTAGAGACAATACTTTTCTCTACGCAGACTTAGACCTGAATATGAATATGTACATTATCAATGAATACTAGAATAGTAATTGTTAAAACAATTCTCTGTTCTTTTTCCCATCTAGATCAAATCACAATTTAATTAAAGTGCAGTTAACAAAGTCACAACACGTTTTACAGAGAAAAAATAAGACAGAAAGCAATAGTAGTAAACCAAATCAAAATAAAATGAAAACAGAGAAATCAATAACAGAGAGACAGCATACATAGAGATAGGCCACGCCCCTCTGACCCACCCTGTGAAATATATAGGAAATATATTAATATATACTGAACAAAAATATAAACGCAACATGTAAAGTGTTGGTTCCATGTTTCATGAGCTGAAATATCCCAGACATTTTCCATATGCACAAAAATCTTATTTCTCTAAAATGTTGTGCAAAAATGTGTTTACATCCCTGTTAGTGAGCATTTCTCCTTTGCCAAAATAATCCGTCCAACTGACAGGTGTGGCATATCAAGAAGCTGATCAAACAACATGATCATTACACAGTTGCACCTTGTGCTGTGGACAATAAAAGGCCACTCTAAAATGTGCAGTTTTGTCACACAACACAATGCCACATATGTCTCAGAGGGAGTGTGCAATTGGAATGCTGACTGCAGGAATGTCCACCAGAGCTGTTGCCAGAAAATGTAATGTACATTTCTCTACCATAAACCGCCTCCAACATCATTTTAGAGAATTTGGCAGTACGTCCAACCAGCCTCACAACCGCAGACCACATGTAACCACGCCAGTCCGGGACCTCCACATCCGATTTCTTCACCATCGGGATCATCTGAGACCAACCACCCAGACAGCTGATGAAACTGTGTGTTTGCACATCCAAAGAAGTTCTGCACAAACTGTCAGAAACCGTCGAGGGAAGCTCATCTGCATGCTTGTCGTCCTCACCAGGGTCTTGACCTGACTGCAGTTCGGCGTCGTAAGGGACTTCAGTGGGAAAATGCTCACCTTCGATGGCCATTGGCACGCTGAAGAAGTTTGCTCTTCAAAGATGAATCCCGGTTTCAACTGTACCGGGCAGATGGCAGACAGTGTGAATGGCTTTGTGTGGGCGAGCGGTTTGCTAATGTCAACGTTGTGAACAGTGTGCCCCATGCTGGCGGTGGGGTTATGGTATGGGCAGGCATAAGCTACGGACTACAAACACAATTGCATTTGATCAATGACAAATTTGTATGCACAGAGATACCGTGACGAGATCCTGAGACCCAATGTCGTGCCATTCATCCGCCCCCAATCACCTCAGCATGATAATGCACAGCCCTACGTCTCAAGGATCTGTTCATAATCCCTGGAAACTGAAAATGTCCCAGTTCCTCCATGGCCTGCATACTCACCAGACATGTCAAACATTGAGCATGTTTGGGATGCTCTGGATCGATGTTCGGTGACAGAAACAACAAACAAACCAAAAAGGAGAGAACCAAAATGGAACAATACAGAACAGTACAGGACAATACAGGAGTTTAGAATACAGGACAATACAGGAGTTTAGAATACAGGACAATACAGGAGTTTAGAATACAGGACAATACAGGAGTTTAGAATACAGGACAATACAGGAGTTTAGAATACAGGACAATACAGGAGTTTAGAATACAGCACAATACAGGAGTGTAGAATACAGGACAATACAGGAGTTTAGAATACAGCACAATACAGGAGTGTAGAATACAGGACAATACAAGGGGGCAGAAAAGCACAGCGGGCTGGATGGATAATGGATGGATAATGGATGGAGAATGGATGGATAATGGATGGATAATGGATGGAGAATGGATGGAGAATGGATGGATAATGGATGGAGAATGGTGACTTGATCACATGGGAAGCAGCCAGTCAGGGTCAGGTGTGTGGGTCAGGTGGGTGGACAGGTATCTGGATCCAGGGCCAGTGGAACCCTTTCCACCGAGGGTTCTACATTGAACCAAACGGGGTTCTTTAAATGGTTCTCCTAAGGGGACAGTCGAAGAACCCTTTTGGAATACTTTTTTCTAAGAGTGTAGAGGGTTTTTAAACAGGATCGTGGATGGGCTTAAGCAACTGCCTCTGGTTCCAAAGGTTGCATCTGGTAAGCATCTGCCTCTGGTTCCAAAGGTTGCATCTGGTAAGCATCTGCCTCTGGTTCCAAAGGTTACATCTGGTAAGCATCTGCCTCTGGTTCCAAATGTTGCATCTGGTAAGCATCTGCCTCTGGTTCCAAATGTTGCATCTGGTAACCATCTGCCTCTGGTTCCAAAGGTTGCATCTGGTAAGCATCTGCCTCTGGTTCCAAATGTTGCATCTGGTAAGCATCTGCCTCTGGTTCCAAAGGTTGCATCTGGTAAGCATCTGCCTCTGGTTCCAAAGGTTACATCTGGTAAGCATCTGCCTCTGGTTCCAAATGTTGCATCTGCCTCTGGTTCCAAAGGTTGCATCTGGTAAGCATCTGCCTCTGGTTCCAAATGTTGCATCTGGTAAGCATCTGCCTCTGGTTCCAAAGGTTGCATCTGGTAAGCATCTGCCTCTGGTTCCAAAGGTTGCATCTGGTAACCATCTGCCTCTGGTTCCAAAGGTTGCATCTGGTAAGCATCTGCCTCTGGTTCCAAAGGTTGCATCTGGTAACCATCTGCCTCTGGTTCCAAAGTTTGCATCTGGTAAGCATCTGCCTCTGGTTCCAAAGGTTGCATCTGGTAAGCATCTGCCTCTGGTTCCAAAGGTTGCATCTGGTAACCATCTGCCTCTGGTTCCAAAGGTTGCATCTGATAACCATCTGCCTCTTGTTCCAAAGGTTGCATCTGGTAACCATCTGCCTCTGGTTCCAAAGGTTGCATCTGGTAACCATCTGCCTCTGGTTCCAAATTTTGCATCTGGTAAGCATCTGCCTCTGGTTCCAAAGGTTGCATCTGGTAACCATCTGCCTCTGGTTCCAAAGGTTGCATCTGGTAACCATCTGGCTCTGGTTCTAAAGGTTGCATCTGGTAAGCATCTGCCTCTGGTTCCAAATGTTGCATCTGGTAAGCATCTGCCTCTGGTTCCAAAGGTTGCATCTCGTAAGCATCTGCCTCTGGTTCCAAAGGTTACATCTGGTAAAAATCTGCCTCTTGTTCCAAATGTTGCATCTGCCTCTGGTTCCAAAGGTTGCATCTGGTAAGCATCTGCCTCTGGTTCCAAATGTTGCATCTGGTAAGCATCTGCCTCTGGTTCCAAAGGTTGCATCTGGTAAGCATCTGCCTCTGGTTCCAAATGTTGCATCTGGTAAGCATCTGCCTCTGGTTCCAAAGGTTGCATCTGGTAAGCATCTGCCTCTGGTTCCAAAGGTTGCATCTGGTAACCATCTGCCTCTGGTTCCAAAGGTTGCATCTGGTAAGCATCTGCCTCTGGTTCCAAAGGTTGCATTTGGTAACCATCTGCCTCTGGTTCCAAAGTTTGCATCTGGTAAGCATCTGCCTCTTGTTCCAAAGGTTGCATCTGGTAAGCATCTGCCTCTGGTTCCAAACGTTGCATCTGGTAACCATCTGCCTCTGGTTCCAAAGGTTGCATCTGATAACCATCTGCCTCTGGTTCCAAAGGTTGCATCTGGTAACCATCTGCCTCTGGTTCCAAAGGTTGCATCTGGTAACCATCTGCCTCTGGTTCCAAAGGTTGCATCTGGTAAGCATCTGCCTATGGTTCCAAAGGTTGCATCTGGTAACCATCTGCCTCTGGTTCCAAAGGTTGCATCTGGTAAGCATCTGCCTCTGGTTCCAAAGGTTGCATCTGGTAAGCATCTGCCTCTGGTTCCAAATGTTGCATCTGGTAACCATCTGCCTCTGGTTCCAAACGTTGCATCTGGTAACCATCTGCCTCTGGTTCCAAAGGTTGCATCTGGTAACCATCTGCCTCTGGTTCCAAAGGTTGCATCTGGTAAGCATCTGCCTCTGGTTCCAAATGTTGCATCTGGTAAGCATCTGCCTCTGGTTCCAAAGGTTGCATCTGGTAACCATCTGCCTCTGGTTCCAAATGTTGCATCTGGTAACCATCTGCCTCTGGTTCCAAAGGTTGCATCTGGTAACCATCTGCCTCTGGTTCCAAATGTTGCATCTGGTAACCATCTGCCTCTGGTTCCAAAGGTTGCATCTGGTAACCATCTGCCTCTGGTTCCAAAGGTTGCATCTGGTAACCATCTGCCTCTGGTTCCAAAGGTTGCATCTGGTAACCATCTGCCTCTGGTTCCAAAGGTTGCATCTGGTAACCATCTGCCTCTGGTTCCAAAGGTTGCATCTGGTAACCATCTGCCTCTGGTTCCAAAGGTTGCATCTGGTAACCATCTGCCTCTGGTTCCAAAGGTTGCATCTGGTAACCATCTGCCTCTGGTTCCAAAGGTTGCATCTGGTAACCATCTGCCTCTGGTTCCAAAGGTTGCATCTGGTAACCATCTGCCTCTGGTTCCAAAGGTTGCAGGTTGAATCCAGCGATAGAAACTTGTTGTTTATATTTTCGTTTTAAGCCTATCCCAAACCTTAATCCTAACCTTAACCATTCAGAGTTAATGCCTAACCTTAACCATTCAGAGTTAATGCCTAACCTTAACCATTCAGAGTTAATGCCTAACCTTAACCATTCAGAGTTAATGCCTAACCTTAACCATTCAGAGTTAAAACCTTAACCTTAAAAATTCGGAGTTAATGTTAAATATTATGAAATTTGATGTTTGGAACAACTTCTTAATTTGATGTTTGAGAAATGTCTAATTCTGACGTGAGACTGTGAGAGCTCTACAAAAAAGGTCTATACTGCTCCTACATGGTGTAACAATACATAACGTTGATGTATATAATGAACAGAATAGGTCTATACTGCTCCTACATGGTGTAACAATACATCACGTTGATGTATATAATGACCAGACTAGGTCTATACTGCTCCTACATGGTGTAACAATACATCACGTTGATGTATATAATGACCAGACTAGGTCTATACTGCTCCTACATGGTGTAACAATACATCATGTAGATGTATATAATGACCAGACTAGGTCTATACTGCTCCTACATGGTGTAACAATACATCACGTTGATGTATATAATGAACAGACTAGATCTATACTGCTCCTACATGGTGTAACAATACATAACGTTGATGTATATAAATCAAATCAAAAACAAAATCTTATTTGGTCACATACACATATTTAGCAGATGTTATTGCGGGTGTAGCGAAACGCTTGTGTTTCTAGCTCCAACAGTGCAGTAGTAGCTAATCATTCACAACAATACACACAAATCTAAAAGGTAGAAGAACGGAATTAAGAAATATATAAATATTAGGACGAGCAATGTCGGAGTGGCATTGACTAAGATACAGTAGAATAGAATAGAATAGTATATATAGTAACAGTGAAACGTTTGGACACACCTACCCATTCCAGGGTTTTTCTTTATTTTTACTATTTTCTACATTGTATAATAATATTGAAGACATCAAAACGATGAAATAACACATATGGAATCATGTAGTAACCAAATAAGTGTTAAAATATATTTTATATTTGAGATTCTTCAAAGTAGCCACACTTTGCCTTGATGACAGCTTTGCACTCTCTTGGCATTCTCTCAACCAGCTTCACCTGGAATGCTTTTCCAACAGTCTTGAAGGAGTTCCCACATATGCTGAGCACTTGTTGGCTGCTTTTCCTTCACTCTGCGGTCCGACTCATCCCAAACCATCTCAATTGGGTTGAAGTCGGGTGATTGTGGAGGCCAGGTAATCTGATGCAGCACTCCATCACTCTCCTTTTTGGTCAAATAGCCCTTACACAGCCTGGAGGTGTGTTGGGTCATTGTCCTATTGAAAAATAAATGATAGTCCCACTAAGCCCAAACCAAATGGGATGGCGTATCGCTGCAGAATGCTGTGGTAGCCATGCTGGTTAAGTGTGCCTTGAATTCTAAATAAATCACAGACAGTGTCACCAGCAAAGCACCCCCACACCATAACACCTCCTCCTCCATGCTTTACGGTGGGAAATACACATGCGGAGATCATCCGTTCACCGACACTGTGTCTCACAAAGACACAGCGGTTGGAACCAAGAATCTCCAATTTGGACTCCAGACCAAAGGACAAATTTACACCGGTCTAATGTCCATTGCTCATGTTTCTTGGCCCAAGCAGGTCTCTTCTTCTTATTGGTGTCCTTTAGTAGTGGTTTCTTTGCAGCAATTCGACCATGAAGACCTGATTCACACAGTCTCGTCTGAACAGTTGATGTTGAGATGTGTCTGTTACTTGAACTCTGTGAAGCATTTATTTGGGCTGCAATTTCTGAGGCTGGTACATCTAATGAACTTATCCTCTGCAGCAGAGGTAACTCTGGGTCTTCCATTTCTGTGGCAGTCTTCTTGAGAGCCAGTTTCATCATAGCACTTGATGATTTTTGCGACTGCACTTGAAGAAACTTTCACAGTTCTTGAAATGTTCCGTATTGACTGACCTTCATGTCTTAAAGTAATGATGGACTGTTGTTTCTCTTTGCTTATTTGAGCTGTTCTTGCCATAATATGGACTTGGTCTTTTACCAAATAGGGCTATCTTCTGTATACCACCCCTACCTTGTCACAACACAACTGATTGGCTCAAATGAAATTTCACAAATTAACTTTTAACAAGGCACACCTGTTAACAAGGCTATACGCTACATCGGCAGGACAGAACGTCTGACTCTGGTAAGACAAGGGGTGGCGGTCTCTGTATATTTGTAAACAACAGCTGGTGCACAAAATCAAATACTAAGGAAGTCTCGTGGTTTTGCTCGCCTGAGATAGAGTATCTTATGATAAGCTGTAGACCACACTATTTACCAAGAGAGTTTTCATCTATATTTTTCATAGCTGTCTATTTACCACCACAAACCAATGCTGGCATTAAGATTGCACTGAATGAGTTGTACAAGGCCATTAATCAACAGGAAAACGCTCATCCAGATGCAGCGCTCCTAGTGGCCGGGGACTTTAATGCAGGGAAACTTAAATCCGTTCTACCTAATTTCTACCAGCATGTTAAATGTGCAACCAGAGGGAAAAAAACTCTAGACCACCTTTACTCCACACACAGAGACGCATACAAAGCTCTCCCTCGCCCTCCATTTGGCAAATCTGACCATAACTCTATCCTCCTGATTCCTGCTTATAAGCAAAAACTGAAGCAGGAAGCACCAGTGATTCGGTTAATAAAAAAGTGGTCAGATGACGCAGATGCTAAGCTACAGGACTGTTTTGCTAGCACAGACTGGAACATGTTCCGGGATTCTTCAGACAGCATTGAGGAGTACACCACATCAGTCACTGGCTTCATCAATAAGTGCATCGATGATGTCGTCCCCACAGTGACCGTACGTACATACCCCAACCAGAAGCCATGGATTACAGGAAACATCCGCACTGAGCTAAAGAGTAGAGCTGCCGCTTTCAAGGAACGGGACTCTAACCCGGACGCTTATAAGAAATCCCGCTATGACCTCCGACGAACCATCAAACAGGCAAAGAGTCAATACAGGTCTAAGATTGAATCATACTACACTGGCTCTGATGCTCGTCGGATGTGGCAGGGCTTGAAAACTATTACAGACTACAAAGGGAAGCACAGCCGCGAGCTGCCCAGTGACACAAGCCTACCAGACGAGCTAAACCACTTCTATGCTCGCTTCGAGGCAAGCAACACTGAAGCATGCATGAGAGCACCAGCTGTTCCGGATGACTATGTGATCACGCTCTCCGTAGCCGATGTGAGTAAGACTTTTAAGCAGGTCAACATTCACAAGGCCGCAGGGCCAGACGGATTACCAGGACGTGTACTCCGAGCATGTGCTGACCAACTGGCAAGTGTCTTCACTGACATTTTCAATATGTCCCTGACTGAGTCTGTAATACCAACATGTTTCAAGCAGACCACCATAGTCCCCGTGCCCAAGAACTCTAAGATAACCTGCCTAAATGACTACCGACCCGTAGCACTGACGTCTGTAGCCATGAAGTGCTTTGAAAGACTGGTCATGGCTCACATCAACAGCATAATCCCAGAAACCCTAGACCCACTCCAATTTGCATACCGCCCCAACAGATCCACAGATGATGCAATCTCTATCGCACTCCACACTGCCCTTTCCCACCTGGACAAGAGGAACACCTACGTGAGAATGCTATTCATTGACTACAGCTCAGCATTCAACACCATAGTGCCCTCAAAGCTCATCACTAAGCTAAGGATCCTGGGACTAAACACCTCCCTCTGCAACTGGATCCTGGACTTCCTGACGGGCCGCCCCCAGGTGGTAAGGGTAGGTAACAACACATCTGCCACACTGATCCTCAACACGGGGGCCCCTCAGGGGTGCGTGCTCAGTCCCCTCCTGTACTCTCTGTTCACCCATGACTGCATGGCCAGGCACGACTCCAACACCATCATTAAGTTTGCCGACGACACAACAGTGGTAGGCCTGATCACCGACAACGATGAGACAGCCTATAGGGAGGAGGTCAGAGATCTGGCCGTGTGGTGCCAGGACAACAACCTCTCCCTCAACGTGACCAAGACAAAGGAGATGATTGTGGACTACAGGAAAAAAAAGAGGACTGAGCACGCCCCCATTCTCATCGACGGGGCTGTAGTGGAACAGGTTGAGAGCTTCAAGTTCCTTGGTGTCCACATCACCAACGAACTATCATGGTCCAAACACACCAAGACAGTCGTGAAGAGGGCACGACAAAGCCTATTCCCCCTCAGGAGACTAAAAAGATTTGGCATGGGTCCTCAGATCCTCAAAAAATTCTACAGCTGCACCATCGAGAGCATCCTGACTGGTTGCATCACCGCCTGGTATGGCAACTGCTTGGCCTCTGACCGCAAGGCACTACAGAGGGTAGTGCGTATGGCCCAGTACATCACTGGGGCAAAGCTCCCTGCCATCCAGGACCTCTATACCAGGCGGTGTCAGAGGAAGGCCCTCAAAATTGTCAAAGACTCCAGCCACCCTAGTCATAGACTGTTCTCTCTGCTACCGCACGGCAAGCGGTACCGGAGTGCCAAGTCTAGGTCCAAAAGACTTCTCAACAGCTTCTACCCCCAAGCCATAAGACTCCTGAACAGCTAATCATGGCTACCCGGACTATTTGCACTGCCCCCCCACCCCATCCTTTTTACGCTGCTGCTACTCTGTTAAGTATTTATGCATAGTCACTTTAACTCTACCCACATGTACATATTACCTCAACTACCTCAACTAGCCGGTGCCCCCGCACATTGACTCTGCAACGGTACCCCCCTGTATATATAGCCTCCCTACTGTCACTTTATTTTACTGTATATATAGCCTCCCTACTGTCACTTTATTTTACTTCTGCTCTTTTTTTTCTCAACACTTTTTTTGTTGTTGTTTTATTCTTACTTTTTTGTTTAAAATAAATGCACTGTTGGTTAAGGGCTGTAAGTAACCATTTCACTGTAATGTCTGCACCTGTTGTATTCGGCGCATGTGACCAATAAAATTTGATTTGATTTGATTTTTAATTGAAATGCATTCCAGGTGACTACCTCATGAAGCTGGTTGAGAGAATGCCAAGAGTGTGCAAAGCTGTCATCAAGGCAAAGGGTGGCTACTTTTGAAGAATCTAAAATATAAAATATATTTTGATTTGTTTAACACTTTTTTTGGTTACTACATGATTCCATATGTGTTATTTCATAGTTGTGATGTCTTCACTATTATTCTACAATGTAGAAAATGGTAAAAATAAAGAAAAACCCTTGAATGAGTAGGTGTGTCCAAACGTTTGACTGGTATTGTTTGCTGTCTCTCTGTTTTTGATTTCTCTGAATTTTGATTTGTTTTTTTCCTATTGTTTTCTGTCTTATTTTTTCTCTATAAAGTGTGTTGTTACTTGTTTTACAATTACTATTCTAGTATTTATTGATAATGTGCATATTCATATTCAGGTCTATGTCTGCGTAGAGGAAAGTATTGGCTCTAAGAAGTCAGACAAAACATTGTGCTAATTTTGAAACGTTTTTTTATGAAATTGTTTGCCAGAATAATCAATTTTTAACTGCGTTATCCACTCCAGTCAGCAGATGGCGATGTGAGTCTTTCAGGTGATGCTTCTTGCGTGACGTATAATCTAGTGGACAAGACACTTCAACAACAAAGTTGTTTATTTAACCACTTCGGCAGCTTGCTAGCCAACATAAAACCGAAACATTGAAGCGCTTTAGACATATTATTCTCAGTGTTTTAAACACAATTCTGTTTACGTATATACTAGTTAACTTAAAGGTAATTTACTTTTTACGTAAATGTAATTTACAATTTGTTGAGATTGATACTCAACCTTGCACTAAGCTAGGCGCTAATGCTAACTAACATCCCCGACCATGAGCTCACTAAGATACTCCCCTGCTAAAGAAGAGGAGGTCTACTGGACGGAGAAAGAAGCGCTGGGACTCAACATTGTCGTTAAAGAGGAAGAGGAGGAGGAAGAGGCTTTCAAAACGATAAAGGAGGAAGAGGAGGCTATCACATTGAAAGACGAGGAGGAGGATGTTACAGTTAAAGAAGAGAAAGCGCCTTCTAGAGTGGAAGATGAAGGAGAGGAGGAGGAGGAGGAGACTGAACAAGATCTGATTAACACCAGTGAGTATAGCTCATTTTGTCTAAATAAAAGTAATGCACGTGTGCCAATGTGCACAAAAAAATAATAACTTGTGGGGGACTTTTATTTTGACATGAGGAAAGCAGAGATTAAGTGTTTTTGGAAAGTCTGTTTAATAATACGTTCCTTTAGATCTTTTGTCTCAAATTCCTCCCGTTTTAAGGACCAACAGTCCAGCCCACCGGCACAGTAAGTTAACATTGAATTTGATTTAACTTCTGGCTTCCTGCTAAAAGCAGCTACAGTGAGTACTGTCTTAGAAACAGGGGCACAAACTCTGCAGTTGTTGAACTAATGTGTCGTTTTGAAGAGTTATTCTGCTTAAGTTCTACACTTGAATATGTTGTTCAGTACTGTAAAAAATGTTAAAGGGGCAATCTGCCATTGGTACATATACTTTTGGAGTTTTAAATTAACTAAGTGGTTTCGTTTCCAGATTCTCTTGAAGCCTCTTACAGATAGCTAAATAACCACATCTTCTGCTTCTACTACTGTAGAGTTCAGTAGAGTATAGTTCAGTAGAGTAGAGTTCAGTAGAGTAGAGTTCAGTAGAGTAGAGTTCAGTAGAGTAGAGTAGAGTTCAGTATAGTAGAGTTCAGTAGAGTAGAGTTCAGTAGAGTAGAGTTCAGTAGAGTTCAGTAGAGTAGAGTTCAGTAGAGTAGAGTTCAGTAGAGTAGAGTTCAGTAGAGTAGAGTTCAGTAGAGTATAGTTCAGTACAGTAAAATACAGTAAATTAAACAGTGCTCTAGTGTACTCTGCTATACTGTATTTCAGCGTCCATGGACATCCGGTGTCTGTCAGTGCTCAGTGGGTGAGAGGGCCGGTTACAGTAAATGGAAATAAAAGGCTTGATTTTTTTGGTAACAGAATTATGACTTTTAATCACTTAATAATTCATAGACACAATGTATATCAGTAAAAACACTATACCTTATTGGTAGGTCTACTTTTACTTGTTACTATGTGAACTTTCATTATCCTCCCTCCTCAAAATATTTTAAAGATATGTGGGTTTTTGGTGACAGAATGACAAGGCACTGCCACTACTTTCTTAAAGACATGCTCCAGAACTTTGGTGACTAATAAGTATTTTTTTAAACCTCCCGCTTTGGGCTGAATGTGTCAATGTGTAGTTCATACATGCATACACGATCAGAATGAATGTCTTACCTCAATTAGCCACGAAATTCCTAGTTTAAAAGCGACTGTTTTTCTGGAACTTGTGCTGTGCCATTTTCGCTACATTTCCCCCCACGTGGGCCAGCCCCCTAACAATTCAAGTTCAACCAATGAGCTTCAGCCCCTCGCCATATGAGTGACGCTATTAAGAGGTTCATCATGCACCCACAGCAGAGCAGAGAGAGAGAGTGATGACGTGGTGCACTAATCTGCACATAACGTAGTACACCATTTTCAGGGACCCCTTTTGGCTAGTGAGCACTACTTTCAGAAAAAAGTCCCAGAGAATCTCTTTAAACTTCCAGGAGTAAAATAACTTATCACAACTAAGTGTTGTTCGCAGGGGTCTTTACCTCAACATTATTGTTTTGATGCAGGCCCATTTCTAATACCTTTTCAGACTATTTCTGGTAGATGTTTTCTAAGACTGTTTGACAAGAAATGTTTGCCTATGCCACAAATCCTTTGCATAATAAGAGTGAAGTTCAATAGTGTTTTCAATTAGTGTTTATTCAGGTATCTATGTTTAAATAAACACTCTGTTTGTGTTCGGCAGGAGAAAGACCAGACTCAAAGGAACCAGAGCCAGAGACGTCCAAACCAGCAATTCGACACCACTGCGGGAAGACTTTTACCGAGTTAGGGAGCCTGAAAATACATAAGAGAATACACACAGGAGAGAAGCCTTACCACTGCTCCATGTGTGGAAAGAGTTTTACCCAGTCAGGGAGCCTAAAAATACATGCGCGAATACACACAGGAGAGAAGCCTTACCACTGCTCCCTGTGTGGAAAGACTTTTATTGAGTTAAGCAACATGAAAAGGCATGAAAGGACACACACAGCTGAGAAGCCTCATCACTGCTCTCACTGTGGAAAGACTTTTACCAAGTTAGGGAGCCTGAAAATACATAAGAGAATACACACAGGAGAGAAGCCTTACCACTGCTCCCTGTGTGGAAAGAGTTTTACACAGATAAGCTACCTGAAAAAACACGAGCGGACACACACAGGAGATACACCTTTCCACTGCTCCCTGTGTGGAAAGAGCTTTACACAGTCAGGGAGTATAAAAATGCATAACAGAAAACACACAGGTGAGAAGCCTCATCAATGCTCTCAGTGCGGAAAGAGTTTTACCAAGTTAGGGAACCTGAAAAGGCATGAGAGAATACACACAGGGGAGAAGCCTTACCAATGCTCCCTGTGTGGAAAGCGTTTTACCTCATTAAGGCAATTGAAAAAGCATGAAAGAATCCACACCATAGAGAAACTTTAGCAATGCTCCTAGTGTGAAATAATATTTATTTACTCAGTTTGGGCACCTGAAAGACCATGAGGTAATGCATACAGTGAAGATACCTTACCACTGTTCCAGTGTGGAAAGGAATATATCACATGAAATTATACTTAAAGTTCACGAGACAACACAAATACTTCTCACACACGTCTCATATTTCTTACTGCAAAATTGTGCTTTTGTTTATGCCACATAAAATCAAGTTGTATAAAATGGACCAAAAAAATACATCCGTGTTTTTTTATTTCAAAACAATAACTGAATATGAAGTAGACTATGTCAGCTTGAATTTATCCGAGTAAAGAACATCACGCTGCTTGCTTAGCGAGTACTACCTTCCCCTGATTAGCCACATACCTGGCTCAAACTCAGGACCTCTGCATTACAAACACACGTGACCGTCCTCTCTCAATCGTCTCTACCCGTCGCGCCACTCAAAAGCTAGCAATTGAACGGTACAAGCAAGGACACATGACTGAGGAGTGAGTTTCACACATCTCGATGTGCTACATTCACTCCTCAAACTTACAACAGCGACCCCCAGCGTTGAGCTGAGGGCAACTGTAGATCCGAGTCACTAGGCATCACTGTGAAGGACTTCACTTTGCTTACTCACGCTTTGAACACACCGACTGTGTCATTGCGTTTTGGTACACCAGAAGTACATTAATTTCCAATGGAACGCTGCGTTTGCCTTGCAGCATTGTGTTGGAGAGGCAGTTGCAGTGGGTTCTGTGTGGTGCGTATGTTGGATTTATCGAAAGTATGCGTCCAACTGTATGCGTAAACGGGTTGACAGAAATGGTAGCAGAAGGTGAATGTTGAACTTTTGTTGCACACATATCTAGATGATGCTGCATACTGTTTTGCGCAAAAACACAGTCGGTGTGTTTAAAGCCTTAAGGTTGCTACAAGCTTCACGAAGACTAAAGATTCGGAGCGTAGCGCAGTGTTGCAATGTCGTTTGTTCTTCACAAAAGAGGCAGTTTCTTGTAATATGTTCCCGGCATTCGACATACTTCCTGAAAATTGAGACGTGCCCCATCGCTAATTCCTTGCCCTTTCTCTGTGATATGATGACATTCTATTTAAAGTTACAATATGTAACTATTTGGGCGACCTGACCAAATTCACACCGAAATGTGAATTATAGATCTTTCATTCCAGTTGAAAGCAAGTCTTAAGAAGCTGTAGATCTGTTCTATGTGTGCAATTTCTATGCTTCCCGTCTTGCAGTTTCATTTTTGCATCTTTTGGTTTTGTACACCAGCTTCAAACAGCTGAATATACAATATTTGGGGTTATGGAAAATATATTTCACAGTGGTTTAGATGGTACAATCATTCTCTACACAATGACTGCTTGTTTTGTCACATAAACTGAAATGAGTTGAACTTTTAGAATTTTAGTAGCCAGGATATGGTGGAGCGATTTCTGCATAGTGCATCTTTAAGTCGATATGGGTGCGAATACATTGAAGCAGCATATCAAATTGACATAATGTTTTAGGTTCCACTGGAGAGTAGAATAATATTTATCCATCTTATTATTACACATGGGAGGAGATTTGGGAAGCTGAAATGCTAGCTTGCTTGCTGTCAACTAGCTGCTAGCAGAATAACCCACAGCCTACTGGCAGGCACAAAACGAGGTAAGAACAAAACAAACCTTTCATTACATGTAGCTATTATGTAAATATGCAGTTGGTTTTCTTTCAAATTAGCTTACAGTGGTGAATGATGTGGTTCAAGTGATTCTTCTTTGCTTTTACCTCAAATGCTTTTACCTCAAAATGTGAAGACAACATTGAAATTTCTGCCATCGCTCCCTTGTGAACGTTGCTATTTCGGAGACTAGTGTAGTGTATTAAGATTATGACTTTGTTAATGTTTTCAAGTGGAACCTGAGGGGATGTTTATTTAGGTTCAAAGAGAGCCGTTTTTAGGGTTACGCCCCAGGGAAGACAGGGGATTGGACAGTAAAGGGAGCAACCCATGTTTTGGGGAAGATTATATATACTGGATGGAGACAAAAGACGTTAGAACAGACATATTATTTTGGGACACTGTTCTCCAGACACTGCAGGCGTCTGTAAACTTATGCTGAAATCTTGTGATATGAATAAAACTTGTGATCAAAGTTCAGTATAAGCGGACTCCTTTGTTTGACAGCATCATTAGCAACATTTGACTCGACACTACACTAGAAATGCATTGTCAGGCGTGGTACAGTATCGTATTACCAAAAGGTGTCTGTTTCACCAAAAAAATCCAACTCCAATCAAGCGCATGCGCTTAGATCTAGGTGATCTTAGATCAGGCACGTGAAGCTTGTAGCTTTAGTGAGACCTCACACCTGGCTGGAACATGGGACCGCTTCGCAACACACGTGACCGTCCTCCCTCAAGCATCTCTACCGGTCGCACCACTCAAAAGTTTTAGCACATTACATTTACATTTACGTCATTTAGCAGACGCTCTTATCCAGAGCGACTTACAAATTGGTGCATTCACCTTATAGCCAGTGGGATAACCACTTTCCAATATTTTTTTATTTTTTTTGGGGGGGGGGGGGGGTTGGGGTGGGGTAAGGGGGGGCGGGTAGAAGGATTACTTTATCCTATCCCAGGTATTCCTTAAAGAGGTGGGGTTTCAAATGTCTCCGGAAGGTGGTGAGTGACTCCGCTGTCCTGGCGTCGTGAGGGAGCTTGTTCCACCATTGGGGTGCCAGAGCAGCGAACAGTTTTGACTGGGCTGAGCGGGAATTGTGCTTCAGCAGAGGTAGGGGAGCCAGCAGGCCAGAGGTGGATGAACGCAATGCCCTCGTTTGGGTGTAGGGACTGATCAGAGCCTGAAGGTACGGAGGTGCCGTTCCCCTCACAGCTCCGTAGGCAAGCACCATGGTCTTGTAGCAGATGAGTTGTAGGGGTTTAATGGCACAGGCAGGGAGCCCAGCCAACAGCGAGTTGCAGTAATCCAGACGGGAGATGACAAGTGCCTGGATTAGGACCTGTGCCGCTTCCTGTGTAAGGCAGGGTCATACTCTCCGAATGTTGTAGAGCATGAACCTACAGGATCGGGTCACCGCCTTGATGTTAGCGGAGAACGACAGGGTGTTGTCCAGGGTCACGCCAAGGCTCTTCGCACTCTGGGAGGAGGACACAACAGAGTTGTCAACCGTGATGGCGAGATCATGGAACGGGCAGTCCTTCCCCGGGAGGAAGAGCAGCTCCGTCTTGCCAAGGTTCAGCTTGAGGTGGTGATCCATCATCCATACTGATATGTCTGCCAGACATGCAGAGATGCGATTCGCCACCTGGTTATCAGAAGGGGGAAAGGAGAAGATTAGTTGTGTGTCGTCTGCGTAGCAATGATAGGAGAGGCCATGTGAGGATATGACAGAGCCAAGTGACTCAGTGTATAGCGAGAATAGGAGAGGGCCTAGAACTGAGCCCTGGGGGACACCAGTGGTGAGAGCACGTGGTGCGGAGACAGCTTCTCGCCACGCCACTTGGTAGGAGCGACCGGTCAGGTAGGACGCAATCCAAGAGTGAGCCGCGCCGGAGATGCCCAGCTCGGAGAGGGTGGAGAGGAGGATCTGATGGTTCACAGTATCAAAGGCAGCAGACAGGTCTAGAAGGACAAGAGCAGAGGAGAGAGAGTTAGCTTTAGCAGTGCGGAGAGCCTCCGTGACACAGAGAAGAGCAGTCTCAGTTGAATGACCAGTCTTGAAACCGGACTGGTTTGGATCAAGAAGGTCATTCTGAGAGAGATAGCAAGAGAGTTGGCTAAAGACGGCACGCTCAATAGTTTTGGAGAGAAAAGAAAGAAGGGATACTGGTCTGTAGTTGTTGACATCAGAGGGATCGAGTGTTAGTTTTTTGAGAAGGGGTGCAACTCTCGCTCTCTTGAAGACGGAAGGGACATAGCCAGCGGTCAAGGATGAGTTGATCAGCGAGGTGAGGTAAGGGAGAAGATGAGTTGATCAGCGAGCGAGGTGAGGTAAGGGAGAAGGTCACCAGAGAGGAGGGGAGGAGGGGATAGGGTCAAGCGGGCAGGTTGTTGGGCGGCCGGCCGTCACAAGTCGCAAGATTTTATCTGGAGAGAGAGGGGAGAAAGAAGTCAAAGCATAGGGTAGGGCAGTGTGAGCAGGACCAGCAGTGTCATTTGACTTAACAAATGAGGATAGGATGTCGTCAACTTTCTTTTCAAAATGGTTGACGAAGTCATCCACAGAGAGGGAGGAGGGGGGAGGGGGAGGAGGATTCAGCAGGGAGGAGAAGGTGGCAAAGAGCTTCCTAGGGTTAGAGGCAGATGCTGGAATTTAGAGTGGTAGAAAGTGGCCTTAGCAGCAGAAACAGATGAAGAAAATTTAGAGAGGAGGGAGTGAAAAGATGCCAGGTCCGCAGGGAGTCTAGTTTTCCTCCATTTCCGCTCGGCTGCCCGGAGCCCTGTTCTGTGAGCTCGCAATGAGTCATCAAGCCACGGAGCTGGAGGGGAGGACCGAGCCGGCCGGGAGGATAGGGGACATAGAGAGTCAAAGGATGCAGAAAGGGAGGAGAGGAGGGTTGAGGAGGCAGAATCAGGAGATTGGAGGGAGAAGGGTTGAGCAGAGGGAAGATATGATAGGATGGAAGAGGAGAGAGTAGCGGGAGAGAGAGAGCGAAGGTCAACCACCGCATTCTTATTGGCAGACTAAATAGCCTTGGTTTCTCAAATGACTGCCTCGCCTGGTTCACCAACTACTTCTCAGATAGAGTTCAATGTGTCAAATCGGAGGGCCTGTTGTCTGGACCTATGGCAGTCTCTATGGGGGTGCCACAGGGTTCAATTCTTGGGCCGACTCTTTTCTCTGTGTATATCAATGATGTCGCTCTTGCTGCTGGTGACTCTCAGATCCACCTCTACGCAGACGACACCATTTTGTATACATCTGGCCCTTCATTGGACACTGTTAACAAACCTCCAAACGAGCTTCAATGCCATACAACACTCCTTCAGTTCCCTCCAACTGCTCTTAAACACTAGTAAAACTAAATGCATGCTCTTCAATCGAACGCTGCTGGCACCCGCCCACCCGACTAGAATCACTACTCTCGGCGGGTCTGACCTAGAGTATGTGGACAACTACAAATACCTAGGTGTCTGGTTAGACTGTAAACTCTCCTTCCAGACTCACATTAAGCATCTCCAATCAAAAGTTCGATCTAGAATCGGCTTTCCATTTCGCAACAAAGCCTCCTTCACTCATGCTGCCAAACATGCCCTCGTAAAACTGACTATCCTACCGATCCTTGACTTTGGCGATGTCATTTACAAAATAGCCTCCAACACTCTACTCAGCAAATTGGATGTAGTCTATCACAGTGCCATCCGTTTTGTCACCAAAGCCCCATATACTACCCACCACTGTGACCTGTACGCTCTTGTTGGCTGGTCCTCACTACATATTCGTCGCCAAACCATCTATAAATCACTGCTAGGCAAATCCCCGTCTTATCTTAGCTCACTGGTCACCATAGCAACACCCACCCGTAGTCTGCGCTCCAGCAGGTATATCTCACTGGTCATCCCCAAAGCCAACACCTCCTTTGGCCGCCATTCCTTCCAGTTCTCTGCTGCCAATGACTGGAACGAACTGCAAAAATCTCTGAAGCTGGAGACTCTTATGTCCCTCATTAACTTTAAGCGTCAGTTGTCAGAGCAGCTTACCGATCACTGCACCTGTACACAGCCATTCTGAAATTAGCCCGCCCAACTACCTCATCCCCATATTGTTATTTATTTTGCTAATTTGCACCCCAGTATCTCTATTTGCACATCATCTTTTGCACAGCTATCATTCCAGTGTTAATACGAAATTGTAATTATTTTACACTATGGCCTATTTATTGCCTTACCTCCATAACTTACTACATTCGCACACACTGTATATATATTTTCTGTTGTATTTTTGACTTTATGTTTTGTTTTACCTCATATGTAACTCTGTGTTGTTGTTTTTATCGCACTGCTTTGCTTTATCTTGGCCAGGTCGCAGTTGTAAATGAGAACTTGTTCTCAACTAGTTTACCTGGTTAAATAAAGGTGAAATAAATAAAAAATAAATGTGAACATACTATTTCCCTTAAAGTCACACTCTGTAAGATACAAATAATCAGTCAGCCACCAACGCAGAAGATAGCAGATAGATTGATTATCTGTAGTGCTCGAGGAATGACACGCAGACACACACACACACACACACACAAAGCCAGAGTTGGAAAATGATAATTTATTTACAAAGTATGTATCACAGCCTTAAGTGTCAACAATTGAACAAAAACCCTGTAACGATCAACCCTCTTATGAATAAACCCTGTAACGATCAACCCTGTTATGAAAAAACCCTGTTATAAAAGGTAATGTGCTAAAACTTTTGAGTGGTGCGACCGGTAGAGATGCTTGAGGGAGGATGGTCACGTGTGTTGCGAAGCGGTCCCATGTTCCAGCCAGGTGTGAGGTCTCACTAAAGCTACAAGCTTCACGTGCCTGATCTAAGATCACCTAGATCTAAGCGCATGCGCTTGATTAGAGTTGGATTTTTTTGGTGAAACAGACACCTTTTGGTAATACGATACTGTACCACGCGGGTCAATGCATTTCTAGTCTCCGAAATAGCAACGTTCACAAGGGAGCGATGGCAGAAATTTCCATGTTGTCTTCACATTTTGAGGTAAAAGCAAAGAAGAATCACTTGAACCACATCATTCACCACTGTAAGCTAATTTGAAAGAAAACCCAACTGCATATTTCAATAATAGCTACATGTAATGAAAGGTTTGCTTTGTTCTTACCTCGTTTTGTGCCTGCCGCTGTGGGTTATTCTGCTAGCAGCTAGTTGACAGCAAGCAAGCTAGCATTTCAGCTTCCCAAATCTCCTCCCATGTGTAATAATAAGATGTATAGATATTATTCTACTCTCCAGTGGAACCTAAAACATTATGTCAATTTGATATGCTGCTTCAATGTATTCTCCCGCCATTTCCTGGTTGCAAAAATTCTAATAGTTAGCCTAATTTCAGTTTATGTGACAAAACAAGCAGTCATCTAAAACACTCTGGTTCATAACCAAAAATATTGTATATTCAGCTGTTTGAAGCTGGTGTACAAAACTGAAAGTAAAAGATGCAAATACGAAACTTCAGAACGGGAAGCATAGAAATTGCACACATAGAACAGATCTACAGCTTCTTAAGACTTGCTTTCAACTGGAATGAAAGATCTATAATTCACATTTCTGTGTGAATTTGGTCAGGTCGCCCAAAAAGTTACATATTGTAGCTTTAAATATAGAATGTCATCATATCACAGAGAAAGGGCAAGGAATTAACGATGGGGCACGTCTCAATTTTCAGGAAGTACCTCGAATGCAGGGAACATATTACAAGAAACTGCCTCTTTTGTGAAGAACAAACGACATTGCAACACTGCGCTACGCTCCGAATCTTTAGTCTTCGTGAAGCTTGTAGCAACCTTAAGGCTTTAAACACACCGACTGTGTTTTTGCGCAAAACAGTATGCAGCATCATCTAGATATGTGTGCAACAAAAGTTCAACATTCACCTTCTGCTACCATTTCTGTCAACCAGTTTACGCATACAGTTTGACGCATACGTTCGATAAATCCAATGTATGCACCACACAGAACCCACTGCAACTGCCTCTCCAAATCCGAATATTTAGTCTTCGTGAAGCTTGTAGCAACCTTAAGGAAGCAACGTCAACTCCTTTACAGTGGTGACTAGTGACTCGGATCTACAGTTGCCCTCAGCTCAACACGGGGGGTCGCTGTTGTAAGTTTGAGGGGTGAATGTAGCACATCGAGATGTGTGAAACTCACTCCTCAGTCATAAGTGTCCTTGCTTGTACCGTTAAATTGCTAGCTTTTGAGTGGCGCGACGGGTAGAGACTATTGAGAGCGGACGGTCACGTGTGTTTGTAATGCAGAGGTCCTGAGTTCGAGCCAGGTATGTGGCTAATCAGGGGAAAGTAGTACTCGCTAAGCAAGCAGCGTGATGTTCTTTACTCAGATAAATTCAAGCTGACATAGTCTACTTCATATTCAGTTATTGTTTTGAAATAAAAAACATGGATGTATTTTTTTGGTCAATTTTATACAACTTGATTTTATGTGGCATAAACAAAAGCACAATTTTGCAGTAAGAAATATGAGACACGTGTGGGAGAAGTATTTGTGTTGTCTCATGAACTTTAAGTATAATTTCATGTGATATATTCCTTTCCACACTGGAACAGTGGTAAGGTATCTTCACTGTATGTATTACCTCATGGTCTTTCAGGTGCCCTAACTGAGTAAATAAATAATCTCACACTAGGAGCATTGTTAACGTTTCTCTATGGTGTGGATTCTTTCATGCTCTTTCAATTGCCTTAATGAGGTAAATCTCTTTCCACACAGGGAGCATGGGTAAGGCTTCTCTCCTGTGTGTATTCTCTCATGCATTTTCAGGTTCCCTAACTTGGTAAAACTCTTTCCGCACTGAGAGCAGTGATGAGGCTTCTCACCTGTGTGTATTCTGTTATGCATTTTTAGACTCCCTAACTCTGTAAAACTCTTTCCACACAGGGAGCAGTGGAAAGGCTTATCTCCTGTGTGTGTCCGCTCATGTTTTTTCAGGTTGCTTAACTCGGTAAAACTCTTTCCACAAAGGGAGCAATGGAAAGGCTTCTCTCCTGTGTGTATTCTCTTATGTATTTTCAGGCTCCCTAACTCTGTAAAAGTCTTTCCACAGTGAGAGCAGTGATGAGGCTTCTCGCCTGTGTGTGTCCTTTCATGCCTTTTCATGTTGCCTAACTCTGTAAAACTCTTTCCGCACAGTGAGCAGTGGAAAGGCTTCTCTCCTGTGTGTGTTCTCTCATGTGATTTCAGGTACCCTAACTTGGTAAAACTCATTCCGCACTGTGAGCATTGGTAAGGCTTCTCTCCTGTGTGTATTCTCTCATGTATTTTTAGGTTCCCAAACTGGGTAAAACTCTTCCCACACTGGGAGCAGTGATGAGGCTTTGCTCCTGTGTGTGTTCTCTCATGTCTTTTCAGGTTCCCTAACTTGGTAAAACTCTTCCCGCAGTGGGAGCAGTCATGTCGTCTTGCTGGTTTGGACGTCTCTGGTTCTGGTTCCTCTGAGTCTGGTCTCTCTCCTGCCAAAGACAAACAGAGTGTTTATTTAAATAGAGAGAACTGAATAAACACCAATTAAAACACTATTGAACTTCACTGTTGATATGCAAAAAACGTGGCATAAGCAAACATTTCTGTTCAAACAGATGTCGAAGGGGTCTTAGAAAATAGTCTGAAAAGGTACTAGAAATGGGCCTGCATCAAAACACAATAATGTTGAAGTAAATACCACTGCCAACTAATATCAACACTTACATTGAGTTATTTTCCTTCTGTAAGTTTAAAGAGATTCTCTGGTACATTTTAATCCTTTGTTTCTGAAAGTAGTGCTCATTAGCCAAAAGGGGTCCCTGAAAATGGTGTACTACGTCATGTGCAGATTTGTACACCACGTCATCACTCTCTCTCTCTGCTCTGCTGTGGGTGAATGATGAGCCTCTTAATAGCGTCACTCATATGGCGAGGGGCTGAAGCTCATTGGTTGAACTTGAATTGTTAGGGGGCTGGCCCACGTGGGGGGAAATGTAGCGAATATGGCACAGCACAGGTTCCAGAAAAACAGTCGCTTTCAAGCTAGGAATTTCGCGGCTAATTGAGGTAAGACATTAATTCTGCTCATAGATTATGCATGTATGAACTACACATTGACACATCCAGCCCAAAGCGGGAGGTTTAAAAAAATACTTATTAGTCACCAAAGTTCCGGAGCATGTCTTTAAGAAAGTAGTGGCAGTGCCTTGTCATTCTGTCACCAAAAACCCACATATCTTTAAAATATTTTGAGGAAGGAGGATAATGAAAGTTCACATAGTAACAAGTAAAAGTAGACCTACCAATAAGGTATAGTGTTTTTACTGATATACATTGAATTGTTAATTGATTAAAAGTCATAATTCTGTTACCAAAAAAATCTAGCCTTTTATTTCCATTTACTATAACCAGCCCTCTCACCCACTGAGCACTGACAGACACCGGATGTCCATGGACGCTGAAATACAGTATAGCAGAGTACACTAGAGCACTGTTTTACTCTACTGTATTACTGTACTGAACTATACTCTACTCTACTGTACTATACTCTACTGAACTATACTCTACTGAACTATACTCTACTGAACTATACTCTACTGGACTATACTATACTGAACTATACTCGACTGTACTGAACTATACTCCACTGAACTATAATGTGCTGAACTATACTCTACTGAACTATACTCCACTGAACTATACTGTGCTGAACTATACTCTACTGAACTATACTCTACTGAACTATACTCTACTGAACTATACTGTGCTGAACTATACTCTACTGAACTATACTCCGCTGAACTATACTCTACTGAACTATACTCCACTGAACTATACTCTACTGAACTATACTCTACTGAACTATACTCTACTGTACTGAACTATACTCTACTGTACTGAACTATACCAATGGCAGATTGTCCCTTTACATTTTTTTTACAGTACTGAACAACATATTCAAGTGTAGAACTTAAGCAGAATAACTCTTCAAAATGACAAATTAGTTCAACAACTGCAGAGTTTGTGCCCCTGTTTCTAAGACAGTACTCACTGTAGCTGCTTTTAGCAACGCTGCTGTATTTTTCACTAGCGTTGAAAAAAAACAACTAAACAGCCCGCAGGAAGCCAGAAGGTAAATCAAATTCAATGTTAACTTACTGTGCCGGTAGGCTGGACTGTTGGTCCTTAAAACGGGAGGAATTTGAGACAAAATATCTAAAGGAACGTATTATTAAACAGACTTTCCAAACACACTTCATCTCTGCTTTCCTCATGTCAAAATAAAAGTCCCCCACAAGTTATTATTTTTTTGTGCACATTGGCACACGTGCATGACTTTTATTTTGACAAAAGGAGCTATACTCACTGGTGTTAATCAGATCTTGTTCAGTCTCCTCCTCCTCCTCTTCTTCCTCCTCCACTCTAGAAGGCGCTTTCTCTTCTTTCACTGTAACATCCTCCTCCTCTTCCTCCTTTATAGTTTTGAAAACCTCTTCCTCCTCCTCTTTCACTCTCAAAGCTTCTACCTCCTCCTCTTCTATTGTGACAGCCTCTATCTCCTCTTCCTCTTTTACTCCAAAAGTGTATTTCTCTTCTTTCACTGTAACATCCCCCTCCTCGTCTTTCAATGTGATAGCCTCCTCTTCCTCCTTTATCATTTTGAAAGCCTCTTCCTCCTCCTCCTCCTCTTTCACGACAATGTTCAGCCCCAGAGCTTCTTTCTCCGTCCAGCAGACCTCCTCTTCTTTAGCAGGGGAGTAGCTTAGTGAGCTCATGGTCGGGGATGTTAGCTAACTAGCTAGTTAGCATTAGCGCCTAGCTTATTGCTAGGTTGAGTATCAATCACAACAAATTGAAAATTACGTTTAAGTTAACTAGTATATACGTAAACAGAATTGTGTTTAAAACACTGAGAATAATATGTCTAAAGCGCTTCAATGTTTCGGTTTTATGTTGACTAGAAAGCTACCGAAGTGGTTAAATAAACAGCTTTGTTGTTGAAGTGTCCCGTCCACTAGATTATACGTCACGCAAGAAGCATCACCTGAAAGACTCACATCGCCATCTACTGACTGGAGTGTGTAACGCAGTTAAAAATATATTCACTACATTGATTATTCTGGCAAACCATTTCATTAAAAAAAACATTTCAAAATTAGCACAATGTTTTGTCTGACTTCTTAGAGCCAATACTTTCCTCTACGCAGACTTAAATAATAAATAAATAAATAATATAATAGACCTGAATATGAATATGCACATGATCAATAAATACTAGAATAGTAATTGTTAAAACAAGTAACAACACACTTTATAGAGAAAAAATAAGACAGAAAACAATAGGGGAAAAAAACAAATAAAAGAACAGAGAAATCAAAAACAGAGAGACAGCATACAATACCAGTCAAAAGTTTGGACACACCTACTCATTCAAGGGTTTTTCTTTATTTTTACTTTTTTCTACATTGTAGAATAATAGTGAAGACATCACAACTATGAAATAACACATATGAAATCATGTAGTAACCCCAAAAAGTGTTAAACAAATCAAAATATATTTTATATTTGAGATTCTTCAAAAGTAGCCACCCTTTGCCTTGATGACAGCTTTGCACACTCTTGGCATTCTCTCAACCAGCTTCACGAGGTAGTCACCTGGAATGCATTTCAATTAACAGGTGTGCCTTGTTCAAAGTTAATTTGTGGAATTTCATTTGAGCCAATCAGTTGTGTTGTGACAAGGTAGGGGCAGGGACGGCTTGTTCAATAGGGCGATATGGGCGACGCACTGCCAAACGGGAAAAGGAAGGGATTTTTTTTCTAATCAATTATATCACGGCAACAGTAGTTATCAGTGTTGTAATCTGATCTGACTGCCACTAAATGTCAAATCAGGCTAAAGTCGTGCTTCAAATGGCCCCGCCCGTTTTTGGGGCGATTTCAGTCAGGTTGAAAATCCCCCAGAAGTCTCTCATAGCCTGTCATGTAAAATCTATTTTTTTCAAATTTCAAAGCTCTCAATACATTCTCTATGGGTGTCTGTGGGCTTGCACTTACGCGCTTTCGTCATACGTGACGTAACCATGAACGTAACTAAGACAATAGCGGCTAGCAGCGTCTCTGTTGCGACCTGCAGTGTGGCGTTATTTTATGTTTTTAATTTGTAGACTTAGTTTACAAACATTCTGCCAACCATGGATTTCCAGTGGTTGGTTTTGGACTGATCTTGTTGATCGTGTACATACCCGCTACGAACGGACTAAATAATGAAAACGCTGCTGGCAGCGGAATCCCAATACAGCTGGGAGACTTGGCTGGATGACAGAGTCCCGGACAGAGAAGTGGAGCCGGCCGGCTTCACCCTGGTCAGAGCGGACCGCGATCCTGGTAAGAGAGTGACTCTGTACCCCGACATTGAACTGCTTTCTGTTGAACTTGTGTCATCCGTGAGTTCCCCCAATTGTTTGTTACCGTTGTGTACTGTTGATAATCACAAGTTTACTGGAGAACTGAGACCAAGTAGAGACTTTGGACAGGGTGGATATGGTATAATAAAGGCAGTTTATTCAGAGGTAAAGATATCTGGAATCGCGTGCACGGACTCGTTCGTCAAACTCTTAGGGAGAAGAGAGCCCCGAAAACATTGTGTGCAGACATTTTATACAATAAATGATGTAGGTTGAATCTAGTAGTTCTGATCTTCTGATTGGTCCTGATGAGTTGGGCGAGGTCCCCTCCACTGTTGCATTGGCTCTGAGTCGGGTTCTCTGTCTTCAAATGTTCAGCCTAAAGAGAGGGGATTTTTGTGTGTGTGTGTGTGTTTAACAGTGATGATGTGTGTGTGTGTGTGTGTGTTATCAGTGATGATGTGTGTGTGTGTGTGTGTGTGTGTGTGTCCTCAGAGCAAGAACTCGTGAGTTGGAAGAACTGAGAGACCTATGGCGTGGGTGTTGTCCTTGGCCACCTGCTGACAAGGCTGACAAGATAGGACTCTTTTGTCCATTGTTATAGGATAGGAACAGCATTGATTGAAAACAAACGCCCAACACAAAATGGGTCATGCACAAGATTTTAGTCAGACCAAGCTATAACATTATATATTTACTACGACAGTACATTCAACCAAAAGCTAATATAACAACGGCATCAGAGATTATTTATAATCTGTCACAGAAACTGGAATCCATCTCCCCAGATCAGTCAATAAATGCTTCTGGTATTGACTTATATGCTGCCCCTGTCTTCATGTTGTTGCTGGACATATATTTTTTAAAATGTGTGTAGGTCACCTAAATCATCAGAAAAATTGCCCCTCCTGAGAATTTTTTCAGGAGCCGCCACTGGGTAGGGGTGGTATACAGAAGATAGCCCTATTTGGTAAAAGACCAAGTCAATATTAGGGCAAGAACAGCTCAAATAAGCAAAGAGAAACAACAGTCCATCATTACTTTAAGACATGAAGGTCAGTCAATACGGAACATTTCAAGAACTGTGAAAGTTTCTTCAAGTGCAGTCGCAAAAACCATGAAGTGCTATGATGAAACTGGCTCTCATGAGGACCGCCACAGGAATGGAAGACCCAGAGTTACCTCTGCTGCAGAGGATAAATTCATTAGATTTACCAGCCTCAGAAATTGCAGCCCAAATAAATGCTTCACAGAGTTCAAGTAACAGACACATCTCAACATCAACTATTCAGTGGAGACTGTGTGAATCAGGTCTTCATGGTCGAAATGCTGCATAGAAACCACTACTAAAGGACACCAATAATAAGAAGAGACCTGCTTGGGCCAAGAAACATGAGCAATGGACATTAGACCGGTGTAAATTTGTCCTTTGGTCTGGAGTCCAAATTGGAGATTCTTGGTTCCAACCGCTGTGTCTTTGTGAGACACAGTGTCGGTGAACGGATGATCTCCGCATGTGTATTTCCCACCGTAAAGCATGGAGGAGGAGGTGTTATGGTGTGGGGGTGCTTTGCTGGTGACACTGTCTGTGATTTATTTAGAATTCAAGGCACACTTAACCAGCATGGCTACCACAGCATTCTGCAGCGATACGCCATCCCATTTGGTTTGGGCTTAGTGGGACTTTCATTTATTTTTCAATAGGACAATGACCCAACACACCTCCAGACTGTGTAAGGGCTATTTGACCAAAAAGGAGAGTGATGGAGTGCTGCATCAGATTACCTGGCCTCCACAATCACCCGACCTCAACCCAATTGAGATGGTTTGGGATGAGTCGGACCACAGAGTGAAGGAAAAGCAGCCAACAAGTGCTCAGCATATGTGGGAACTCCTTCAAGACTGTTGGAAAAGCATTCCAGGTGAAGCTGGTTGAGAGAATGCCAAGAGTGTGCAAAGCTGTCATCAAGGCAAAGTGTGGCTACTTTGAAGAATCTCAAATATAAAATATATTTTAACACTCTTTTGGTTACTACATGATTCCATATGTGTTATTTCATCGTTTTGATGTCTTCAATATTATTCTACAATGTAGAAAATAGTAAAAATAAAGAAAAACCCTGGAATGGGTAGGTGTGTCCAAACTTTTCACTGGTACTGTATATACTATTCTATACTATTCTACTGTATTCTAGTCAATGCCACTCCGACATTGCTCGTCCTAATATTTACATATTTCTTAATTCCGTTCTTCTACCTTTTAGATTTGTGTGTATTGTTGTGAATGATTAGCTACTACTGCACTGTTGGAGCTAGAAACACAAGCGTTTCACTACACCCGCAATAACATCTGCTAAATATTTGTATGTGACCAAATAAGACTTTGTTTTTGATTTGATTTATATACATCAACGTTATGTATTGTTACACCATGTAGGAGAAGTATAGACCTAGTCTGTTCATTATATAACATCTACATGATGTATTGTTACACATTTTTACATTTACATTTACATTTTAGTCATTTAGCAGACGCTCTTATCCAGAGCGACTTACAGGAGCAATTAGGGTTAAGTGCCTTGCTCAAGGGCACATCGACAGATTTTTCACCTAGTTGGCTCGGGGATTAGAACCAGCAACCTTTCGGTTACTGGCACAACGCTCTTAACCACTAAGCTACCTGCCGCCCGGTAGGAGCAGTATAGACCTAGTCTGTTCATTATATACATCTACGTGATGTATTGTTACACCATGTAGGAGCAGTATAGACCTAGTCTGTTCATTATATACATCTACATGATGTATTGTTACACCATGTAGGAGCAGTATAGACCTAGTCTGTTCATTATATACATCTATATGATGTATTGTTACACCATGTAGGAGCAGTATAGACCTTTTTTGTAGAGCTCTCACAGTCTCACGTCAGAATTAGACATTTCTCAAACATCAAATTAAGAAGTTGTTCCACTCATCAAATTTCATCACATTTAACATGAACTCCGAATTTTTAAGGTTTTAACTCAGAATGGTTAAGGTTAGGCATTAACTCTGAATGGTTAAGGTTAGGCATTAACTCTGAATGATTAAGGTTAGGCATTAACTCTGAATGGTTAAGGTTAAGGTTAAGGTTTGGGATAGGCTTAAAACGAAAATATAAACAACAAGTTTCTATCGCTGGATTCAACCTGCAACCTTTGGAACCAGAGGCAGATGGTTACATCCAAAGAAGTTCTGCACAAACTGTCAGAAACCGTTGAGGGAAGCTCATCTGCATGCTTGTCGTCCTCACCAGGGTCTTGACCTGACTGCAGTTCGGCGTCGTAAGGGACTTCAGTGGGCAAATGCTCACCTTCAATGGCCACTGGCACGCTGAAGAAGTGTGCTCTTCAAAGATGAATCCCGGTTTCAACTGTACCGGGCAGATGGCAGACAGTGTGTATGGCTTTGTGTGGGCGTTCAGTTTGCTGATGTAACGTTGTGAACAGTGTGCCCCATGCTGGCGGTGGGGTTATGGTATGAGCAGGCATAAGCTACGGACTACGAACACAATTGCATTTGATCAATGACAAATGTGTATGCACAGAGATACCGTGATGAGATCCTGAGACCCAATGTCGTGCCATTCATCCGCCCCAAATCACCTCAGCATGATAATGCACAGCCCCACGTCTCAAGGATCTGTTCAGAATTCCTGGAAACTGAAAATGTCCCAGTTCTTCCATGGCCTGCATACTCACCAGACATGTCACCCATTGAGCATGTTTGGGATGCTCTGGATCGATGTTCGGTGACAGAAACAACAAACAAACCAAAAAGGAGAGAACCAAAATGGAACAATACAGAACACTACAGGACAATACAGGAGTTTAGAATACAGGACAATACAGGAGTTTAGAATACAGGACAATACAGGAGTTTAGAATACAGGACAATACAGGAGATTAGAATACAGGACAATACAGGGGTTTAGAATACAGGACAATTCAGGAGTTTAGAATACAGGACAATACAGAAGTTTAGAATACAGGACAATACAGGAGTTTAGAATACAGGACAATACAGGAGTTTAGAATACATGACAATACAGGAGTTTAGAATACAGGACAATACAGGAGTTTTAGAGACATGGGATGGTAAAACATGAGGGAGACCAGTATGACAGGAGTGTAGAATACAGGACAATATAAGGGGGCAGAAAAGCACAGCGGGCTGGATGGATAATGGATGGAGAATGGATGGAGAATGGATGGATAATGGATGGAGAATGGATGGAGAATGGATGGAGAATGGAAGGAGAATGGATGGAGAATGGATGGAGAATGGATGGATAATGGATGGAGAATGGATGGAGAATGGATGGATAATGGATGGATAATGGATGGAGAATGGATGGAGAATGGATGGAGAATGGATGGAGAATGGATGGAGAATGGTGACTTGATCACATGGGAAGCAGCCAGTCAGGGTCAGGTGGGTGGACAGGTATCTGGATCCAGGGCCAGTGGAACCCTTTCCACAGAGGGTTCTACATTGAACCCAAAAGGGTTCTACATGGAACCAAACGGGGTTATTTAAATGGTTCTCCTAAGGGGACAGCCGAAGAACCCTTTTGGAATACTTTTTTCTAAGAGTGTAGAGGGTTTTTAAACAGGATCATGGATGGGCTTAAGCATCTGCCTCTGGTTCCAAATGTTGCATCTGGTAAGCATTTGCCTCTGGTTCCAAAGGTTGAATCTGGTAAGCATCTGCCTCTGGTTCCAAATGTTGCATCTGGTAAGCATCTGCCTCTGGTTCCAAATGTTGCATCTGGTAAGCATCTGCCTCTGGTTCCAAAGGTTGCATCTGGTAACCATCTGCCTCTGGTTCCAAAGGTTGCATCTGGTAACCATCTGCCTCTGGTTCCAAAGGTTGCAGGTTGAATCCAGCGATAGAAACTTATTGTTTATATTTTCATTTTAAGCCTATCCCAAACCTTAACCTTAACCTTAACCATTCAGAGTTAATGCCTAACCTTAACCATTCTGAGTTAAAACCTTAAAAATTCGGAGTTAATGTTAAATGTGATGAAATTTGATGTTTGGAACAACTTCTTAATTTGATGTTTGAGAAATGTCTAATTCTGACGTGAGACTGTGAGAGCTCTACAAAAAAGGTCTATACTGCTCCTACATGGTGTAACAATACATCATATAGATGTATATAATGAACAGACTAGGTCTATACTGCTCCTACATGGTGTAACAATACATAACGTTGATGTATATAAATCAAATCAAATCAAATCTTATTTGGTCACATACACATATTTAGCAGATGTTATTGCGGGTGTAGTGAAATGCTTGTTTCTAGCTCCAACAGTGCAGTAGTAGCTAATACTTCACAACAATACACACAAATCTAAAAGGTAGAAGAACGGAATTAAGAAATATATAAATATTAGGACGAGCAATGTCGGAGTGGCATTGACTAAGATACAGTAGAATATAATAGAATAGTATATATAGTACCAGTGAAAAGTTTGGACACACCTACCCATTCCAGGGTTTTTCTTTATTTTTACTATTTTCTACATTGTAGAATAATATTGAAGACATCAAAACGATGAAATAACACATATGGAATCATGTAGTAACCAAAAGAGTGTTAAAATATATTTTATATTTGAGATTCTTCAAAGTAGCCACACTTTGCCTTGATGACAGCTTTGCACACTCTTGGCATTCTCTCAACCAGCTTCACCTGGAATGCTTTTCCAACAGTCTTGAAGGAGTTCCCACATATGCTGAGCACTTGTTGGCTGCTTTTCCTTCACTCTGCGGTCCGACTCATCCCAAACCATCTCAATTGGGTTGAGGTCGGGTGATTGTGGAGGCCAGGTAATCTGATGCAGCACTCCATCACTCTCCTTTTTGGTCAAATAGCCCTTACACAGCCTGGAGATGTGTTGGGTCATTGTCCTATTGAAAAATAAATGAAAGTCCCACTAAGCCCAAACCAAATGGGATGGCGTATCGCTGCAGAATGCTGTGGTAGCCATGCTGGTTAAGTGTGCCTTGAATTCTAAATAAATCACAGACAGTGTCACCAGCAAAGCACCCCCACACCATAACACCTCCTCCTCCATGCTTTACGGTGGGAAATACACATGCGGAGATCATCCGTTCACCGACACTGTGTCTCACAAAGACACAGCGGTTGGAACCAAGAATCTCCAATTTGGACTCCAGACCAAAGGACAAATTTACACCGGTCTAATGTCCATTGCTCATGTTTCTTGGCCCAAGCAGGTCTCTTCTTATTATTGGTGTCCTTTAGTAGTGGTTTCTTTGCAGCATTTCGACCATGAAGACCTGATTCACACAGTCTCCACTGAATAGTTGATGTTGAGATGTGTCTGTTACTTGAACTCTGTGAAGCATTTATTTGGGCTGCAATTTCTGAGGCTGGTAAATCTAATGAATTTATCCTCTGCAGCAGAGGTAACTCTGGGTCTTCCATTCCTGTGGCGGTCCTCATGAGAGCCAGTTTCATCATAGCACTTCATGGTTTTTGCGACTGCACTTGAAGAAACTTTCACAGTTCTTGAAATGTTCCGTATTGACTGACCTTCATGTCTTAAAGTAATGATGGACTGTTGTTTCTCTTTGCTTATTTGAGCTGTTCTTGCCCTAATATGGACTTGGTCTTTTACCAAATAGGGCTATCTTCTGTATACCACCCCTACCTTGTCACAACACAACTGATTGGTTCAAATGAAATTCCACAAATTAACTTTGAACAAGGCACACCTGTTAATTGAAATGCATTCCAGGTGACTACCTCATGAAGCTGGTTGAGAGAATGCCAAGAGTGTGCAAAGCTGTCATCAAGGCAAAGGGTGGCTACTTTTGAAGAATCTCAAATATAAAATATATTTTGATTTGTTTAACACTTTTTCGGGTTACTACATGATTTCATCTGTGTTATTTCATAGTTGTGATGTCTTCACTATTATTCTACAATGTAGAAAAAAGTAAAAATAAAGAAAAACCCTTGAATGAGTAGGTGTGTCCAAACTTTTGACTGGTATTGTATGCTGTCTCTCTGTTTTTGATTTCTCTGTATTTTGATTTGTTTTTTTCCTATTGTTTTCTGTCTTATTTTTTCTCTATAAAGTGTGCTGTTACTTGTTTTAACAATGACTATTCTAGTATTTATTGATCATGTGCATATTCATATTCAGGTCTAAGTCTGCGTAGAGGAAAGTATTGGCTCTAAGAAGTCAGACAAAACATTGTGCTAATTTTGAAATGTTTTTTTAAATGAAATTGTTTGAATAATTTGCCAGAATAATCAATGTAGTGAATATATTTTTAACTGCGTTACACACTCCAGTCAGTAGATGGCGATGTGAGTCTTTCAGGTGATGCTTCTTGCGTGACGTATAATCTAGTGGACGGGACACTTCAACAACAAAGCTGTTTATTTAACCACTTCGGTAGCTTTCTAGCCAACATAAAACCGAAACATTGAAGCGCTTTAGACATATTATTCTCAGTGTTTTAAACACAATTCTGTTTACGTATATACTAGTTAACTTAAAGGTAATTTACTTTTTACGTAAATGTAATTTACAATTTGTTGAGATTGATACTCAACATTGCACTAAACTAGGCGCTAATGCTAACTAGCTAGCTAACATCCCCGACCATGAGTTCACTGAGCTACTCCCCTGCTAAAGAAGAGGAGGTCTGCTGGACGGAGAAAGAAGCTCTGGGGCTGAACATTGTCGTGAAAGAGGAGGAGGAGGAGGAAGAGGCTTTCAAAACGATAAAGGAGGAAGAGGAGGCTATCACATTGAAAGACGAGGAGGGGGATGTTACAGTGAAAGAAGAGAAATACACTTTTGGAGTAAAAGAGGAAGAGGAGATAGAGGCTGTCACAATAGAAGAGGAGGAGGTAGAAGCTTTGAGAGTGAAAGAGGAGGAGGAAGAGGTTTTCAAAACTATAAAGGAGGAAGAGGAGGAGGATGTTACAGTGAAAGAAGAGAAAGCGCCTTCTAGAGTGGAGGAGGAGGAGGAGGAGACTGAACAAGATCTGATTAACACCAGTGAGTATAGCTCCTTTTGTCAAAATAAAAGTCATGGACGTGTGCCAATGTGCACAAAAAAATAATAACTTGTGGGGGACTTCTATTTTGACATGAGGAAAGCAGAGATGAAGTGTGTTTGGAAAGTCTGTTTAATAATACGTTCCTTTAGATCTTTTGTCTCATATTCCTCCCGTTTTAAGGACCAACAGTCCAGCCTACCGGCACAGTAAGTTAACATTGAATTTGATTTAACTTCTGGCTTCCTGCGGGCTGTTTAGTTTTTTTTTTTTCAACGCTAGTGAAAAATACAGCAGCGTTGCTAAAAGCAGCTACAGTGAGTACTGTCTTAGAAACAGGGGCACAAACTCTGCAGTTGTTGAACTAATGTGTCGTTTTGAAGAGTTATTCTGCTTAAGTTCTACACTTGAATATGTTGTTCAGTACTGTAAAAATTTTTAAAGGGGCAATCTGCCATTGGTACATCCTTTTTTTGGACTTTTAAATTAAAAAGGCGGCTTCGTTTCCAGATTCTCTTGAAGCCTCTTACAGATAGCTAAATAACCAATCCTACAGTTCAGTAGAGTTCAGTACAGTACAGTTCAGTAGAGTAGAGTTCAGTAGAGTAGAGTTCAGTAGAGTTCAGTACAGTAGAGTTCAGTAGAGTAGAGTTCAGTACAGTAGAGTTCAGTACAATAGAGTTCAGTACAGTAGAGTTCAGTAGAGTTCAGTAGAGTTGAGTTCAGTAGAGTTGAGTTCAGTAGAGTTGAGTTCAGTAGAGTTGAGTTCAGTAGAGTTCAGTACAATAGAGTTCAGTACAATAGAGTTCAGTACAATAGAGTTCAGTACAGTAGAGTTCAGTACAGTAGAGTTCAGTACAGTAGAGTTCAGTAGAGTTCAGTAGAGTAGAGTTCAGTAGAGTTCAGTACAGTAGAGTTCAGTACAGTAGAGTTCAGTAGAGTAGAGTTCAGTAGAGTAGAGTTCAGTAGAGTAGAGTTCAGTACAGTAGAGTTCAGTACAGTAGAGTTCAGTAGAGTAGAGTTCAGTAGAGTTCAGTATAGTAGAGTTCAGTATAGTAGAGTTCAGTACAGTAGAGTTCCTAGCTTGAAAGCGACTGTTTTTCTGGAACTTGTGCTGTGCCATTTTCGCTACATTTCCCCCCACGTGGGCCAGCCCCTAACAATTCAAGTTCAACCAATGAGCTTCAGCCCCTCGCCATATGAGTGATGCTATTAAGAGGCTCATCATTCACCCACAGCAGAGCAGAGAGAGAGAGTGATGACGTGGTGTACAAATCTGCACATGACGTAGTACACCATTTTCAGGGACCCCTTTTGGCTAATGAGCACTACTTTCAGAAACAAAGGATTAAAATGTACCAGAGAATCTCTTTTAACTTACAGAAGGAAAATAACTCAATTTAAGTGTTGATATTAGTTGGCAGTGGTATTTACTTCAACATTATTGTGTTTTGGCCCATTTCTAGTACCTTTTCAGACTATTTTCTAAGAATCCTTCTACATCTGTTTGAACAGAAATGTTTGCTTATGCCACGTTTTTCGCATAACAACAGTGAAGTTCAATAGTGTTTTAATTGGTGTTTTATTCAGGTCTCTCTGTTTAAATAAACACTCTGTCTTCGGCAGGAGAGAGACCAGACTCAGAGGAACCAGAACCAGAGACGTCCAAACCAGCAAGACGACACGACTGCTCCCACTGTGGGAAGAGTTTTACCCAGTTTGGGAACCTGAAAAGACATGAGAGAATACACACAGGAGAGAAGCCTTACCACTGCTCCCTTTGTGGAAAGAGTTTTACCGAGTTAGGGAACCTAAAAATACATGAGAGAATACACACAGGAGAGATGCCTTACCACTGCTCCCTTTGTGGAAAGAGTTTTACAGAGTTAAGCAAGCTGAAAAGACATGAGAGGACACACACAGGAGCAAAGCCTCATCACTGCTCCCAGTGTGGGAAGAGTTTTACAGAGTTAGGGAACCTGAAAAGGCATGAAAGGACACACACAGGCGAGAAGCCTCATCACTGCTCTCACTGTGGAAAGACTTTTACAGAGTTAGGGAGCCTGAAAAAACATGAGAGAATACACACAGGAGAGAAGCCTTTCCAATGCTCCCTTTGTGAAAAGAGTTTTACCGAGTTAAGCAACCTGAAAAAACATGAGCGGACAAACACAGGGCGGCAGGTTTGTACCAGTAACCGAAAGGTCGCTGGTTCTAATCCCCAAGCCGACTAGGTGAAAAATCTGTCGATGTGCCCTTGAGCAAGGCACTTAACACCTAATTGCTCCTGTAAGTCGCTCTGGATAAGAGCGTCTGCTAAATGACCAATTTTTTTTTTATAAGCCTTTCCACTACTCCCTGTGTGGAAAGAGTTTTACAGAGTTAGGGAATCTGAAAATGCATAACAGAATACACACAGGAGAGAAGCCTTACCAATGCTCCCTGTGTGGAAAGAGATTTACCTAATTAAGGCAATTGAAAGAGCATGAAAGAATCCACACCATAGAGAAACGTTAGCGATGCTCCTAGTGTGAAATTATTTATTTACTCAGTTAGGGCACCTGAAAGACCATGAGGTAATACATACAGTGAAGATACCTTACCACTGTTCCAGCGTGGAAAGGAATATATCACATGAAATTATACTTAAAGTTTATGAGACAACACAAATACTTCTCCCACACTTGTCTCATCTTTTTTTTACTGCATAATGTTGTGCTTTTGTTTATGCCACATAAAATCAAGTTGTATGAAATGGACAAAAAAAGACATCTATATTTTTTATTTCAAAACTAACTGAATATGAAGTAGACTATGTCAGCTTGAATTTATCAGAGTAAAGAACGTCACGCTGCTTGCTTAGCGAGTACTACTTTCCCCCAATTAGCCACATACCTGGCTCGAACTCAGGACCTCTGCATTACAAACACACGTGACCGTCCTCGCTCAATCGTCTCTACCCGTCGCGCCACTCAAAAGCTAGCAATTTAACGGTACAAGCAAGGACACTTATGACTGAGGAGTGATTTTCACACATCTCGATGTGCTACATTCACCCCTCAAACTTACAACAGCGACCCCCAGCGTTGAGCTGAGGGCAACTGTAGATCCGAGTCACTAGTCACCACTGTAAAGGAGTTGACGTTGCTTCCTTAAGGTTGCTACAAGCCTCACGACTAAAGATTCGGATTTGGAGAGGCAGTTGCAGTGCGTTCTGTGTGGTGCATACATTGGATTTATCGAACGTATGCGTCAAACTGTATGCATAAACGGGTTGACAGAAATGGTAGCAGAAGGTGAATGTTGAACTTTTGTTGCACACATATCTAGATGATGCTGCATACTGTTTTGCGCAAAAACACTGTCGGTGTGTTTAAAGCCTTAAGGTTGCTACAAGCTTCACGAAGACTAAAGATTCGGAGCGTAGCGCAGTGTTGCAATGTCGTTTGTTCTTCACAAAAGAGGCAGTTTCTTGTAATATGTTCCCGGCATTCGAGGTACTTCCTGAAAATTGAGACGTGCCACATCGTTAATTCCTTGCCCTTTCTCTGTGATATGATGACATTCTATTTTTAAAGCTACAATATGTAACTTTTTGGGCGACCTGACCAAATTCACACAGAAATGTGAGTTATAGATCTTTCATTCCAGTTGAAAGCAAGTCTTAAGAAGCTGTAGATCTGTTCTATGTGTGCAATTTCTATGCTTCCCGTTCTGAAGTTTCGTATTTGCATCTTTTACTTTCAGTTTTGTACACCAGCTTCCAACAGCTGAATATACACTATTTGGGGTTATGAACCAGAGTGGTTTAGATGGTACAATGTTTCTCTACACTATGACTGCTTGTTTTGCCACAAACTGAAATTGGGCAAACTATTATAATTTTTGCAACCAGGAAATGGCGGGAGAATACATTGAAGCAGCATATCAAATTGACATAATGTTTTAGGTTCCACTGGAGAGTAGAATAATATTTATACATCTTATTATTACACATGGGAGGAGATTTGGGAAGCTGAAATGCTAGCTTGATTGCTGTCAACTAGCTGCTAGCAGAATAACCCACAGCCTACTGGCAGGCACAAAACGAGGTAAGAACAAAGCAAACCTTTCATTACATGTAGCTATTATTGAAATATGCAGTTGGTTTTCATTCAAATTAGCTTACAGTGGTGAATGATGTGATTCTTCTTTGCTTTTACCTCAAAATGTGAAGACAACATAGAAATCTCTGCTATCGCTCCCTTGTGAACGTTGCTATTTCGGAGACTAGAAATGCATTGACCCGCGTGGTACAGTATCGTATAACCAAAAGGTGTCTGTTGCGCCAAAAAAAATCCAACTCCAATCAAGCGCATGCGCTTAGATCTAGGTGATCTTAGATCAGGCACGTGAAGCTTGTAGCTTTAGTGAGACCTCACACCTAGCTGGAACATGGGACCGCTTCGCAACACACGTGACCGTCCTCCCTCAATCATCTCTACCGGTCGCACCACTCAAACGTTTTAGCACATTACCTTTTATAACAGGGTTGATCGTTACAGGGTTTATTCATAACAGGGTTGATCGTTACAGGGTTTTTGTTCAATTGTTGACACTTAAGGCTGTTGTAGTGTCGAGTCAAAATGTCGCTAGTTATTGCTGTAACAAAGGAGTCCGCTTATACTGAACTTTGATCATAAGGTTTATTCATATCACAAGATTTCAGCATGAGTTTACGGATGTCATGACCACCCGGAGAGCAGTGGTTCCCAAATTGCAATGTCTGCTCTGCCGTTTTTGTCTCTAGCCTAGTACTTATAAGATATACAAAAATATGGGTGGCTCCCTCTACTGTCCAATCCCCTGTCACACTCCCTCTGTTCTATGGGGCGTCACCCTAAAAACGGCTCTCTTTGAACCTAAATAAACATCCCCTCAGGTTCCACTTGAAAACATTAACAAATTCATAATCTTAATACACTACACTGTGATACATACTTTGTAAATAAATGATCATTTTCCAACTCTGGCTTTGTGTGTGTGTGTGTGTGTGTCTGCGTGTCATTCCTTGAGCACTACAGATAATCAATCTATCTGCTATTTTCTGCGTTGGTGGCTGACTGATTATTTGTATCTTACAGAGTGTGACTTTAAGGGAATAGTATGTTCACATTTATTTTTTATTTATTTCACCTTTATTTAACCAGGTAAACTAGTTGAGAACAAGTTCTCATTTACAACTGCGACCTGGCCAAGATAAAGCAAAGCAGTGCAAAAAAAACAACAACACAGAGTTTCATATGAGGTAAAACAAAACATAAAGTCAAAAATACAACAGAAAATATATATACAGTGTTTGCGAATGTAGTAAGTTATGGAGGTAACGCAATAAATAGGCCATAGTGTAAAATAGTTACAATTTCGTATTAACACTGGAAAGATAGATGTGCAAAAGATGATGTGCAAATAGAGATACTGGGGTGCAAATTAGCAAAATAAATAACAATATGGGGATGAGGTAGTTGAGTGGGCTAATTTCAGAATGGCTGTGTACAGGTGCAGTGATCGGTAAGCTGCTCTGACAACTGACGCTTAAAGTTAGTGAGGGAGATAAGAGTCTCCAGCTTCAGAGATTTTTGCAGTTTGTTCCAGTCATTGGCAGCAGAGAACTGGAAGGAATGGCGGCCAAAGGAGGTGTTGGCTTTGGGGATGACCAGTGAGATATACCTGCTGGAGCGCAGACTACAGGTGGGTGTTACTATGGTGACCAGTGAGCTACAGTGGCGGCTCCTGAAAAAATTCTCAGGAGGGGCAATTTTTCTGATGATTTAGGTGACCTACACACATTTTTAAAAAGATATGTCCAGCAACAACATGAAGACAGGGGCAGCATATAAGTCAATACCAGAAGCATTTATTGACTGATCTCAAAAGTGTTGGCTTACAAAAGCAAAATAAGTTATCACAGTAAAAATAATCAAGGGTGTTCTTTCACATTCCTCAACACTGCATAAACAATATGTATGGCTTTGTAAAAATGAACAACCATATTCTGGCCAATTGTATAGATTTGTAAATATGAACAACCATATTCTGGCCAATTGTATAGATTTGTAAAAATGAACATGAACAGATTTTTAATTTTTTTGAATGGCAGTACCTTTCAAACATGTCTGCTTGCAGTAAGGTAGCACTCACAAGGTGGCCAGAGAAAGATAACCTTTCTTTGGTGTGATCCAGGATGGTGTTGCAGACCTCTTCAGACAGCCTCTGCTTCTCCTCTTCTCTCAAAGCTGTTCTGGGTCTTTTGGCTCCTGTTGCTTCTTGCAGCTGCTGTTGAGAGGAGTCCCTGAAGGCAAACAGACCAATGTGTTTGTTGGCTTTGTACAGTATTGTTGTCTATGTGATGCACAGGTATATGCAATGTATCCATGTATAGTACAAATACTTCAGTTCCACTTAAAATGGGCAGGGATGCATAAAGTCTTTAGTGTTTAAGTTAGCCTTTGTGTCTCACATAGCCTGGATGTTCAGCACAGTATACAGTGGTGCTCATAAGCTTATGATCCCATGCTAAAGTTGACTAAAAAGAGGAATAAAAAAGAAAAGAAAATTGGTGTCCTTAAAGGTTGGATTTTCCAACTTTTTTAATTAAGTCATTAAGATCAATTTCCAAAAGATGATTTTTTTATTTTTTTATTCCTCTTTTTAGTCAGCTTTAGAATGTGTTCATACACTTATGAGCACCACTGTACAGTACACATAGTATATAAAATAAGATAGATTACACCACTGGCCATATATAATGACAATAATGTAATTTCAAACACAAATGCAGTCTCCTTTCATGCATACATTTTCAAATAAAGCTCTGCTTTGAGAAAGATCGAATGATATTGTTTAATCTTTATCTTACCTTATGGCCTGCACACTGCTTGCGAAGCTGTCGAGGGCACGTTTGATAAAGACAGCATCGATGTCCTTATTCTGTAGCTTCTGGTACGGTGGGCTGGTCAAATGAACCCAATGAACCCGTCCGGATGGCTTCAAAACATTCTATGAGGTCGTCTCGATTCTCGTAGACAGTGTTCACGACTCTGCTGTTGCTAACCTCATCGTTGTGGCGGCGGACAGCTAGCCTGTATCCCTCATCCAGTTGAGTGGCAATATTCACTCTCACCAAAGCAGACAATCTCAAACAGCTATCAATGTGGGTCTTTGACAGCTCATTTTTCTTAATCTTTTCTGAAAGATGGTGCATGTCGGTTACACCAGTCACTGTCCAAGCGTTGCTGTCTGCCGTTCATGGTTACGTTACGTTACGTATGACGAAAGCGCGTAAGTGCAAGCCCTCAGACACCCATAGAGAATGTATTGAAAGCTCAGAAATTTGAAAAAAAAATATTTTACATTAGAGGCTATGAGAGACTTCTGGGCGATTTTCAACCAGACTGAAATCGCCCCAAAACGGGCGGGGACATTTGAAGCACGACTTTAGCCTGATTGGATATTTAGTGGCTGGCAGATCAGACGTGAACACTGAACTACTGTTGCCATGATATAATTGATTAGAAAAAAAATCCCTTCCTTTTCCCGTTTGGCAGTGCGTCGCCCATATCGCCCTATTGAACACACCGCCCATGATCTTATGGTGTTCTTGTCTGTAACTGTGCTGTACTCTGTCATGTATTTGTACAGTGGGGAGAACAAGTATTTGATACACTGCCGATTTTGCAGGTTTTCCTACTTACAAAGCATGTAGAGGTCTGTCATTTTTATCATAGGTACACTTCAACTGTGAGAGACAGAATCTAAAACAAAAATCCAGAAAATCACATTGTATGATTTTTAAGTAATTAATTAATTAAATCGGCAGTGTATCAAATACTTGTTCTCCCCACTGTATGTTTTATGTGTACACCAGGATGAGGAGCTGCTACATGAGCAATAGCTAATGGGGATCCTAATAAACTAAATACACTTAGAAAATAAAGCAGAATCAATGAGGGAGGCAGTTTACTAAATATTCTGAGGGGGAATACATTACAAAAATATACACAGCTCAAAAAAAATAAAGGGAACACTTAAACAACACAATGTAACTCCAAATCAATCACACTTCTGTGAAATCAAACTGTCCACTTAGGAAGCAACACTGATTGACAATAAATGTCACATGCTGTTGTGCAAATGGAATAGACAACAGGTGGAAATTATAGGCAATTAGCAAGACACCCCCCAATAAAGGACTGGTTTTGCAGGTGGTGACCACAGACCACTTCTCAGTTCCTATGCTTCCTGGCTGATGTTTTGGTCACTTTTGAATGCTGGCGGTGCTTTCACTCTAGTGGTAGCATGAGACGGAGTCTACAACCGACACAAGTGGCTCAGGTAGTGCAGCTCATCCAGGATGGCACATCAATGCGAGCTGTGGCAAGAAGGTTTGCTGAGTCTGTCAGCGTAGTGTCCAGAGCATGGAGGCGCTACCAGGAGACAGGCCAGTACATCAGGAGACGTGGAGGAGGCCGTAGGAGGGCAACAACCCAGCAGCAGGACTGCTACTTCTGCCTTTGTGCAAGGAGGAGCAGGAGGAGCACTGCAAAATGACCTCCAGCAGGCCACAAATGTGCATGTGTCTGCTCAAACGGTCAGAAACAGACTCCATGAGGGTGGTATGAGGGCCTGACGTCCACAGGTGGGGGTTGTGCTTACAGCCCAACACCATACAGGACGTTTGGCATTTGCCAGAGAACACCAAGATTGGCAAATTCGCCACTGGCGCCCTGTGCTCTTCACAGATGAAAGCAGGTTCACACTGAGCACGTGACAGACGTGACAGATTCTGGAGACGCCGTGGAGAACGTTCTGCTGCCTGCAACATCCTCCAGCATGACCGGTTTGGCGGTGGGTCAGTCATGGTGTGGGGTGGCATTTCTTTGGGGGGCCGCACAGCCCTCCATGTGCTCGCCAGAGGTAGCCTGACTGCCATTAGGTACCGAGATGAGATCCTCAGACCCCTTGTGAGACCATATGCCGGTGCGGTTGGCCCTGGGTTCCTCCTAATGCAAGACAATGCTAGACCTCATGTGGCTGGAGTGTGTCAGCAGTTCCTGCAAGAGGAAGGCATTGATGCTATGGACAATTGAGCACATCTGGGACATCATGTCTCGCTCCATCCACCAACGCCACATTGCACCACAGACTGTCCAGGAGTTGGCGGATGCTTTAGTCCAGGTCTGGGAGGAGATCCCTCAGGAGACCATCCGCCACCTCATCAGGAGCATGCCCAGGCAATGTAGGGAGGTCATACAGGCACGTGGAGGCCACACACACTACCGAGCCTCATTTTGACTTGTTTTAAGGACATTACATCAAAGTTGGATCAGCCTGTAGTGTGGTTTTTCCACTTTAATTTTGAGGGTGACTCCAAATCCAGACCTCCATGGGTTGATACATTTGATTTCCATTGATAATTTTTTGTGTGATTTTGTTGTCAGCACATTCAACTATGTAAAGAAAAAAAGTATTTAATAAGATTATTTCATTCATTCAGATCTAGGATGTGTTATTTTAGTGTTCCCTTTATTTTTTTGAGCAGTGTATATAGAAGCTTGAAATGGAAATGGTCTAATTGACTCAACAACCAAAAACGTTCAGTAATGAACCCGATAATCAATAGTTATTTTTGGTTCTTTATCAAAGTTAGCCGTCTTATTGATAACGCAACCCCTCTCAAGATAACATATGCAAACGTAAACAACAGAGAAAAATGCAAATAGCACTTGATTAACACACACACACACAAACAGGGAAAATGCACAAAGACAGAGTTTTAATACACTCCTCTCCATGTGTATTTAGACAGTGAAGCTAAATTACAGAACGGCACCTTTTTATTTAAGAACGTTATCATACATATCTGTTTTTACCGTTAAAATAAATAAATAAATGAAAGCACTCTATGGATCTTGTCCCGCCCATTTAAAGTCATGATGAGTTGGACAAAATTCATTTATAGTGTATTAAAGTAGTCGAAACTCTGGTACCCGTATTCCTCACACTCATTGACTACATCAAGCTTTTTCAGTCTAAAAAACGTGTTGGATGCATTTGAAGTTTGTTTTGGTTGTGTTTTTTGCCCAATAGGCCGTAAATGGCGAATAACATATTGGAGTAAGTATAACTTTATAACTTATAATTTATAAGTAAGTAAGAATAGAATATGTTTCTGAACACTTCTATACTGGACAAAAAATATAAAACGCAACATGTAACAATTTCCACGATTTTACTGAGTTATAGTTCATATAAGGAAATCAGTCAATGTAAATCAATTCATTAGGCCCTAATCTATGGATTTCACATAACTGGGCAGGGGCACAGCCACTGCGGAACCAGGCCCAGCCGATCAGAATGAGTTTTGCCCAACAAAAAGGGCTTCATTACGGACATCAGTTTAATCAGCTGTCCTGGTGGCTGGTCTCAGACAATCCCGCAGTTGAAGAAGCCGGATGTGGAGGTCCTGGGCTGGTGTGATTACAGGTGGTCTGCCGTTGTGAAGCCGGTTGGAAGCCACTCCTCGGTAAAAGGCATGTGACAGCCCGCTTGGAGTTTGCCAAGAGGCACTTAAAGGACTCTCAGACCATGAGAAACAAGATTCTCTGGTCTGATGAAACCAAGATTGAACTCTTTGGCCTGAATGCCAAGCGTCACGTATGGAGGAAACCTGGCACCATCCCTACAGTGAAGCATGGTGGTGGCAGCGTCATGCTGTGGGGATGTTTTTCAGCGGAAGTGACTCTGAGACTAGTCAGGATCGAGGGAAAGATGAACGGAGCAAAGTACAGAGAGATCCTTGATGAAACCTGCTCCAGAGCGCTCAGGACCTCAGACTGGGGCGAAGGTTCACCATCCAACAGGACAACGACCCTAAGCACACAGACAAGACAACGCTGGAGTTGCTTCGAGACAAGTCTCTGAATGTCCTTGAGTGGCCCAGCCAGAGCCCGGGCTTGAACCCGATCAAACATCTCTGGAGAGACCTGAAAATAGCTTTGCAGCAACGCTCCCCATCCAACCTGACAGAGCTTGAGAGGATCTGCAGAGAGGATTGGGAGAAACTCCCCAAATACAGGTGTGCCAATTTTGTAGAGTTATACCCAAGAAGACTCGAGGCTGTAATCGCTGCCAAAGGTGCTTCAACAAAGTACTGAGTAAAGGGTCTGAATACTTATGTAAATGTGATATTTCAGGTATTTTGTGTATATATAAATGTGCAAAAATTTATAAAAACCTGTTTTTGCTTTGTCATTATGGGGTATTGTGTGTAGATTGATGAGGGGGGGAAAAAAACTATTTAATCAATTTTAGAATAAGGCTGTGGGCCTCCAGAGTGTCGCAGCAGTCTAAGGCTCTGCATCGCAGTGCTTGAGGCGTCACTACAGACCCGGGTTCGTTCCCAGGCTGTGTCATAACCGGCCGTGACCGGGAGTCCCATAGGGTGGCACACAATTGGCCCAGCGTGGTCCGGGTTAGGGGAGGGTTTGGCCGGGGGGGTGCTTTACTTGGCTCATCACACTCTAGTAGAATCGGGAATTCCTCAGGGCAGCTGTCTAGGCCCCTTACTTTTTTCAATCTTTACTAACGACATGCCACTGGCTTTGAGTAAAGCCAGTGTGTCTATGTACGCGGATGACTCAACACTATACACATCAGCTACTACAGCGACTGAAATGACTGCAACACTTAACAAAGAGCTGCAGTTAGTTTCAGAGTGGGTGGCAAGGAATAAGTTAGTCCTAAATTGTTCAAAAACTAAAAGCATTGTATTTGGGACAAATCATTCACTAAACCCTAAACCTCAACTAAATCTTGTAAAGAATAATGTGGAAATTGAGCAAGTTGAGGAGACTAAACTGATTGGAGTAACCCTGGATTGTCATGGTCAAAACATATTGATACAACAGTAGCTAGGATGTGGAGAATTCTGTCTATAATAAAGTGCTGCAATGTATTCTTATCAACACTATCAACAAGGCAGGTCCTACAGGCAATAGTTTTGTCGCACCTAGACTACTGTTCAGTCGTGTGGTCAGGTGCCACAAAGAGGGACTTAGGAAAATTGTAATTGGCTCAGAACAGGGCAGCACGGCTGGATATACAAAGAGAGCTAACATTAATAATATGCATGTCAATCTCTCCTGGCTCAAAGTGGAGGAGAGATTGACTTCATCACTACTTGGATTTGTGAGAGGTATTGACATGTTGAATGCATCGATCTGTCTGTTTCAACTACTGGCACACAGCTCAGACACCCATGCACACCCCAGAAGACATGCCACCAGAGGTCTCTTCACAGTATTGTAATGTTATAAAAATGTATAACACTTAATTTTACCTCAGGAAGAGTAGTAGGTAATCATAATAAAAGCAAACACAAAGGCTTGTGCAAGGCTACTTACTTACTTATATAATCATTTACATTTTGCAATATGAAAATCTTATGATGAACAACATCAGTGTTTATCCTTGTATCAAATCAAACAAAGCTCATAATCAAAACCAAATACACATTTTAAAATATTTCATCTGATTTTAGAAATGAAAAAAACCAAAGTAAACTTAATTTGGTTTCATATATACAATTTGATTTCATGAGGACTAACCAAAACACAAATTCTCAGTCAAAAACACAAGTCAGAACACAGCCTCTCTATTCTTTCATGTGATTTCAGGTCCTCTGACTGGGAAAATGTCTTTCCACAAAGAGAGCAGTGGTATGTCTTCTCCTCCTGTGTATGTATTCTTTCATGCTTATTTAGGTGCCTTAACCAGTTAAATCTCTTTCCGCACTGGGAGCAGTGGTAGGGCTTATCCTCTCCTTTGTGTGTCCTGTCATGCGTATTCAGGGCTTCTAACTGGGTAAAACTCTTTCCACACAGGGAACATTGGTAGAGCTTTTCCTTTTTTTGTGTGTGTATTCGCTCATGCGTTTTCAGGGTCCCTAACCACCTAAAACTCTTTCCACAATGGGAACAGGGGTAAGACTTCTCTCGTGTGTGTGCTTTCTCATGCAGTTTCAGGCTCCCTAACCCCCTAAAACTCTTTCCACAGTGGGAACAGCAGTAAGGCTTCTCTCCTGTGTGTATTCTCTCATGCGTTTTCAGGCTCACTAACCAACTAAATTTCTTTCCACAGTGGGAACAGCAGTAAGGCTTCTCTCCTGTGTGTGTCCTCTTGTGCGTTTTCAGACTCTCTAACCATGCAAAAGTAATTCCACATTTGGAGCAGTGGTAAGGCTTCTCTCCGGAGTGTATTCGCTTGTGTCTTTTCAGGCTCTCTAACTGAGTAAAACTCTTTCCACACTGGGAACAGTGGTAAGGCTTTTCTCCTGTGTGTATTCTCTCGTGTGATTTCAGGTGTTGTAATCGGAAAAAACTTTTCCACACTGGGAGCAGTAGTGTCGTCTCACTGGTTTGGATGTCTCTGGGTCTGGTTCCCCTGAAGGACTCTTCCTGCTGTGAGAGTCTGGTCTCCCTCCTGCTAAAGACAAACAAAGTATTTAGTTAAATACTAAACAGAGACCTGAATGAAACCTCCATGTGATAAAACTATCTTCCTATGTGTAAACCACATAGGAAGATAGTTTTATCACATGGAGGTTTCATTCAGGTCTCTGTTTAGTATTTAACTAAATACTTTGTTTGTAAAAAATAAATAAAGGGAACACTAAAATAACACATCCTAGATCTGAATGAATGAAATAATCTTATTAAAATGCTTTTTTTCTTTACATAGTTGAATGTGCTGACAACAAAATCACACAAAAATGATCAATGGAAATCAAATGTATCAACCCATGGAGGTCTGGATTTGGAGTCACCCTCAAAATTAAAGTGGAAAAACCACACTACAGGCTGATCCAACTTTGATGTAATGTCCTTAAAACAAGTCAAAATGAGGCTCGGTAGTGTGTGTGGCCTCCACGTGCCTGTATGACCTCCCTACAATGCCTGGGCATGCTCCTGATGAGGTGGCGGATGGTCCCCTGAGGGATCTCCTACCAGACCTGGACTAAAGCATCCGCCAACTCCTGGACAGTCTGTGGTGCAACGTGGCGTTGGTGGATGGAGCGAGACATGATGTCCCAGATGTGCTCAATTGTCCATAGCATCAATGCCTTCCTCTTGCAGGAACTGCTGACACACTCCAGCCACATGAGGTCTAGCATTGTCTTGCATTAGGAGGAACCCAGGGCCAACCGCACCGGCATATGGTCTCACAAGGGGTCTGAGGATCTCATCTCGGTACCTAATGGCAGTCAGGCTACCTCTGACGAGCACATGGAGGGCTGTGCAGCCCCCCAAAGAAATGCCACCCCACACCATGACTGACCCACCGCCAAACCGGTCATGCTGGAGGATGTTGCAGGCAGCAGAACGTTCTCCACGGCGTCTCCAGAATCTGTCACGTCTGTCATGTGCTCAGTGTGAACCTGCTTTCATCTGTGAAGAGCACAGGGCGCCAGTGGCGAATTTGCCAATCTTGGTGTTCTCTGGCAAATGCCAAACGTCCTGCACGGTGTTGGGCTGTAAGCACAACCCCCACCTGTGGACGTCAGGCCCTCATACCACCCTCATGGAGTCTGTTTCTGACCGTTTGAGCAGACACATGCACATTTGTGGCCTGCTGGAGGTCATTTTGCAGTGCTCCTCCTGCTCCTCCTTGCACAAAGGCAGAAGTAGCAGTCCTGCTGCTGGGTTGTTGCCCTCCTACGGCCTCCTCCACGTCTCCTGATGTACTGGCCTGTCTCCTGGTAGCGCCTCCATGCTCTGGACACTACGCTGACAGACACAGCAACCCTTCTTGCCACAGCTCGCATTGACGTGCCATCCTGGATGAGCTGCACTACCTGAGCCACTTGTGTGGGTTGTAGACTCTGTCTCATGCTACCACTAGAGTGAAAGCACCGCCAGCATTCAAAAGTGACCAAAACATCAGCCAGGAAGCATAGGAACTGAGAAGTGGTCTGTGGTCACCACCTGCAAAACCAGTCCTTTATTGGGGGGTGTCTTGCTAATTGCCTATAATTTCCACCTGTTGTCTATTCCATTTGCACAACAGCATGTGACATTTATTGTCAATCAGTGTTGCTTCCTAAGTGGACAGTTTGATTTCACAGAAGTGTGATTGACTTGGAGTTACATTGTGTTGTTTAAGTGTTCCCTTTATTTTTTTTGAGCAGTGTATATTTTTGTAATGTATTCCCCCTCAGAATATTTAGTAAACTGCCTCCCTCATTGATTCTGCTTTATTTTCTAAGTGTATTTAGTTTATTAGGATCCCCATTAGCTATTGCTCATGTAGCAGCTCCTCATCCTGGGGTACACATAAAACATACAGTGGGGAGAACAAGTATTTGATACACTGCCGATTTAATTAATTAATTACTTAAAAATCATACAATGTGATTTTCTGGATTTTTGTTTTAGATTCCGTCTCTCACAGTTGATGTGTACCTATGATAAAAATGACAGACCTCTACATGCTTTGTAAGTAGGAAAACCTGCAAAATCGGCAGTGTATCAAATACTTGTTCTCCCCACTGTACAAATACATGACAGAGTACAGCACAGTTATAGACAAGAACACCATAAGATAATATTAAATTAAACAAACAAAACAAAAATGTCACAGCATAGAGAAAAGTACTGGTAAGAATTATGTGAAAACAACATGAGATCTGGTTGTTTTGCAATGATTTCTGACAGAATAAACATAGTAGTGAATATTTTACTAAACTTCGTTACCCACTCCAGTCAGCAGATGGAGATGTGAGTCTTTCAGGTGATTCTTCTTGCGTGACGTATAATCTAGTGGACGGGACGCTTCTTCATCAACAACACTGTTACTGATTCAACCACCTCGCTAGCCAACATAAAACCGAAATATTGACGTTTCTTTGGCAACTTTTGTGTATATGAATCTCAGTGTTTTAAATACTATTCTGTTTAAGTATCTACTGGTTTACTTGAATGTAATTTGCTTGTTAACTTTGTAAAAAAAACGTGTTAAGATTGATACTGAGCCTAGCACTAGGCTAGTGGCTAATGCTAACTAGCTAACATCCCGACCATGAGCTCACTAAGCTACTCCCCTCCTGCTAAAGAAGAAGAGGTCTGCTGGACGGAGAAAGAAGCTCTGGGACTGAACATTATCATAAAAGAAGAAGAGGAGGACGCTTTTAGAATAAAACAGGAGGAAGAGGAGGCTATAACATTGAAAGAGGAGGAGGATGTTACAGTGAAGGAAGAGAAAGAACCTTTTGGAGTGAAAGAGGAAGAGGAGGCCATCTCAATAAAAGAGGAGGAGGAAGACGTATTGGGAGATGAAGAGGAGACAGAAGATCTGATTAACACCAGTGAGTATTGGCTTAAACAGGGACACAAACTCAACACTTGTTGAACTAATGTGTCTGTTTTTTTTAACCAAATGAGCAAAGCGGACAACTCAGACGGAACCGTGGAATTCAGACATTAAAACCAGGGATGTAGTGGACGGTAAATACCGTTTTATTTTGTGAAACAGCGTCTACCCTCTTATTGTTGCGTTCCCTGCGTTGATCAAAACTCAGAACGTTTTATATTCTTGATCCGAGCTCTAATTGCGCCTCTTTTGCAAATGAGTGGAATCATGAACAGTTGTTTGTTCGTTATGTTCGCCTGCGCCCCCGCGGATTTTCCTTGTTAGCAGCACATCGCGTTTCATTTTACCCCCGCTACGTTAGTTTTAGCAGCACATTCACCACTCCACCCTCTCGCGAGTCGCGACACTGAGACGTGAAACGAACTTCCCCAGCTCGGAGTCGGGCTCAGCAGACCAACCGCAGAGACGCTGCTGACAGACTAGTGGGTTTGCGAGATTCCGGACATAAAAGTATTTTTGTAAATAATTGGACACAAAATAATCTGAAACACAACCAGAACAAACAGCAAATGCATCCAACAAGTTTGTACAGTCACAAGCTTAATGTAGTCATTGCGCGCTAGGAATATGTGTAACAATACGTAGGGAGTCAGGAAGCAAATGCAGTTAGTGAGTTTAATGACGAAGAACATGGAACGATACAAATCCAAAACAATTGTATTTGCCACATGCGCAGAATACAACACCTTACATTGAAATGCTTACTTACAAGCCCTTAACCAACAATGCAGTTTTAAGATAAATATGTGTTAAGTAAAAAATAGATAAGTAAAAAATAAAAAATAATTAAAGAGCTGCAGTAAAATAAAATACCAGTAGGGAGGTTATATACAAGGGGTACCAGTACAGAGTCAATGTGCGGGGGCACCGGTCAGTCGAGGTAATTGAGGTAATATGTACATGTGGGTAGAGTTAAAGTGACTATGCATAGATAATAAACAGAGTAGCAGCAGCGTAAAAGACTGGGGGACAATGTAAATAGTCTGGGTAGCCATGATAGTAAATAACCCGGAAGTATAAATAATACTGCCTGGTGGGGGAAAACAACGGAGCGCTAGATAAAGGGGAAGTCATCAGGGAGGTGATGAAGTCCAGAACGGAGCGCTAGATAAAGGGGAAGTCATCAGGGAGGTGATGAAGTCCAGAACGGAGCGCTAGGTAAAGGGGAAGTCATCAGGGAGGTGATGAAGTACAGAACGGAGCGCTAGGTAAAGGGGAAGTCATCAGGGAGGTGATGAAGTCCAGAACGGAGCGCTAGGTAAAGGGGAAGTAATCAGGGAGGTGATGAAGTACAGAACGGAGCGCTAGGTAAAGGGGAAGTCATCAGGGAGGTGATGAAGTACAGAACGGAGCGCTAGGTAAAGGGGAAGTCATCAGGGAGGTGATGAAGTCCAGAACGGAGCGCTAGGTAAAGGGGAAGTCATCAGGGAGGTGATGAAGTACAGAACGGAGCGCTAGGTAAAGGGGAAGTCATCAGGGAGGTGATGAAGTACAGAACGGAGAGCTAGGTAAAGGGGAAGTCATCAGGGAGGTGATGAAGTACAGAACGGAGCGCTAGATAAAGGGGAAGTCATCAGGGAGGTGATGAAGTCCAGAACGGAGCGCTAGATAAAGGGGAAGTCATCAGGGAGGTGATGAAGTCCAGAACGGAGCGCTAGATAAAGGGGAAGTCATCAGGGAGGTGATGAAGTCCAGAACGGAGCGCTAGATAAAGGGGAAGTCATCAGGGAGGTGATGAAGTCCAGAACGGAGCGCTAGATAAAGGGGAAGTCATCAGGGAGGTGATGAAGTCCAGAACGGAGCGCTAGGTAAAGGGGAAGTCATCAGGGAGGTGATGAAGTCCAGAACGGAGCGCTAGATAAAGGGGAAGTCATCAGGGAGGTGATGAAGTCCAGAACGGAGCGCTAGGTAAAGGGGAAGTCATCAGGGAGGTGATGAAGTACAGAACGGAGCGCTAGATGAAGGGGAAGTCATCAGGGAGGTGATGAAGTCCAGAACGGAGCGCTAGGTAAAGGGGAAGTCATCAGGGAGGTGATGAAGTCCAGAACGGAGCGCTAGGTAAAGGGGAAGTCATCAGGGAGGTGATGAAGTCCAGAACTGAGCGCTAGATAAAGGGGAAGTCATCAGGGAGGTGATGAAGTACAGAACGGAGCGCTAGGTAAAGGGGAAGTCATCAGGGAGGTGATGAAGTACAGAACGGAGCGCTAGATAAAGGGGAAGTCATCAGGGAGGTGATGAAGTACAGAACGGAGCGCTAGGTAAAGGGGAAGTCATCAGGGAGGTGATGAAGTACAGAACGGAGCGCTAGGTAAAGGGGAAGTCATCAGGGAGGTGATGAAGTACAGAACGGAGCGCTAGGTAAAGGGGAAGTCATCAGGGAGGTGATGAAGTACAGAACGGAGCGCTAGGTAAAGGGGAAGTCATCAGGGAGGTGATGAAGTCCAGAACGGAGCGCTAGATGAAGGGGAAGTCATCAGGGAGGTGATGAAGTACAGAACGGAGCGCTAGGTAAAGGGGAAGTCATCAGGGAGGTGATGAAGTCCAGAACGGAGCGCTAGGTAAAGGGGAAGTCATCAGGGAGGTGATGAAGTACAGAACGGAGCGCTAGGTAAAGGGGAAGTCATCAGGGAGGTGATGAAGTACAGAACGGAGCGCTAGATAAAGGGGAAGTCATCAGGGAGGTGATGAAGTACAGAACGGAGCGCTAGGTAAAGGGGAAGTCATCAGGGAGGTGATGAAGTACAGAACGGAGCGCTAGGTAAAGGGGAAGTCATCAGGGAGGTGATGAAGTACAGAACGGAGCGCTAGGTAAAGGGGAAGTCATCAGGGAGGTGATGAAGTACAGAACGGAGCGCTAGGTAAAGGGGAAGTCATCAGGGAGGTGATGAAGTACAGAACGGAGCGCTAGGTAAAGGGGAAGTCATCAGGGAGGTGATGAAGTACAGAACGGAGCGCTAGGTAAAGGGGAAGTCATCAGGGAGGTGATGAAGTACAGAACGGAGCGCTAGGTAAAGGGGAAGTCATCAGGGAGGTGATGAAGTACAGAACGGAGCGCTAGGTAAAGGGGAAGTCATCAGGGAGGTGATGAAGTACAGAACGGAGCGCTAGGTAAAGGGGAAGTCATCAGGGAGGTGATGAAGTACAGAACGGAGCGCTAGGTAAAGGGGAAGTCATCAGGGAGGTGATGAAGTACAGAACGGAGCGCTAGGTAAAGGGGAAGTCATCAGGGAGGTGATGAAGTCCAGAACGGAGCGCTAGATAAAGGGGAAGTCATCAGGGAGGTGATGAAGTCCAGAACGGAGCGCTAGGTAAAGGGGAAGTCATCAGGGAGGTGATGAAGTACAGAACGGAGCGCTAGGTAAAGGGGAAGTCATCAGGGAGGTGATGAAGTACAGAACGGAGAGCTAGGTAAAGGGGAAGTCATCAGGGAGGTGATGAAGTACAGAACGGAGCGCTAGGTAAAGGGGAAGTCATCAGGGAGGTGATGAAGTACAGAACGGAGCGCTAGGTAAAGGGGAAGTCATCAGGGAGGTGATGAAGTCCAGAACGGAGCGCTAGATAAAGGGGAAGTCATCAGGGAGGTAATGAAGTACAGAACGGAGCGCTAGATAAAGGGGAAGTCATCAGGGAGGTGATGAAGTACAGAACGGAGCGCTAGGTAAAGGGGAAGTCATCAGGGAGGTGATGAAGTACAGAACGGAGCGCTAGGTAAAGGGGAAGTCATCAGGGAGGTGATGAAGTACAGAACGGAGCGCTAGGTAAAGGGGAAGTCATCAGGGAGGTGATGAAGTACAGAACGGAGCGCTAGGTAAAGGGGAAGTCATCAGGGAGGTGATGAAGTACAGAACGGAGCGCTAGGTAAAGGGGAAGTCATCAGGGAGGTGATGAAGTCCAGAACGGAGCGCTAGGTAAAGGGGAAGTCATCAGGGAGGTGATGAAGTACAGAACGGAGCGCTAGGTAAAGGGGAAGTCATCAGGGAGGTGATGAAGTACAGAACGGAGCGCTAGATAAAGGGGAAGTCATCAGGGAGGTGATGAAGTACAGAACGGAGCGCTAGATAAAGGGGAAGTCATCAGGGAGGTGATGAAGTACAGAACGGAGCGCTAGATAAAGGGGAAGTCATCAGGGAGGTGATGAAGTACAGAACGGAGCGCTAGATAAAGGGGAAGTCATCAGGGAGGTGATGAAGTACAGAACGGAGCGCTAGGTAAAGGGGAAGTCATCAGGGAGGTGATGAAGTACAGAACGGAGCGCTAGGTAAAGGGGAAGTCATCAGGGAGGTGATGAAGTACAGAACGGAGCGCTAGATAAAGGGGAAGTCATCAGGGAGGTGATGAAGTACAGAACGGAGCGCTAGGTAAAGGGGAAGTCATCAGAGAGGTGATGAAGTACAGAACGGAGCGCTAGGTAAAGGGGAAGTCATCAGGGAGGTGATGAAGTACAGAACGGAGCGCTAGGTAAAGGGGAAGTCATCAGGGAGGTGATGAAGTCCAGAACGGAGCGCTAGGTAAAGGGGAAGTCATCAGGGAGGTGATGAAGTCCAGAACTGAGCGCTAGGTAAAGGGGAAGTCATCAGGGAGGTGATGAAGTACAGAACGGAGCGCTAGGTAAAGGGGAAGTCATCAGGGAGGTGATGAAGTACAGAACGGAGCGCTAGATAAAGGGAAAGTCATCAGGGAGGTGATGAAGTACAGAACGGAGCGCTAGGTAAAGGGGAAGTCATCAGGGAGGTGATGAAGTACAGAACGGAGCGCTAGGTAAAGGGGAAGTCATCAGGGAGGTGATGAAGTACAGAACGGAGCGCTAGGTAAAGGGGAAGTCATCAGGGAGGTGATGAAGAACAGAACGGAGCGCTAGGTAAAGGGGAAGTCATCAGGGAGGTGATGAAGTACAGAACGGAGCGCTAGGTAAAGGGGAAGTCATCAGGGAGGTGATGAAGTACAGAACGGAGCGCTAGGTAAAGGGGAAGTCATCAGGGAGGTGATGAAGTACAGAACGGAGAGCTAGGTAAAGGGGAAGTCATCAGGGAGGTGATGAAGTACAGAACGGAGCGCTAGGTAAAGGGGAAGTCATCAGGGAGGTGATGAAGTCCAGAACGGAGCGCTAGATAAAGGGGAAGTCATCAGGGAGGTAATGAAGTACAGAACGGAGCGCTAGATAAAGGGGAAGTCATCAGGGAGGTGATGAAGTACAGAACGGAGCGCTAGATAAAGGGGAAGTCATCAGGGAGGTGATGAAGTACAGAACGGAGCGCTAGGTAAAGGGGAAGTCATCAGGGAGGTGATGAAGTACAGAACGGAGCGCTAGGTAAAGGTGAAGTCATCAGGGAGGTGATGAAGTACAGAACGGAGCGCTAGGTAAAGGGGAAGTCATCAGGGAGGTGATGAAGTACAGAACGGAGCGCTAGGTAAAGGGGAAGTCATCAGGGAGGTGATGAAGTCCAGAACGGAGCGCTAGGTAAAGGGGAAGTCATCAGGGAGGTGATGAAGTACAGAACGGAGCGCTAGGTAAAGGGGAAGTCATCAGGGAGGTGATGAAGTACAGAACGGAGCGCTAGATAAAGGGGAAGTCATCAGGGAGGTGATGAAGTACAGAACGGAGCGCTAGATAAAGGGGAAGTCATCAGGGAGGTGATGAAGTACAGAACGGAGCGCTAGGTAAAGGGGAAGTCATCAGGGAGGTGATGAAGTACAGAACGGAGCGCTAGGTAAAGGGGAAGTCATCAGGGAGGTGATGAAGTACAGAACGGAGCGCTAGATAAAGGGGAAGTCATCAGGGAGGTGATGAAGTACAGAACGGAGCGCTAGGTAAAGGGGAAGTCATCAGAGAGGTGATGAAGTACAGAACGGAGCGCTAGGTAAAGGGGAAGTCATCAGGGAGGTGATGAAGTACAGAACGGAGCGCTAGGTAAAGGGGAAGTCATCAGGGAGGTGATGAAGTCCAGAACGGAGCGCTAGGTAAAGGGGAAGTCATCAGGGAGGTGATGAAGTACAGAACGGAGCGCTAGGTAAAGGGGAAGTCATCAGGGAGGTGATGAAGTACAGAACGGAGCGCTAGGTAAAGGGGAAGTCATCAGGGAGGTGATGAAGTACAGAACGGAGAGCTAGGTAAAGGGGAAGTCATCAGGGAGGTGATGAAGTACAGAACGGAGCGCTAGGTAAAGGGGAAGTCATCAGGGAGGTGATGAAGTACAGAACGGAGCGCTAGGTAAAGGGGAAGTCATCAGGGAGGTGATGAAGTACAGAACGGAGCGCTAGGTAAAGGGGAAGTCATCAGGGAGGTGATGAAGTACAGAACGGAGCGCTAGGTAAAGGGGAAGTCATCAGGGAGGTGATGAAGTCCAGAACGGAGCGCTAGCTAAAGGGGAAGTCATCAGGGAGGTGATGAAGTACAGAACGGAGCGCTAGGTAAAGGGGAAGTCATCAGGGAGGTGATGAAGTACAGAACGGAGCGCTAGGTAAAGGGGAAGTCATCAGGGAGGTGACGAAGTCCAGAACGGAGCGCTAGATAAAGGGGAAGTCATCAGGGAGGTGATTAAGTCCAGAACGGAGCGCTAGATAAAGGGGAAGTCATCAGGGAGGTGATGAAGTCCAGAACGGAGCGCTAGATAAAGGGGAAGTCATCAGGGAGGTGATGAAGTACAGAACGGAGCGCTAGATAAAGGGGAAGTCATCAGGGAGGTGATGAAGTACAGGTGTTCCTGTCATTTGTGGGGGGCGAGTTAGAAGAGCCCCTGGTGAGGGTTGGGTTGGTCTTGAAGAGCCCCTGGTGAGGGTTGGGTTGGTCTTGAAGAGCCCCTGGTGAGGCTTGGTCTTGAAGAGCCCCTGGTGAGGCTAGGGTTGGTCTTGAAGAGCCCCTGGTGAGGCTTGGTCTTGAAGAGCCCCTGGTGAGGCTAGGGTTGGTCTTGAAGAGCCCCTGGTGAGGGTTGGTCTTGAAGAGCCCCTGGTGAGGGTTGGTCTTGAAGAGCCCCTGGTGAGGGTTGGTCTTGAAGAGCCCCTGGTGAGGCTAGGGTTGGTCTTGAAGAGCCCCTGGTGAGGCTAGGGTTGGTCTTGAAGAGCCCCTGGTGAGGGTTGGTCTTGAAGAGCCCCTGGTGAGGGTTGGTCTTGAAGAGCCCCTGGTGAGGGTTGGTCTTGAAGAGCCCCTGGTGAGGCTAGGGTTGGTCTTGGGGGCTCCGGCTCGAAATGGACAACAGCCGTCCACCATTATAATGGGAGGATCCATGGTTAGATCGGTGGAAGTCCAAAATACCCCCTGTACAACTGGTTTTCCTGGAGCTAGGGGTATTGGATTTATCAGAAGTCATGCCCACCGTCTAGAAACAGATTCCTGCTCTGAAAACTGTTGTGTTGCATATTGGGTCTAATGGTATTATGCAAATCTGAACTCTATAAAGCTAAGATACAATTTCTTACAGCTCTTAGAGAATGCTCAGAAATTATCAGAACATATAATTGTCTCTGGCCCAATTCCATCTCCTCACTGTTGTGGGACTGAGTGTTTTTGCAGTCTTTGGTCTCTTCACCAGTGGTTAAATGCGTCTGACCAAGGACTTGGGCATGTCCCTTCGTCGACAATTTTGACTCCTCCTGGAATAGGCCTGGCTACTTTGTGGAAAGACGGAATTCACCTGGGTGAAAATGGCTCCCGGGTGTTGTCGTCATACATTGGGAAAGGTTCTTGGTCAGCTAAATTGATGTGAGGGCAATATTAGCATTACATGCAAGTCATTTTTTACCATCTCCTCATTGGTCACTGTGAGAGTTCCACGTGTTGTATCTGAAAGTGGTGACATGCCTAATGGTGCTAAGCGGAGAAATGTAATTGCTATTCCTACTTTGTCTTTTCCTAATAGGTATAATCCAATCTTTGAGTCTCCTGTTGTTCTGAATTCTCAAAGTAATCTGACTTGTATTGAAACTCTGTGTGATTTTTAGAAAATATTTGACATTTTTACATCTTAACATTCGTGGTTTATCACCTAAAAATGGATCATGTCCAAGATCTGGACCTCTCAGGCAGACCCTGATATTTTGTATTGTAATCTGAAACCTGGTTAACCGATGAAACCCTGGACTCTGAGGTTGCTATGGTTACAATGTGTTTAGGTCTGATAGGAAAGACTAAAGGTGGTGGTGTTGCTATTTACACAAATCATCTTCTGTCTGTGTCTCTGTTAAAGGCGACCTCTAGTCCTCAACTATTTGAAGTGTTCTGGCTTTAAGTCTTCAGTTGGGTTCAAACTAAAAAAAGAACAGTTGTAGGAATGTATCGCCCACCCTCCACCAGGAAGTGTGTACTAAAGGAACTCACTGATTTAATTGCCATTTTTACTACCCCAGAGGTGTTGATCGCTGGAGATTTTAATCTTTCATGGGGAACGCAGGATGCTGACTGTTTTTAGAGGATTTTTGTACTAGTCTACATTTGTCCCAGCTGATTACAAAAGCCCACTCGTCCAAACTTAAAGGACCCTACGAAGTCGACTTTTGATTGACCTCTTATTTACAAATACTCCAGAGAAATATGCTGGGAGGTGGGTATTTGCTTTGGATATTAGTGACCACTGTCCCATTGTATGTGTCAGGGATATATATGGATGCCTAGATCCAAACCTTGTTTTATCAACAAGAGGAATTTATTCAGAGTATTCAGACACCTTGACTTTTTCCAAAATTTGTTACGTTACTGCCTTATTCTAAAATTGATGTAATTTTTTTATTGCTCTTAACCGTTAGTCTACCTACCACCCATTAAACAACATAGGAAGATAGTTTAATCACACAGAGGTTTCATTCAGGTCTCTGTTTAGTATTTAACTAAATACTTTGTTTGTCTTTAGCAGGAGAGCGACCAGACTCTCACTCTGACAGACGGAAGAGTCCATCAGGGGAACCAGACCCAGAGACGTCCAAACCAGCGAGACGACACTACTGCTCCCAGTGTGGAAAAAGTTTTTTCCGATTACAACACCTGAAATCACATGAGAGAATACACACAGGAGAAAAGCCTTACCACTGTTCCCAGTGTGGAAAGAGTTTTACTCAGTTAGAGAGCCTGAAAAGACACAAGCGAATACACTCCGGAGAGAAGCCTTACCACTGCTCCAAATGTGGAATTACTTTTGCATGGTTAGAGAGTCTGAAAACGCACAAGAGGACACACACAGGAGAGAAGCCTTACTGCTGTTCCCACTGTGGAAAGAAATTTAGTTGGTTAGTGAGCCTGAAAACGCATGAGAGAATACACACAGGAGAGAAGCCTTACTGCTGTTCCCACTGTGGAAAGAGTTTTAGGGGGTTAGGGAGCATGAAACTGCATGAGAAAGCACACACACGAGAGAAGTCTTACCCCTGTTCCCATTGTGGAAAGAGTTTTAGGTGGTTAGGGACCCTGAAAACGCATGAGTGAATACACACACAAAATAAGGAAAAGCTCTACCAATGTTCCCTGTGTGGAAAGAGTTTTACCCAGTTAGAAGCCCTGAATACGCATGACAGGACACACAAAGGAGAGGATAAGCCCTACCACTGCTCCCAGTGCGGAAAGAGATTTAACTGGTTAAGGCACCTAAATAAGCATGAAAGAATACATACAAAGGAGGAGAAGACATACCACTGCTCTCTTTGTGGAAAGACATTTTCCCAGTCAGAGGACCTGAAATCACATGAGAGAATAGAGAGGCTGTGTTCTGACTTGTGTTTTTGACTGAGAATTTGTGTTTTGGTTAGTCCTCATGAAATCAAATTGTATATATGAAACCAAATTAAGTTTACTTTTGCTTTGGTTTTTTTCATTTCTAAAATCAGATGAAATATTTTAAAATGTGTATTTGGTTTTGATTATGAGCTTTGTTTGATTTGATACAAGGATAAACACTCTGATGTTGTTCATCATAAGATTTTCATATTGCAAAATGTAAATGATTATATAAGTAAGTAAGTAGCCTTGCACAATTAAGAGTGTTATACATTTTTATAACATTACAATACTGTGAAGAGACCTCTGGTGGCATGTCTTCTGGGGTGTGCATGGGTGTCTGAGCTGTGTGCCAGTAGTTCAAACAGACAGGTCGATGCATTCAACATGTCAATACCTCTCACAAATACAAGTAGTGATGAAGTCAATCTCTCCTCCACTTTGAGCCAGGAGAGATTGACATGCAAATTATTAATGTTAGCTCTCTTTGTATATCCAAGGTCCAGCCGTGCTGCCCTGTTCTGAGCCAATTACAATTTTCCTAAGTCCCTCTTTGTGGCACCTGACCACACGACTGAACAGTAGTCTAGGTGCGACAAAACTATTGCCTGTAGGACCTGCCTTGTTGATAGTGTTGATAAGAATACATTGCAGCACTTTATTATAGACATAATTCTCCACATCCTAGCTACTGTTGTATCAATATGTTTTGACCATGACAATCCAGGGTTACTCCAAGCAGTTTAGTCTCCTCAACTTGCTCAATTTCCACATTATTCTTTACAAGATTTAGTTGAGGTTTAGGGTTTAGTGAATGATTTGTCCCAAATACAATGCTTTTAGTTTTTGAACAATTTAGGACTAACTTATTCCTTGCCACCCACTCTGAAACTAACTGCAGCTCTTTGTTAAGTGTTGCAGTCATTTCAGTCGCTGTAGTAGCTGATGTGTATAGTGTTGAGTCATCCGCATACATAGACACACTGGCTTTACTCAAAGCCAGTGGCATGTCGTTAGTAAAGATTGAAAAAAGTGAGGGGCCTAGACAGCTGCCCTGAGGAATTCCCGATTCTACTAGAGTGTGATGAGCCAAGTAAAGCACCCCCCCGGCCAAACCCTCCCCTAACCCGGACCACGCTGGGCCAATTGTGTGCCACCCTATGGGACTCCCGGTCGCTGCCGGTTATGACACAGCCTGGGAACGAACCCGGGTCTGTAGTGACGCCTCAAGCACTGCGATGCAGAGCCTTCGACTGCTGCGACACTCTGGAGGCCCACAGCCTTATTCTAAAATTGATTAAATCGTTTTTTTTCCCCCTCATCAATCTACACACAATACCCCATAATGACAAAGCAAAAACAGGTTTTTATAAATTTTTGCACATTTATATATACACAAAATACCTGAAATATCACATTTACATAAGTATTCAGACCCTTTACTCAGGACTTTGTTGAAGCACCTTTGGCAGCGATTACAGCCTCAAGTCTTCTTGGGTATAACTCTACAAAATTGGCACACCTGTATTTGGGGAGTTTCTCCCAATCCTCTCTGCAGATCCTCTCAAGCTCTGTCAGGTTGGATGGGGAGTGTTGATGTAAAGCTATTTTCAGGTATCTCCAGAGATGTTTGATCGGGTTCAAGCCCGGGCTCTGGCTGGGCCACTCAAGGACATTCAGAGACTTGTCTCGAAGCAACTCCAGCGTTGTCTTGTCTGTGTGCTTAGGGTCATTGTCCTGTTGGATGGTGAACCTTCGCCCCAGTCTGAGGTCCTGAGCGCTCTGGAGCAGGTTTCATCAAGGATCTCTCTGTACTTTGCTCCGTTCATCTTTCCCTCGATCCTGACTAGTCTCAGAGTCACTGCCGCTGAAAAACATCCCCACAGCATGACGCTGCCACCACCATGCTTCACTGTAGGGATGGTGCCAGGTTTCCTCCATATGTGACGCTTGGCATTCAGGCCAAAGAGTTCAGTCTTGGTTTCATCAGACCAGAGAATCTTGTTTCTCATGGTCTGAGAGTCCTTTAAGTGCCTCTTGGCAAACTCCAAGCGGGCTGTCATGTGCCTTTTTACAGAGGAGTGGCTTCCAACCGGCTTCACAATGGCAGACCACCTGTAATCACACCAGCCCAGGACCTCCACATCCGGCTTCTTCAACTGCGGGATTGTCTGAGACCAGCCACCAGGACAGCTGATGAAACTGATGTCCGTAATGAAGCCCTTTTGTTGGGCAAATCTCATTCTGATCGGCTGGGCCTGGTTCCGCAGTGGCTGTGCCCCTGCCCAGTTATGTGAAATCCATAGATTAGGGCCTAATGAATTTATTTACATTGACTGATTTCCTTATATGAACTATAACTCAGTAAAATCGTTGAAATTGTTACATGTTGCGTTTTATATGTTTTGTTCAGTATAGAAGTGTTCAGAAACATCTTCTATTCTTACTTACAATAAAAGTGACTCCAATATGTTATTCGCCATTTACGGCCTATTGGGCAAAAAACACAACCAAAACAAACTTCAAATGCATCCAACACGTTTTTTAGACTGAAAAAGCTTGATGTAGTCAATGAGTGCGAGGAATATGGGTACCAGACTTTCGACTACTTTAATACACTATAAATGAATTTTGTCCAACTCATCATGACTTTAAATGGGCGGGACAAGATCCATAGAGTGCTTTCATTTTTTTATTTTATTTTTTACGGTAAAAACAGATATGTATGATAACGTTCTTAAATAAAAAGGTGCCGTTCTGTAATTTAGCTTCACTGTCTAAATACACATGGAGGGGAGTGTATCAAAACTCTGTCTTTGTGCATTTTCCCTGTTTGTGTGTGTGTGTTAATCAAGTGCTATTTGCATTTTTCTCTGTTGTTTACGTTTGCATATGTTATCTTGAGAGGGGTTGCGTTATCAATAAGACGGCTAACTTTGATAAAGAACCAAAACTAACTATTGATATTCGGGTTCATTACTGAACGTTTTTGGTTGTTGAGTCAATTAGACCATTTAGTCCATTTCAAGCTTCTATATACACTGCTCAAAAAAATAAAGGGAACACTAAAATAACACATCCTAGATCTGAATGAATGAAATCATCTTATTAAATACTTTTTTTCTTTACATAGTTGAATGTGCTGACTACAAAATCACACAAAAAATGATCAATGGAAATCAAATTTATCAACCCATGGAGGTCTGGATTTGGAGTCACCCTCAAAATTAAAGTGGAAAACCACACTACAGGCTGATCCAACTTTGATGTAATGTCCTTAAAACAAGTCAAAATGAGGCTCGGTAGTGTGTGTGGCCTCCACGTGCCTGTATGACCTCCCTACAACGCCTGGGCATGCTCCTGATGAGGTGGCGGATGGTCTCCTGAGGGATCTCCTCCCAGACCTGGACTAAAGCATCCGCCAACTCCTGGACAGTCTGTGGTGCAATGTGGCGTTGGTGGATGGAGCGAGACATGATGTCCCAGATGTGCTCAATTGTCCATAGCATCAATGCCTTCCTCTTGCAGGAACTGCTGACACACTCCAGCCACATGAGGTCTAGCATTGTCTTGCATTAGGAGGAACCCAGGGCCAACCGCACCGGCATATGGTCTCACAAGGGGTCTGAGGATCTCATCTCGGTACCTAATGGCAGTCAGGCTACCTCTGGCGAGCACATGGAGGGCTGTGCGGCCCCCCAAATAAATGCCACCCCACACCATGACTGACCCACCGCCAAACCGGTCATGCTGGAGGATGTTGCAGGCAGCAGAACGTTCTCCACGGCATCTCCAGAATCTGTCACGTCTGTCACGTGCTCAGTGTGAACCTGCTTTCATCTGTGAAGAGCACAGGGTGCCAGTGGCGAATTTGCCAATCTTGGTGTTCTCTGGCAAATGCCAAACGTCCTGCACGGTGTTGGGCTGTAAGCACAACCCCCACCTGTGGACGTCAGGCCCTCATACCACCCTCATGGAGTCTGTTTCTGACCGTTTGAGCAGACACATGCACATTTGTGGCCTGCTGGAGGTCATTTTGCAGTGCTCCTCCTGCTCCTCCTTGCACAAAGGCAGAAGTAGCAGTCCTGCTGCTGGGTTGTTGCCCTCCTACGGCCTCCTCCACGTCTCCTGATGTACTGGCCTGTCTCCTGGTAGCGCCTCCATGCTCTGGACACTACGCTGACAGACTCAGCAAACCTTCTTGCCACAGCTCGCATTGATGTGCCATCCTGGATGAGCTGCACTACCTGAGCCACTTGTGTCGGTTGTAGACTCCGTCTCATGCTACCAGTAGAGTGAAAGCACCGCCAGCATTCAAAAGTGACCAAAACATCAGCCAGGAAGCATAGGAACTGAGAAGTGGTCTGTGGTCACCACCTGCAGAACCACTCCTTTATTGGGGGTGTTTTGCTAATTGCCTATAATTTCCACCTGTTGTCTATTCCATTTGCACAACAGCATGTGACATGTATTGTAAATCAGTGTTGCTTCCTAAGTGGACATATATATTTTTGTAATGTATTCCCCCTCAGAATATTTAGTAAACTGACTCCCTCATTTATTCTGCTTTATTTTCTAAGTGTATTTACTTTAGTAGGATCCCCATTAGCTATTGCTCATGTAGCAGCTCCTCATCCTGGGGCACACATACAACATACAGTGGGGAGAACAAGTATTTGATACACTGCCGATTTAATTAATTAATTACTTAAAAATCATACAATGTGATTTTCTGGATTTTTGTTTTAGATTCTGTCTCTCACAGTTGAAGTGTACCTATGATAAAAATGACAGACCTCTACATGTGTATCAGACCTGTACAGACCTGTACATGTGTATCAAATACTTGTTCTCCCCACTGTACAAATACATGACAGAGTACAGCACAGTTATAGACAAGAACACCATAAGATAATATTACATTAAACAAACAAAACAAAAATGTCACAGCATAGAGAAAAGTACTGGTAAGAATTATGTGAAAACAACATGAGATCTGGTTGTTTTGCAATGATTTCTGACAGAATAAACATAGTAGTGAATATTTTACTAAACTTCGTTACCCACTCCAGTCAGCAGATGGCGATGTGAGTCTTTCAGGTGATTCTTCTTGCGTGACGTATAATCTAGTGGACGGGACGCTTCTTCATCAACAACACTGTTACTGATTCAACCACCTCGCTAGCCAACATAAAACCGAAATATTGACGTTTCTTTGGCAACTTTTGTGTATATTAATCTCAGTGTTTTAAACACTATTCTGTTTAAGTATCTACTGGTTTACTTGAATGTAATTTGCTTGTTAACTTTGTAAAAAAACGTGTTAAGATTGATACTGAGCCTAGCACTAGGCTAGTGGCTAATGCTAACTAGCTAACATCCCGACCATGAGCTCACTAAGCTACTCCCCTCCTGCCAAAGAAGAGGAGGTCTGCTGGACGGAGAAAGAAGCTCTGGGGCTGAACATTGTCATAAAAGAAGAAGAGGAGGACGCTTTCAGAATAAAACAGGAGGAAGACGATGCTCTAACATTGAAAGAGGAAGTTGAGGGTGTTACACTGAAAGAAGAGAAAAACACCTTTGCAGTAGAAGAGGAGGCTATCATATTGAAAGAGGAGGAGGGTGTTACAGTGAAATAACCTTTTGGAGTGAAAGAGGAAGAGGAGGCCATCTCAATAAAAGAGGAGGAGGAAGACGTATTGGGAGATGAAGAGGAGACAGAAGATCTGATTAACACCAGTGAGTATTGGCTTAAACAGGGACACAAACTCAACACTTGTTGAACTAATGTGTCTGTTTTTTTAAATCAAATCCGCAAAGCGGACAACTCAGACGGAACCGTGGAATTCAGACATTAAAACCAGGGATGTAGTGGACGGTAAACACCGTTTTATTTTGTGAAACAGCGTTTACCCTCTTATTGTTGCGTTCCCTGCGTTGATCAAAACTCAGAACGTTTTATATTCTTGATCCGAGCTCTAATTGCGCCTCTTTTGCAAATGAGTGGAATCATGAACAGTTGTTTGTTCGTTATGTTCGCCTGCGCCCCCGCGGATTTTCCTTGTTAGCAGCACATCGCGTTTCTTTTTACGCCCGCTACGTTAGTTTTAGCAGCACATTCACCACTCCACCCTCTCGCGAGTCACGGCACTGAGACGTGAAACGAACTACCCCAACTCGGAGTCGGGCTCAGCAGACCAACCGCAGAGATGCTGCTGACAGACTAGTGGGTTTGTGAGTGTAAAAATGGGTTGCCAGGACCGGTGGTTAGTAGACTGGCGACGTCGAGCGCCGGAGAGGGGGAGCGGAAGTAGACGTGACAATATGGGACCAAATACTTCAATTTTACTACTTTAATACACATAAGTGAATTTGTCCCAATACTTTTGGTCCCCTAAAATGGGATGGGGGGAGGGAACTATGTAGAAAAATTGCTGTACTTTCTAAACGGTTCACCTGATGTGGATGAAAATATCCTCAAATTAAAGTCCTGGAGTAGGGAAAAACCAAAGTGCTGGAGTCAGAGCCAAAACAACAAAAAATGAGTCACTGGATAGGAAGCTGTTGAAAATTAGATCTGTATGTGAATTCATATCTAAACCTGCAATAGGAAAAATATTTGTAGAGAATCAGAGGGGAATAAAATAGGAAGGTATTGAAAGTTAGACCTATCACAATAAATATGCTTATAAAGCCAGGGAAGTGGTCAACTGGAATTCTAATGAATGTAGCATAGATGGGGGGGGGGGGGTCAGTGACTATACATTATGGCAGGCAACTCTGTACCTGGAGAGCTGCAGGTACTGCAGGTATTGTGTTCCAACTAGGCAACACACCTGACCAACTGAGCTAATTGATCAGTTCAATGATTACCTAAATTCAACACACCTGGTCTTCCGGGTCGTTTAACTAAAAAACATGACGTGCCTGTGGCTATAACAGCCTCCACTAGATGTTGGAACGTTGCTGCAGGGGGACTTGCTTCCATTCAGCCAGAAGAGCATTAGCGAGGTTAGGCACTGATGTTGGGCGATTAGGCCTGGCTCGCAGTCGGCGTTTCCAATTCATCCCAAAGGTGTTCGATGGGGTTGAGGTAAGGGCTCTGTGCAGACCAGTCAAGTTCTTCCACACCGATCTCGACAAACCATTTCTGTATGGACCTCGCTTTGTGCACGAGGGCATTGTCATGCTGAAACAGGAAAGGTCCTTCCCCAAACTGTTGCCACAAAGCCGGAAGCACAGAATCGTCTAGAATGTCAGTTGTATGCTGTAGCGTTAAGATTTCCCTTCACTGGAATTAAGGGGCCTAACCCAAAACATGAAAAAACATCCTCAGACCATTATTCCTCTTCCACCAAACTTTACAGTTGGCACTATACATTGGGGCAGGTAGCGTTCTCCTGGCATCCGCCAAACCCAGATTAATCTGTCGGACTGCCAGATGGTGAAGCGTGATTCATCAGTCCAGAAGACGCGTTTCCACTGCTCCACAGTCCAATGGCGGCGAGCTTTACACCACTCCAGCCGACACTTGGCATTGCGCATGGTGATCTTAGGCCTGGGTGCGGCACTCTGCCATGGCATGAAGCCCCTTGATGAACAGTTCTTGTGCTGACGTTGCTTCCAGAGGCAGTTTGGAACTCGGTAGTGGAGTGTTGCAACCGAGGTCAGACGATTTTTTTCGCGCTGCGCGCTTCAGCACTCGGTGGTCCCGTTTTGTGAGCTTGTGTGGCCTACCACTTCACGGCTGAGTCGTTGTTGCTCCTAAGCGCACACATTTCTTTCCACAGGGTCGTGGGGTGAGACAGGGATGCGGCTTGAGCCCCACTCTCTTCAATATATACAGTATCAACAGTCTGCAGCACCCTACTAGAATCTGAAGTCAAATGTCTACTGTTTTCTTGTGATTCTGTCCCCAACCAAGGAGGGCCTACAGCAGCACCTAGAATATTCTGCACAGATTCTGTCAGACCTGGGCCCTGACAGTAAATCTCAGAAAGATACAAATAATGGTGTTCCAAAAAAGGTCCAGTTGCCAGGAACACAAATTCAAATTCCATCTAGACACCGTTGCCCTAGAGCACACAAAAAACGATACCTACCTCGGCCTAAACATCAGCGCCACAGGTAACTTCCACAAAGCTGTGAACGATCTGAGACAAGGCAAGAAGGGCTTTCTACGCCATCAAAAGGAACATAACATTTAACATACCAATTAGGATCTGGCTTAGAATACTTGAGTCAGTTATTGAACCCATTGGTCCACTCACCAACCAATAATTCACAAAATGGGACAAACACGAAATTGAGACTCTGCATGCAGAATTCTGCAAAAATATCCTCTGTGTACAACGGAAAACACCAAATAATGCATGCACAGCAGAATTAGGACGATACCCGCTAATGATCAAAATCCAGAAAAGAGCTGTTAAATTCTACAACCACCTAAAATGAAGCGATTCCCAAATCTTCCATAACAAGGCCATCACCTACAGAGAGATTAACCTAGAGAAGAGTCCCCTAAGCAAGCTGGTCCTGGGGCTCTGTTCACAAACACAAACAGACCCCACAGAGCCCCAGGACAGCAACACAATTAGACCGAGCCAAATCATGAGAAAAGAAAATTGGAAATATTTTACCAATAAACTGAGCAAACTAGAATGCTATTTGGCCCTAAACAGAGAGTACACAGTGGCAGAATACCTGACCACTGTGACTGACCCAAAATTAAGGAAAGCTTTGACTATGTTCAGACTCAGTGAGCATAGCCTTGCTATTGAGAAAGGCCGCCGTAGGCAGACCTGGCTTTCAAGAGAAGACAGGTTATGAGCACACTGCCCACAAAATGAGGTGGAAACGGAACTGCACTTCCTAACCTCCTGCCAACTGTATGTCCATATTAGAGACACATATTTCCCTCCGATTGCACAGACCCACAAGGAATTGGAAAACAAATCCAATTTTGATCAACTCCCATATCTATTAGGTTAAATACCACAGTGTGCAATCACAGCAGCAAGATTTGTGTCCTGTTGCACACGAGATGCCTGTGAGTAGTGGGGACTAATTCACAGCACACCAGATGCCTGTGAGTAGTGGGGACTAATTCACAGCACACCAGATGCCTGTGAGTAGTGGGGACTAATTCACAGCACACCAGATGCCTGTGAGTAGTGGGGACTAATTCACAGCACACCAGATGCCTGTGAGTAGTGGGGACTAATTCACAGCACACCAGATGCCTGTGAGTAGTGGGGACTAATTCACAGCGCACCAGATGCCTGTGAGTAGTGGGGACTAATTCACAGCGCACCAGATGCCTGTGAGTAGTGGGGACTAATTCACAGCACACCAGATGCCTGTGAGTAGTGGGGACTAATTCACAGCACACCAGATGCCTGTGAGTAGTGGGGACTAATTCACAGCACACCAGATGCCTGTGAGTAATGGGGACTAATTCACAGCACACCAGATGCCTGTGAGTAGTGGGGACTAATTCACAGCACACCAGATGCCTGTGAGTAGTGGGGACTAATTCACAGCACACCAGATGCCTGTGAGTAGTGGGGACTAATTCACAGCACACCAGATGCCTGTGAGTAATGGGGACTAATGGATTGTGTGAAAGACATTTTTACCGCAATCTATTTTGAGGACACGCCGGATGGATGTTAACAACATGACCATCGAGAGAACACATCGGACACCAACGAAACTGTGCCCAGGACCAGCCCCACGCAACCCCAGACCTATCCTGGTGAAATTGTTACGATACACCGACAGGGTATCAGAGTTTTTCTTCCCACAGGTTTAGTTAGCTAGCCAACTAGCCTAACTTTAGCTTTGGCTTGTTTACCTCTGTAGTGGGGGGGCGTAGCAAATTGACGAGGAAGGGTGAAGGGTGTTGGGCATGCAAATAGAGTGCATATGAAAACCAATCAAAAAGTTGCTCATAGTCGCTAAAAATTTGAGCTAACCTCCCCTTTTAGCAGGAGTTTTCAGGCCAGTGAGTCACAGCTCGCTGTGTAGTAACATGGGGGTCGCAAAATAACTTAGGACTTTTCACTGGAAAGGGACAAAGGTGGAGTTTTTCCCTGACTTTTCCAAGGAGGTTCAGGACAAAGAGAAATGCGTTCACAGAGGTGAGGCAATATGTGCATGAAACAGGAGGAACTGAAATGCTCGTTGCAATATCCTGCCGTGTTCCAGGGTTACCAGGGTTACCGTGAGAGGATCACGCTACGTCGTATTAACAGACGCAAAGGAGTGTGTGTCGCAGACGTTAACGACGCCGAAACAAATTGAGTAGCGTAGTAGGCTATGGAAGATCCGCGTGGTGGCGGTGGTTCATCACTGCTGGACCACCATTTTACTCTAAGGTGTATAGGAGAACGTCCTATGTTGTGAGTAACAGTCTCACTGAGTGTTTATGCTGCGAACGCTGCCTATAATTTAATCTTTCTGGTTTACAGTTGATATCATTATAGTACTAAAATTAGGATTAAGCAGGATTATAGTCCATATGATTTATAGTGGGGATTAAATAACATATTATTTAAAGTTTTCACTCATCTTAACAGCAATAGTTGGTCAATATAGGCCACAACAGGAGTGTTCAAGCCATGCGTGATGGTGCACAACCCCAAAGAAACAAGACTTTTGGAGATTAGAGAGATTGTATGTTTAAGGTAGAACAGAATAACAACTAATTCCCTGTACATTCTGATATAAGTGTTAAGATAGAAATCCTTTGTTAATGACCACATACCGCAGGGTTGTTATTTAATATATATATATACAGCCACCTTATAGATGGATTTAATGGACCTTGTAAAGGCCTAAAGGCCTTATGGGTAAAAGACCTGGAGGTAACATTTGGAGAGGAGGAATGGAATATAACAGTACAACAGATGCTCCTCCCTATGGGAGATGCCCGGTCCAAGCTGATTCATATAACAGAACAACAGATGCTCCTCCCTATGAGAGATGCCCGGTCCAAGCTGATTCATATAACAGAACAACAGATGCGCCTCCCTATGGGAGATGCCCGGTCCAAGCTGATTTCATATAACAGTACAACAGATGCTCCTCCCTATGAGAGATGCCCGGTCCAAGCTGATTCATATAACAGAACAACAGATGCTCCTCCCTATGGGAGATGCCCGGTCCAAGCTGATTCATATAACAGTACAACAGATGCTCCTCCCTATGAGAGATGCCCGGTCCAAGCTGATTCATATAACAGTACAACAGATGCTCCTCCCTATGGGAGATGCCCGGTCCAAGCTGATTCATATAACAGAACAACAGATGCTCCTCCCTATGAGAGATGCCCGGTCCAAGCTGATTCATATAACAGTACAACAGATGCTCCTCCCTATGGGAGATGCCCGGTCCAAGCTGATTCATATAACAGTACAACAGATGCTCCTCCCTATGAGAGATGCCCGGTCCAAGCTGATTCAATTTAAAGTGTTGAATAGGATTTATCAGACTCCTCTGAGGTTGAACAGAATGGGTTTGATAGAACCCAACCTATGCTGCCGGAGATGTCAGTCAAGTACAGGTGACATGATCCATGTGTTCTGTAACTGTCCAAGCTTGCTTACCTTTTGGCAGAAGGTAATGGAAAAGATTGGGGATATTTTTTTCAATTATTATTGTTTTTTTGTGTCATTTATCAGACGCTCTTATCCAGAGCGACTAACATGAGCAATTAGGGTTAAGTGTCCTTGTTCAAGGGCACGTCGACAGATTTTTCACCTAGTCGGCTCGGGGATTAGAACCAGCGACCCTTCGGTTACTGGCACAACGCTCTTAACCACTAAGCTACCTGCCGCCACCATGTTACTCTGGGTACCACAATACTCCCAAATCATGCTTTGTTATTACTGCGTATCACTAAAGGATATCGATAGACTGTGAAGCTCATGTTACAACTGGCTAAAAGTTGCTCTAACCACAGCCAAAATAGTCATATTGAGACACTGGAGGGAGAAGGACCCTCCCTCATATGAGGAATGGTATATAGCCTTGGCAGAAACGGCTTCATATGAAAGATTTGATTTATAAAAATGAATGGTAAACTCTTAACTTTTCTGACATCTGGGGACATTTTCTCTCAGAGATAGAAGGTGAAAACAATATGTGAAGGCCTGATAGACTGCAGACATACAGTACCAGTCAAAAGTTTGACACACCTACTCATTCAAGGGTTTTTCTTTATTTTTACTATTTTTTACATTGTCGAATAATAGTGAAGACATCAAAATGATTAAATAACACATGTGGAATCATGTAGTAACCAAATAAGTGTTAAAATATATTTTTGTATTTTAGATTCTTCAAAGTAGCCACTCTTTGCTTTGATGACAGCTTTGCACACTCTTGGCATTCTCTCAACCAGCTTCACCTGGAATGCTTTTCCAACAGTCTTGAAGGAGTTCCCACATATACTGAGCACTTGTTGGCTGGTCATCTGATGCAGCACTCCATCACTCTCCTTCTTGGTCAAATAGCCCTTACACAGCCTGGAGTAGTTTTGGGTCATTGTCCTGTTGAAAAAGAAATGATAGTCCCACTAAGCCCAAACGAGATGGGATGGCGTATCGCTGCAGAATGCTGTGGTAGCCATGCTGGTTAAGTGTGCCTTGAATTCTAAATACATTTAAATTTTACATTTTCGTCATTTAGCAGACGCTCTTATCCAGAGCGACTTACAAATTGGTGCATTCACCTTATGATAGCCAGTGGGACAACCAATTTACAATATTTGAATAAACTAAGTTAGGTAAGGGGGGGTAGAAGGATTACTTTATCCTATCCCAGGTATTCCTTAAAGAGGTGGGGTTTCAAGTGTCTCCGGAAGGTGGTGAGTGACTCCGCTGTCCTGGCGTCGTGAGGGAGCTTGTTCCACCATTGGGGTGCCAGAGCAGCGAACAGTTTTGACTGGGCTGAGTGGGAACTGTGCTTCCACAGAGGTAGGGGGGCCAGCAGGCCAGAGGTGGATGAACGCAATGCCCTCGTTTGGGTGTAGGGACTGATCAGAGCCTGAAGGTACGGAGGTTCCCCTCACAGCTCCGTAGGCAAGCACCATGGTCTTGTAGCAGACGCAAGCTTCAACTGGAAGCCAGTGGAGTGTGCGGAGGATTGGCCCAGCGTCGTCCAGGGTAGGGGAGGGAATGGCCGGCAGGGATATAGCTCAGTTGGTAGAGCATGGCGTTTGCAACGCCAGGGTTGTGGGTTCGATTCCCACGGGGGGCCAGTATGAAAAATAAAAAAATTATGTATGCACTCACTAACTGTAAGTCGCTCTGGATAAGAGCGTCTGCTAAATGACTAAAATGTAAAAATGTTATATCGTGAAAGGAAACAACTATAATTACACAAATACTTGACTGAGGGACCATACAGATGTATGTGTGGGGGACTGAGGAAGGGGTACTCATTTAAAAAAATCATGTCAACCCCTTTTTATTTCACACAGAGTGAGTCCATAACTTATTATGTGATTTGTTAAGCCACATTTTACTCCTGAACTAATTTAGGCCTAAAAAAAAGGGGCTGAATACTTATGCAACAACTATTTTTTACATTTCTAAAATGTTCTTTTCACTTTGACATTATGGAGTATTTTTGTAGATCAATGACAAAAAAACAAACAATGAAATCTATTTCAATCCCACTTTGTCGCTCAAGAAAATTTTAACAAAAAAATCAAGGGGGGTGTAGATTTTCTATAGGCACTGTAAATTGGACCACCAACAAAACAATATTATCAATGGATCAAAATGCAGCCTATAACGTTTTTAATTATGAAATGTTGTGAAGACTGGCCTCAGGTTATTGAGGGATCTAGTCCAGATTAAACCTAATAGGAAGACAATTTTATCTAATGGAGGTTTCATTCAGGTCTCTCTGTTTAACCAAATACTCTGTCTGTCTTTGGCAGGAGAGAGACCAGACTCTCACTCTGACAGCGAGAAGAGTCCTTTAGGGGAACCAGACCCAGAGACGCCCAAACCAGCAGGACCACACCACTGCTCCCAGTGTGGAAAATGGTTTTCTACGTTAGGGAATTTAAAACGTCATGAGATGGCACACACAGGAGAGAAGCCTTTCCAATGTTCCCAGTGTGGAAAATGGTTTTCTACGTTAGGGAATTTAAAACGTCATGAGATAGCACACACAGGAGAGAAGCTTTTCCAATGTTCCCAGTGTGATAAGAGTTTTACCCAGATAGGGAGCCTGAAAAGGCATGAAGGAATACACAACGAAGGGAGGAAGACCCACTGCTGCTCTCAGTGTGGAAAGAGATTTACTCAGTTAGTGAGCCTGAAAACACACAAGACAATACACACAGGAGAGAAGCCTTTCCAATGTTCCAAGTGTAATCAGAGTTTTACCCAGATAGGAAACCTGTATAGGCATGAAGGAATACACACAGGAGAAAAGCCCTACCAATGCTCCAAATGTGAAAAGAGATTTGTACGATCACAGTACCTAAAATCACACGAGATGACACACACAGAGGAAAAGCCTTACCACTGCTCCCACTGTGGAAAGAGTTTTACTCAGTTACGGAGCCTGAAAAGACATAAGAGGACACACAAATGAGAAAAGCCCTACCACTGATCCCACTGTGGAGAGAGTTTTACTCAGTTAGGGAGCCTGAAAATGCATAAGAGAATACACTCTGGAGGGAAGAAATACCGCTGCTCTCATTGTGGAAAGATATTTCCCAGTCAGAGGACCTGAAATCACATGAGAGAATAGAGGCTGTATTCTGACTTGTGTTTTTGTTTATGCCACATTAAATCAGAATGTATTCTCTTATGCAATTTATGTTCCTCTAACTCCCCTGAGTGCCTCTGTCAATCCAACAGCTATTGTATGCAGTAATTATGTGCCTATGAACCAGAGGTATACTGTTAGCACTGAGACGGTTTGCCCTAGTTAGAAGTCCACTGTGTGCTACAGGTTCACCTGCCTCACCTAAAGACCATTCTGGTGGGAAGTTGCTTTAGACCAGCAAGTGTTAACAGTCAGTAGTATCTGGATAACGTGTGAAATGCTTGATAATATATGTGATATCAACAGAGAGGTATATTCTCTGGGTGACTAAATATTGACTGGTTTTCATCAAGCTGTCCACTCCAGAAAAAGCTTCAACAAGCTGTCCACTCCAGAAAAAGCTTCAAACTGTAACCAGTGCCTGCAACCTGGTGCAGGTTATCAGTAGATATGGCTGCTATATTGTGATCACTACATCCGATGGATTTGGACACTGCTTTAAAGCAGATTTCTGCAGCATTAGTAAAAATGTGATTAATACATGTTGGTGATTTCATTCCTGAGTTGTTTGTAACTACCCTGATAGGTTGAGGAAAACCAAAGTTCCAAAGGCTGGGCCTAATATAGTGTATAAGAGGTCATACAATAAGTTTTGTAGTTGATTCCTACGTTGATGATGTAAAGAATATTTGCTGGTCTGTGCCGTGTAAGACGCTGCACTTGACACATTTATGACATTTCTTATTCCAGTTACTAATAAGCACACGTTAAGAAAATGACTGTGAAAACTGTTAAATCCTTGTGGATTGAAACATTGTATGGTTGAGGGGGATGAGGCAAAAGGAAAAATAATACGTCTGGCAACCGAACGTAAATTAAGAAATCATGTGACTAAAACTAAAAAATAATAAACTGTACTATGAAACAAAGATAAATTGGTCCCGCTTTAAATGACATGCAGCTTATAAAGCTTATAAAAGGTTTCATAAAGCCTTCATAACTACATGAATGAGTCTGGCAACCGATAGGCAAACGTACTGTAAATTGAGAAATCATGTGACTAAAAATTAATAAAAAATAAAAACTATACTATGAAACAAAAATAAATGACATAAAGAATGATAGTAAAAAGCTTTGGAGCCCCTTAAATTAAATTTTGGGAAAAAAGGCAAAGTAAGGAATGGCAAATAAGTCTGGCTGCACAGCCGATTGGCAAACGTACTGAGAATTGAGAAATCATGTGACTAAAACTAAAAAATTATAAACTGTACTATGAAACAAAGATAAATGGGTCCCGCTTTAAATGACGTGCCGGTTATTAAGGTTTCGGAAAGCCTTCATAAAAACGACATGAACGTGTCACAAATCATCTATAACCGTATGTCATGCTCTATAAAGGGTTCATAAAGGTGGCATAACTGTGTGACATAACCACCGATGTCAAATGTGACATAACTCACTGTGTGAAACATGACATAAACCTGTGCTTTATTAAAGGTGGGGTAAGCACCACTTAATAAAGGCCTTATAAATCATATTAAAATGAGGCTTCACAAAGCATTTATAACCTTGCAATGCTCTACCAAGATGCATGACAACACCAGGGTAGTGGGTTCGATTCCCGGGACCACCCCATATGTAAAGATGTACGCACGCATGACTGTGTATCGCTTTGGATAAAAGCGTCTGCTAGATTGTATATGTTATATGACTCTAAGACATTTCTAGGATGGCCCAACCTCTTTCCCTCTTGGGTGCATAGTCAATATTGGACCTGACCTCAACTTTACCCATAATGCTGTGCTGCAGGATGACACACACTCTAAAGTGCAGTCATGCACATAAAAAAAACGTTGTTAGGGCCTATTTAAAATCAGTTTAAATGTTTTGCCTAATTCTGTTTTTGGCCCAAATTCAGTTTTCTCGGTTTTGTTTTTCCAGGTTTCGGGTTTCCCCCAGTTTTTCACCTTTTCATAGAAAAACAACCAAATTTGATTTTCCGTGTTCACAACAATGCTTAAACCACATCAGGGGATGACTTTTGAGTTCTGGGAAAAATCTAAGATATTTAGATGTTTTGAGTGCAGTTGCCCTTTAATTGAGTGTGCATGCCCTAAACTGTTAGCAGTGTTTCCGTAGCCCAGTAAGCACGTGACGAGGTCGTAAATCATAGGACGGAGCAAAATGAGTAAGTTAACCTTTTATTTATTGTAATTTAAATTAATTTGTAGTAGTTAAGTGTTGAGTTAGATTACATAGCAACGTCAATCCTTATTTCAGATAATTTCGGTGACTTCACAGCAATTTCTAGCTAGCTAGCAGGCTAAGCTAAATAAAAAAATCCCCCTAGATAAAGCCACGTCTCATAGTCATGTCATAAATGGAGGAGGAATATAACAATACGAATTGAATGGAGTATCTCTGGTGTTGCATTCCCATCTCCCCATTTAGAGTATCTCTGGTGTTGCATTCCCATCTCCCCATTTAGAGTATCTCTGGCGTTGCATTCCCATCTCCCCATTTAGAGTAATGCCCTTAATCCAGACGGTGTGACAAAGGCATTTCCCACCCGCTAACTTTCTTTGTTGTTACTTTTAAGGGAACCAACATGCAGTACCTACAGCAGGCAGAGAACCATTCGTCCTCCAGCACAGGGTCAAGCTACAATATTCACAGCCCTGTGTAATGTTAACATGTAATCACAATATTCACAGCCCTGTGTAATGTTACATGTAATTACAATATTCACAGCCCTGTGTAATGTTACATGTAATTACAATATTCACAGCCCTGTGTAATGTTAACAGGTAATTACAATATTCACAGCCCTGTGTAATGTTACATGTAATTACAATATTCACAGCCCTGTGTAATGTTACATGTAATTACAATATTCACAGCCCTGTGTAATGTTACATGTAATTACAATATTCACAGCCCTGTGTAATGTTACATGTAATTACATTGCTGGACCTAATTTTTTTTTTGGGACCAATATATCTTTTCCTTTTTATTAATTTTTATTTAAAATAAAATAAAAAAATAAAAAAGGAAATGTATGGTTTAAACATGTCTTTAATATGTATGTGTTTTAGCTTAAGTGATAATATATTTGTGTTCACATCATTAAGCCTTTAGGGACGTGTTATAAATGACCAAAGGGGTCTGACTTGAAAGGAAGTACAGCGATATAGTGTCTTTATGGTGGTGCTATGAATGACTGACTTTTTCAAACGTAATTGATTTGTATGGTTTCTGATTCAGAGGGGTTGGGTTAAATGCGGAAGACACATTTCAGTTGAATGCATTCAGTTGTATAACTGACTAGGTATCCCCCTGTCCCATAACAAAAGCTTGTTTTTGTTTTCCGATGCAAAACCTTTTGCTACAGTGTTCACTAATGAATACGACCCTGAATGCAACCTCCACATGATAAAACTGTCTTCCTGTGAGGTTTAATCCGAATCAGATCCCTCAATAACCTGAGGCCAAGTTTATCACTAGGACAAAGACAAGCTGTACAACATCTGGAAACCAAGTCTAGTCTAGAAGTCTGAAAAGTCTGTCTAATATAATAGGATACATTTCATCCATTGTTAGGTTTTGTTGGTGACCCCCTCCACTCTTCGTAAGTTTAACAAAATGGTACAGAACAACATATTCAAATATATAACTTCAGTAGTGCCCCTTTAAAACCCACACAGTTCAACAACTGCAGAGTTTGTGCCCGTTATTAAAATACTACTTACTGGTGTTCATCAGATCTCCTGTCTTCTTCTTCCAATGTGACAGTCATCTCTGCCTCCACCTTTACTACAAAAAACGTCTTCCTTTTCTTTCCACCGTGACAATAATATCCTCCTCCTCTTTCTTGCACTCCTGCTAAAGAAGAGGAGGTCTGCTGGACGGAGAAAGAAGCTCTCATGAAGGAAGAGGAGGCTGTCTCAGTTAAAACAGAAGTAGAGTGTGCGACTGTTATAGTGAAAGAAGAAGAAGAAGGTTAGAAGTAGAGTGTGAGACTGTTATAGTGAAAGAAGAAGAAGAAGATTTCAGAGTGAAAGAGGAGGAGCTTAGTGAGCTCATTAGCATTAGCGACTAGCCTAGCGTTACTTAGCTATATAGCTAATAACGTAAATTAAATGGAGTAACTAGTAAATACGCAGACAGTGTGTTTAAAACACTGAGGTTAATATACACAAAACTGTCCTAAAGCTTCGATGTTAAGGTTTTATGTTGGCTACGGAGGCGGCTGAACTGTTGTTGTTGAAGAAGCGTCCCGTCCACGAGATGATACCTGACGCACGACGCATCATCTGAAATACTCACATCGCCATCTGCTGACTGCAGTCGGTAACACAGTTTAACAAAACCTTCTGGCAAAACAATGGAAACAAGTCATTGGTAAATAACCCGTTTTCGCTTACTTCTTACAGATCATTTCCTCTACGCAGATGTAGAAGCTGAATATGAACATTATTAATAAACCCTGTTATGAATAAATCCTGTAACGATCAACCCTGTTATGAATAAACCCTGTTATGAAAGGTAATGTGCTAAAACTTTTGAGTGGTGCGACCGGTAGAGAGCTTGAGGGAGGACGGTCACGTGTGTTGCGAAGCGGTCCCATGTTCCAGCCAGGTGTGAGGTCTCACTAAAGCTACAAGCTTCACGTGCCTGATCTAAGATCACCTACATCTAAGCGCATGCGCTTGATTGGAGTTGGATTTTTTTTGTGAAACAGACACCTTTTGGTAAGACGATACTGTACCACGCCGGACAATGCATTTCTAGTGTAGTGTCGAGTCAAATGTTGCTAATGATGCTGTCAAACAAAGGAGTCCGCTTATACTGAACTTTGATCACAAGTTTTATTCATATCACAAGATTTCAGCATAAGTTTGCAGACGCCTTGTCACGATCGTTGACACATGATGAAGCGGACCAAGGCGCAGCGTTGAAGGTGAACATATTATTTATTTAGAATGATCACACGATCAAAACAACCACGATAACGTGACGTCTACGGTATAACACAAACCAAATCAGAACAAGATCCCACAAAGAATAGCTGAAAACAGCCTACCTAAGTATGGCTCCCAATCAGAGACAACGAGCAACAGCTGCCTCTGATTGGGAACCACCCTGACCAACATAGATCTATATGATCTAGAACAAAACCCAAAACATAGAAAACACAACATAGAAGCTACCCCGAGAAACTAAACATAGAAAATCAACATCCTGGCTCAACATTTCAGAGTCCCCAGAGCCAGGGCGTGACAATACTCCCCCCCAAAAGGCGCGGACTCCGACCGCGCCAACAGAACACCACAGGGGAGGGACCGGGTGGGCACTCCGCCTTGACGGCGGATCCGGCTCTGGGCATGATCCCCACTCCCTCTCTAACCCCCCACAGTACCCCTGGTCCGGTCTGGCCCTGCTGGTCGGAGCTGGACTGACCACTGGTGGAGCGGATTGCTCTAGCTCCGACGTGAAGCATCTGACCGGTGCCGGACCAGCCACCGGTGGAACAGGCACGGGCCGTGCCGGACTGACGACGCACACCACTGGCTTGGTGTGGGGAGCAGGAGCGGGCCGAGCCGGGCTGTCGAAGCGCACCCCTGCCTTGGTGCGGGGAACAGGCATGGGCCGTGCCGGACTGACGACGCGCACCCCTGACTTGGTGCGGGGAACAGGCACGGGCCGTGCCAGACTGACGACGCACACCACTGGCTTGGTGTGGGGAGCAGGAGCTGGCTGAGCCGGGCTGTCGAAGCGTACCCCTGACTTGGTGCGGGGAGCAGGAACGGGCCGAGCCGGACTGACGACGCACACCACTGGCTTGGTGTGGGGAGCAGGAGCGGGCCGAGCCGGGCTGTCGAAGCGCACCCCTGACTTGGTGCGGGGAGCAGGAACGGGCCGAGCCGGACTGACGACGCACACCCCTGGCTTGGTGTGGGGAGCAGGAGCGGGCCGAGCCGGGCTGTCGAAGCGCACCCCTGACTTGGTGCGGGGAGCAGGAACGGGCCGAGCCGGGCTGACGAAGCGCACCACTGACTTGGTGCGGGGAGCAGGAACGGGCCGCGCCGGGCTGACGAAACGCACCACTGACTTGGTGCGAGTGGCAGGAACAGGCCGGACCGTACTGGGAACACACACCACTGGCCCTACGTGGGGATCAGGAACAGGCCGGACCGGACGGGCAACACACGCCAGTACCTCTCGCCGTGCCTCTACAACCTCCTTCCCCCTGGTGACCAGTGACTCCCGTAACCTGGCGTCCTCCTGCTGCCCCGTCGTCCACGGCGTTAGCCCCCCCCTAAAAAATTTATGGGCTTCACTCCTACCCGTGGCCGAGGCCTCCATCCCTCTTGCCAGACTCGCACTCATCTCCTCCCACGTCCATCCTCTCTCCACGTCACGCTGCTTGATCCAGTCGAGGTGGGATCTTCTGTCACGATCGTTGACACATGATGAAGCGGACCAAGGCGCAGCGTTGAAGGTGAACATATTATTTATTTAGAATGATCACACGATCAAAACAACCACGATAACGTGACGTCTACGGTATAACACAAACCAAATCAGAACAAGATCCCACAAAGAATAGCTGAAAACAGCCTACCTAAGTATGGCTCCCAATCAGAGACAACGAGCAACAGCTGCCTCTGATTGGGAACCACCCTGACCAACATAGATCTATATGATCTAGAACAAAACCCAAAACATAGAAAACACAACATAGAAGCTACCCCGAGAAACTAAACATAGAAAATCCACACCCTGGCTCAACATTTCAGAGTCCCCAGAGCCAGGGCGTGACACGCCTGCAGTGTCTGGAGAACAGTGTCCCAAAATAATATTTCTGTTCTAACGTCTTTTGTCTCCATCCAGTATATATAATCTTCCCCAAAACATGGGTTGCTCCCTTTACTGTCCAATCCCCTGTCTTCCCTGGGGCGTCACCCTAAAAACGGCTCTCTTTGAACCTAAATAAACATCCCCTCAGGTTCCACTTGAAAACATTAACAAAGTCATAATCTTAATACACTACATATTTCCCCCCTTTCGAGACTAACTAAAAGTCTCGAAAACAAAAAGAACAGGATTATGACAAGTAACAATTTCTCTTATTGAGTATCTTTAACAATAAACCCAAAACACTTTTCTCTAGAGTTTAAATACCTTTCTATGAAATATAAACAAATCTTTATGAAATGTGAATACATTACTATGAAATATGAACAAATCTTTATGAAGTGTGAGAGCGAAAAACCTGTCTGGCAGCCTTCTTTCCAAATATCCATCAATCAATCAAGACAGTAAAATTCTCTCACGGCCCCTCTGCCCCAGGCAACCACCTAGGTACTCCAGATCAATTCATAAATCTTTATCAATGCATTTGAAACTATGATGCAATTAAATACACATGAAAGCCCCAGCAAACAAAATACTATCCAAAATGTCCACTCTCAGGCTGGTCGACCCATCGGACCCTACAGTGGATCTCTATCCCTGCCTAGACTCCATGTCCCTAAGCATTCACGAAATAAACAAAAACATCTAAGATCCCCACATGTATTCAATAACATCAAATATCATTCTACAAAAATTAATACGGAAAGAATATGACACAAATTATGTATTACACATGCAAATATGTCTATATTTCATTGCAGACACTGGAATGTAATTCACTACACTTCATCTCCTCCGCAGTGTCGACTTCCAATGCATCGTTGATGATGGAATCGGAAAATTTACACACCTTCCTTGTTCCATCTCCTCCAGTCCCTTCATATTGCCCCTTCATATTGTCCTTGTTTGAGTATTTCAATCTCTACATATTTCCCCAAATGCTTCTGGAAGAAAAGAATAGACCAAACAGTATCTTTTGCAAAACAACACTTCAAATTAAAACATCAATATCAACTAAGAATATAAAAAAATGATATAAAATGATATATGAAAGAATATAAAAATGATATAAAAATGATATATGAATGATAGATAAATGATAGAATAATGTGATTCATTCATACATTTCCCCCCTTTGATTCATAACAAAATACTAAAATCACACTAATATTGAAAAATATTTGAAAAATGATCAAATAATCAAAAAGGATATTTATCCATCAATACTCCATCCAGTCCCATTTGTCCATCTTCATCCAGATCAGGAACAGTCAACAACGGCATCTGAGTGTTGTCTCCAGGCATCACAACTCCAACCCATCTCAATATCATAGCTTTCGCAAAGGTCAGTAACAAGGTACAAAAGCAAAACATCACACACAGTGCTATCAGAGCTGATATTAAAATCTGAACCATCACTGCTCCCACTGGGCCTAACTGATCTTGCAGCCAAGACTTCGCTGACCATCCAGCTCCTTCAGATCTACCAAATGCATCCCTTATATTCTTCAATGCATCTATAACACTAGTGATATTATCAGAACTATCTGGAATCAAAGTATAACAATCATCCCCCGTCAAATTCATAGCCACACATAAGCCACCTTGTTTTGCTAGAATATAGTCAAGAGCCATATCATGTTTTAACAGCGTCAGTCTGTGACTTCTTTGAGTATTCGACAGAAGGTTAAACCCTCTTATTGTTTCATTCGCAAACCCCTGCAAAGTATAGGTAATATTATCAATATGATCTGCCAAAAATGTTACACCATACCATGGAAAATGTCCCAGTCCCCACTTCTCTCCTAGACTTATCCTCCAATGGTACTGCCATGTCCCTTTTCACCCTATTTCCAAACCTAGACTCAGATTTATCTGTGTCCGGTGCTTCCCCTCTCACAATGGTAAAAACCTCATATGGAAGCTTCAACGTCGACATGTAACAACATCCAATCCATCCATAGGGTAAGAATATATACGCTTTATCACCACAAACCCACCAAATATCTCTAAAATTCCCAATAGTCACATTACCAGGCAAAAGCTGATCTGTCACCATCAAAGTCCTGCTCTTCTTACTAACTGGAACATAAAAAGTTACATTATATTTCTCATTACTACCCTTAAGGTCATGCTTACCCAAAGTCATCATATAATCATCACAATCTGATATTCCCATAAACATACCCTTTCCATCATATGTTTTATTAGAACAAAAACAGCTTTTAGCCCTCACAGGTTTCACCTCCAATGCTTCAGGAATTGCTGTTAACTGATTTTCCTTCCCATCTAACAAATTCACATAAGGTACTTCATTCAACCAAGAACACTTAAACCTAGGCCTAAACAAATGTCTCGACAGTGACATTATTGTATCCGTTAATGATTGTTGCTGATACAACAGCCATGATAAAGCATAAGATTGACACGTACTTGATACAGGTTTAGCAACCGTCTCTAAAATAGAACCCCATGTGCCTGGTGCTGGAATTCTCAGCAGACATGGACCCTCAAGATTCCTCACTGATCTTACAGAATGAGTTAACTGCTGGAACCAAAGATTCCTACCAGCCCATCCATCTTTAATTTTCAAAACAGAAGAATCAAACCCATATGCCTTCCATTTAGTTTCTCTCTTCCCTAACGAGCGGTACTGATCAAATACCTCTCCTTGTCTGTCATTAAAATCAAAGAACTCATCCTGTACCTCCATGATAGTATCTTTTACTATTTCAGATGAATCTGCATCATTCTCTACTACCATCTGCTCTCCTACCTCAACACTATCCTTACTACCATTGACAGCACTCTCCATCCGTAACATAAACTCCTGAGTCACTCTTTCTACATCCTTTAGTTTCAGAAAAGTTGTTGTTGGTGTCTGTGTCATACTTCCTACATTTGTTATCTCTGTCGTACCATTAATCTCTTTCAAAGTTACTATTAAAATAGTTGCTTTAGTTGATGTATTAACACTCTTAACTATTTCCAGTGGGAAAGTTACTGATATCCTCTGCGTATTATTTACTGTTGGAGTGGCTACTGCAATATGCTTCTCCTGAACTCCTTTGGTGACTGTGGAAGTTTCAACAGACTTCAAATCCTCTATCATAAGCGTCACCTTACGAGTTACATAGCCTTTTAACCAATAATTCTTAACCGGAACAAATTTTAATGCTTTGTTTAACAAAACCTTCTGGCAAAACAATGGAAACAAGTCATTGGTAAATAACTTTTACTTCTTACAGATAATTTCCTCTACGCAGATGTAGAAGCTGAATATGAACATTATTAAAAAACCCTGTTATGAATAAACCCTGTTACAAAAGGTAATGTGCTAAAACTTTTGAGTGGTGCGACCGGTAGAGATGCTTGAGGGAGGACGGTCACGTGTGTTGCGAAGCGGTCCCAAGTTCCAGCCAGGTGTGAGGTCTCACTAAAGCTACAAGCTTCACGTGCCTGATCTAAGATCACCTAGATCTAAGCGCATGCGCTTGATTGGAGTTGGATTTTTTTTGGCGCAACAGACACCTTTTGGTAATACGATACTGTACCACGCCGGACAATGCATTTCTAGTGTAGTGTCGAGTCAAATGTTGCTAATGATGCTGTCAAACAAAGGAGTCCGCTTATACTGAACTTTGATCACAAGTTTTATTCATATCACAAGATTTCAGCATAAGTTTACAGACGCCTACAGTGTCCCAAAATAATATGTCTGTTCTAATGTCTTTTGTCTCCATCCAGTATATATAATCTTGCCCAAAACATGGGTTGCTCCCTTTACTGTCCAATCCCCTGTCTTCCCTGGGGCGTCACCCTAAAAACTGCTCTCTTTGAACCTAAATAAACATCCCCTCAGGTTCCACTTGAAAACATTAACAAAGTCATCATCTTAATACACTACATATTTCCCCCCTTCGAGACTAACTAAAAGTCTCAAAAACAAAAAGAACAGGATTATGACAAGTATCAATTTCTCTTATTGAGTATCTTTAACAATAAACCCAAAACACTTTTCTCTAGAGTGTAAATACCTTTCTATGAAATATAAACAAATCTTTATGAAATGTGAATACATTACTATGAAATATGAACAAATCTTTATGAAGTGTGAGAGCGAAAAACCTGTCTGCCAGCCTTCTTTCCAAATATCCATCCATCAATCAATCAAGACAGTAAAATTCTCTCATGGCCCCTCTGCCCCAGGCAACCACCTAGGTACTCCAGATCAATTCATAAATCTTTATCAATGCATTTGAAACTATGATGCAATTAAATACACATAAAGCCCCAGCAAACAAAATACTATCCAAAATGTCCACTCTCAGGCTGGTCGACCCATCGGACCCTACAGTGGATCTCTATCCCTGCCTAGACTCCATGTCCCTAAGCATTCACGAAATAAACAAAAACATCTAAGATCCCCACATGTATTCAATAACATCAAATATCATTCTACAAAAATTAATACGGAGAGAATATGACACAAATTATGTATTACACATGCAAATATGTCTATATTTCATTGCAGACACTGGAAGGTAATTCACTACACTTCATCTCCTCCGCAGTGTCGACTTCCAATGCATCGTTGATGATGGAATCGGAAAATTTACACACCTTCCTTGTTCCATCTCCTCCAGTCCCTTCATATTGCCCCTTCATATTGTCCTTGTTTGAGTATTTCAATCTCTACATATTTCCCCAAATGCTTCTGGAAGAAAAGAATAGACCAAACAGTATCTTTTGCAAAACAACACTTCAAATTAAAACATCAATATCAACTAAGAATATAAAAAATGATATAAAATGATATATGAAAGAATATAAAAATGATATAAAAATGATATATGAATGATAGATAAATGATAGAATAATGTGATTCATTCATACATTTCCCCCCTTTGATTCATAACAAAATACTAAAATCACACTAATATTGAAAAATATTTGAAAAATGATCAAATAATCAAAAAGGATATTTATCCATCAATACTCCATCCAGTCCCACTTGTCCATCTTCATCCAGATCAGGAACAGTCAACAACGGCATCTGAGTGTTGTCTCCAGACATCACAACACCAACCCATCTCAATATCATAGCTTTCGCAAAGGTCAGTAACAAGGTACAAAAGCAAAACATCACACACAGTGCTATCAGAGCTGCTATTAAAATCTGAACCATCACTGCTCCCACTGGGCCTAACTGATCTTGCAGCCAAGACTTCGCTGACCATCCAGCTCCTTCAGATCTACCAAATGCATCCCTTATATTCTTCAATGCATCTATAACACTAGTGATATTATCAGAACTATCTGGAATCAAAGTATAACAATCATCCCCCGTCAAATTCATAGCCACACATAAGCCACCTTGTTTTGCTAGAATATAGTCAAGAGCCATATCATGTTTTAACAGCGTCAGTCTGTGACTTCTTTGAGTATTCGACAGAAGGTTAAACCCTCTTATTGTTTCATTCGCAAACCCCTGCAAAGTATAGGTAATATTATCAATATGATCTGCCAAAAATGTTACACCATACCATGGAAAAAGTCCCAGTCCCCACTTCTCTCCTAGACTTATCCTCCAATGGTACTGCCATGTCCCTTTTCACCCTATTTCCAAACCTAGACTCAGATTTATCTGTGTCCGGTGCTTCCCCTCTCACAATGGTAAAAACCTCATATGGAAGCTTCAACGTCGACATGTAACAACATCCAATCCATCCATAGGGTAAGAATATATACGCTTTATCACCACAAACCCACCAAATATCTCTAAAATTCCCAATAGTCACATTACCAGGCAAAAGCTGATCTGTCACCATCAAAGTCCTGCTCTTCTTACTAACTGGAACATAAAAAGTTACATTATATTTCTCATTACTACCCTTAAGGTCATGCTTACCCAAAGTCATCATATAAATCATCACAATCTGATATTCCCATAAACATACCCTTTCCATCATATGTTTTATTAGAACAAAAACAGCTTTTAGCCCTCACAGGTTTCACCTCCAATGCTTCAGGAATTGCTGTTAACTGATTTTCCTTCCCATCTAACAAATTCACATAAGGTACTTCATTCAACCAAGAACACTTAAACCTAGGCCTAAACAAATGTCTCGACAGTGACATTATTGTATCCGTTAATGATTGTTGCTGATACAACAGCCATGATAAAGCATAAGATTGACACGTACTTGATACAGGTTTAGCAACCGTCTCTAAAATAGAACCCCATGTGCCTGGTGCTGGAATTCTCAGCAGACATGGACCCTCAAGATTCCTCACTGATCTTACAGAATGAGTTAACTGCTGGAACCAAAGATTCCTACCAGCCCATCCATCTTTAATTTTCAAAACAGAAGAATCAAACCCATATGCCTTCCATTTAGTTTCTCTCTTCCCTAACGAGCGGTACTGATCAAATACCTCTCCTTGTCTGTCATTAAAATCAAAGAACTCATCCTGTACCTCCATGATAGTATCTTTCACTATTTCAGATGAATCTGCATCATTCTCTACTACCATCTGCTCTCCTACCTCAACACTATCCTTACTACCATTGACAGCACTCTCCATCCGTAACATAAACTCCTGAGTCACTCTTTCTACATCCTTTAGTTTCAGAAAAGTTGTTGTTGGTGTCTGTGTCATACTTCCTACATTTGTTATCTCTGTCGTACCATTAATCTCTTTCAAAGTTACTATTAAAATAGTTGCTTTAGTTGATGTATTAACACTCTTAACTATTTCCAGTGGGAAAGTTACTGATATCCTCTGCGTATTATTTACTGTTGGAGTGGCTACTGCAATATGCTTCTCCTGAACTCCTTTGGTGACTGTGGAAGTTTCAACAGACTTCAAATCCTCTATCATAAGCGTCACCTTACGAGTTACATAGCCTTTTAACCAATAATTCTTAACCGGAACAAATTTTTAATGCTTGCACTAGATAAGTACACATATATTCTCCCTGATCTTTCCATGTAACATTACGCAAAATAAGTGAGCAATCACTCATAACCCTCTTCCACTTCATATCGTTGTACAAAATATACTTCCTTTGACTAGGTGCAACAGCTTCTACTTCTGGTCCTAATAACAACACTTCTTCTCCATAATTATCTCTCCATGTGGGAGGAACGTCACCGCCCCCACTCCATCTCTCACAGCTACAAGGAAGATGAGCTGCATCACCCATCCTAACCCTAATAACAGTCTTTTCCTCTAAAATTGGTGCTGGAGCTTTCGGCTCCCTTGTAATCAAATGTGATATATTTATTGTTCTAATAACTGTCAATATTGAAGGAGTTAAATTACTTATCACGGTTGTTATAATAGGCTGAAGTGTTGATGTCAATGTTGTTGATTCATCTATCTTCCCTACAGCTTTGAACTCTTGACTTGTATTTCCATCTGTCACCACTAGTGTCACTACATTAACTCTCAGTCCTAACTCTAATCCCTCACTTTCAAACTGTTGATTATAAAAAATACATTCATAATCACCTTGATCTTCCTGCTGGGAATTGTAAATATAGATACCGCAATCACCCTCAATCTTTATTCTTCTCTCATCATTCAGCAACGCATATTTTCTTAATGAAACTGCTCCTAACAGATCTAAACTCCTGCCATATCTATCTTCCCACTGAACTCTAAATTTCCCTTCACCACTGTTCTCTCTCATGCACTGACATGGGAGTTGAGCTGACTGTCCTAGAGTTACTACAACCCTAGTTTTCGTAACGTTTTGGTCTGACTTTCCTCCTAACTGGTCTGTGCCTACTTTGTCTAACCGAATCACCATCTTCTCCTGTAACAGAGTTGCCCTTGGTGATCTCCGCTGCTTCACACTCCACTGAAATATTCCCTGTTGTTTCTGGGACATATTGAAAATCAATTTCCCCAAATCTCCTGTCCTTTCCCTCCATTGCAGAGTCATCTCTGGCATCATCGGAAGTGTAAACATAATCATCCATGCTATCCGTAACATTGACAATCCCCCCTTCTTCCTGTTCTCTTGAGCCCTCAACATCCTCTCTCTCTGCGCGTTGCACCTCTTCTACAGGCGCTTTAACACAATGTGACAAATGATACCACGTTGGAGACCCTTTAACCTGGACAGCTGTTCCAGTACTACGAACCACTTCAAATGGTCCTTCACGACGTTCGTTATACCACTTCCTTCTAAATACCTTCACGAACACCTCGTCCACAGGTTGCACTGTGCTCCTTTTTTTCCTCATCAAGCTCCTTCTCCACCTCTTCTTTTCTTTGCCTGTCAGAAACACATATGTGGACAACTTTTTATGAAAATTGGCCATATATGTAACGTAAGCTCTCATTTCATCTTCCAAAAGAGCCAAGCTTGGACCCTTTCCACTTGTTCGCAAACAAGGCGTAGGCATCCTTCTTCCTGTGACCAATTCATGGGGTGTCATACGTAGATCACGCAACTCACTTGAGCGACACACCATTAATGCTAAAGGAAGCGCCGCTACCCAGTTTAGACCCGTATGCTGACAGATTTTGACAATGCGATTTTTCAAGACACCGTTCATTTTTTCACAAATCCCTTGACTTTGTGGATGATAAACTGCTCCAAGACGTTGCTTAATTCCCAATTTTTGCAACAGCAATTTCACTGATTTGTCCACAAATTCCCTCCCATTATCTGAGGATATTCGATCGGGTAATCCCCACCTGCTTATGACTTCTTTACACAAGAAGTTGGCAACCGACTGAGCGTCCTTTCGCTTGGTTGGACAGGCCTCCGGCCATCGTGAAAATCTATCTACAACCACCAACATGTATCTTTTCCCCTCAACTGGTTTTATCATATCAACAAAGTCAATAACCAATTCACGCATAGGACCTCTCGGTGTAGGAATGTACCCAGGAAGAACAGTCACACCCCTGCGAACATTATTTTTCAGACAGATTGTACACCTTCCTATCATATAGTCAATCTGTTCAAACAAATATGGAGCCCAAAAACCATACTCCTTTGTGATCTTTCTTCTAACCTCCCCCCTTGCAACATGAGCTAACCCATGTGCTTCCTGAATCATCAGACCTAAGAGGTCTAAAGGCGCTACTATCAACCCCTCATGGTTTCTCCAAAGACCAGTAGCATCTTTGACCGCCCCTCGGTCTAGCCACAACTGTTTGTCAATCGTAGAAGCAGCTTCCTGCATCACAATCCCATCCTTGTCGCCAAATTTGTAGTGTCGAGTCAAATGTTGCTAATGATGCTGTCAAACAAAGGAGTCCGCTTATACTGAACTATGATCACAAGTTTTATTCATATCACAAGATTTCAGCATACGTTTACAGACGCCTGCAGTGTCTGGAGAACAGTGTCCCAAAATAATATGTCTGTTCTAACGTCTTTTGTCTCCATCCAGTATATATAATCTTCCCCAAAACATGGGTTGCTCCCTTTACTGTCCAATCCCCTGTCTTCCCTGGGGCGTCACCCTAAAAACGGCTCTCTTTGAACCTAAATAAACATCCCCTCAGGTTCCACTTGAAAACATTAACAAAGTCATAATCTTAATACACTACACTAGTCTCCGAAATAGCAACGTTCACAAGGGAGCGATGGCAGAAATGTCCATGTTGTCTTCACATTTTGAGGTAAAAGCATTTGAGGTAAAAGCAAAGAAGAATCACTTGAACCACATCATTCACCACTGTAAGCTAATTTGAAGGAAAACCAACTGCATATTTCAATAATAGCTACATGTAATGAAAGGTTTGCTTTGTTCTTACCTGGTTTTGTGCCTGCCAGTAGGCTGTGGGTTATTCTGCTAGCAGCTAGTTGACAGCAAGCAAGCTAGCATTTCAGCTTCCCAAATCTCCTCCCATGTGTAATAATAAGATGTATAAATATTATTCTACTCTCCAGTGGAACCTAAAACATTATGTCAATTTGATATGCTGCTTCAATGTATTCGCACCCATATCAACTTAACGATGCACTATGCAGAAATCGCTCCACCATATCCTGGCTACTAAAATTCTAAAAGTTCAACTCATTTCAGTTTATGTGACAAAACAAGCAGTCATTGTGTAGATAATGATTGTACCATCTAAACCACTGTGAAATATATTTTCCATAACCCCAAATAGTGTATATTCAGCTGTTTGAAGCTGGTGTACAAAACCAAAAGTAAAAGATGCAAAAATGAAACTGCAAAACGGGAAGCATAGAAATTGCACACATAGAACAGATCTACAGCTTCTTAAGACTTGCTTTCAACTGGAATGAAAGATCTATAATTCACATTTCTGTGTGAATTTGGTCAGGTTGCCCAAAAAGTTACATATTGTAGCTTTAAAATAGAATGTCATCATATCACAGAGAAAGGGCAAGGAATTAACGATGTGGCACGTCTCAATTTTCAGGAAGTACCTCGAATGCCGGGAACATATTACAAGAAACTGCCTCTTTTGTGAAGAACAAACGACATTGCAACACTGCGCTACGCTCCGAATCTTTAGTCTTCGTGAAGCTTGTAGCAACCTTAAGGCTTTAAACACACCGACTGTGTATTTTTGCGCAAAACAGTATGCAGCATCATCTAGATATGTGTGCAACAAAAGTTCAACATTCACCTTCTGCTACCATTTCTGTCAACCCGTTTACGCATACAGTTGGACGCATACTTTCGATAAATCCAACATACGCACCACACAGAACGCACTGCAACTGCCTCTCCAACACAATGCTGCAAGGCAAACGCAGCGTTCCATTGGAAATGAATGTACTTCTGGTGTACCAAAACGCAATGACACAGTCGGTGTGTTCAAAGCGTGAGTAAGCAAAGTGAAGTCCTTCACAGTGATGCCTAGTGACTCGGATCTACAGTTGCCCTCTGCTCAACGCTGGGGGTCGCTGTTGTAAGTTTGAGGAGTGAATGTAGCACATCGAGATGTGTGAAACTCACTCCTCAGTCATAAGTGTCCATGTTTGCACCGCTCAATTGTTAGCTTTTGAGTGGCGCGACGGGTAGAGACGATTGAGCGAGGACGGTCACGTGTGTTTGTAATGCAGAGGTCCTGAGTTCGAGCCAGGTATGTGGCTAATTGGGGGAAGGTAGTACTCGCTAAGCAAGCAGCGTGATGTTCTTTACTCTGATAAATTCAAGCTGACAGCCTACTTCATATTCAGTTATTGTTTTGAAATAAAAAAACATGGATGTATTTTTTTGGTCCATTTTATACAACTTGATTTTATGTGGCATAAACAAAAGCACAATTTTGTAGTAAGAAATATGAGACGTGTGTGAGAAGTATTTGTGTTGTCTCATGAACTTTAAGTATAATTTCATGTGATATATTCCTTTCCACACTGGAACAGTGGTAAGGTATCTTCACTGTATGTATTACCTCATGGTCTTTTAGGTGCCCAAACTGAGTAAATAAATATTATTTCACACTAGGAGCATTGCTAAAGTTTCTCTATGGTGTGGATTCTTTCATGCTTTTTCAATTGCCTTAACGAGGTAAAACTCTTTCCACACAGGGAGCATTGGTAAGGCTTCTCCCCTGTGTGTATTCTCTCATGCATTTTAAGGTACCCTAACTTGGTAAAACGCTTTCTGCACTGAGAGCATTGATGAGGCTTCTCACCTGTGTGTATTCTGTTATGCATTTTTATACTCCCTGACTGTGTAAAGCTCTTTCCACACAGGGAGGAGTGGAAAGGTGTATCTCCTGTGTGTGTCCGCTCGTGTTTTTTCAGGTAGCTTATCTGTGCAAAACTCTTTCCACACAGGGAGCAGTGGTAAGGCTTCTCTCCTGTGTGTATTCTCTTATGTATTTTCAGGCTCCCTAACTTGGTAAAACTCTTTCCACAGTGAGAGCAGTGATGAGGCTTCTCAGCTGTGTGTCTCCTTTCATGCCTTTTCATGTTGCTTAACTCAATAAAAGTCTTTCCACACAGGGAGCAGTGGTAAGGCTTCTCTCCTGTGTGAATTCGCGCATGTATTTTTAGGTTCCCTGACTGGGTAAAACTCGTTCCACACATGGAGCAGTGGTAAGGCTTCTCTCCTGTGTGTATTCTCTTATGTATTTTTAGTTTCCCTGACTGGGTAAAACTCTTTCCACACATGGAGCAGTGGTAAAGCTTCTCTCCTGTGTGTATTCTCTTATGTATTTTTAGTTTCCCTAATTGGGTAAAACTCTTCCCGCAGTCGGAGCAGTGGTGTCGAATTGCTGGTTTGGACGTCTCTGGCTCTGGTTCCTTTGAGTCTGGTCTTTCTCCTGCCGAACACAAACAGAGTGTTTATTTAAACATAGATACCTGAATAAACACTAATTGAAAACACTATTGAACTTCACTCTTATTATGCAAAGGATTTGTGGCATAGGCAAACATTTCTTGTCAAACAGTCTTAGAAAACATCCACCAGAAATAGTCTGAAAAGGTATTAGAAATGGGCCTGCATCAAAACAATAATGTTGAGGTAAAGACCCCTGCGAACAACACTTAGTTGTGATAAGTTAATTTACTCCTGGAAGTTTAAAGAGATTCTCTGGGACTTTTTTCTGAAAGTAGTGCTCACTAGCCAAAATGGGTCCCTGAAAATGGTGTACTTCGTTACAGTGGGGGAAAAAAGTATTTAGTCAGCCACCAATTGTGCAAGTTCTCCCACTTAAAAAGATGAGAGAGGCCTGTAATTTTCATCATAGGTACACGTCAACCATGACAGACAAATTGAGATTTTTTTTTCCAGAAAATCACATTGTAGGATTTTTAATGAATTTATTTGCAAATTATGGTGGAAAATAAGTATTTGTTCACCTACAAACAAGCAAGATTTCTGGCTCTCACAGACCTGTAACTTCTTCTTTAAGAGGCTCCTCTGTCCTCCACTCGTTACCTGTATTAATGGCACCTGTTTGAACTTGTTATCAGTATAAAAGACACCTGTCCACAACCTCAAACAGTCACACTCCAAACTCCACTATGGCCAAGACCAAAGAGCTGTCAAAGGACACCAGAAACAAAATTGTAGACCTGCACCAGGCTGGGAAGACTGAATCTGCAATAGGTAAGCAGCTTGGTTTGAAGAAATCAACTGTGGGAGCAATTATTAGGAAATGGAAGACATACAAGACCACTGATAATCTCCCTCGATCTGGGGCTCCACGCAAGATCTCACCCCATGGGGTCAAAACGATCACAAGAATGGTGAGCAAAAATCCCAGAACCACACAGGGGGACCTAGTGAATGACCTGCAGAGAGCTGGGACCAAAGTAACAAAGCCTACCATCAGTAACACACTACGCCGCCAGGGACTCAAATCCTGCAGTGCCAGACGTGTCCCCCTGCTTAAGCCAGTACATGTCCAGGCCTGTCTGAAGTTTGCTAGAGTGCATTTGGATGATCCAGAAGAGGATTGGGAGAATGTCATATGGTCAGATGAAACCAACATAGAACTTTTTGGTAAAAACTCAACTCGTCGTGTTTGGAGGACAAAGAATGCTGAGTTGCATCCAAAGAACACCATACCTACTGTGAAGCATGGGGGTGGAAACATCATGCTTTGGGGCTGTTTTCTGCAAAGGGACCAGGACGACTGATCCGTGTAAAGGAAAGAATGAATGGGGCCATGTATCGTGAGATTTTGAGTGAAAACCTCCTTCCATCAGCAAGGGCATTGAAGATGAAACGTGGCTGGGTCTTTCAGCATGACAATGATCCCAAACACACCGCCCGGGCAACGAAGGAGTGGCTTCGTAAGAAGCATTTCAAGGTCCTGGAGTGGCCTAGCCAGTCTCCAGATCTCAACCCCATAGAAAATCTTTGGAGGGAGTTGAAAGTCTGTGTTGCCCAGCGACAGCCCCAAAACATCACTGCTCTAGAGGAGATCTGCATGGAGGAATGGGCCAAAATACCAGCAACAGTGTGTGAAAACCTTGTGAAGACTTACAGAAAACGTTTGACCTGTGTCATTGCCAACAAAGGATATATAACAAAGTATTGAGAAACTTTTGTTATTGACCAAATACTTATTTTCCACCATAATTTGCAAATAAATTCATAAAAAATCCTACAATGTGATTTTCTGGATTTTCTTCCTCATTTTGTCTGTCATAGTTGACGTGTACCTATGATGAAAATTACAGGCCTCTCTCATCTTTTTAAGTGGGAGAACTTGCACAATTGGTGGCTGACTAAATACTTTTTGTCCCCACTGTATGTGCAGATTAGTGCACCACGTCATCACTCTCTCTCTTTGCTCTGCTGTGGGTGCATGATGAACCTCTTAATAACGTCACTCATATGGCGAGGGGCTGAAGCTCATTGGTTGAACTTGAATTGTTAGGGGGCTGGCCCACGTGGGGGGAAATTTAGCGAAAATGGCACAGCACAAGTTCCAGAAAAACAGTCGCTTTTAAACTAGGAATTTCGTGGCTAATTGAGGTAAGACAGTAATTCTGCTCATAGATTATGCATGTATGAACTACACATTGACACATCCAGCCCAAAGCGGGAGGTTTAAAAAAAATACTTATTAGTCACCAAAGTTCCGGAGCATGTCTTTAAGAAAGTAGTGGCAGTGCCTTGTCATTCTGTCACCAAAAACCCACATATCTTTAAAATATTTTGAGGCGGGAGGATAATGAAAGTTCACATAGTAACAAGTAAAAGTAGACCTACCAATAAGGTATAGTGTTTTTACTGATATACATTGAATTGTTAAGTGATTAAAAGTCATAATTCTGTTAACAAAAAAATCTAGCCTTTTATTTCCATTTACTGTAACCAGCCCTCTCACCCACTGAGCACTGACAGACACCGGATGTCCATGGACGCTGAAATACAGTATAGCAGAGTACACTAGAGCACTGTTTAATTTACTGTATTTTACTCTACTGTATTTTACTGTACTGAACTATACTCTACTCTACTGTACTATACTCTACTGAACTATACTCTACTGAACTATACTCTACTGTACTGAACTATACTCTACTGAACTATACTCCACTGAACTATACTATACTGAACTATACTCGACTGTGCTGAACTATACTCTACTGTACTGAACTATACTGTACTGAACTATACTCTACTGTACTGAACTATACTCCACGGAACTATACTATACTGAACTATACTCGACTGTGCTGAACTATACTGTACTGAACTATACTCTACTGAACTATACTCTACTGTACTGAACTATACTCTACTGTACTGAACTATACTCCACTGAACTATACTAGACTGCACTGAACTATACTCTACTCTACTGAACTATACTCTACTGAACTATACTCGACTGAACTATACTCGACTGTGCTGAACTATACTCTACTGAACTATACTCGACTGTGCTGAACTATACTCGACTGTGCTGAACTATACTCTACTGTACTGAACTATACTCTACTGAACTATACTCTATTGTACTGAACTATACTCTACTGAACTATACTCTACTGAACTATACCAATGGCAGATTGCCCCTTTAACATTTTTTACAGTACTGAACAACATATTCAAGTGTAGAACTTCAGTAGAATAACTCTTCAAAACGACACATTAGTTCAACAACTGCAGAGTTTGTTCCCCTGTTTCTAAGACAGTACTCACTGTAGCTGCTTTTAGCAACGCTGCTGTATTTTCCACTAGCGTTGAAAAAAAACAACTAAACAGCCCGCAGGAAGCCAGAAGTTAAATCAAATTCAATGTTAACTTACTGTGCCGGTAGGCTGGACTGTTGGTCCTTAAAACGGGAGGAATTTAAGACAAAATATCTAAAATAACGTATTATTAAACAGACTTTCCAAACACACTTCATCTCTGCTTTCCTCATGTCAAAATAGAAGTCCCCCACAAATTATTATTTTTTTGTGCACATTGGCACACGTGCATTACTTTTATTTTGATAAAAGGAGCTATACTCACTGGTGTTAATCAGATCTTGTTCAGTCTCCTCCTCCTCCTCTCCTTCCTCTTCCACTCTAGAAGGCGCTTTCTCTTCTTTCACTGTAACATCCTCCTCCTCTTCCTCCTTTATAGTTTTGAAAACCTCTTCCTCCTCCTCTTTCACTCTCAAAGCTTCTACCTCCTCCTCTTCTATTGTGACAGCCTCTATCTCCTCTTCCTCTTTTACTCCAAAAGTGTATTTCTCTTCTTTCACTGTAACATCCCCCTCCTCGTCTTTCAATGTGATAGCCTCCTCTTCCTCCTTTATCGTCTTGAAAGCCTCTTCCTCCTCCTCTTTCACGACAATGTTCAGCCCCATAGCTTCTTTCTCCGTCCAGCAGACCTCCTCTTCTTTAGCAGGATAGTAGTTTAGTAAGCTCATGGTCGGGGATGTTAGCTAACTAGCTAGTTAGCATTAGCGCCTAGCTTATTGCTAGGTTGAGTATCAATCACAACAAATTGAAAATTACGTTTAAGTTAACTAGTAGATACGTAAACAGAATTGTGTTTAAAACACTGAGAATAATATGTCTAAAGCGCTTCAATGTTTCGGTTTTATGTTGACTAGAAAGCTACCGAAGTGGTTAAATAAACAGCTTTGTTGTTGAAGTATTCCGTCCACTAGATTATACGTCACGCAAGAAGCATCAACTGAAAGACTCACATCGCCATCTGCTGACTGGAGTGTGTAACGCAGTTAAAAATATATTCACTACATTGATTATTCTGGCAAACAATTTCATAAAAAAACTTTTCAAAATTAGCACAATGTTTTGTCTGACTTCTTAGAGACAATACTTTTCTCTACGCAGACTTAGACCTGAATATGAATATGTACATTATCAATAAATACTAGAATAGTATTTGTTAAAACAATTATCTGTTCTTTTTCCCATCTAGATCAAATCACAATTTAATTAAAGTGCAGTTAACAAAGTCACAACACGTTTTACAGAGAAAAAATAAGACAGAAAGCAATAGTAGTAAACCAAATCAAAATACAGTGAAAACAGAGAAATCAATAACAGAGAGACAGCATACATAGAGATAGGCCACGCCCCTCTGACCCACCCTGTGAAATATATAGGAAATATATTAATATATACTGAACAAAAATATAAACGCAACATGTAAAGTGTTGGTTCCATGTTTCATGAGCTGAAATATCCCAGACATTTTCCATATGCACAAAAATCTTATTTCTCTAAAATGTTGTGCAAAAATGTGTTTACATCCCTGTTAGTGAGCATTTCTCCTTTGCCAAAATAATCCATCCAACTGACAGGTGTGGCATATCAAGAAGCTGATCAAACAACATGATCATTACACAGTTGCACCTTGTGCTGTGGACAATAAAAGGCCACTCTAAAATGTGCAGTTTTGTCACACAACACAATGCCACAGATGTCTCAGAGGGAGTGTGCAATTGGAATGCTGACTGCAGGAATGTCCACCAGAGCTGTTGCCAGAAAATGTAATGTACATTTCTCTACCATAAGCCGCCTCCAACATCATTTTAGAGAATTTGGCAGTACGTCCAACCAGCCTCACAACCGCAGACCACATGTAACCACACCAGCCCAGGACCTCCACATCCGATTTCTTCACCATCGGGATCATCTGAGACCAACCACCCAGACAGCTGATGAAACTGTGGGTTTGCACATCCAAAGAAGTTCTGCACAAACTGTCAGAAACCGTCCAGGGAAGCTCATCTGCATGCTTGTCGTCCTCACCAGGGTCTTGACCTGACTGCAGTTCGGCGTCGTAAGGGACTTCAGTGGGCAAATGCTCACCTTCGATGGCCACTGGCACGCTGAAGAAGTTTGCTCTTCAAAGATGAATCCCGGTTTCAACTGTACCGGGCAGATGGCAGACAGTGTGTATGGCTTTGTGTGGGCGAGGGTTTGCTAATGTCAACGTTGTGAACAGTGTGCCCCATGCTGGCGGTGGGGTTATGGTATGGGCAGGCATAAGCTACGGACTACGAACACAATTGCATTTGATCAATGACAAATTTGTATGCACAGAGATACCGTGACGAGATCCTGAGACCCAATGTCGTGCCATTCATCCGCCCCCAATCACCTCAGCATGATAATGCACAGCCCCACGTCTCAAGGATCTGTTCATAATTCCTGGAAACTGAAAATGTCCCAGTTCTTCCATGGCCTGCATACTCACCGGACATGTCACCCATTGAGCATGTTTGGGATGCTCTGGATCGATGTTCGGTGACAGAAACAACAAATAAACCAAAAAGGAGAGAACCAAAATGGAACAATACAGAACAGTACAGGACAATACAGGAGTTTAGAATACAGGACAATACAGGAGTGTAGAATACAGGACAATACAGGAGTTTAGAATACAGGACAATACAGGAGTGTAGAATACAGGAGAATACAGGAGTGTAGAATACAGGACAATACAGGAGTGTAGAATACAAGACAATACAGGAGTGTAGAATACAAGACAATACAGGAGTGTAGAATACAGGACAATACAGGAGTGTAGAATACAGGACAATACAGGAGTTTAGAATACAGGACAATACAGGAGTTTAGAATACAGGACAATACAGGAGTTTTAGACACATGGGATGGTAAAACATGAGGGAGTCCAGTATGACAGGAGTGTAGAATACAGGACAATACAAGGGGGCAGAAAAGCACAGCAGGCTGGATGGATAATGGATGGAGAATGGATGGAGAATGGATGGATAATGGATGGATAATGGATGGAGAATGGATGGATAATGGATGGAGAATGGATGGAGAATGGATGGAGAATGCATGGAGAATGGATGGAGAATGGATGGAGAATGAATGGTGACTTGATCACATGGGAAGCAGCCAGTCAGGGTCAGGTGGGTGGGTCAGGTGGGTGGATCCAGGGTCAGTGGAACCCTTTCCACAGAGGGTTCTACATTGAACCCAAAAGGGTTCTACATGGAACCAAACAGGGTTCTTTAAATGGTTCTCCTAAGGGGACAGCCAAAGAACCCTTTTGGAATACTTTTTTCTAAGAGTGTAGAGGGTTTTTAAACAGGATCATGGATGGGCTTAAGCATCTGCCTCTGGTTCCAAATGTTGCATCTGGTAAGCATCTGCCTCTGGTTCCAAAGGTTGCATCTGGTAAGCATCTGCCTCTGGTTCCAAATGTTGCATCTGGTAAGCATCTGCCTCTGGTTCCAAATGTTGCATCTGGTAAGCATCTGCCTCTGGTTCCAAATGTTGCATCTGGTAAGCATCTGCCTCTCGTTCCAAATGTTGCATCAGGTAAGCATCTGCCTCTGGTTCCAAAGGTTGCATCTGGTAAGCATCTGCCTCTGGTTCCAAAGTTTGCATCTGGTAAGCATCTGCCTCTGGTTCCAAAGTTTGCATCTAGTAAGCATCTGCCTCTGGTTCCAAAGGTTGCATCTGGTAACCATCTGCCTCTGGTTCCAAAGGTTGCATCTGGTAACCATCTGCCTCTGGTTCCAAAGGTTGCATCTGGTAACCATCTGCCTCTGGTTCCAAAGGTTGCATCTGGTAACAATCTGCCTCTGGTTCCAAAGGTTGCATCTGGTAAGCATCTGCCTCTGGTTCCAAAGGTTGCAGGTTGAATCCAGCGATAGAAACTTGTTGTTTATATTTTCGTTTTAAGCCTATCCCAAACCTTAACCCTAACCTTAATCATTCAGAGTTAATGCCTAACCTTAACCATTCAGAGTTAATGCCTAACCTTAACCATTCAGAGTTAATCCCTAACCTTAACCATTCAGAGTTAATGCCTAACCTTAACCATTCTGAGTTAAAACCTTAAAAATTTGGAGTTAATGTTAAATGTTATGAAATTTGATATTTGGAACAACTTCTTAATTTGATGTTTGAGAAATGTCTAATTCTGACGTGAGACTGTGAGAGCTTGTAGTTCAAAACGCCCTACAAAAAAGGTCTATACTGCTCCTACATGGTGTAACAATACACAACGTTGATGTATATAATGAACAGACTAGATCTATACTGCTCCTACATGGTGTAACAATATATAATGTTTATGTATATAAAACAAATCAAAAACAAAATCTTATTTGGTCACATACACATATTTAGCAGATGCTATTGCGGGTGTAGCGAAACGCTTGTGTTTCTAGCTCCAACAGTGCAGTAGTATCTAATAATTCACAACAATACACACAAATCTAAAAGGTAGAAGAACGGAATTAAGAAATATATATAAATATTAGGACGAGCAATGTCTGAGTGGCATTGACTAGAATACAGTAGAATAGAATAGAATAGAATAGTATAGAATAGAATAGTATAGAATAGAATAGTATATATAGTACCAGTCAAAAGTTTGGACACACCTACCCATTCCAGGGTTTTTCTTTATTTTTTACTATTTTCTTGGAGTGGCATTGACAAGAATACAGTAGAATAGAATAGAATAGAATTGAATAGTATAGTATAGAATAGTATAGTATAGAATAGTATAGAATAGTATAGAATAGTATAGAATAGAATAGCATAGAATAGCATAGAATAGTATAGAATAGTATAGAATAGTATAGAATAGTATATAATATAATATAATATTATATAATAGTATAGTATAGAATAGAATAGAATAGTATAGAATAGAATAGAATAGTATAGTATAGTATAGTATAGTATAGTATAGTATAGTATAGTATAGACTAGAATAGAATAGTATAGAATAGAATAGAATAGTATAGAATAGTATAGTATATAATAGTATAGAATAGAATAGTATAGAATATTATAGAATAGTATATAATAGAATAGTATAGAATAGTATAGAATAGAATAGAATAGAATAGTATAGAATAGAATAGAATAGTATAGTATAGTATAGAATAGTATAGTATAGTATAGTATAGTATAGTATAGTATAGAATAGAATAGAATAGAATAGAATAGTATAGAATAGAATAGAATATAATAGAATAGAATAGAATAGAATAGAATAGAATAGAATAGTATAGAATAGAATAGAATAGTATAGAATAGTATATACAGTACCAGTGAAAAGTTTGGACACACCTACCCATTCCAGGGTTTTTCTTTATTTTTTACTATTTTCTACATTGTAGAATAATATTGAAGACATCAAAACGATGAAATAACACATATGGAATCATGTAGTAACCAAATAAGTGTTAAAATATATTTTATATTTGAGATTCTTCAAAGTAGCCACACTTTGCCTTGATGACAGCTTTGCACACTCTTGGCATTCTCTCAACCAGCTTCACCTGGAATGCTTTTCCAACAGTCTTGAAGGAGTTCCCACATATGCTGAGCACTTGTTGGCTGCTTTTCCTTCACTCTGCGGTCCGACTCATCCCAAACCATCTCAACTGGGTTGAGGTCGGGTGATTGTGGAGGCCAGGTAATCTGATGCAGCACTCCATCACTCAAATAGCCCTTACACAGCCTGGAGGTGTGTTGGGTCATTGTCCTATTGAAAAACAACTGATAGTCCCACTAAGCCCAAACCAAATGGGATGGCGTATCGCTGCAGAATGCTGTGGTAGCAATGCTGATTAAGTGTGCCTTGAATTCTAAATAAATCACAGACAGTGTCACCAGCAAAGCACCCCCACACCATAACACCTCCTCCTCCATGCTTTACGGTGGGAAATACACATGCGGAGATCATCCGTTCACCGACACTGTGTCTCACAAAGATACCGTGACGAGATCCTGAGACCCAATGTCGTGCCATTCATCCGCCCCCAATCACCTCAGCATGATAATGCACAGCCCCACGTCTCAAGGATCTGTTCAGAATTCCTGGAAACTGAAAATGTCCCAGTTCTTCCATGGCCTGCATACTCACCAGACATGTCACCCATTGAGCATGTTTGGGATGCTCTGGATTGATGTTCGGTGACAGAAACAACAAACAAACCAAAAAGGAGAGAACCAAAATGGAACAATACAGAACAGTACAGGACAATACAGGAGTTTAGAATACAGGACAATACAGGAGTTTAGAATACAGGACAATACAGGAGTTTAGAATACAGGACAATACAGGAGATTAGAATACAGGACAATACAGGGGTTTAGAATACAGGACAATTCAGGAGTTTAGAAAACAGGACAATTAAGGAGTTTAGAATACAGGACAATACAGAAGTTTAGAATACAGGACAATACAGGAGTTTAGAATACAGGACAATACAGGAGTTTAGAATACAGGACAATACAGAAGTTTAGAATACAGGACAATACAGGAGTTTAGAATACAGGACAATACAGGAGTTTAGAATACATGACAATACAGGAGTTTAGAATACAGGACAATACAGGAGTTTTAGACACATGGGATGGTAAAACATGAGGGAGACCAGTATGACAGGAGTGTAGAATACAGGACAATACAAGGGGGCAGAAAAGCACAGCGGGCTGGATGGATAATGGATGGAGAATGGATGGATAATTGATGGATAATAGATGGAGAATGGATGGATAATGGATGGAGAATGGATGGAGAATGGATGGAGAATGGTGACTTGATCACATGGGAAGCAGCCAGTCAGGGTCAGGTGTGTGGGTCAGGTGGGTGGACAGGTATCTGGATCCAGGGCCAGTGGAACCCTTTCCACAGAGGGTTCTACATTGAACCAAACGGGGTTCTTTAAATGGTTCTCCTAAGGGGACAGCCGAAGAACCCTTTTGGAATACTTTTTTCTAAGAGTGTAGAGGGTTTTTAAACAGGATCATGGATGGGCTTAAGCATCTGCCTCTGGTTCCAAATGTTGCATCTGGTAAGCATCTGCCTCTGGTTCCAAAGGTTGCATCTGGTAAGCATCTGCCTCTGGTTCCAAATGTTGCATCTGGTAAGCATCTGCCTCTGGTTCCAAATGTTGCATCTGGTAAGCATCTGCCTCTGGTTCCAAAGGTTGCATCTGGTAAGCATCTGCCTCTGGTTCCAAAGTTTGCATCTGGTAAGCATCTGCCTCTGGTTCCAAAGTTTGCATCTAGTAAGCATCTGCCTCTGGTTCCAAAGGTTGCATCTGGTAACCATCTGCCTCTGGTTCCAAAGGTTGCATCTGGTAACCATCTGCCTCTGGTTCCAAAGGTTGCATCTGGTAACCATCTGCCTCTTGTTCCAAAGGTTGCATCTGGTAACCATCTGCCTCTGGTTCCAAAGGTTGCATCTGGTAACCATCTGCCTCTGGTTCCAAAGGTTGCAGGTTGAATCCAGCGATAGAAACTTGTTGTTTATATTTTAGTTTTAAGCCTATCCCAAACCTTAACCTTAACCTTAACCATTCAGAGTTAATGCCTAACCTTAACCATTCAGAGTTAACGCCTAACCTTAACCATTCAGAGTTAATGCCTAACCTTAACCATTCTGAGTTAAAACCTTAAAAATTCGGAGTTAATGTTAAATGTTATGAAATTTGATGTTTGGAACAACTTCTTAATTTGATGTTTGAGAAATGTCTAATTCTGACGTGAGACTGTGAGAGCTCTACAAAAAAGGTCTATACTGCTCCTACATGGTGTAACAATACATAACGTTGATGTATATAATGAACAGACTAGGTCTATACTGCTCCTACATGGTGTAACAATACATCATATAGATGTATATAATGAACAGACTAGGTCTATACTGCTCCTACATGGTGTAACAATACATAACGTTGATGTATATAAATCAAATCAAAAACAAAATCTTATTTGGTCACATACACATATTTAGCAGATGTTATTGCGGGTGTAGCGAAACGCTTGTGTTTCTAGCTCCAACAGTGCAGTAGTAGCTAATCATTCACAACAATACACACAAATCTAAAAGGTAGAAGAACGGAATTAAGAAATATATAAATATTAGGACGAGCAATGTCGGAGTGGCATTGACTAAGATACAGTAGAATAGAATAGAATAGAATATACAGTACCAGTGAAAAGTTTGGACACACCTACCCATTCCAGGGTTTTTCTTTATTTTTACTATTTTCTACATTGTAGAATAATATTGAAGGCATCAAAACGATGAAATAACACATATGGAATCATGTAGTAACCAAATAAGTGTTAAAATATATTTTATATTTGAAATTCTTCAAAGTAGCCACACTTTGCCTTGATGACAGCTTTGCACACTCTTGGCATTCTCTCAACCAGCTTCACCTGGAATGATTTTCCAACAGTCTTGAAGGAGTTCCCACATATGCTGAGCACTTGTTGGCTGCTTTTCCTTCACTCTGCGGACTGACTCATCCCAAACCATCTCAATTGGGTTGAGGTCGGGTGATTGTGGAGGCCAGGTAATCTGATGCAGCACTCCATCACTCTCCTTTTTGGTCAAATAGCCCTTACACAGCTTGGAGGTGTGTTGGGTCATTGTCCTATTGAAAAATAAATGAAAGTCCCACTAAGCCCAAACCAAATGGGATGGTGTATCGCTGCAGAATGCTGTGGTAGCCATGCTGGTTAAGTGTGCCTTGAATTCTAAATAAATCACAGACAGTGTCACCAGCAAAGCACCCCCACACCTCCTCCTCCATGCTTTACGGTGGGAAATACACATGCGGAGATCATCCGTTCACCGACACTATAGATTCTCTTTGCTTATTTGAGCTGTTCTTGCCATAATATGGACTTGGTCTTTTACCAAATAGGGCTATCTTCTGTATACCACCCCTACCTTGTCACAACACAACTGATTGGCTCAAATGAAATTCCACAAATTAACTTTTAACAAGGCACACCTGTTATTTGAAATGCATTCCAGGTGACTACCTCATGAAGCTGGTTGAGAGAATGCCAAGAGTGTGCAAAGCTGTCATCAAGGCAAAGGGTGGCTACTTTTGAAGAATCTCAAATATAAAATATATTTTGATTTGTTTAACACTTTTTTTGGTTACTACATGATTTCATATGTGTTATTTCATAGTTGTGATGTCTTCACTATTATTCTACAATGTAGAAAATAGTAAAAATAAAGAAAAACCCTTGAATGAGTAGGTGTGTCCAAACTTTTGACTGGTATTGTATGCTGTCTCTCTGATTTTGATTTCTCTGTTTTTTTATTTGTTTTCCTATTGTTTTCTGTCTTATTTTTTCTCTATAAAGTGTGTTGTTACTTGTTTTAACAATTACTATTCTAGTATTTATTGATAATGTGCATATTCATATTCAGGTCTAAGTCTGCGTAGAGGAAAGTATTGGCTCTAACAAGTCAGACAAAACATTGTGCTAATTTTGAAATGTTTTTTTTAATGAAATTGTTTGCCAGAATAATCAATGTAGTGAATATATTTTTAACTGCGTTACACACTCCAGTCAATAGATGGCGATGTGAGTCTTTCAGGTGATGCTTCTTGCGTGACGTATAATCTAGTGGACGGGACACTTCAACAACAAAGCTGTTTATTTAACCACTTCGGTAGCTTTCTAGCCAACATAATACCGAAACATTGAAGCGCTTTAGACATATTATTCTCAGTGTTTTAAACACAATTCTGTTTACGTATATACTAGTTAACTTAAAGGTAATTTACTTTTTACGTAAATGTAATTTACAATTTGTTGAGATTGATACTCAACATTGCACTAAACTAGGCGCTAATGCTAACTATCTAGCTAACATCCCCGACCATGAGCTCACTAAGATACTCCCCTGCTAAAGAAGAGGAGGTCTGCTGGACGGAGAAAGAAGCTCTGGGACTCAACATTGTCGTTAAAGAGGAAGAGGAGGAGGAAGAGGCTTTCAAAACGATAAAGGAGGAAGAGGAGGCTATCACATTGAAAGACGAGGAGGGGGATGTTACAGTGAAAGAAGAGAAATACACGTTTGGAGTAAAAGAGGAAGAGGAGATAGAGGCTGTCACAATAGAAGAGGAGGAGGTAGAAGCTTTGAGAGTGAAAGAGGAGGAGGCAGAGGTTTTCAAAACTATAAAGGAGGAGGATGTTACAGTGAAAGAAGAGAAAGCGCCTTCTAGAGTGGAAGAGGAAGAAGAAGAGGAGGAGGAGGAGACTGAACAAGATCTGATTAACACCAGTGAGTATAGCTCCTTTTGTCAAAATAAAAGTCATGCACGTGTGCCAATGTGCACAAAAAAATAATAACTTGTGGGGGACTTTTATTTTGAGATGAGGAAAGCAGAGATGAAGTGTGTTTGGAAAGTCTGTTTAATAATACGTTCCTTTAGATATTATGTCTCAAATTCCTCCCGTTTTAAGGACCAACAGTCCAGCCTACCGGCAAAGGAAGTTAACATTGAATTTGATTTAACTTCTGGCTTCCTGCGGGCTGTTTAGTTGTTTTTTTCAACGCTAGTGAAAAATACAGCAGCGTTGCTAAAAGCAGCTACAGTGAGTCTCAGAAACAGGGGCACAAACTCTGCAGTTGTTGAACTAATGTGTCGTTTTGAAGAGTTATTCTGCTTAAGTTCTACACTTGAATATGTTGTTCAGTACTGTAAAAAATGTTAAAGGGGCAATCTGCCATTGGTACATCCTTTTTTGGACTTTTAAATTAACAAAGCGGCTTCGTTTCCAGATTCTCTTGAAGCCTCTTACAGATAGCTAAATAACCAAACCTACAGTTCAATAGAGTTCAGTACAGTAGATTTCAGTAGAGTAGAGTATTGTTCAGGACAGTATTGTTCAGTAAAGTCCCTCCCGAGTGTCGCAGTGGTCTAAGGCACTGCATCGCAGTGCTAGCAGTGCCACTAGAGATCCTGGTTCGAATCCAGGCTCTGTCATAGCCGGCCGCGACCGGGAGACCCATGGGGCGGCGCACAATTGGCCCAGCGTCGTCCAGGGTAGGGGAGGGAATGGCCGGCAGGGATGTAGCTCAGTTGGTAGAGCATGGCATTTGCAACGCCAGGGTTGTGGGTTCGATTCCAGTATAAAAAATAAAAATGTATGCACTCACTGTAAGTCGCTCTGGATAAGAGCGTCTGCTAAATGACTAAAATGTAAAATGTAAAGTACAGTAAAATACAGTAAATTACATTACATTTACGTCATTTAGCAGACGCTCTTATCCAGAGCTAAATAACCACATCTTCTGCTTCAGTATAGTTCAGTAGAGTATAGTTCAGTAGAGTATAGTTCAGTATAGTATAGTTCAGTAGAGTATAGTTCAGTACAGTAAAATACAGTAGAGTAAAATACAGTAAATTAAACAGTGCTCTAGTGTACTCTGCTATACTGTATTTCAGCGTCCATGGACATCCGGTGTCTGTCAGTGCTCAGTGGGTGAGAGGGCTGGTTATAGTAAATGGAAATAAAAGGCTTGATTTTTTTGGTAACAGAATTATGACTTTTAATCACTTAATAATTCATAGACACAATGTATATCAGTAAAAACACTATACCTTATTGGTAGGTCTACTTTTACTTGTTACTATGTGTACTTTCATTATCCTCCCGCCTCAAAATATTTTAAAGATATGTGGGTTTTTGGTGACAGAATGACAAGGCACTGCCACTACTTTCTTAAAGACATGCTCCAGAACTTTGGTGACTAATAAGTATTTTTTTAAACCTCCCGCTTTGGGCTGGATGTGTCAATGTGTAGTTCATACATGCATAATCTATGAGCAGAATTAATGTCTTACCTCAATTAGCCACGAAATTCCTAGTTTAAAAGCGACTGTTTTTCTGGAACTTGTGCTGTGCCATTTTCGCTACATTTCCCCCCACGTGGGCCAGCCCCCTAACAATTCAAGTTCAACCAATGAGCTTCAGCCCCTCGCCATATGAGTGACGCTATTAAGAGGTTCATCATTCACCCACAGCAGAGCAAAGAGAGAGAGTGATGACGTGGTGCACTAATCTGCACATAACGTAGTACACCATTTTCAGGGACCCCTTTTGGCTAGTGAGCACTACTTTCAGAAAAAAGTCCCAGAGAATCTCTTTAAACTTCCAGGAGTAAATTAACTTATCACAACTAAGTGTTGTTCGCAGGGGTCTTTACCTCAACATTATTGTTTTGATGCAGGCCCATTTCTAATACCTTTTCAGACTATTTCTGGTGGATGTTTTCTAAGACTGTTTGACAATAAATGTTTGCCTATGCCACAAATCCTTTGCATAATAAGAGTGAAGTTCAATAGTGTTTTCAATTAGTGTTTATTCAGGTATCTATGTTTAAATAAACACTCTGTTTGTGTTCGGCAGGAGAAAGACCAGACTCAAAGGAACAGGAGCAAGAGACGTCCAAACCAGCAATTCGACACCACTGCTCCCACTGCGGGAAGAGTTTTACCCAATTAGGGAAACTAAAAATACATAAGAGAATACACATAGGAGAAAAGCCTCATCACTGCTCTCACTGTGGAAAGACTTTTACCGAGTTAGGGAGCCTGAAAATACATAAGAGAATACACACAGGAGAGAAGCCGTACCACTGCTCCATGTGTGGAAAGAGTTTTACCCAGTCAGGGAGCCTAAAAATACATGCGCGAATACACACAGGAGAGAAGCCTTACCACTGCTCCCTGTGTGGAAATACTTTTATTGAGTTAAGCAACATGAAAAGGCATGAAAGGACACACACAGCTGAGAAGCCTCATCACTGCTCTCACTGTGGAAAGACTTTTACCAAGTTAGGGAGCCTGAAAATACATAAGAGAATACACACAGGAGAGAAGCCTTACCACTGCTCCCTGTGTGGAAAGAGTTTTATACAGATAAGCTACCTGAAAAAACACGAGCGGACACACACAGGAGATACACCTTTCCACTGCTCCCTGTGTGGAAAGAGCTTTACACAGTCAGGGAGTATAAAAATGCATAACAGAATACACACAGGTGAGAAGCCTCATCAATGCTCTCAGTGCAGAAAGAGTTTTACCAAGTTAGGGAACCTGAAAAGGCATGAGAGAATACACACAGGAGAGAAGCCTTACCCATGCTCCCTGTGTGGAAAGAGTTTTACCTCGTTAAGGCAATTGAAAAAGCATGAAAGAATCCACACCATAGAGAAACTTTAGCAATGCTCCTAGTGTGAAATAATATTTATTTACTCAGTTTGGGCACCTAAAAGACCATGAGGTAATACATACAGTGAAGATACCTTACCACTGTTCCAGTGTGGAAAGGAATATATCACATGAAATTATACTTAAAGTTCATGAGACAACACAAATACTTCTCCCACACGTGTCTCATATTTCTTACTGCAAAATTGTGCTTTTGTTTATGCCACATAAAATCAAGTTGTATAAAATGGACCAAAAAAATACATCCGTGTTTTTTATTTCAAAACAATAACTGAATATGAAGTAGACTATGTCAGCTTGAATTTATCCGAGTAAAGAACATCACGCTGCTTGCTTAGCGAGTACTACCTTCCCCCAATTAGCCACATACCTGGCTCGAACTCAGGACCTCTGCATTACAAACACACGTGACCGTCCTCTCTCAATCGTCTCTACCCGTCGCGCCACTCAAAAGCTAGCAATTTAACGGTACAAGCAAGGACACTTATGACTGAGGAGTGATTTTCACACATCTCGATGTGCTACATTCACCCCTCAAACTTACAACAGCGACCCCCAGCGTTGAGCTGAGGGCAACTGTAGATCCGAGTCACTAGGCACCACTGTAAAGGAGTTGACGTTGCTTCCTTAAGGTTGCTACAAGCCTCACGACTAAAGATTCGGATTTGGAGAGGCAGTTGCAGTGGGTTCTGTGTGGTGCATACATTGGATTTATTGAACGTATGCGTCAAACTGTATGCATAAACGGGGTTGACAGAAATGGTAGCAGAAGGTGAATGTTGAACTTTTGTTGCACACATATCTAGATGATGCTGCATACAGTTTTGCGCAAAAACACAGTCGGTGTGTTTAAAGCCTTAAGGTTGCTACAAGCTCCACGAAGACTAAAGATTCGGAGCGTAGCGCAGTGTTGCAGTGTCGTTTGTTCTTCACAAAAGAGGCAGTTTCTTGTAATATGTTCCCGGCATTCGACGTACTTCCTGAATATTGAGACGTGCCACATCGTTAATTCCTTGCCCTTTCTCTGTGATATGATGACATTCTATTTTTAAAGCTACAATATGTAACTTTTTGGGCGACCTGACCAAATTCACACAGAAATGTGAATTATAGATCTTTCATTCCAGTTGAAAGCAAGTCTTAAGAAGCTGTAGATCTGTTCTATGTGTGCAATTTCTATGCTTCCCGTTTTGAAGTTTCGTATTTGCATCTTTTACTTTCAGTTTTGTACACCAGCTTCAAACAGCTGAATATACAATAATTTTGGTTATGAACCAGAGTGTTTTAGATGACTGCTTGTTTTGTCACATAAACTGAAATTAGGCTATTAGAATTTTTGCAACCAGGAAATGGCGGGAACAAAGCAAACCTTTCATTACATGTAGCTATTATTGAAATATGCAGTTGGTTTTCCTTCAAATTAGCTTACAGTGGTGAATGATGTGGTTCAAGTGATTCTTCTTTGCTTTTACCTCAAAATGTGAAGACAACATGGACATTTCTGCCATCGCTCCCTTGTGAACGTTGCTATTTCGGAGACTAGAAATGCATTGACCGGCGTGGTACAGTATCGTATTACCAAAAGGTGTCTGTTTCACCCAAAAAATCCAACTCCAATCAAGCGCATGCGCTTAGATCTAGGTGATCTTAGATCAGGCACGTGAAGTTGTAGCTTTAGTGAGACCTCACACCTGGCTGGAACATGGGACCGCTTCGCAACACACGTGACCGTCCTCCCTCAAGCATCTCTACCGGTCGCACCACTCAAACGTTTTAGCACATTACCTTTTATAACATGGTTTATTCATAACAGGGTTGATCGTTACAGGGTTTTTGTTCAATTGTTGACACTTAAGGCTGTGATACATACTCTGTAAATAAATGATCATTTTCCAACTCTGGCTTTGTGTGTGTGTGTGTGTGTGTCTGCGTGTCATTCCTCGAGCACTACAGATAATCAATCTATCTGCTATTTTCTGCGTTGGTGGCTGACTGATTATTTGTATCTTACGGAGTGTGACTTTAAGGGAAATAGTATGTTAACATTTATTTATTTTTTATTCCACCTTTATTTCACCAGGTAAACTAGTTGAGAACAAGTTCTCATTTACAACTGCGACCTGGCCAAGATAAAACAAAGCAGTGCGATAAAAACAACAACACAGAGTTACATATGGGGTAAAACACAAACATAAAGTCAAAAATACAACAGAAAATATATATACAGTGTGTGCGAATGTAGTAAATTATGGAGGTAAGGCAATAATTAGGGCATAGTGTAAAATAGTTACAATTTTGTATTAACACTGGAATGATAGCTGTGCAAAAGATGATGTGCAAATAGAGATACTGGGGTGCAAATGAGCAAAATAAATAACAATATGGGGATGAGGTAGTTGGGTGGGCTAATTACAGAATGGCTGTGTACAGGTGCAGTGATCGGTAAGCTGCTCTGACAACTGACGCTTAAAGTTAGTGAGGGAGATAAGAGTCTCCAGCTTCAGAGATTTTTGCAGTTCGTTCCAGTCATTGGCAGCAGAGAACTGGAAGGAATGGCGGCCAAAGGAGGTGTTGGCTTTGGGGATGACCAGTGAGATACACCTGCTGGAGCGCAGACTACGGGTGGGTGCTGCTATGGTGACCAATGAGCTAAGATAAGACAGGGATTTGCCTAGCAGTGATTTATAGATGGTTTGGCGACGAATATGTAGTGAGGACCAGCCAACAAGAGCGTACAGGTCACAGTGGTGGGTAGTATATGGGGCTTTGGTGACAAAACGGATGGCACTGTGATAGACTACATCCAATTTGCTGAGTAGAGTGTTGGAGGCTATTTTGTAAATGACATCGCCAAAGTCAAGGATCGGTAGGATAGTCAGTTTTACGAGGGCATGTTTGGCAGCATGAGTGAAGGAGGCTTTGTTGCGAAATGGAAAGCAGATTCTAGATCGAACTTTTGATTGGAGATGCTTAATGTGAGTCTGGAAGGAGAGTTTACAGTCTAACCAGACACCTAGGTATTTGTAGTTGTCCACATACTCTAGGTCAGACCCGCCGAGAGTAGTGATTCTAGTCGGGTGGCCGGGTGCCAGCAGCGTTCGATTGAAGAGCATGCATTTAGTTTTACTAGTGTTTAAGAGCAGTTGGAGGCCACGGAAGGAGTGTAGTATGGCATTGAAGCTCGTTTGGAGGTTTGTTAACACAGTGTCCAATGAAGGGCCAGATGTATACAAAATGGTGTCGTCTGCGTAGAGGTGGATCTGAGAGTCACAAGCAGCAAGAGCGACATCATTTATATACACAGAGAATAGAGTCTGCCTGAGAATTGAACCCTGTGGCACCCCCATAGAGACGGCCAGAGGTCCAGACAACAGGCCCTCCAATTTGACACATTGAACTCTATCTGAGAAGTAGTTGGTGAACCAGGCGAGGCAGTCATTAGAGAAACCAAGGCTATTTAGTCTGCCAATAAGAATGCGGTGGTTGACAGAGTCGAAAGCCTTGGCCAGGTCAATGAAGACGGCTGCGCAGTACTGTCTTTTATCGATCACGGTTATAATATCGTTTAGGACCTTGAGCGTGGAAAAGGTCCAGTTGTCAGGAACACAAATTCAAATTCCATCAAGACACCGTTGCCCTAGAGCACACAAAAAACTATACATACCTCGGCCTAAACATCAGCACCACAGGTAACTTCCACAAAGCCGTGAACGATCTGAGAGACAAGGCAAGAAGGGCCTTCTATGCCATCAAAAGGAACATAACATTTGACATACCAATTAGGATCTGTCTAAAAATATAATACTTGAATCAGTTATAGAACCCATTGCCTTTATGGTTCTGAGGTCTGGGGTCCACTCACCAACCAATAATTCACAAAATGGGACAAACACCAAATTGAGACTCTGCATGCAGAATTCTGCAAAAATATCCTCTGTGTACAACGGAAAACACCAAATAATGCATGCAGAGCAGAATTAGGACGATACCCGCTAATGATCAAAATCCAGAAAAGAGCTGTTAAATTCTACAACCACCTAAAATGAAGCGATTCACAAATCTTCCATAACAAGGCCATCACCTACAGAGAGATTAACCTAGAGAAGAGTCCCCTAAGCAAGCTGGTCCTGGGGCTCTGTTCACAAGCATAAACAGACCCCACAGAGCCCCAGGACAGCAACACAATTAGACCGAGCCAAATCATGAGAAAACAAAAAGAAAATTGGAAATATTTTACCAAAAAACTGAGCAAACTGCAATGCTATTTGGCCCTAAACAGAGAGTACACAGTGGCAGAATACCTGACCACTGTGACTGACCCAAAATTAAGGAAAGCTTTGACTATGTTCAGACTCAGTGAGCATAGCCTTGCTATTGAGAGAGGCCGCCGTAGGCAGACCTGGATTTCAAGAGAAGACAGGCTATGTGCACGCTGCCCACAAAACGAGGTGGAAACTGAACTGCACTTCCTAACCTCCTGCCAACTGTATGTCCATATTAGAGACACATATTTCCCTCCGATTGCACAGACCCACAAGGAATTGGGAAAACAAATCCAATTTTGATCAACTCCCATATCTATTAGGTTAAATACCACAGTGTGCAATCACAGCAGCAAGATTTGTGTCCTGTTGCACACGAGATGTCTGTGAGTAGTGGGGACTAATTCACAGCACACCAGATGCCTGTGAGTAGTGGGGACTAATTCACAGCGCACCAGATGCCTGTGAGTAGTGGGGACTAATTCACAGCACACCAGATGCCTGTGAGTAGTGGGGACTAATTCACAGCACACCAGATGCCTGTGAGTAGTGGGGACTAATTCACAGCACACCAGATGCCTGTGAGTAGTGGGGACTAATTCACAGCACACCAGATGCCTGTGAGTAGTGGGGACTAATTCACAGCGGAGGGGAACGGTATTTAAGACGCCTAAACAACACTGTTGGAAAAAAAAATGGAGACTGTGATCGAAAAAACTTTGAAGAACGACTTCAATACCAGGAAAATTACAGTCGGAGAAACACACTTCGGGATCAGAGGGGTTCCTGAAAATTCATATAAATACGGTGTCATTTATCAGACGCTCTTATCCAGAGCGACTTACATGAGCAATTAGGGTTAAGTGCCTTGTTCAAGGAAGGGCACATCGACAGATTTTTCACCTAGTCGGCTCGGGGATTAGAACCAGCAACCTTTCGGTTACTGGCACAACGCTCTTAACCACTAAGCTACCTGCCACCCCCAGGTTATTCTGGGTACCACAATACTCCCAAATCATGCTTTGTTATTACTGCGTATCACTAAAGGATATCGATAGACTGCGAACCTCATGTTTAAACTGGCTAAGAGTTGCTCTAACCACAGCCAAAATAGTCATATTGAGACACTGGAGGGAGAAGGACCCTCCCTCATATGAGGAATGGTATATAGCCTTGGCAGAAATGGCTTCATATGAAAGATTTGATTTATAAAAATGAATGGTAAACTGGGGATATTTTCTCTCAGAGATAGAAGGTGAAAACAATATGTGAAGGCCTGATAGACTGCAGACATACAGTACCAGTCAAAAGTTTGGACACACCTACTCATTCAAGGGTTTTTCTTTATTTTTACTATTTTTTTACATTGTCGAATAATAGTGAAGACATCAAAACGATTAAATAACACATATGGAATCATGTAGGAACCAAATAAGTGTTAAAATATATTTGTGTATTTTCGATTCTTCAAAGTAGCCACCCTTTGCTTTGATGACAGCTTTGCACACTCTTGGCATTCTCTCAACCAGCTTCACGTGGAATGCTTTTCCAACAGTCTTGAAGGAGTTCCCATGCTGAGCACTTGTTGGCTGGTCATCTGATGCAGCACTCCATCACTCTCCTTCTTGGTCAAATAGCCCTTACACAGCCTGGAGTAGTTTTGGGTCATTGTCCTGTTGAAAAAGAAATGATAGTCCCACTAAGCCCAAACGAGATGGGATGGCGTATCGCTGCAGAATGCTGTGGTAGCCATGCTGGTTAAGTGTGCCTTGAATTCTAAATACATTTACATTTTACATTTGTCATTTAGCAGACGCTCTTATCCAGAGCGACTTACAAATTGGTTCATTCACCTTATGATAGCCAGTGGGACAACCACTTTACAATATTTGAATAAACTAAGTTAGGTAAGGGGGGGTAGAAGGATTACTTTATCCTATCCCAGGTATTCCTTAAAGAGGTGGGGTTTCAAGTGTCTCCGGAAGGTGGTGAGTGACTCCACTGTCCTGGTGTCGTGAGGGAGCTTGTTCCACCATTGGGGTGCCAGAGCAGCGAACAGCTTTGACTGGGCTGAGCGGGAACTGTGCTTCCGCAGAGGTAGGGGGGCCAGCAGGCCAGAGGTGGATGAACGCAATGCCCTCGTTTGGGTGTAGGGACTGATCAGAGCCTTAAGGTACGGAGGTGCCGTTCCCCTCACAGCTCCGTAGGCAAGCACCATGGTCTTGTAGCAGATGCGAGCTTCAACTGGAAGCCAGTGTAGTGTGCGGAGGAGCGGGGTGACGTGAGAGAACTTGGGAAGGTTGAACACCAGACGGTGCAACTCTCGCTCTCTTGAAGACGGAAGGGACATAGCCAGCGGTCAAGGATGAGCGAGGTGAGGTAAGGGAGAAGTTCTCCGGAAATGGTCTGGAGAAGAGAGGAGAAGATAGGGTCAAGCGGGCAGGTTGTTGGGCGGCCGGCCGTCACAAGTCGCAAGATTTCATCTGGAGAGAGAGGGGAGAAAGAAGTCAAAGCATAGGGTAGGGCAGTGTGAGCAGGACCAGCGGTGTCATTTGACTTATTAAACGAGGATCGGATGTCATCAACCTTCTTTTCAAAATGGTTGACGAAGTCATCCACAGAGAGGGAGGAGGGGGGGTGGAGGGGGAGGAGGATTCAGCAGGGAGGAGAAGGTGGCAAAGAGCTTCCTAGGGTTAGAGGCAGATGCTTGGAATTTAGAGTGGTAGAAAGTGGCTTTAGCAGCAGAAACAGAGGAAGAAAATGTAGAGAGGAGGGAGTGAAAAGATGCCAGGTCCAAAGGGAGTCTAGTTTTCCTCCATTTCCGCTCGGCTGCCCGGAGCCCTGTTCACAGCGGTTGGAACCAAAAATCTCCAATTTGGACTCCAGACCAAAGGACAGATTTCCACCGGTCTAATGTCCATTGCTCATGTTTCTTGGCCCAAGCAGGTCTCTTCTTATGATTGGTGTCCTTTAGTAGTGGTTTCTTTGCAGCAATTTGACCATGAAGGCCTGATTCACGCAGTCTCCTCTGAACAGTTGATATTAAGATGGGTCTGTTACTTGAACTCTGTGAAGCATTTATTTAGGCTGCAATCTGAGGTGCAGTTAACTCTAATGAACTTATCCTCTGCAGCAGAGGTAACTCTGGGTCTTCCTTTCCTGTGGTGGTCCTCATGAGAGCCAGTTTCATCATAGCGCTTGATGATTTTTGCAACTGCACTTGAAAAACTTTCAAAGTTCTTGATATTTTCCGGATTGACTGACCTTCATGTCTTTAAAGTGATGGACTGTCATTTCTCTTTGCTTATTTGAGCTGTTCTTGCCATACTATGGACTTGGTCTTTTACCAAATAGGACTATATTCTGTATACCCCCCTCCTAACTTGGCTCAAACACATTAAGAAGGAAAGAAATTCCACAAATTAACTTTTAACAAGGCAACACCTGTTAATTGAAATGCATTCCAGGTGACTACCTCATGAAGCTGGTTGAGAGAATGCCAAGAGTGTGCAAAGCTGTCATCAAGGCAAAGGATGGCTACTTTTGAAGAATCTCAAATTAAAAAAATATATTTTGATTTTTTAACACTTTTTTTGGTTACTACATGATTCCATTTGTCAGACTACAGACATACATAGATGACTGGTAGGGTCTTTAAGGACTGACAGACATACATAGATGACTGGTAGGGTCTTTAAGGACTGACAGACATACATAGATGACTGGTAGGGTCTTTAAGGACTGACAGACATACATAGATGACTGGTAGGGTCTTTAAGGACTGACAGACATACATAGATGACTGGTAGGGTCTTTAAGGCCTGACAGACATACATAGATGACTGGTAGGGTCTTTAAGGACTGACAGACATACATAGATGACTGGTAGGGTCTTTAAGGCCTGACAGACATACATAGATGACTGGTAGGGTCTTTAAGAGTCTTTTGTTCTTTTGCTTAGTTTTTTCTTTGGTTGTAATAGTTATGGGGGTGAAAAATGAAAAGTTAGTTTCCTTTTTTATCTTATGGTATAATATAATGTATTAGCTACCATGGAGACTTATTGTATATATAAATCAAATCAAATTTTATTGGTCACATGTGCCGAATACAACAGGTGCAGACATTACAGTGAAATGCTTACTTACAGCCCTTAACCAACAGTGCATTTATTTTTTTTAAAAAAAGTAAAAATAAAAAAACAACAAAAAAAGTGTTGAGAAAAAAAAAGAGCAGAAGTAAAATAAAATAACAGTAGGGAGGCTATATATACAGGGGGGTACCGTTGCAGAGTCAATGTGCGGGGGCACCGGCTAGTTGAGGTAGTTGAGGTAAGATGTACATGTGGGTAGAGTTAAAGTGACTATGCATAAATAATTAACAGAGTAGCAGCAGCGTAAAAAGGATGGGGTGGGGGGGCAGTGCAAATAGTCCGGGTAGCCATGATTAGCTGTTCAGGAGTCTTATGGCTTGGGGGTAGAAGCTGTTGAGAAGTATTTTGGACCTAGACTTGGCACTCCGGTACCGCTTGCCGTGCGGTAGCAGAGAGAACAGTCTATGACTAGGGTGGCTGGAGTCTTTGACAATTTTGAGGGCCTTCCTCTGACACCGCCTGGTATAGAGGTCCTGGATGGCAGGAAGCTTGGCCCCAGTGATGTACTGGGCCGTACGCACTACCCTCTGTAGTGCCTTGTGGTCGGAGGCCGAGCAGTTGCCATACCAGGCGGTGATGCAACCAGTCAGGATGCTCTCGATGGTGCAGCTGTATAATTTTTTGAGGATCTGAGGACCCATGCCAAATCTTTTCAGTCTCCTGAGGGGGAATAGGCTTTGTCGTGCCCTCTTCACGACTGTCTTGGTGTGTTTGGACCATGATAGTTCGTTGGTGATGTGGACACCAAGGAACTTGAAGCTCTCAACCTGTTCCACTACAGCCCCGTCGATGAGAATGGGGGCGTGCTCAGTCCTCTTTTTTTTCCTGTAGTCCACAATCATCTCCTTTGTCTTGGTCACGTTGAGGTGTCATATATTAGTGTCTGTCAAGCTATTGTTTAGTGCTAAATGTAATTCAAGTGCATCAATTGCATTGTCTCCCGAGTGGCGCAGCGGTCTAAGGCTAGCTGTGCCACTGGTTCGAATCCAGGCTCTGTCGTAGCCGGCCGCGACCGGGAGACCCATGGGGCGGCGCACAATTGGCCCAGCGTCGTCCAGGGTAGGGGAGGGAATGGCCGGCAGGGATATAGCTCGTTGGTAGAGCATGGCGTTTGCAACGCCAGGGTTGTGGGTTCGATTCCCACGGGGGGCCAGTATGAAAAATAAAAATAATGTATGCACTCACTAACTGTAAGTCGCTCTGGATAAGAGTGTCTGCTAAATGACTAAAATGTAAAAAAATTATATCGTGAAGGGAAACAACTATAATTACACGGATACTTGACTGAGGGACCTTACAGATGTATGTGTGGGGGACTGAGGAAGGGGTACTCATTTTAAAAAATCATGTCAACCCCTATTATTCAGTCCATAACTTATTATGTGATTTGTTAAGACACATTTTACTCCTGAACTAATTTAGGCCAAAAAAAAAATGGGCTGAATATGTATGCAACAACTATTTTTTACATTTCTAAAATGTTCTTTTCACTTTGACATTATGGAGTATTTTTGTAGATCAAAGACAAAAAAAATACAATTAAATGTATTTCAATCCCACTTTGTCGCTCAATAAAATTTTAACAAAAAAATCAAGGGGGTGTAGATTTTCTATAGGCACTGTAAATTGGACCACCAACAAAACAATATTATCAATGGATCAAAATGCAGCCTATAACGTTTTTAATTATGAAATGTTGTGAAGACTGGCCTCAGGTTATTGAGGGATCTAGTCCAGATTAAACCTAATAGGAAGACAATTTTATCTAATGGAGGTTTCATTCAGGTCTCTCTGTTTAACCAAATACTCTGTCTGTCTTTGGCAGGAGAGAGACCAGACTCTCACTCTGACAGCGAGAAGAGTCCTTTAGGGGAACCAGACCCAGAGACGCCCAAACCAGCAGGACCACACCACTGCTCCCAGTGTGGAAAATGGTTTTCTACGTTAGGGAATTTAAAACGTCATGAGATGGCACACACAGGAGAGAAGCCTTTCCAATGTTCCCAGTGTGGAAAATGGTTTTCTACGTTAGGGAATTTAAAACGTCATGAGATGGCACACACAGGAGAGAAGCTTTTCCAATGTTCCCAGTGTGATAAGAGTTTTACCCAGATAGGGAGCCTGAAAAGGCATGAAGGAATACACAACGAAGGGAGGAAGACCCACTGCTGCTCTCAGTGTGGAAAGAGATTTACTCAGTTAGTGAGCCTGAAAACACACAAGACAATACACACAGGAGAGAAGCCTTTCCAATGTTCCAAGTGTAATCAGAGTTTTACCCAGATAGGAAACCTGTATAGGCATGAAGGAATACACACAGGAGAAAAGCCCTACCAATGCTCCAAATGTGAAAAGAGATTTGTACGATCACAGTACCTAAAATCACACGAGATGACACACACAGAGGAAAAGCCTTACCTCTGCTCCCACTGTGGAAAGAGTTTTACTCAGTTACGGAGCCTGAAAAGACATAAGAGGACACACAAATGAGAAAAGCCCTACCACTGATCCCACTGTGGAGAGAGTTTTACTCAGTTAGGGAGCCTGAAAATGCATAAGAGAATACACTCTGGAGGGAAGAAATACCTCTGCTCTCATTGTGGAAAGACATTTCCCAGTCAGAGGACCTGAAATCACATGAGAGAATAGAGAGGCTGTGTTCTGACTTATGTTTTTGACTGAGAATTTGTGTTTTTGTTTATGCCACATTAAATCAGAATATATTCTCTTATGCAATTTATGTTCCTCTAACTCCCCTGAGTGCCTCTGTCAATCCAACAGCTATTGTATGCAGTAATTATGTGCCTATGAACCAGAGGTATACTGTTAGCACTGAGACGGTTTGCCCTAGTAAGAAGTCCACTGTGTGCTACAGGTTCACCTGCCTCACCTAAAGACCATTCTGGTGGGAAGTTGCTTTAGACCAGCAAGTGTTAACAGTCAGTAGTATCTGGATAACGTGTGAAATGCTTGATAATATATGTGATATCAACAGAGAGGTATATTCTCTGGGTGACTAAATATTTACTGGTTTTCATCAAGCTGTCCACTCCAGAAAAAGCTTCAACAAGCTGTCCACTCAAGAAAAAGCTTCAAACTGTAACCAGTGCCTGCAACCTGGTGCAGGTTATCAGTAGATATGGCTGCTATATTGTAATCACTACATCCGATGGATCTGGACACTGCTTTAAAGCAGATTTCTGCAGCATTAGTAAAAATGTGATTAATACATGTTGGTGATTTCATTCAGTTGTTTGTAACTACCCTGATAGGTTGAGGAAAACCAAAAGTTCCAAAGGCTGGGCCTAATATAGTGTATAAGAGGTCATACATTTAGAGTATCTCAGGTGTTGCATTCCCATCTCCCCATTTAGATTATCTCTGGCGTTGCATTCCCATCTCCCCATTTAGAGTAATGCCCTTAATCCAGATGGTGTGACAAAGGCATTTCCCACCCGCTAACTTTCTTTGTTGTTACTTTTAAGGTTGGGAACCAACATGCAGTACCTACAGCAGGCAGAGAACCATTCGTCCTCCAGCACAGGGTCAAGCTACAATATTCACAGCCCTGTGTAATGTTACATGTAATTACAATATTCACAGCCCTGTGTAATGTTACATGTAATTACAATATTCACAGCCCTGTGTAATGTTACATGTAATTACATTGCTGGACCTATTTTTTTTGGAAAAATGGAAATGTATGGTTTAAACATGTCTTTAATATGTATGTGTTTTGGCTTAAGTGATAATATATTTGTGTTCACATCATTAAGCCTTTATGGACGTGTTATAAATGACCAAAGGGGTCTGACTTGAAAGTAAGTACAGCGATATAGTGTCTTTATGGTGGTGCTATGAATGACTGACTTTTTCAAACGTAGTGGATTTGTATGGTTTCTGATTCAGAGGGGTTGGGTTAAATGCGGAAGACACATTTCAGTTGAATGCATTCAGTTGTACACCTGACCAGATATATCCCCCTACTGACCAGGTATCCCCCTACTGACCAGATATCCCCCTACTGACCAGGTATCCCCCTACTGACCAGGTATCCCCCTACTGACCAGATATCCCCCTACTGACCAGATATCCCCCTACTGACCAGGTATCCCCCTACTGACCAGGTATCCCCCTACTGACTAGGTATCCCCCTACTGACCAGGTATCCCCCTACTGACCAGGTATCCCCCTACTGACTAGATATCCCCCTACTGACCAGATATCCCCCTACTGACCAGATATCCCCCTTTCCCTTAGTGGATCCTGTCCCATAACAAAAGCTTGTTTTTGTTTTCCGATGCAAAAACTTTTGCTACGGTGTTCACTAATGAATACGACCCGGAATGAAACCTCCACGTGATAAAACTGTCTTCCTGTGAGGTTTAATCCAAATCAGATCCCTCAATAACCTGAGGCCAAGTTTATCACTAGGACAAAGACAAGCTGTACAACATCTGGAAACCAAGTCTAGTCTAGAAGTCTGAAAAGTCTGTCTAATATAATAGGATACATTTCATCCATTGTTAGGTTTTCTTGGTGACCCCCTCCACTCATCGTAAGTTTAACAAAATGGTACAGAACAACATATTCAAATATATAAATTCAGTAGTGCCCCTTTAAAACCCACACAGTTCAACAACTGCAGAGTTTGTGCCCGTTTTTAAAATACTACTTACTGGTGTTCATCAGATCTCCTGTCTTCTTCTTCCAATGTGACAGTCATCTCTGCCTCCACCTTTACTACAAAAAACGTCTTCCTTTTCTTTCCACCGTGACAATAATATCCTCCTCCTCTTTCTTGCACTCCTGCTAAAGAAGAGGAGGTCTGCTGGACGGAGAAAGAAGCTCTCATGAAGGAAGAGGAGGCTGTCTCAGTTAAAACAGAAGTAGAGTGTGAGACTGTTATAGTGAAAGAAGAAGAAGAAGCTTTCAGAGTGAAAGAGGAGGAGCTTAGTGAGCTCATGGTCGATGTCGTTAGCTAGCTAGTTAGCATTAGCCACTAGCCTAGTGTTACTTAGCTATATAGCTAATACCGTAAATTAAACGGAGTAACTACGCAGATGTAGAAGCTGAATATGAACATTATTAATAAACCCTGTTATGAATAAACCCTGTTACGATCAACCCTGTTATGAATAAACCCTGTAAGGATCAACCCTGTTATGAATAAACCCTGTTATAAACGGTAATGTGCTAAAACTTTTGAGTGGTGCGACCGGTAGAGAGCTTGAGGGAGGACGGTCACGTGTGTTGCGAAGCGGTCCCATGTTCCAGCCAGGTGTGAGGTCTCACTAAAGCTACAAGCTTCACGTGCCTGATCTAAGATCACCTAGATCTAAGCGCATGCGCTTGATTGGAGTTGGATTTTTTTGGTGAAACAGACACCTTTTGGTAATACGATACTGTACCACGCCGGACAATGCATTTCTAGTGTAGTGTCGAGTCAAATGTTGCTAATGATGCTGTCAAACAAAGGAGTCAGCTTATACTGAACTTTGATCACAAGTTTTATTAATATCACAAGATTTCAGCATAAGTTTACAGATGCCTGCAGTGTCTGGAGAACAGTGTCCCAAAATAATGTCTGTTCTAACGTCTTTTGTCTCCATCCAGTATATATAATCTTCCCCAAAACATGGGTTGCTCCCTTTACTGTCCAATCCCCTGTCTTCCCTGGGGCGTCACCCTAAAAACGGCTCTCTTTCAACCTAAATAAACATCCCCTCAGGTTCCACTTGAAAACATTAACAAAGTCATAATCTTAATACACTACACTAGTCTCCGAAATAGCAACGTTCACAAGGGAGCGATGGCAGAAATTTCCATGTTGTCTTCACATTTTGAGTTAAAAGCATTTGAGGTAAAAGCAAAGAAGAATCACTTGAACCACATCATTCACCACTGTAAGCTAATTTGAATGAAAACCAACTGCATATTTCAATAATAGCTACATGTAATGAAAGGTTTGCTTTGTTCTTACCTGGTTTTGTGCCTGCCAGTAGGCTGTGGGTTATTCTGCTAGCAGCTAGTTGACAGCAAGCAAGCTAGCATTTCAGCTTCCCAAATCTCCTCCCATGTATAAATATTATTCTACTCTCCAGTGGAACCTAAAACATTATGTCAATTTGATATGCTGCTTCAATGTATTCGCACCCATATCAACTTAAAGATGCACTATGCAGAAATCGCTCCACCATATCCTGGCTACAAAAATTCTAAAAGTTCAACTCATTTCAGTTTATGTGACAAAACAAGCAGTCATTGTGTAGAGAATGATTGTACCATCTAAACCACTGTGAAATATATTTTCCATAACCCCAAATAGTGTATATTCAGCTGTTTGAAGCTGGTGTACAAAACCAAAAGTAAAAGATGCAAAAATGAAACTGCAAAACGGGAAGCATAGAAATTGCACACATAGAACAGATCTACAGCTTCTTAAGACTTGCTTTCAACTGGAATGAAAGATCTATAACTCACATTTCGGTGTGAATTTGGTCAGGTCACCCAAAAAGTTACATATTGTAGCTTTAAAAATAGAATGTCATCATATCACAGAGAAAGGGCAAGGAATTAGCGACGTGGCACGTCTCAATTTTCAGGAAGTACGTCGAATGCCGGGAACATATTACAAGAAACTGCCTCTTTTGTGAAGAACAAACGACACTGCAACACTGCGCTACGCTCCGAATCTTTAGTCTTCGTGAAGCTTGTAGCAACCTTAAGGCTTTAAACACACCGACTGTGTATTTTTGCGCAAAACAGTATGCAGCATCATCTAGATATGTGTGCAACAAAAGTTCAACATTCACCTTCTGCTACCATTTCTGTCAACCCGTTTACGCATTCAGTTGGACGCATACTTCCGATAAATCCAACATACGCACCACACAGAACGCACTGCAACTGCCTCTCCAACACAATGCTGCAAGGCAAACGCAGCGTTCCATTGGAAATGAATGTACTTCTGGTGTACCAAAACGCAATGACACAGTCGGTGTGTTCAAAGCGTGAGTAAGCAAAGTGAAGTCCTTCACAGTGATGCCTAGTGACTCGGATCTACAGTTGCGCTCTGCTCAACGCTGGGGGTCGCTGTTGTAAGTTTGAGGAGTGAATGTAGCACATCGAGATGTGTGAAACTCACTCCTCAGTCATAAGTGTCCATGTTTGCACCGCTCAATTGCTAGCTTTTGAGTGGCGCGACGGGTAGAGACGATTGAGCGAGGACGGTCACGTGTGTTTGTAATGCAGAGGTCCTGAGTTCGAGCCAGGTATGTGGCTAATTGGGGGAAGGTAGTACTCGCTAAGCAAGCAGCGTGATGTTCTTTACTCGGATAAATTCAAGCTGACAGCCTACTTCATATTCAGTTATTGTTTTGAAATAAAAAACATGGATGTATTTTTTTGGTCCATTTTATACAACTTGATTTTATGTGGCATAAACAAAAGCACAATTTTGTAGTAAGAAATATGAGACGTGTGTGAGAAGTATTTGTGTTGTCTCATGAACTTTAAGTATAATTTCATGTGATATATTCCTTTCCACACTGGAACAGTGGTAAGGTATCTTCACTGTATGTATTACCTCATGGTCTTTTAGGTGCCCAAACTGAGTAAATAAATATTATTTCATACTAGGAGCATTGCTAAAGTTTCTCTATGGTGTGGATTCTTTCATGCTTTTTCAATTGCCTTAATGAGGTAAAACTCTTTCCACACAGGGAGCATTGGTAAGGCTTCTCCCCTGTGTGTATTCTCTCATGCATTTTTAGGTACCCTAACTTGGTAAAACGCTTTCTGCACTGAGAGCATTGATGAGGCTTCTCACCTGTGTGTATTCTGTTATGCATGTTTATACTCCCTGACTGTGTAAAGCTCTTTCCACACAGGGAGGAGTGGAAAGGTGTATCTCCTGTGTGTGTCCGCTCGTGTTTTTTCAGGTAGCTTATCTGTGTAAAACTATTTCCACACATGGAGCAGTGGTAAGGCTTCTCTCCTGTGTGTATTCTCTTATGTATTTTCAGGCTCCCTAACTTGGTAAAACTCTTTCCACAGTAAGAGCAGTGATGAGGCTTCTCAGCTGTGTGTCTCATTTCATGCCTTTTCATGTTGCTTAACTCAATAAAAGTCTTTCCACACAGGGAGCAGTGGTAAGGCTTCTCTCCTGTGTGTATTCGCGCATGTATTTTTAGGTTCCCTGACTGGGTAAAACTCTTTCCACACATGGAGCAGTGGTAAGGTTTCTCTCCTGTGTGTATTCTCTTATGTATTTTTAGTTTCCCTGACTGGGCAAAACTCTTTCCACACATGGAGCAGTGGTAAGGCTTCTCTCCTGTGTGTATTCTCTTATGTATTTTTAGTTTCCCTAATTGGGTAAAACTCTTCCCGCAGTGGGAGCAGTGGTGTCGAATTGCTGGTTTGGACGTCTCTGGCTCTGGTTCCTTTGAGTCTGGTCTTTCTCCTGCCGAACACAAACAGAGTGTTTATTTAAACATAGATACCTGAATAAACACTAATTGAAAACACTATTGAACTTCACTCTTATTATTTTTACATTTACATTTTTAGTCATTTAGCAGACGCTCTTATCCAGAGCGACTTACAGTTAGTGAATACATTTTTTTTTTTATACTGGCCCCCCGTGGGAATCGAACCCACAACCCTGGCGTTGCAAACGCCATGCTCTATCAACTGAGCTACATCCCTGCCGGCCATTCCCTCCCCTACCCTGGACGACGCTGGGCCAATTGTGCGCCGCCCATGAGTCTCCCGGTCGCGGCCGGCTGCGACAGAGCCTGGATTCGAACCAGGATCTCTAGTGGCACAGTTAGCACTGCGCAGCAGTGCCTTAGACCACTGCGCCACTCAGGAGACTATTATGCAAAGGATTTGTGGCATAGGCAAACATTTCTTGTCAAACAGTCTTAGAAAACATCTACCAGAAATAGTCTGAAAAGGTATTAGAAATGGGCCTGCATCAAAACAATAATGTTGAGTTAAAGACCCCTGCGAACAACACTTAGTTTCTGATAAGTTAATTTACTCCTGGAAGTTTAAAGAGATTCTCTGGGACTTTTTTCTGAAAGTAGTGCTCACTAGCCAAAAGGGGTCCCTGAAAATGGTGTACTACGTTATGTGCAGATTAGTGCACCACGTCATCACTCTCTCTCTTTGCTCTGCTGTGGGTGCATGATGAACCTCTTAATAGCGTCACTCATATGGCGAGGGGCTGAAGCTCATTGGTTGAACTTGAATTGTTAGGGGGCTGGCCCACGTGGGGGGAAATGTAGCGAAAATGGCACAGCACAAGTTCCAGAAAAACAGTCGCTTTTAAACTAGGAATTTCGTGGCTAATTGAGGTAAGACAGTAATTCTGCTCATAGATTATGCATGTATGAACTACACATTGACACATCCAGCCCAAAGCGGGAGGTTTAAAAAAATACTTATTAGTCACCAAAGTTCCGGAGCATGTCTTTAAGAAAGTAGTGGCAGTGCCTTGTCATTCTGTCACCAAAAACCCACATATCTTTAAAATATTTTGAGGCAGGAGGATAATGAAAGTACACATAGTAACAAGTAAAAGTAGACCTACTAATAAGGTATAGTGTTTTTACTGATATACATTGAATTATTAAGTGATTAAAATACATAATTCTGTTACCCAAAAAATCAAGCCTTTTATTTCCATTTACTATAACCAGCCCTCTCACCCACTGAGCACTGACAGACACCGGATGTCCATGGACGCTGAAATACAGTATAGCAGAGTACACTAGAGCACTGTTTAATTTACTGTATTTTACTCTACTGTATTTTACTGTACTTAACTATACTCTGCTGAACTATACTCTGCTGAACTATACTCTACTGAACTATACTCTACTGAACTATACTCTACTGAACTATACTCTGCTGAACTATACTCTGCTGAACTATACTCTGCTGAACTATACTCTACTGAACTATACTCTACTGAACTATACTCTACTGAACTATACTCTGCTGAACTATACTCTGCTGAACTATACTCTGCTGAACTATACTCTGCTGAACTATACTCTACTGAACTATACTCTACTGAACTATACTCCACGGAACTATACTCTCCTGAACTATACTCTACTGAACTATACTCTACTGTACTGAACTATACTCTACTGAACTCTACAGTAGTAGAAGCAGAAGATGTGGTTATTTAGCTATCTGTAAGAGGCTTCAAGAGAATCTGGAAACAAAACCACTTAGTTAATTTAAAAGTCCAAAAGTATATGTACCAATGACAGATTGCCCCTTTAACATTTTTTACAGTACTGAACAACATATTCAAGTGTAGAACTTAAGCAGAATAACTCTTCAAAACGACACATTAGTTCGACAACTGCAGAGTTTGTGCCCCTGTTTCTAATACAGTACTCACTGTAGCTGCTTTTAGCAACGCTGCTGTATTTTCCACTAGCGTTGAAAAAAAAAAAAACTAAACAGCCCGCAGGAAGCCAGAAGTTAAATCAAATTCAATGTTAACTTACTGTGCCGGTAGGCTGGACTGTTGGTCCTTAAAACGGGAGGAATTTGAGACAAAAGATCTAAAGGAACGTATTATTATTAAACAGACTTTCCAAACACACTTCATCTCTGCTTTCCTCATGTCAAAATAGAAGTCCCCCACAAATTATTATTTTTTTGTGCACATTGGCACACGTGCATGACTTTTATTTTGACAAAAGGAGCTATACTCACTGGTGTTAATCAGATCTTGTTCAGTCTCCTCCTCCTCCTCTCCTTCCTCTTCCACTCTAGAAGGCGCTTTCTCTTCTTTCACTGTAACATCCTCCTCCTCGTCTTTCAATGTGATAGCCTCCTCTTCCTCCTTTATAGTTTTGAAAACCTCTTCCTCCTCCTCTTTCACTCTGAAAGCTTCTACCTCCTCCTCTTCTATTGTGACAGCCTCTATCTCCTCTTCCTCTTTTACTCCAAAAGTGTATTTCTCTTCTTTCACTGTAACATCCCCCTCCTCGTCTTTCAATGTGATAGTCTCCTCTTCCTCCTTTATCGTCTTGAAAGCCTCTTCCTCCTCCTCTTTCACGACAATGTTCAGCCCCATAGCTTCTTTCTCCATCCAGCAGACCTCCTCTTCTTTAGCAGGATAGTAGTTTAGTAAGCTCATGGTCGGGGATGTTAGCTAACTAGCTAGTTAGCATTAGCGCCTAGCTTATTGCTAGGTTGAGTATCAATCACAACAAATTGAAAATTACGTTTAAGTTAACTAGTAGATACGTAAACAGAATTGTGTTTAAAACACTGAGAATAATATGTCTAAAGCGCTACAATGTTTCGGTTTTATGTTGACTAGAAAGCTACCGAAGTGGTTAAATAAACAGCTTTGTTGTTGAAGTGTTCCGTCCACTAGATTATACGTCACGCAAGAAGCATCAACTGAAAGACTCACATCGCCATCTGCTGACTGGAGTGTGTAACGCAGTTAAAAATATATTCACTACATTGATTATTCTGGCAAACAATTTCATAAAAAAACATTTCAAAATTAGCACAATGTTTTGTCTGACTTCTTAGAGACAATACTTTTCTCTACGCAGACTTAGACCTGAATATGAATATGTACATTATCAATAAATACTAGAATAGTAATTGTTAAAACAATTATCTGTTCTTTTTCCCATCTAGATCAAATCACAATTTAATTAAAGTGCAGTTAACAAAGTCACAACACGTTTTACAGAGAAAAAATAAGACAGAAAGCAATAGTAGTAAACCAAATCAAAATACAGTGAAAACAGAGAAATCAATAACAGAGAGACAGCATACATAGAGATAGGCCACGCCCCTCTGACCCACCCTGTGAAATATATAGGAAATATATTAATATATACTGAACAAAAATATAAACGCAACATGTAAAGTGTTGGTTCCATGCTTCATGAGCTGAAATATCCCAGACATTTTCCATATGCACAAAAATCTTATTTCTCTAAAATGTTGTGCAAAAATGTGTTTACATCCCTGTTAGTGAGCATTTCTCCTTTGCCAAAATAATCCATCCAACTGACAGGTGTGGCATATCAAGAAGCTGATCAAACAACATGATCATTACACAGTTGCACCTTGTGCTGTGGACAATAAAAGGCCACTCTAAAATGTGCAGTTTTGTCACACAACACAATGCCACAGATGTCTCAAAAGGGAGTGTGCAATTGGAATGCTGACTGCAGAAATGTCCACCAGAGCTGTTGCCAGAAAATGTAATGTACATTTCTCTACCATAAGCTGCCTCCAACATCATTTTAGAGAATTTGGCAGTACGTCCAACCAGCCTCACAACCGCAGACCACATGTAACCACGCCAGCCCAGGACCTCCACATCCGATTTCTTCACCATCGGGATCATCTGAGACCAACCGCCCAGACAGCTGATGAAACTGTGGGTTTGCACATCCAAAGAAGTTCTGCACAAACTGTCAGAAACCGTCCAGGGAAGCTCATCTGCATGCTTGTCGTCCTCACCAGGGTCTTGACCTGACTGCAGTTCGGCGTCGTAAGGGACTTCAGTGGGCAAATGCTCACCTTCGATGGCCACTGGCACGCTGAAGAAGTGTGCTCTTCAAAGATGAATCCCGGTTTCAACTGTACCGGGCAGATGGCAGACAGTGTGTATGGCCCCATGCTGGCGGTGGGGTTATGGTATGGGCAGGCATAAGCTACGGACTACGAACACAATTGCATTTGATCAATGACAAATTTGTATGCACAGAGATACCGTGACGAGATCCTGAGACCCAATGTCGTGCCATTCATCCGCCCCCAATCACCTCAGCATGATAATGCACAGCCCCACGTCTCAAGGATCTGTTCATAATTCCTGGAAAATGAAAATGTCCCAGTTCTTCCATGGCCTGCATACTCACCGGACATGTCACCCATTGAGCATGTTTGGGATGCTCTGGATCGATGTTCGGTGACAGAAACAACAAATAAACCAAAAAGGAGAGAACCAAAATGGAACAATACAGAACAGTACAGGACAATACAGGAGTTTAGAATACAGGACAATACAGGAGTGTAGAATACAGGACAATACAGGAGTTTAGAATACAGGACAATACAGGAGTTTAGAATACAGGACAATACAGGAGTGTAGAATACAAGACAATACAGGAGTGTAGAATACAGAACAACACAGGAGTTTAGAATACAGAACAATACAGGAGTTTAGAATACAGGACAATACAGGAGTTTAGAATACAGGACAATACAGGAGTGTAGAATACAGGACAATACAGGAGTTTAGAATACAGGACAATACAGGAGTTTAGAATACAGGACAATACAGGAGTTTAGAATACAGGACAATACAGGAGTTTAGAATACGGGACAATACAGGAGTTTAGAATACATGACAATACATGAGTTTAGAATACAGGACAATACAGGAGTTTTAGACACATGGGATGGTAAAACATGAGGGAGTCCAGTATGACAGGAGTGTAGAATACAGGACAATACAGGGGGGCAGAAAAGCACAGCGGGCTGGATGGATAATGGATGGAGAATGGATGGATAATGGATGGAGAATGGATGGATAATGGATGGAGGATGGATGGAGAATGGATGGATAATGGATGGATAATTGATGGAGAATGGATGGAGAATGGATGGATAATGTATGGAGAATGGATGGAGAATGGATGGAGAATGGATGGAGAATGGATGGTGAATGGATGGAGAATGGATGGATAATGGATGGAGAATGGATGGAGAATGGATGGAGAATGGATGGAGAATGGATGGAGAATGGATGGATAATGGATGGAGAATGGATGGTGAATGGATGGAGAATGGATGGATAATGGATGGATAATGGATGGAGAATGGATGGAGAATGGATGGAGAATGGATGGATAATGGATGGAGAATGGATGGATAATGGATGGAGAATGGATGGAGAATGGATGGAGAATGGATGGATAATGGATGTAGAATGGATGGATAATGGATGGATAATGGATGGAGAATGGATGGAGAATGGACGGAGAATGGATGGAGAATGGATGGAGAATGGATGGAGAATGGATGGAGAATGGATGGAGAATGGATGGAAAATGGTGACTTGATCACATGGGAAGCAGCCAGTCAGGGTCAGGTGGGTGGACAGGTATCTGGATCCAGGGCCAGTGGAACCCTTTCCACAGAGGGTTCTACATTGAACCCAAAAGGGTTCTACATGGAACCAAACGGGGTTCTTTAAATGGTTCTCCTAAGGGGACAGCCGAAGAACCCTTTTGGAATACTTTTTTCTAAGAGTGTAGAGGGTTTTTAAACAGGATCATGGATGGGCTTAAGCATCTGCCTCTGGTTCCAAATGTTGCATCTGGTAAGCATCTGCATCTGGTTCCAACGGTTGCATCTGGTAAGCATCTGCCTCTGGTTCCAAAGGTTGCATCTGGTAAGCATCTGCCTCTGGTTCCAAAGGTTGCATCTGGTAACCATCTGCCTCTGGTTCCAAAGGTTGCATCAGGTAACCATCTGCCTCTGGTTCCAAAGGTTGCATCTGGTAACCATCTGCCTCTGGTTCCAAAGGTTGCATATGGTAACCATCTGCCTCTGGTTCCAATGGTTGCATCTGGTAAGCATCTGCCTCTGGTTCCAAAGGTTGCATCTGGTAAGCATCTGCCTCTGGTTCCAATGGTTGCATCTGGTAAGCATCTTCCTCTGGTTCCAAAGTTTGCATCTGCCTCTGGTTCCAAAGGTTGCATCTGGTAACCATCTGCCTCTGGTTCCAAAGGTTGCATCTGGTAACCATCTGCCTCTGGTTCCAAAGGTTGCAGGTTGAGTCCAGCGATATAAACTTTTGTTTATATTTTCGTTTTAAGCCTATCCCAAACCTTAACCCTAACCTTAACCATTCAGAGTTAATGCCTAACCTTAACCATTCTGAGTTAATGCCTAACCTTAACCATTCAGAGTTAATGCCTAACCTTAACCATTCTGAGTTAAAACCTTAAAAATTCGGAGTTAATGTTAAATGTTATGAAATTTGATGTTTGGAACAACTTCTTAATTTGATGTTTGAGAAATGTCTAATTCTGACGTGAGACTGTGAGAGCTTGTAGTTCAAAACGCCGTACAAAAAAGGTCTATACTGCTCCTACATGGTGTAACAATACATAACGTTGATGTATATAAATCAAATCAAAAACAAAATCTTATTTGGTCACATACACATATTTAGCAGATGTTATTGCGGGTGTAGCGAAACGCTTGTGTTTCTAGCTCCAACAGTGCAGTAGTAGCTAATCATTCACAACAATACACACAAATCTAAAAGGTAGAAGAACGGAATTAAGAAATATGTAAATATTAGGACGAGCAATGTCGGAGTGGCATTGACTAGAATACAGTAGAATAGAATAGAATAGAATAGAATAGAATATACAGTACCAGTCAAAAGTTTGGACACACCTACCCATTCCAGGGTTTTTCTTTATTTTTTACTATTTTCTTGGAATGGCATTGACTAGAATACAGTAGAATAGAATAGAATAGAATAGTATAGAATAGAAAAGAATAGAATATAATAGTATAGAATAGTATAGAATAGTATAGTATAGAATAGAATAGAATAGAATAGAATAGAATAGAATAGTATAGAATAGAATAGTATAGAATAGAATAGAATAGAATAGAATAGAATAGTATAGTATAGTATAGTATAGAATAGAATAGAATAGAATAGAATAGAATAGTATAGAATACTATAGGATAGTATAGTATAGAATAGAATAGAATAGAATATAATAGAATAGAATAGAATAGTATAGTATAGAATAGAATAGAATAGAATAGAATAGAATAGTATAGAATATAATAGTATAGAATAGAATAGTATAGAATAGAATAGAATAGAATAGAATAGTATAGAATAGAATAGTATAGAATAGAATAGAATAGTATAGAATATAATAGTATAGTATAGAATAGAATAGAATAGTATAGAATAGAATAGAATAGTATAGTATAGAATAGAATAGTATAGAATAGTATAGAATAGAATAGAATAGAATAGAATAGTATAGAATAGTATAGAATAGTATATACAGTACCAGTGAAAAGTTTGGACACACCTACCCATTCCAGAGTTTTTCTTTATTTTTTACTATTTTCAACATTGTAGAATAATATTGAAGACATCAAAACGATGAAATAACACATATGGAATCATGTAGTAACCAAATAAGTGTTAAAATATATTTTATATTTGAGATTCTTCAAAGTAGCCACACTTTGCCTTGATGACAGCTTTGCACACTCTTGGCATTCTCTCAACCAGCTTCACCTGGAATGCTTTTCCAAAAGTCTTGAAGGAGTTCCCACATATGCTGAGCACTTGTTGGCTGCTTTTCCTTCACTCTGCGGTCCGACTCATCCCAAACCATCTCAACTGGGTTGAGGTCGGGTGATTGTGGAGGCCAGGTAATCTGATGCAGCACTCCATCACTCAAATAGCCCTTACACAGCCTGGAGGTGTGTTGGGTCATTGTCCTATTGAACAATAAATGATAGTCCCACTAAGCCCAAACCAAATGGGATGGCGTATCGCTGCAGAATGCTGTGGTAGCCATGCTGGTTAAGTGTGCCTTGAATTCTAAATAAATCACAGACAGTGTCACCAGCAAAGCACCCCCACACCATAACACCTCCTCCTCCATGCTTTACGGTGGGAAATACACATGCGGAGATCATCCGTTCACCGACACTGTGTCTCACAAAGACACAGCGGTTGGAACCAAGAATCTCCAATTTGGACTCCAGACCAAAGGACAAATTTACACCGGTCTAATGTCCATTGCTCATGTTTCTTGGCCCAAGCAGGTCTCTTCTTCTTATTGGTGTCCTTTAGTAGTGGGTTCTTTGCAGCAATTCGACCATGAAGACCTGATTCACACAGTCTCCTCTGAACAGTTGATGTTGAGATGTGTCTGTTACTTGAACTCTGTGAAGCATTTATTTGGGCTGCAATTTCTGAGGCTGGTAAATCCTCTGCAGCAGAGGTAACTCTGGGTCTTCCATTCCTGTGACGGTCCTCATGAGAGCCAGTTTCATCATAGCACTTCATGGTTTTTGCGACTGCACTTGAAGAAACTTTCACAGTTCTTGACATTTTCCGTATTGACTGACCTTCATGTCTTAAAGTAATGATGGACTGTTGTTTCTCTTTGCTTATTTGAGCTGTTCTTGACATAATATGGACTTGGTCTTTTACCAAATAGGGCTATCTTCTGTATACCACCCCTACCTCGTCACAACACAACTGATTGGCTCAAATGAAATTCCACAAATTAACTTTTAACAAGGCACACCTGTTAATTGAAATGCATTCCAGGTGACTACCTCATGAAGCTGGTTGAGAGAATGCCAAGAATGTGCAAAGCTGTCATCAAGGCAAAGGGTGGCTACTTTTGAAGAATCTCAAATATAAAATATATTTTGATTTGTTTAACACTTTTTTGGTTACTACATGATTTCATATGTGTTATTTCATAGTTTTGATGTCTTCACTATTATTCTACAATGTAGAAAATAGTAAAAATAAAGAAAAACCCTTGAATGAGTAGGTGTGTCCAAACTTTTGACTGGTATTTTATTCTGTCTCTCTGTTTTTGTTTTCTCTGTATTTTGATTTGTTTTTTTCCTATTGTTTTCTGTCTTATTTTTTCTCTATAAAGTGTGTTGTTACTTGTTTTAACAATTACTATTCTAGTATTCATTGATAATGTACATATTCATATTCAGTAGTCTGCGTAGAGGAAAGTATTGGCTCTAAGAAGTCAGACAAAACATTGTGCTAATTTTGAAAAGTTTTTTTATGAAATTGTTTGCCAGAATAATCAATTTTTAACTGCGTTATCCACTCCAGTCAGCAGATGGCGATGTGAGTCTTTCAGCTGATGCTTCTTGCGTGACGTATAATCTAGTGGACGGAACACTTCAACAACAAAGCTGTTTATTTAACCACTTCGGTAGCTTTCTAGTCAACATAAAACCGAAACATTGAAGCGCTTTAGACATATTATTCTCAGTGTTTTAAACACAATTATGTTTACGTATCTACTAGTTAACTTAAAGGTAATTTACTTTTTACGTAAATGTAATTTACAATTTGTTGAGATTGATAGTCAACCTTGCACTAAGCTAGGCGCTAATGCTAACTAGCTAGCTAACATCCCCGACCATGAGCTCACTAAGATACTCCCCTGCTAAAGAAGAGGAGGTCTGCTGGACGGAGAAAGAAGCTCTGGGACTCAACATTGTCGTTAAAGAGGAAGAGGAGGAGGAAGAGGCTTTCAAAACGATAAAGGAGGAAGAGGAGGCTATCACATTGAAAGACGAGGAGGAGGATGTTACAGTGAAAGAAGAGAAAGCGCCTTCTAGAGTGGGAGAGGAGGAGACTGAACAAGATCTGATTAACACCAGTGAGTATAGCTCCTTTTGTCAAAATAAAAGTAATGCACGTGTGCCAATGTGCACAAAAAAATAATAACTTGTGGGGGACTTTTATTTTGACATGAGGAAAGCAGAGATGAAGTGTGTTTGGAAAGTCTGTTTAATAATACGTTATTTTAGATATTTTGTCTCAAATTCCTCCCGTTTTAAGGACCAACAGTCCAGCCTACCGGCACAGTAAGTTAACATTGAATGTGATTTAACTTCTGGCTTCCTGCGGGCTGTTTAGCTGTTTTTTTTCAACGCTAGTGAAAAATACAGCAGCTTTGCTAAAAGCAGCTACAGTGAGTACTGTCTTAGAAACAGGGGCACAAACTCTGCAGTTATTGAACTAATGTGTCGTTTTGAAGAGTTATTCTACTGAAGTTCTACACTTGAATATGTTGTTCAGTACTGTAAAACATGTTAAAGGGGCAATCTGTCATTGTTACATATACTTTTGGACTTTTAAATTAACTAAGTGGTTTCGTTTCCAGATTCTATTGAAGCCTCTTACAGATAGCTACATAACCACATCTTCTGCTTCTACTACTGTATAGTTCAGTACAGTAGAGTATAGTTCAGTAGGGTATAGTTCAGTAGAGTATAGTTCAGTAGAGTATAGTTCAGTAGAGTATAAGTCAGTAGAGTATAGGTCAGCACAGAGTATAGTTCAGTAGAGTATAGATCAGCACAGAGTATAGATCAGCACAGAGTATAGATCAGCACAGAGTATAGTTAAGTAGAGTATAGTTAAGTAGAGTATAGTTAAGTAGAGTATAGTTAAGTAGAGTATAGTTAAGTAGAGTATAGTTCAGTAGAGTATAGTTCAGTAGAGTATAGTTCAGCACAGAGTATAGTTCAGCACAGAGTATAGTCCAGTAGAGTATAGTTCAGTAGAGTATAGTTCAGTAGAGTATAGTTCAGTACAGTAGAGTATAGTTCAGTAGAGTATAGTTCAGTAGAGTATAGTTCAGTAGAGTATAGTTCAGCAGAGTATAGTTCAGTAGAGTATAGTTCAGCAGAGTATAGTTCAGTAGAGTATATTTCAGTAGAGTATAGTTCAGTAGAGTATAGTTCAGTAGAGTATAGTTCAGTAAAGTATAGTTCAGTAGAGTATAGTTCAGTAAAGTATAGTTCAGTAGAGTATAGTTCAGTAGAGTATAGTATAGTTCAGCACAGAGTATAGTTCAGCACAGAGTATAGTTCAGTAGAGTATAGTTCAGCATAGTATAGTTCAGTAGAGTATAGTTCAGTAGAGTATAGTTCAGTATAGTATAGTTTAGCACAGTAGAGTATAGTTCAGTAAAGTATAGTTCAGTAGAGTATAGTTCAGTAGAGTGTAGTATAGTTCAGCACAGAGTATAGTTCGATATAGTATGGTTCAGTATAGTATAGTTCAGTAGAGTATAGTTCAGTGGAGTATAGTTCAGTGGAGTATAGTTCAGTGGAGTATAGTTCAGTGGAGTATAGTTCAGTAGAGTATAGTTCAGTATAGTATAGTTCAGTATAGTATAGTTCCTTACAGTAGAGTATAGTTCAGTAGAGTATAGTTCAGTAGAGTATAGTCCAGTAGAGTATAGTCCAGTAGAGTATAGTATAGTTCAGCACAGAGTATAGTTCGGTATAATAATATAATAATATAATAATAATATGCCATTTAGCAGACGCTTTTATCCAAAGCGACTTACAGTCGTGCGTGCATACATTTTTGTGTATGGGTGGTCCCGGGGATCGAACCCACTACCTTGGCGTTACAAGCGCCGTGCTCTACCAGCTGAGCTACAGAGGACCACTGGTTCAGTATAGTATAGTTCAGTTTAGTATAGTTCAGTAGAGTATAGTTCAGTAGAGTATAGTTCAGTAGAGTATAGTTCAGTAGAGTATAGTTCAGTGGAGTATAGTTCAGTGGAGTATAGTTCGGTATACTATAGTTCAGTAGAGTATAGTTCAGTGGAGTATAGTTCAGTGGAGTATAGTTCGGTATACTATAGTTCAGTTGAGTATAGTTCAGTTGAGTATAGTTCAGTGGAGTATAGTTCAGTAGGGTATAGTTCAGTAGAGTATAGTTTAGTAGGGTATAGTTCAGTAGGGTATAGTTCAGTAGAGTATAGTTCAGTAGAGTATAGTTCAGTAGAGTATAGTTCAGTAAATTAAACAGTGCTCTAGTGTACTCTGCTCCGGTGTCTGTCAGTGCTCAGTGGGTGAGAGGCCTTGTTACAGTAAATGGAAATAAAAGGCTTGAGTTTTTTGGTAACAGAATGATGACTTTTAATCACTTAATAATTCATAGACACAATGTATATCAGTAAAAACACTATACGTTATTGGTAGGTCTACTTTTACTTGTTACGATGTGAACTTTCATTATCCTCCCTCCTCAAAATATTTTAAAGATATGTGGGTTTTTGGTGACAGAATGACAAGGCACTGCCACTACTTTCTTAAAGACATGCTCCGGGAACTTTGGTGACTAATAAGTATTTTTTTAAACCTCCCGCTTTGGGCTGGATGTGTCAATGTGTAGTTCATACATGCATAATCTATGAGCAGAATGAATGTCTTACCTCAATTAGCCACGTAATTCCTAGTTTAAAAGCGACTGTTTTTCTGGAACTTGTGCTGTGCCATTTTCGCTACATTTCCCCTCACGTGGGCCAGCCCCCTAACAATTCAAGTTCAACCAATGAGCTTCAGCCCCTCGCCATATGAGTGACGCTATTAAGAGGTTCATCATGCACCCACAGCAGAGGAGAAAGAGAGAGTGATGACGTGGTGCACTAATCTGCACATAACGTAGTACACCATTTTCAGGGACCCCTTTTGGCTAGTGAGCACTACTTTCAGAAAAAAGTCCCAGAGAATCTCTTTAAACTTCCAGGAGTAAATTAACTTATCACAACTAAGTGTTGTTCGCAGGGGTCTTTACCTCAACATTATTGTTTTGATGCAGGCCCATTTCTAATACCTTTTCAGACTATTTCTGGTGGATGTTTTCTAAGACTGTTTGACAAGAAATGTTTGCCTATGCCACAAATCCTTTGCATAATAAGAGTGAAGTTCAATAGGGTTTTCAATTAGTGTTTATTCAGGTCTCTATGTTTAAATAAACACTCTGTTTGTGTTCGGCAGGAGAAAGACCAGACTCAAAGGAACAGGAGCAAGAGACGTCCAAACCAGCAATTCGACACCACTGCTCCCACTGCGGGAAGAGTTTTACCCAATTAGGGAAACTAAAAATACATAAGAGAATACACATAGGAGAAAAGCCTCATCACTGCTCTCACTGTGGAAAGACTTTTATTGAGTTAAGCAACATGAAAAGTCATGAAAGGACACACACAGCTGAGAAGCCTCATCACTGCTCTCACTGTGGAAAGACTTTTACCAAGTTAGGGAGCCTGAAAATACATAAGAGAATACACACAGGAGAGAAGCCTTACCACTGCTCCCTGTGTGGAAAGAGTTTTATACAGATAAGCTACCTGAAAAAACACGAGCGGACACACACAGGAGATACACCTTTCCACTGCTCCCTGTGTGGAAAGAGCTTTACACAGTCAGGGAGTATAAAAATGCATAACAGAATACACACAGGTGAGAAGCCTCATCAATGCTCTCAGTGCAGAAAGAGTTTTACCAAGTTAGGGAACCTGAAAAGGCATGAGAGAATACACACAGGAGAGAAGCCTTACCCATGCTCCCTGTGTGGAAAGAGTTTTACCTCGTTAAGGCAATTGAAAAAGCATGAAAGAATCCACACCATAGAGAAACTTTAGCAATGCTCCTAGTGTGAAATAATATTTATTTACTCAGTTTGGGCACCTAAAAGACCATGAGGTAATACATACAGTGAAGATACCTTACCACTGTTCCAGTGTGGAAAGGAATATATCACATGAAATTATACTTAAAGTTCATGAGACAACACAAATACTTCTCCCACACGTGTCTCATTATTCTTACTGCAAAATTGTACTTTTGTTTATGCCACATAAAATCAAGTTGTATAAAATGGACCAAAAAAATAAATCCATGTTTTTTATTTCAAAACTAACTGAATATGAAGTAGACTATGTCAGCTTGAATTTATCCGAGTAAAGAACATCACGCTGCTTGCTTAGCGAGTACTACCTTCCCCCAATTAGCCACATACCTGGCTCGAACTCAGGACCTCTGCATTACAAACACACGTGACCGTCCTCGCTCAATCGTCTCTACCCGTCGCGCCACTCAAAAGCTAGCAATTGAGCGGTGCAAACATGGACACTTATGACTGAGGAGTGAGTTTCACACATCTCGATGTGCTACATTCACTCCTCAAACTTACAACAGCGACCCCCAGCGTTGAGCTGAGGGCAACTGTAGATCCGAGTCACTAGGCATCACTGTGAAGGACTTCACTTTGCTTACTCACGCTTTGAACACACCGACTGTGTCATTGCGTTTTGGTACACCAGAAGTACATTCATTTCCAATGGAACGCTGCGTTTGCCTTGCAGCATTGTGTTGGAGAGGCAGTTGCAGTGCGTTCTGTGTGGTGCGTATGTTGGATTTATCGAAAGTATGCGTCCAACTGTATGCGTAAACGGGTTGACAGAAATGGTAGCAGAAGGTGAATGTTGAACTTTTGTTGCACACATATCTAGATGATGCTGCATACTGTTTTGCGCAAAATACACAGTCGGTGTGTTTAAAGCCTTAAGGTTGCTACAAGCTTCACGAAGACTAAAGATTCGGAGCGTAGCGCAGTGTTGCAATGTCGTTTGTTCTTCACAAAAGAGGCAGTTTCTTGTAATATGTTCCCGGCATTCGAGGTACTTCCTGAAAATTGAGACGTGCCACATCGTTAATTCCTTGCCCTTTCTCTGTGATATGATGACATTCTATTTTAAAGCTACAATATGTAACTTTTTGGGCGACCTGACCAAATTCACACCGAAATGTGAATTATAGATATTTCATTCCAGTTGAAAGCAAGTCTTAAGAAGCTGTAGATCTGTTCTATGTGTGCAATTTCTATGCTTCCCGTTTTGCAGTTTCATTTTAGCATCTTTTACTTTTGGTTTTGTACACCCGCTTCAAACAGCTTAATATACACTATTTGGGGTTATGGAAAATATATTTCACAGTGGTTTAGATGGTACAATCATTCTCTACACAATGACTGTTTGTTTTGTCACATAAACTGAAATGAGTTGAACTTTTAGAATTTTAGTAGCCAGGATATGGTGGAGCGATTTCTGCATAGTGCATCTTTAAGTTGATATGGGTGCGAATACATTGAAGCAGCATATCAAATTGACATAATGTTTTAGGTTACACTGCAGAGTAGAATAATATCTATACATCTTATTATTACACATGGGAGGAGATTTGGGAAGCTGAAATGCTAGCTTGCTTGCTGTCAACTAGCTGCTAGCAGAATAACCCACAGCCTACTGGCAGGCACAAAACCAGGTAAGAACAAAGCAAACCTTTCATTACATGTAGCTATTATTGAAATATGCAGTTGGTTTTCATTCAAATTAGCTTACAGTGGTGAATGATGTGATTCTTCTTTGCTTTTACCTCAAAATGTGAAGACAACATAGAAATCTCTGCTATCGCCCCATTGTGAACGTTGCTATTTGGGAGACTAGAAATGCATTTTCCGGCGTGGTACAGTATCGTATTACCAAAAGGTGTCTGTTGCGCCAAAAAAATCCAACTCCAATCAAGCGCATGCGCTTAGATCTAGGTGATCTTAGATCAGGCACGTGAAGCTTGTAGCTTTAGTGAGACCTCACACCTGGCTGGAACTTGGGACCGCTTCGCAACACACGTGACCGTCCTCGCTCAAGCTCTCTACCGGTCGCACCACTCAAAAGTTTTAGCACATTACCTTTTATAACAGGGTTTATTCATAACAGGGTTGATCGTTACACGGTTTATTCATAACAGGGTTTATTAATCATGTTCATATTCAGCTTCTACATCTGCGTAGAGGAAATGATCTGTAAGAAGTAAGAGAAAACGGGTTATTTACCAATGACTTGTTTCCATTGTTTTTGCCAGAAGGTTTTGTTAAACTGTGTTACCGACTGCAGTCAGCGGATGGCGATGTGAGTATTTCAGATGACGCGTCGTGCGTCAGGTATCATCTCGTGGACGGGACGCTTCTTCATCAACAGCAGTTCAGCCGCCTCGGTAGCCAACATAAAACAACATAAGTAACACTAGGCTAATGCTAACTAGCTAGCTAACGACCTCGACCATGAGCTCACTAAGCTCCTCCTCTTTCACTCTGAAAGCTTCTTCTTCTTCTTTCACTATAACAGTCTCACACTCTACTTCTGTTTTAACTGAGACAGCCTCCTCTTCCTTCATGAGAGCTTCTTTCTCCGTCCAGCAGACCTCCTCTTCTTTAGCAGGAGTGCAAGAAAGAGGAGGAGCATATTATTGTCACGGTGGAAAGAAAAGGAAGACGTTTTTTGTAGTAAAGGTGGAGGCAGAGATGGCTGTCACATTGGAAGAAGAAGACAGGAGATCTGATGAACACCAGTAAGTGGTATTTTAAAAACGGGCACAAACTCTGCAGTTGTTGAACTGTGTGGGTTTTAAAGGGGCACTACTGAAGTTATATATTTGAATATGTTGTTCTGTACCATTTTGTTAAACTTACGAAGAGTGGAGGGGGTCACCAACAAAACCTAACAATGGATGAAATGTATCCTATTATATTAGACAGACCTTTCAGACTTTTCTACAGCTTGTCTTTGTCCTAGTGATTAATTTGGCCTCAGGTCATTGAGGGATCTGATTTGGATTAAACCTCACAGGAAGACAATTTTATCATGTGGAGGTTTCATTCCGGGTTGTATTCATTAGTGAACACTGTAGCAAAAGGTTTAGCATCGGAAAACAAAAACAAGCTTTTGTTATGGGAAAGGGGGATACCTAGTCAGTTGTACAACTGAATGCATTCAACTGAAATGTGTCTTCCGCATTTAACCCAACCCCTCTGAATCAGAAACAATACAAATCCACTACGTTTGAAAAAGTCAGTCATTCATAGCACCACCATAAAGACACTATATCGCTGTACTTACTTTCAAGTCAGACCCCTTTGGTCATTTATAACACATCCAGAAAGGCTTAATGATGTGAACACAAATATATTATCACTTAAGCCAAAACACATACATATTAAAGACATGTTTAAACCATACATTTCCTTTTTTATTTATTTATTTTATTTTAAATAAAAATTAATAAAAAGGAAAAAATATATTGGTCCCAAAAAAAAAAAATTTGGTCCAGCAATGTAATTACATGTTAACATTACACAGGGCTGTGAATATTGTAATTACATGTAACATTACACAGGGCTGTGAATATTGTAATTATATGTAACATTACACAGGGCTGTGGATATTGTAATTACATGTAACATTACACAGGGCTGTGAATATTGTAATTATATGTAACATTACACAGGGCTGTGAATATTGTAATTACATGTAACATTACACAGGGCTGTGAATATTGTAATTACATGTAACATTACACAGGGCTGTGAATATTGTAATTACATGTAACATTACACAGGGCTGTGAATATTGTAATTACATGTTAACATTACACAGGGCTGTGAATATTGTAATTACCTGTTAACATTACACAGGGCTGTGAATATTGTAATTACATGTAACATTACACAGGGCTGTGAATATTGTAATTACATGTAACATTACACAGGGCTGTGAATATTGTAATTACATGTAACATTACACAGGGCTGTGAATATTGTAATTACATGTTAACATTACACAGGGCTGTGAATATTGTAATTACATGTAGCATTACACAGGGCTGTGAATATTGTAATTACATGTAACATTACACAGGGCTGTGAATATTGTAATTACATGTAACATTACACAGGGCTGTGAATATTGTAATTACATGCTAACATTACACAGGGCTGTGAATATTGTAATTACATGTTAACATTACACAGGGCTGTGAATATTGTAATTACATGTTAACATTACACAGGGCTGTGAATATTGTAATTTCATGTAACGTTACACAGGGCTGTGAATATTGTAATTACATGTAACATTACACAGGGCTGTGAATATTGTAATTACATGTTAACATTACACAGGGCTGTGAATATTGTAATTACATGTAACATTACACAGGGCTGTGAATATTGTAATTACATGTAACATTACACAGGGCTGTGAATATTGTAATTACATGTTAACATTACACAGGGCTGTGAATATTGTAGCTTGACCCTGTGCTGGAGGACGAATTGTTATCTGCCTGCTGTAGGTACTTTATGTTGGTTCCCTTAAAAGTAACAACAAAGAAAGTTAGCGGGTGGGAAATGCCTTTGTCACACCATCTGGATTAAGGGCATTACTCTAAATGGGGAGATGGGAATGCAACGCCAGAGATACTCTAAATGGGGAGATGGGAATGCAACACCAGAGATACTCTAAATGGGGAGATGGGAATGCAACACCAGAGATACTCTAAATGGGGAGATGGGAATGCAACACCAGAGATACTCTAAATGGGGAGATGGGAATGCAACACCAGAGATACTCTAAATGGGGAGATGGGAATGCAACGCCAGAGATACTCTAAATGGGGAGATGGGAATGCAACACCAGAGATACTCTAAATGGGGAGATGGGAATGCAACGCCAGAGATACTCTAAATGGGGAGATGGGAATGCAACGCCAGAGATACTCTAAATGGGGAGATGGGAATGCAACAACAGGGAAACTCCATTCAATTCGTATTGTTATATTCCTCCTCCATTTATGACATGACTATGAGACATGGCTTTATCTAGGGGGATTTTTTATTTAGCTTAGCCTGCTAGCTAGCTAGAAATTGCTGTGAAGTCACCGAAATTATCTGAAATAAGGATTGACGTAGCTATGTAATCTAACTCAACACTTAACTACTACAAATTAATTTAAATTACAATAAATAAAAGGTTAACTTACTCATTTTGCTCCGTCCTATGATTTACGACCTCGTCACGTGCTTACTGGGCTACGGAAACACTGCTAACAGTTTAGGGCATGCACACTCAATTAAAGGGCAACTGCACTCAAAAAATCTAAATATCTTAAATATCTTAAATATCTTAGATTTTTCCCAGAACTCAAAAGTCGTCCCCTGATGTGGTTTAAGCATTGTTGTGAACACGGAAAATCAAATTTGGTTGTTTTTCTATGAAAAGGTGAAAAACCTGGAGGAAAAAAAAACGGAAGAAAAAAAAAACTGGGGGAAACCCGAAACCTGGAAAAACAAAACCAAGAATACTGAATTTGGGCCAAAAACAGAATTAGGCAAAAAATGTAAACTGATTTTAAATAGGCCCTAACAACGTTTTTTTGATGTGCATGACTGCACTTTAGAGTGTGTGTCATCCTGCAGCACAGCATTATGGGTAAAGTTGAGGTCAAGATCCAATATTGACTATGCACCCAAGAGGGAAAGAGGTTGGGCCATCCTAGAAATGTCTTAGAGTCATATAACATATACAATCTATCCAAAGCGATACACAGTCATGCGTGCGTACATCTTTACATATGGGTGGTCCCGGGAATCGAACCCACTACCCTGGTGTTGTCATGCATCTTGGTAGAGCATTGCAAGGTTATAAATGCTTTGTGAAGCCTCATTTTAATATGATTTATAAGGCCTTTATTAAGTGTTGCTTACGGCACCTTTAATAAAGCACAGGTTTATGTCATGTTTCACACAGTGAGTTATGTCACATTTGACATCGGTGGTTATGTCACACAGTTATGCCACATTTATGAACCCTTTATAGAGCATGACATACGGTTCTAGATGATTTGTGACACATTCATGTAGTTTTTATGAAGGCTTTCCGAAACCTTTATAAGCGGCACGTCATTTAAAGCGCGACCCATTTATCTTTGTTTCATAGTACAGTTTATAATATTTTAGTTTTAGTCACATGATTTCTCAATTATCAGTACGTTTGCCAATCGGCTGTGCAGCCAGACTTATTTGCCATTCCTTAGTTTGCCTTTTTTCCCAAATTTTAATTTAAGGGGCTCCAAAGCTTTTTACTATCATTCTTTGTCATTTATTTTTGTTTCATAGTATAGTTTTTATTTATTTATTTTTTATTTTTAGTCACATGATTTCTCAATTTACAGTACGTTTGCCTATCGGTTGCCAGACTCATTCATGTAGTTATGAAGGCTTTATGAAACCTTTTATAAGCTTTATAAGCGGCACGTCATTTAAAGCGGGACCCATTTATTTTTGTTTCATAGTATAGTTTTTATTTGTATTTAGTTTTAGTCACATGATTTCTTAATTTACGTTCGGTTGCCAGACGTATTATTATTCCCTTTGCCTCATCCCCCTCAACCACACAATGTTTCAATCCACAAGGATTTAACAGTTTTCACAGTCATTTTCTTAACGTGTGCTTATTAGTAACTGGAATAAGAAATGTCATAAATGTGTCAAGTGCAGCGTCTTACACGGCACAGAACAGCAAATATTCTTTACATCATCAACGTAGGAATCAACTACAAAACTTATTGTATGACCTCTTATACACTATATTAGGCCCAGCCTTTGGAACTTTTGGTTTTCCTCAACCTATCAGGGTAGTTACAAACAACTCAGGAATGAAATCACCAACATGTATTAATCACATTTTTACTAATGCTGCAGAAATCTGCTTTAAAGCAGTGTCCAGTTCCATCGGATGTAGTGATTACAATATAGCAGCCATATCTACTGATAACCTGCACCAGGTTGCAGGCACTGGTTACAGTTTGAAGCTTTTTCTTGAGTGGACAGCTTGTTGAAGCTTTTTCTGGAGTGGACAGCTTGATGAAAACCAGTAAATATTTAGTCACCCAGAGAATATACCTCTCTGTTGATATCACATATATTATCAAGCATTTCACACGTTATCCAGATACTACTGACTGTTAACACTTGCTGGTCTAAAGCAACTTCCCACCAGAATGGTCTTTAGGTGAGGCAGGTGAACCTGTATCACACAGTGGACTTCTTACTAGGGCAAACCGTCTCAGTGCTAACAGTATACCTCTGGTTCATAGGCACATAATTACTGCATACAATAGCTGTTGGATTGACAGAGGCACTCAGGGGAGTTAGAGGAACATAAATTGCATAAGAGAATACATTCTGATTTAATGTGGCATAAACAAAAACACAAGTCAGAATACAGCCTCTATTCTCTCATGTGATTTCAGGTCCTCTGACTGGGAAATGTCTTTCCACAATGAGAGCAGCGGTATTTCTTCCCTCCAGAGTGTATTCTCTTATGCATTTTCAGGCTCCCTAACTGAGTAAAACTCTCTCCTCAGTGGGATCAGTGGTAGGGCTTTTCTCATTTGTGTGTCCTCTTATGTCTTTTCAGGCTCCGTAACTGAGTAAAACTCTTTCCACAGTGGGAGCAGTGGTAAGGCTTTTCCTCTGTGTGTGTCATCTCGTGTGATTTTAGGTACTGTGATCGTACAAATCTCTTTTCACATTTGGAGCATTGGTAGGGCTTTTCTCCTGTGTGTATTCCTTCATGCCTATACAGGTTTCCTATCTGGGTAAAACTCTGATTACACTTGGAACATTGGAAAGGCTTCTCTCCTGTGTGTATTGTGAATTAGTCCCCACTACTCACAGGCATCTGGTGCGCTGTGAATTAGTCCCCACTACTCACAGGCATCTGGTGTGCTGTGAATTAGTCCCCACTACTCACAGGCATCTGGTGTGCTGTGAATTAGTCCCCACTACTCACAGGCATCTGGTGTGCTGTGAATTAGTCCCCACTACTCACAGGCATCTGGTGTGCTGTGAATTAGTCCCCACTACTCACAGGCATCTGGTGTGCTGTGAATTAGTCCCCACTACTCACAGGCATCTGGTGTGCTGTGAATTAGTCCCCACTACTCACAGGCATCTGGTGTGCTGTGAATTAGTCCCCACTACTCACAGGCATCTGGTGTGCTGTGAATTAGTCTCCACTACTCACAGGCATCTGGTGTGCTGTGAATTAGTCCCCACTACTCACAGGCATCTGGTGTGCTGTGAATTAGTCCCCACTACTCACAGGCATCTGGTGCGCTGTGAATTAGTCCCCACTACTCACAGGCATCTGGTGTGCTGTGAATTAGTCCCCACTACTCACAGGCATCTGGTGCGCTGTTAATTAGTCCCCACTAATCACAGGCATCTGGTGTGCTGTGAATTAGTCCCCACTACTCACAGGCATCTGGTGCGCTGTGAATTAGTCCCCACTACTCACAGGCATCTGGTGTGCTGTGAATTAGTCCCCACTACTCACAGGCATCTGGTGCGCTGTGAATTAGTCCCCACTACTCACAGGCATCTGGTGTGCTGTGAATTAGTCCCCACTACTCACAGGCATCTCGTGTGCAACAGGACAAAAATCTTGCTGCTGTGATTGCACACTGTGGTATTTAACCTAATAGATATGGGAGTTGATCAAAATTGGGTTTGTTTTCCCAATTCCTTGTGGGTCTGTGCAATCGGAGGGAAATATGTGTCTCTAATATGGACATACAGTTGGCAGGAGGTTAGGAAGTGCAGTTCAGTTTCCACCTCGTTTTGTGGGCAACGTGCACATAGCCTGTCTTCTCTTGAAAGCCAGGTCTGCCTACGGCGGCCTCTCTCAATAGCAAGGCTATGCTCACTGAGTCTGAACATAGTCAAAGCTTTCCTTAATTCTGGGTCAGTCACAGTGGTCAGGTATTCTGCCACTGTGTACTCTCTGTTTAGGGCCAAATAGCATTGCAGTTTGCTCAGTTTTTTGGTAAAATATTTCCAATTTTCTTTTTGTTTTCTCATGATTTGGCTCGGTCTAATTATGTTGCTGTCCTGGGGCTCTGTGGGGTCTGTTTATGTTTGTGAACAGAGCCCCAGGACCAGCTTGCTTAGGGGACTCTTCTCTAGGTTAATCTCTCTGTATGTGATGGCCTTGTTATGGAAGATTTGGGAATCGCTTCATTTTAGGTGGTTGTAGAATTTAACAGCTCTTTTCTGGATTTTGATCATTAGCGGGTATCGTCCTAATTCTGCTCTGCATGCATTATTTGGTGTTTTCCGTTGTACACAGAGGATATTTTTGCAGAATTCTGCATGCAGAGTCTCAATTTGGTGTTTGTCCCATTTTGTGAATTATTGGTTGGTGAGTGGACACCAGACCTCAAACCATAAAGGCAATGGGTTCTATAACTGATTCAAGTATTATATTTTTAGACAGATCCTAATTGGTATGTCAAATGTTATGTTCCTTTTGATGGCATAGAAGGCCCTTCTTGCCTTGTCTCTCAGATCGTTCACGGCTTTGTGGAAGTTACCTGTGGCGCTGATGTTTAGGCCGAGGTATGTATAGTTTTTTGTGTGCTCTAGGGCAACGGTGTCTAGATGGAATTTGAATTTGTGTTCCTGGCAACTGGACCTTTTCCACGCTCAAGGTCCTAAACGATATTATAACCGTGATCGATAAAAGACAGTACTGCGCAGCCGTCTTCATTGACCTGGCCAAGGCTTTCGACTCTGTCAACCACCGCATTCTTATTGGCAGACTAAATAGCCTTGGTTTCTCTAATGACTGCCTCGCCTGGTTCACCAACTACTTCTCAGATAGAGTTCAATGTGTCAAATTGGAGGGCCTGTTGTCTGGACCTCTGGCCGTCTCTATGGGGGTGCCACAGGGTTCAATTCTCGGGCCGACTCTATTCTCTGTGTATATCAATGATGTCGCTCTTGCTGCTTGTGACTCTCAGATCCACCTCTACGCAGACGACACCATTTTGTATACATCTGGCCCTTCATTGGACACTGTGTTAACAAACATCCAAACGAGCTTCAATGCCATACAACAATCCTTCAGTAGCCTCCAACTGCTCTTAAACACTAGTAAAACTAAATGCATGCTCTTCAATCGAACGCTGCTGGCACCCGCCCACCCGACTAGAATCACTACTCTCGGCGGGTCTGACGTAGAGTATGTGGACAACTACAAATACCTAGGTGTCTGGTTAGACTGTAAACTCTCCTTCCAGACTCACATTAATCATCTCCAATCAAAAGTTTGATCTAGAATCGGCTTTCCATTTCGCAACAAAGCCTCCTTCACTCATGCTGCCAAACATGCCCTCGTAAAACTGACTATCCTACCGATCCTTGACTTTGGCGATGTCATTTACAAAATAGCCTCCAACACTCTACTCAGCAAATTGGATGTAGTCTATCACAGTGCCATCCGTTTTGTCACCAAGGCCCCATATACAACCCACCACTGTGACCTGTACGCTCTTGTTGGCTGGTCCTCACTACATATTCGTCGCCAAACCATCTATAAATCACTGCTAGGCAAATCCCCGTCTTATCTTAGCTCACTGGTCACCATAGCAGCACCCACCCGTAGTCTGCGCTCCAGCAGGTGTATCTCACTGGTCATCCCCAAAGCCAACACCTACTTTGGCCGCCATTCCTTCCAGTTCTCTGCTGCCAATGACTGGAACGAACTGCAAAAATCTCTGAAGCTGGAGACTCTTATCTCCCTCACTAACTTTAAGCGTCAGTTGTCAGAGCAGCTTACCGATCACTGCACCTGTACACAGCCATTCTGTAATTAGCCCACCCAACTACCTCATCCCCATATTGTTATTTATTTTGCTAATTTGCACCCCAGTATCTCTATTTGCACATCATCTTTTGCGCAGCTATCATTCCAGTGTTAATACAAAATTGTAACTATTTTACACTATGGCCTATTTATTGCCTTACCTCCATAACTTACTACATTCGCACACACTGTATATATATATTTTCTGTTGTATTTTTGACTTTATGTTTTGTTTTACCCCATATGTAACTCTGTGTTGTTGTTTTTATCACACTGCTTTGCTTTATCTTGGCCAGGTCGCAGTTGTAAATGAGAACTTGTTCTCAACTAGTTTACCTGGTTAAATAAAGGTGGAATAAAAAATAAATAACGATCAACCCTGTTATGAATAAACCGTGTAACGATCAACCCTGTTATGAATAAACCGTGTTACGATCAACCCTGTTATGAATAAACCCTGTAACGATCAACCCTGTTATGAATAAACCCTGTAACGATCAACCCTGTTATGAATAAACCGTGTAACGATCAACCCTGTTATGAATAAACCGTGTAACGATCAACCCTGTTATGAATAAACCGTGTAACGATCAACCCTGTTATGAATAAACCCTGTAACGATCAACCCTGTTATGAATAAACCTTGTAACGATCAACCCTGTTATGAATAAACCGTGTTACGATCAACCCTGTTATGAATAAACCTTGTAACGATCAACCCTGTTATGAATAAACCCTGTTACGATCAACCCTGTTATGAATAAACCCTGTAACGATCAACCCTGTTATGAATAAACCTTGTAACGATCAAACCTGTTATGAATAAACCATGTTACGATCAACCCTGTTATGAATCAACCCTGTTATGAAAGGTAATGTGCTAAAACTTTTGAGTGGTGCGACCGGTAGAGATGCTTGAGGGAGGACAGTCACGTGTGTTGCGAAGCGGTCCCAAGTTCCAGCCAGGTGTGAGGTCTCACTAAAGCTACAAGCTTCACGTGCCTGATCTAAGATCACCTAGATCTAAGCGCATGCGCTTGATTGGAGTTGGATTTTTTTGGTGAAACAGACACCTTTTGGTAATACGATACTGTACCACGCCGGACAATGCATTTCTAGTCTCCGAAATAGCAACGTTCACAAGGGAGCGATGGCAGAAATGTCCATGTTGTCTTCACATTTTGAGGTAAAAGCAAAGAAGAATCACTTGAACCACATCATTCACCACTGTAAGCTAATTTGAAAGAAAAGCAACTGCATATTTCAATAATAGCTACATGTAATATGAAAGGTTTGCTTTGTTCTTACCTGGTTTTGTGCCTGCCAGTAGGCTGTGGGTTATTCTGCTAGCAGCTAGTTGACAGCAAGCAAGCTAGCATTTCAGCTTCCCAAATCTCCTCCCATGTGTAATAATAAGATGTATAAATATTATTCTACTCTCCAGTGGAACCTAAAACATTATGTCAATTTGATATGCTGCTTCAATGTATTCTCCCGCCATTTCCTGGTTGCAAAAATTCTAATAGTTTGCCTAATTTCAGTTTGTGGCAAAACAAGCAGTCATTGTGTCGAGAATCATTGTACCATCTAAACCACTCTGGTTCATAACCCAAAATATTGTATATTCAGCTGTTGGAAGCTGGTGTACAAAACTGAAAGTAAAAGATGCAAATACGAAACTTCAGAACGGGAAGCATAGAAATTGCACACATAGAACAGATCTACAGCTTCTTAAGACTTGCTTTCAACTGGAATGAAAGATCTATAATTCACATTTCTGTGTGAATTTGGTCAGGTCGCCCAAAAAGTTACATATTGTAGCTTTAAAAATAGAATGTCATCATATCACAAGAGAAAGGGCAAGGAATTAACGATGTGGCACGTCTCAATTTTCAGGAAGTACCTCGAATGCCGGGAACATATTACAAGAAACTGCCTCTTTTGTGAAGAACAAACGACATTGCAACACTGCGCTACGCTCCGAATCTTTAGTCTTCGTGAAGCTTGTAGCAACCTTAAGGCTTTAAACACACCGACTGTGTATTTTTGCGCAAAACAGTATGCAGCATCATCTAGATATGTGTGCAACAAAAGTTCAACATTCACCTTCTGCTACCATTTCTGTCAACCCGTTTATGCATACAGTTTGACGCATACGTTCGATAAATCCAATGTATGCACCACACAGAACCCACTGCAACTGCCTCTCCAAATCCGAATCTTTAGTCGTGAGGCTTGTAGCAACCTTAAGGAAGCAACGTCAACTCCTTTACAGTGGTGACTAGTGACTCGGATCTACAGTTGCCCTCAGCTCAACGCTGGGGATCGCTGTTGTAAGTTTGAGGGGTGAATGTAGCACATCGAGATGTGTGAAACTCACTCCTCAGTCCTAAGTGTCCTTGCTTGTACCGTTCAATTGCTAGCTTTTGAGTGGCGCGACGGGTAGAGACGATTGAGAGAGGACGGTCACGTGTGTTTGTAATGCAGAGGTCCTGAGTTCGAGCCAGGTATGTGGCTAATCAGGGGAAAGTAGTCCTCGCTAAGCAAGCAGCGTGATGTTCTTTACTCTGATAAATTCAAGCTGACAGCCTACTTCATATTCAGTTAGTTTTGAAATAAAAAATATAGATGTCTTTTTTTGTCCATTTCATACAACTTGATTTTATGTGGCATAAACAAAAGCACAACATTTTGCAGTAAAAAAAGATGAAACAAGTGTGGGAGAAGTATTTGTGTTGTCTCATGAACTTTAAGTATAATTTCATGTGATATATTCCTTTCCACACTGGAACAGTGGTAAGGTATCTTCACTGTATGTATTACCTCATGGTCTTTCAGGTGCCCTAACTGAGTAAATAAATCATCTCACACTAGGAGCATTGCTAACGTTTCTCTATGGTGTGGATTCTTTCATGCTCTTTCAATTGCCTTAATGAGGTAAATCTCTTTCCACACAGGGAGCATTGGTAAGGCTTCTCTCCTGTGTGTATTCTCTCATGCATTTTCAGGTTCCCTGACTTGGTAAAACTCTTTCCGCACTGAGAGCATTGATGAGGCTTCTCACCTGTGTGTATTCTGTTATGCATTTTTAGACTCCCTAACTCTGTAAAACTCTTTCCACACAGGGAGCAGTGGAAAGGCTTATCTCCTGTGTGTGTCCGCTCATGTTTTTTCAGGTTGCTTAACTCGGTAAAACTCTTTCCACAAAGGGAGCAATGGAAAGGCTTCTCTCCTGTGTGTATTCTCTTATGTATTTTCAGGCTCCCTAACTCAGTAAAAGTCTTTCCACAGTGAGAGCAGTGATGAGGCTTCTCGCCTGTGTGTGTCCTTTCATGCCTTTTCATGTTGCCTAACTCTGTAAAACTCTTTCCGCATAGTGAGCAGTGGAAAGGCTTCTCTCCTGTGTGTGTTCTCTCATGTGATTTCAGGTACCCTAACTTGGTAAAACTCATTCCGCACTGAGAGCATTGGTAAGGCTTCTCTCCTGTGTGTATTCTCTCATGTATTTTTAGGTTCCCAAACTGGGTAAAACTCTTCCCACACTGGGAGCAGTGATGAGGCTTTGCTCCTGTGTGTGTCCTCTCATGTCTTTTCAGGTTCCCTAACTTGGTAAAACTCTTCCCGCAGTGGGAGCAGTCGTGTCGTCTTGCTGGTTTGGACGTCTCTGGTTCTGGTTCCTCTGAGTCTGGTCTTTCTCCTGCCGAAGACAAACAGAGTGTTTATTTAAACATAGAGACCTGAATAAACACTAATTAAAACACTATTGAACTTCACTGTTGTTATGCGAAAAACGTGGCATAAGCAAACATTTCTGTTCAAACAGATGTAGAAGGGTTCTTAGAAAATAGTCTGAAAAGGTACTAGAAATGGGCCTGCATCAAAACACAATAATGTTGAAGTAAATACCACTGCCAACTAATATCAACACTTAAATTGAGTTATTTTCCTTCTGTAAGTTTAAAGAGATTCTCTGGTACATTTTAATCCTTTGTTTCTGAAAGTAGTGCTCATTAGCCAAAAGGGGTTCCTGAAAATGGTGTACTACGTCACGTGCAGATTTGTACACCACGTCATCACTCTCTCTCTCTGATCTGCTGTGGGTGAATGATGAGCCTCTTAATAGCGTCACTCATATGGCGAGGGGCTGAAGCTCATTGGTTGAACTTGAATTGTTAGGGGCTGGCCCACGTGGGGGGAAATGTAGCGAAAATGGCACAGCACAAGTTCCAGAAAAACAGTCGCTTTCAAGCTAGGAATTTCGTGGCTAATTGAGGTAAGACATTAATTCTGCTCATAGATTATGCATGTATGAACTACACATTGACACATCCAGCCCAAAGCGGGAGGTTTAAAAATAATACTTATTAGTCACCAAAGTTCCGGAGCATGTCTTTAAGAAAGTAGTGGCAGTGCCTTGTCATTCTGTCACCAAAAACCCACATATCTTTAAAATATTTTGAGGAGGGAGGATAACGAAAGTTCACATAGTAACAAGTAAAAGTAGACCTACCAATAAGGTATAGTGTTTTTACTGATATACATTGTGTCTATGAATTATTAAGTGATTAAAAGTCAGCATTCTGTTACCAAAAAAATCTAGCCTTTTATTTCCATTTACTGTAACCAGCCCTCTCACCCTGAGCACTGACAGACACCGGATGTCCATGGACGCTGAAATACAGTATAGCAGAGTATTTTTTTAAATATATATATATATATATCTATATATATATATATATATATATATATTGTAAAGTGGTTATCCCACTGGCTATAGGGTGAATGCACCAATTTGTAAGTCGCTCTGGATAAGAGCGTCTGCTAAATGACGAAAATGTAAATGTGATGTACTGTATTTTACTGTACTTTACTGAACAATACTGTCCTGAACAATACTCTACTGAACTCTACTGAACTCTACTGTACTGAACTCTACTGTACTGAACTCTACTGTACTGAACTCTACTGAACTCTACTGAACTGAACTCTACTGAACTCTACTGAACTCTACTGAACTCTACTGTACTGAACTCTACTGTACTGAACTCTACTGTACTGAACTCTACTGAACTCTACTGTACTGAACTCTACTGTACTGAACTCTATTGTACTGAACTCTACTGTACTGAACTATACTGAACTCTACTGTACTGAACTCTACTGTACTGAACTCTACTGAACTCTATTGTACTGAACTCTACTGAACTCTACTGAACTGAACTCTACTGAACTCTACTGTACTGAACTATACTGTACTGAACTCTACTGTACTGAACTCTACTGAACTCTACTGTACTGAACTCTACTGTACTGAACTCTACTGTACTGAACTCTACTGAACTACTGAACTCTACTGTACTGAACTCTACTGTACTGAACTCTACTGTACTGAACTCTACTGAACTGTAGGTTTGGTTATTTAGCTATCTGTAAGAGGCTTCAAGAGAATCTGGAAACGAAGCCGCTTTGTTAATTTAAAAGTTTAAAAAAAGGATGTACCAATGGCAGATTGCCCCTTTAACATTTTTTACAGTACTGAACAACATATTCAAGTGTAGAACTTAAGCAGAATAACTCTTCAAAACGACACATTAGTTCAACAACTGCAGAGTTTGTGCCCCTGTTTCTAAGACAGTATTCACTGTAGCTGCTTTTAGCAACGCTGCTGTATTTTTCACTAGCGTTGGAAAAAAAAACAACTAAACAGCCCACAGGAAGCCAGAAGTTAAATCAAATTCAATGTTAACTTACTGTGCCGGTGGGCTGGACTGTTCGTCCTTAAAACGGGAGGAATTTGAGACAAAATATCTAAAATAACGTATTATTAAACACACTTTCCAAACACACTTCATCTCTGCTTTCCTCATGTCAAAATAAAAGTCCCCCACAAGTTATTATTTTTTTGTGCACATTGGCACACGTGCATGACTTTTATTTTGACAAAAGGAGCTATACTCACTGGTGTTAATCAGATCTTGTTCAGTCTCCTCCTCCTCCTCTTCTTCCTCTTCCACTCTAGAAGGCGCTTTCTCTTCTTTCACTGTAACATCCTCCTCCTCTTCCTCCTTTATAGTTTTGAAAACCTCTTCCTCCTCCTCTTTCACTCTCAAAGCTTCTACCTCCTCCTCTTCTATTGTGACAGCCTCTATCTCCTCTTCCTCTTTTACTCCAAAAGTGTATTTCTCTTCTTTCACTGTAACATCCCCCTCCTCGTCTTTCAATGTGATAGCCTCCTCTTCCTCCTTTATCGTCTTGAAAGCCTCTTCCTCCTCCTCCTCTTTCACGACAATGTTCAGCCCCAGAGCTTCTTTCTCCGTCCAGCAGACCTCCTCTTCTTTAGCAGGATAGTAGTTTAGTAAGCTCATGGTCGGGGATGTTAGCTAACTAGCTAGTTAGCATTAGCGCCTAGCTTATTGCTAGGTTGAGTATCAATCACAACAAATTGAAAATTACGTTTAAGTTAACTAGTAGATACGTAAACAGAATTGTGTTTAAAACACTGAGAATAATATGTCTAAAGCGCTTGAATGTTTCGGTTTTATGTTGACTAGAAAGCTACCGAAGTGGTTAAATAAACAGCTTTGTTGTTGAAGTGTTCCGTCCACTAGATTATACGTCACGCAAGAAGCATCAACTGAAAGACTCACATCGCCATCTGCTGACTGGAGCGGATAACGCAGTTAAAAATATATTCACTACATTTATTATTCTGGCAAACAATTTCATAAAAAAACATTTCAAAATTAGCACAATGTTTTGTCTGACTTCTTAGAGACAATACTTTTCTCTACGCAGACTTAGACCTGAATATGAATATGTACATTATCAATGAATACTAGAATAGTAATTGTTAAAACAATTCTCTGTTCTTTTTCCCATCTAGATCAAATCACAATTTAATTAAAGTGCAGTTAACAAAGTCACAACACGTTTTACAGAGAAAAAATAAGACAGAAAGCAATAGTAGTAAACCAAATCAAAATACAGTGAAAACAGAGAAATCAATAACAGCATACATAGAGATAGGCCACGCCCCTCTGACCCACCCTGTGAAATATATAGGAAATATATTAATATATACTGAACAAAAATATAAACGCAACATGTAAAGTGTTGGTTCCATGTTTCATGAGCTGAAATATCCCAGACATTTTCCATATGCACAAAAATCTTATTTCTCTAAAATGTTGTGCAAAAATGTGTTTACATCCCTGTTAGTGAGCATTTCTCCTTTGCCAAAATAATCCATCCAACTGACAGGTGTGGCATATCAAGAAGCTGATCAAACAACATGATCATTACACAGTTGCAACTTGTGCTGTGGACAATAAAAGGCCACTCTAAAATGTGCAGTTTTGTCACACAACACAATGCCACAGATGTCTCAGAGGGAGTGTGCAATTGGAATGCTGACTGCAGGAATGTCCACCAGAGCTGTTGCCAGAAAATATAATGTACATTTCTCTACCATAAGCCGCCTCCAACATCATTTTAGAGAATTTGGCAGTACGTCCAACCAGCCTCACAACCGCAGACCACATGTAACCACGCCAGCCCAGGACCTCCACATCCGATTTCTTCACCATCGGGATCATCTGAGACCAACCACCCAGACAGCTGATGAAACTGTGTGTTTGCACATCCAAAGAAGTTCTGCACAAACTGTCAGAAACCGTCCAGGGAAGCTCATCTGCATGCTTGTCGTCCTCACCAGGGTCTTGACCTGACTGCAGTTCGGCATCGTAAGGGACTTCAGTGGGCAAATGCTCACCTTCGATGGCCATTGGCACGCTGAAGAAGTGTGCTGCTCTTCAAAGATGAATCCCGGTTTCAACTGTACCGGGCAGATGGCAGACAGTGTGTATGGCTTTGTGTGGGCGAGCGGTTTGCTGATGTCAACGTTGTGAACAGTGTGCCCCTATGCTGGCGGTGGGGTTATGGTATAGGCAGGTATAAGCTACGGACTACGAACACAATTGGATTTGATCAATGACAAATTTGTATGCACAGAGATACCGTGACGAGATCCTGAGACCCAATGTCGTACCATTAATCTGCCCCCAATCACCTCAGCATGATAATGCACAGCCCCACGTCTCAAGGATCTGTTCAGAATTCCTGGAAACTGAAAATGTCCCAGTTCTTCCATGGCCTGCATACTCACCAGACATGTCACCCATTGAGCATGTTTGGGATGCTCTGGATCGATGTTCGGTGACAGAAACAACAAATAAACCAAAAAGGAGAGAACCAAAATGGAACAATACAGAACAGTACAGGACAATACAGGAGTTTAGAATACAGGACAATACAGGAGTTTAGAATACAGGACAATACAGGAGTTTAGAATACAGGACATTACAGGAGTGTAGAATACAAGACAATACAGGAGTTTAGAATACAGGACAATACAGGAGTTTAGAATACAGGACAATACAGGAGTTTAGAATACAGGACAATACAGGAGTGTAGAATACAGGACAATACAGGAGTTTAGAATACAGGACATTACAGGAGTGTAGAATACAGGACAATACAGGAGTTTAGAATACAGGACAATACAGGAGTGTAGAATACAGGACAATACAGGAGTTTAGAATACAGGACAATACAGGAGTTTTAGACACATGGGATGGTAAAACATGAGGGAGACCAGTATGACAGGAGTGTAGAATACAGGACAATACAAGGGGGCAGAAAAGCACAGCGGGCTGGATGGATAATGGATGGATAATGGATGGATAATGGATGGAGAATGGATGGAGAATGGATGGATAATGGATGGAGAATGGATGGATAATGGATGGAGAATGGATGGAGAATGGATGGAGAATGGATGGATAATGGATGGATAATGGATGGAGAATGGATGGAGAATGGATGGAGAATGGATGGATAATGGGTGGAGAATGGATGGAGAATGGATGGAGAATGGATGGATAATGGAAGGAGAATGGTGACTTGATCACATGGGAAGCAGCCAGTCAGGGTCAGTTGGGTGGACAGGTATCTGGATCCAGGGCCAGTGGAACCCTTTCCACAGAGGGTTCTACATTGAACCCAAATGGGTTCTACATGGAACCAAACAGGGTTCTTTAAATGGTTCTCCTAAGGGGACAGCCGAAGAACCCTTTTCGAATACTTTTTTCTAAGAGTGTAGAGGGTTTTTAAACAGGATCGTGGATGGGCTTAAGCATCTGCCTCTGGTTCCAAAGGTTGCATCTGGTAAGCATCTGCCTCTGGTTCCAAAGGTTGCATCTGGTAACCATCTGCCTCTGGTTCCAAAGGTTGCATCTGGTAACCATCTGCCTCTGGTTCCAAAGGTTGCATCTAGTAACCATCTGCCTCTGGTTCCAAAGGTTGCATCTGGTAAGCATCTGGCTCCGGTTCCAAAGGTTGCATCTGGTAACCATCTGCCTCTGGTTCCAAAGGTTGCAGGTTGAATCCAGCGATAGAAACTTGTTGTTTATATTTTTCATTTTAAGCCTATCCCAAACCTTTACCCTAACCTTAACCATTCAGAGTTAATGCCTAACCTTAACCATTCAGAGTTAATGCCTAACCTTAACCATTCAGAGTTAATGCCTAACCTTAACCATTCTGAGTTAAAACCTTAACCTTAAAAATTCGGAGTTAATGTTAAATGTTATGAAATTTGATGTTTGGAACAACTTCTTAATTTGATGTTTGAGAAATGTCTAAATCTGACGTGAGACTGTGAGAGCTTGTAGTTCAAAAAGCCCTACAAAAAAGGTCTATACTGCTCCTACATGGTGTAACAATACATAACGTTGATGTATATAATGAACAGACTAGGTCTATACTGCTCCTACATGGTGTAACAATACATAACGTTGATGTATATAAATCAAATCAAAAACAAAATCTTATTTGGTCACATACACATATTTAGCAGATGTTATTGCGGATGTAGCGAAACGCTTGTGTTTCTAGCTCCAACAGTGCAGTAGTAGCTAATCATTCACAACAATACACACAAATCTAAAAGGTAGAAGAACGGAATTAAGAAATATGTAAATATTAGGATGAGCAATGTCGGAGTGGCATTGACTAGAATACAGTAGAATAGAATAGAATAGTATAGAATAGAATAGAATAGAATAGAATAGTATATACAGTACCAGTCAAAAGTTTGGACACACCTACCCATTCCAGGGTTTTTCTTTATTTTTTACTATTTTCTTGGAGTGGCATTGACTAGAATACAGTAGAATAGAATAGAATAGAATAGAATAGTATAGAATAGAATAGAATAGAATAGAATAGAATAGAATAGTATAGAATAGAATAGAATAGAATAGAATAGAATAGTATAGAATAGAATAGAATAGTATAGTATAGAATAGTATAGTATAGAATAGAATAGAATAGAATAGAATAGTATAGAATAGTATAGAATAGTATAGAATAGAATAGTATAGAATAGTATAGTATAGAATAGTATAGAATAGAATAGAATAGAATAGTATAGAATAGTATATACAGTACCAGTGAAAAGTTTGGACACACCTACCCATTCCAGGGTTTTTCTTTATTTTTTACTATTTTCTACATTGTAGAATAATATTGAAGACATCAAAACGATGAAATAACACATATGGAATCATGTAGTAACCAAATAAGTGTTAAAATATATTTTATATTTGAGATTCTTCAATGTAGCCACACTTTGCCTTGATGACAGCTTTGCACACTCTTGGCATTCTCTCAACCAGCTTCACCTGGAATGCTTTTCCAACAGTCTTGAAGGAGTTCCCACATATGCTGAGCACTTGTTGGCTGCTTTTCCTTCACTCTGCGGTCCGACTCACCCCAAACCATCTCAACTGGGTTGAGGTCGGGGGATTGTGGAGGCCAGGTCACCTGATGCAGCACTCCATCACTCAAATTGCCCTTACACAGCCTGGAGGTGTGTTGGGTCATTGTCCTATTGAAAAATAAATGATAGTCCCACTAAGCCCAAACCAAATGGGATGGCGTATCGCTGCAGAATGCTGTGGTAGCCATGCTGGTTAAGTGTGCCTTGAATTCTAAATAAATCACAGACAGTGTCACCAGCAAAGCACCCCCACACCATAACACCTCCTCCTCCATGCTTTACGGTGGGAAATACACATGCGGAGATCATCCGTTCACCAACACTGTGTCTCACAAAGACACAGCGGTTGGAACCAAGAATCTCCAATTTGGACTCCAGACCAAAGGACAAATTTACACCGGTCTAATGTCCTTTGCTCATGTTTCTTGGCCCAAGCAGGTCTCTTCTTCTTATTGGTGTCCTTTAGTAGTGGTTTCTTTGCAGCAATTCGACCATGAAGACCTGATTCACACAGTCTCCTCTGAACAGTTGATGTTGAGATGTGTCTGTTACTTGAACTCTGTGAAGCATTTATTTGGGCTGCAATTTCTGAGGCTGGTAAATCTAATGAACTTATCCTCTGCAGCAGAGGTAACTCTGGGTCTTCCATTCCTGTGGCGGTCCTCATGAGAGCCAGTTTCATCATAGCACTTCATGGTTTTTGCGACTGCACTTGAAGAAACTTTCACAGTTCTTGAAATTTTCCGTATTGACTGACCTTCATGTCTTAAAGTAATGATGGACTGTTGTTTCTCTTTGCTTATTTGAGCTGTTCTTGCCATAATATGGACTTGGTCTTTTACCAAATAGGGCTATCTTCTGTATACCACCCCTACCTTGTCACAACACAACTGATTGGCTCAAACGAAATTCCACAAATTAACTTTTAACAAGGCACACCTGTTAATTGAAATGCATTCCAGGTGACTACCTCATGAAGCTGGTTGAGAGAATGCCAAGAGTGTGCAAAGCTGTCATCAAGGCAAAGGGTGGCTACTTTTGAAGAATCTCAAATATAAAATATATTACGATTTGTTTAACACTTTTTTGGTTACTACATGATTTCATATGTGTTATTTCATAGTTTTGATGTCTTCACTATTATTCTACAATGTAGAAAATAGTAAAAATAAAGAAAAACCCTTGAATGAGTAGGTGTGTCCAAACTTTTGACTGGTATTGTATGCTGTCTCTCTGTTTTTGATTTCTCTGTATTTTGATTTGTTTTTTTCCTATTGTTTTTTGTCTTATTTTTTCTCTATAAAGTGTGTTGTTACTTGTTTTAACAATTACTATTCTAGTATTCATTGATAATGTACATATTCATATTCAGTAGTCTGCGTAGAGGAAAGTATTGGCTCTAAGAAGTCAGACAAAACATTGTGCTAATTTTGAAATGTTTTTTTTTATGAAATTGTTTGCCAGAATAATCAATGTAGTGAATTTATTTTTAACTGCGTTACACACTCCAGTCAGCAGATGGCGATGTGAGTCTTTCAGGTGATGCTTCTTGCGTGACGTATAATCTAGTGGACGGAACACTTCAACAACAAAGCTGTTTATTTAACCACTTCGGTAGCTTTCTAGCCAACATAAAACCGAAACATTGAAGCGCTTTAGACATATTATTCTCAGTGTTTTAAACACAATTCTGTTTACGTATATACTAGTTAACTTAAAGGTAATTTACTTTTTACGTAAATGTAATTTACAATTTGTTGAGATTGATACTCAACCTTGCACTAAGCTAGGCGCTAATGCTAACTAGCTAGCTAACATCCCCGACCATGAGCTCACTAAGATACTCCCCTGCTAAAGAAGAGGAGGTCTGCTGGACGGAGAAAGAAGCTCTGGGACTCAACATTGTCGTTAAAGAGGAGGAGGAAGAGGCTTTCAAAACGATAAAGGAGGAAGAGGAGGCTATCACATTGAAAGACGAGGAGGGGGATGTTACAGTGAAAGAAGAGAAAGAGCCTTCTAGAGTGGGAGAGGAGGAGGAGACTAAACAAGATCTGATTAACACCAGTGAGTATAGCTCCTTTTGTCAAAATAAAAGTCATGCACGTGTGCCAATGTGCACAAAAAAATAATAACTTGTGGGGGACTTTTATTTTGACTTGAGGAAAGCAGAGATGAAGTGTGTTTGGAAAGTCTGTTTAATAATACGTTATTTTAGATATTTTGTTTCAAATTCCTCCCGTTTTAACGGCACAGTAAGTTAACATTGAATTTGATTTAACTTCTGGCTTCCTGCTAAAAGCAGCTACAGTGAGTACTGTCTTAGAAACAGGGGGACAAACTCTGCAGTTGTTGAAATAATGTGTTGTTTTGAAGAGTTATTCTGCTTAAGTTCTACACTTGAATATGTTGTTCAGTACTGTAAAAATGTTAAATGGGCAATCTGTCATTGGTACATATACTTTTGGACTTTTAAATTAACTAAGTGGTTTCGTTTCCAGATTCTCTTGAAGCCTCTTACAGATAAATAACCACATCTTCTGCGTCTACTACTGTAGAGTTCAGTATAGTTCAGTACAGTAGAGTATAGTTCAGTAGAGTATAGTTCAGCAGATTATAGTTCAGTAGAGTATAGTTCAGCAGAGTATAGTTCAGCAGAGTATAGTTCAGCAGAGTATAGTTCAGCCGATTATAGTTCAGTCGAGTATAGTGGAGTATAGTTCAGTAGAGTATAGTTCAGTATAGTATAGTTCAGTAGAGTAGAGTTCAGTAGAGTAGAGTTCAGTAGAGTATAGTTAAGTCGAGTATAGTGGAGTATAGTTCAGTAGAGTATAGTTCAGTAGAGTATAGTTCAGTAGAGTATAGTTCAGTAGAGTATAGTTCAGTATAGTATAGTTCAGTATAGTTCAGTAGAGTATAATTCAGTAGAGTATAGTTCCGTAGAGTATAGTTCAGTAGAGTATAGTTCAGTAGAGTATAGTTCAGTAGAGTATAGTTCAGTAGAGTTCAGTATAGTATAGTTCAGTAGAGTATAGTTCAGTAAATTAAATAGTGCTCTTGTGTACTCTGCTATACTGTATTTCAGCGTCCATGGACATCCGGTGTCTGTCAGTGCTCAGGGTGAGAGGGCTGGTTACAGTAAATGGAAATAAAAGGCTTGATTTTTTTGGTAACAGAATTATGACTTTTAATCACTTAATAATTCATAGACACAATGTATATCAGTAAAAACACTATACCTTATTGGTAGGTCTACTTTTACTTGTTACTATGTGTACTTTCATTATCCTCCCTCCTCAAAATATTTTAAAGATATGTGGGTTTTTGGTGACAGAATGACAAGGCACTGCCACTACTTTCTTAAAGACATGCTCTGGAACTTTGGTGACTAATAAGTATTTTTTTAAACCTCCCGCTTTGGGCTGGATGTGTCAATGTGTAGTTCATACATGCATAATCTATGAGCAGAATGACTGTCTTACCTCAATTAGCCACGAAATTCCTAGTTTAAAAGCGACTGTTTTTCTGGAACTTGTGCTGTGCCATTTTCGCTACATTTCCCCCCACGTGGGCCAGCCCCCTAACAATTCAAGTTCAACCAATGAGCTTCAGCCCCTCACCATATGAGTGACGCTATTAAGAGGGTCATCATGCACCCACAGCAGAGCAGAGAGAGAGAGTGAATGACGTGGTGCACTAATCTGCACATAACGTAGTACACCATTTTCAGGGACCCCTTTTGGCTAGTGAGCATTACTTTCAGAAAAAAGTCCCAGAGAATCTCTTTAAACTTCCAGGAGTAAATTAACTTATCACAACTAAGTGTTGTTCGCAGGGGTCTTTACCTCAACATTATTGTTTTGATGCAGGCCCATTTCTAATACCTTTTCAGACTATTTCAGGTGGATGTTTTCTAAGACTGTTTGACAAGAAATGTTTGCCCATGCCACAAATCCTTTGCATAATAAGAGTTAAATTAGTGTTTATTCAGGTATCTATGTTTAAATAAACACTCTGTTTGTGTTCGGCAGGAGAAAGACCAGACTCAAAGGAACAGGAGCAAGAGACGTCCAAACCAGCAATTCGACACCACTGCTCCCACTGCGGGAAGAGTTTTACCCAATTAGGGAAACTAAAAATACATAAGAGAATACACATAGGAGAAAAGCCTCATCACTGCTCTCACTGTGGAAAGACTTTTACCGAGTTAGGGAGCCTGAAAATACATAAGAGAATACACACAGGAGAGAAGCCTTACCACTGCTCCATGTGTGGAAAGAGTTTTACCCAGTCAGGGAGCCTAAAAATACATGCGCGAATACACACATGAGAGAAGCCTTACCACTGCTCCCTGTGTGGAAATACTTTTATTGAGTTAAGCAACATGAAAAGGCATGAAAGGACACACACAGCTGAGAAGCCTCATCACTGCTCTCACTGTGGAAATACTTTTACCAAGTTAGGGAGCCTGAAAATACATAAGAGAATACACACAGGAGAGAAGCCTTACCACTGCTCCCTGTGTGGAAAGAGTTTTATACAGATAAGCTACCTGAAAAAACACGAGCGGACACACACAGGAGATACACCTTTCCACTGCTCCCTGTGTGGAAAGAGCTTTACACAGTCAGGGAGTATAAAAATGCATAACAGAATACACACAGGTGAGAAGCCTCATCAATGCTCTCAGTGCAGAAAGAGTTTTACCAAGTTAGGGAACCTGAAAAGGCATGAGAGAATACACACAGGAGAGAAGCCTTACCCATGCTCCCTGTGTGGAAAGAGTTTTACCTCGTTAAGGCAATTGAAAAAGCATGAAAGAATCCACACCATAGAGAAACTTTAGCAATGCTCCTAGTGTGAAATGATTTATTTACTCAGTTAGGGCACCTGAAAGACCATGAGGTAATACATACAGTGAAGATACCTTACCACTGTTCCAGTGTGGAAAGGAATATATCACATGAAATTATACTTAAAGTTCATGAGACAACACAAATACTTCTCCCACACGTGTCTCATATTTCTTACTGCAAAATTGTACTTTTGTTTATGCCACATAAAATCAAGTTGTATAAAATGGACCAAAAAAATAAATCCATGTTTTTTATTTCAAAACTAACTGAATATGAAGTAGACTATGTCAGCTTGAATTTATCCGAGTAAAGAACGTCACGCTGCTTGCTTAGCGAGTACTACCTTCCCCCAATTAGCCACATACCTGGCTCGAACTCAGGACCTCTGCATTACAAACACACGTGACCGTCCTCGCTCAATCGTCTCTACCCGTCGCGCCACTCAAAAGCTAGCAATTGAGCGGTGCAAACATGGACACTTATGACTGAGGAGTGAGTTTCACACATCTCGATGTGCTACATTCACTCCTCAAACTTACAACAGCGACCCCCAGCGTTGAGCTGAGGGCAACTGTAGATCCGAGTCACTAGGCATCACTGTGAAGGACTTCACTTTGCTTACTCACGCTTTGAACACACCGACTGTGTCATTGCGTTTTGGTACACCAGAAGTACATTCATTTCCAATGGAACGCTGCGTTTGCCTTGCAGCATTGTGTTGGAGAGGCAGTTGCAGTGCGTTCTGTGTGGTGCGTATGTTGGATTTATCGAAAGTATGCGTCCAACTGTATGCGTAAACGGGTTGACAGAAATGGTAGCAGAAGGTGAATGTTGAACTTTTGTTGCACACATATCTAGATGATGCTGCATACTGTTTTGCGCAAAATACACAGTCGGTGTGTTTAAAGCCTTAAGGTTGCTACAAGCTTCACGAAGACTAAAGATTCGGAGCGTAGCGCAGTGTTGCAATGTCGTTTGTTCTTCACAAAAGAGGCAGTTTCTTGTAATATGTTCCCGGCATTCGAGGTACTTCCTGAAAATTGAGACGTGCCACATCGTTAATTCCTTGCCCTTTCTCTGTGATATGATGACATTCTATTTTAAAGCTACAATATGTAACTTTTTGGGCGACCTGACCAAATTCACACCGAAATGTGAATTATAGATATTTCATTCCAGTTGAAAGCAAGTCTTAAGAAGCTGTAGATCTGTTCTATGTGTGCAATTTCTATGCTTCCCGTTTTGCAGTTTCATTTTTGCATCTTTTACTTTTGGTTTTGTACACCCGCTTCAAACAGCTGAATATACACTATTTGGGGTTATGGAAAATATATTTCACAGTGGTTTAGATGGTACAATCATTCTCTACACAATGACTGTTTGTTTTGTCACATAAACTGAAATGAGTTGAACTTTTAGAATTTTAGTAGCCAGGATATGGTGGAGCGATTTCTGCATAGTGCATCTTTAAGTTGATATGGGTGCGAATACATTGAAGCAGCATATCAAATTGACATAATGTTTTAGGTTACACTGGAGAGTAGAATAATATCTATACATCTTATTATTACACATGGGAGGAGATTTGGGAAGCTGAAATGCTAGCTTGCTTGCTGTCAACTAGCTGCTAGCAGAATAACCCACAGCCTACTGGCAGGCACAAAACCAGGTAAGAACAAAGCAAACCTTTCATTACATGTAGCTATTATTGAAATATGCAGTTGGTTTTCATTCAAATTAGCTTACAGTGGTGAATGATGTGATTCTTCTTTGCTTTTACCTCAAAATGTGAAGACAACATAGAAATCTCTGCTATCGCCCCATTGTGAACGTTGCTATTTGGGAGACTAGAAATGCATTTTCCGGCGTGGTACAGTATCGTATTACCAAAAGGTGTCTGTTGCGCCAAAAAAATCCAACTCCAATCAAGCGCATGCGCTTAGATCTAGGTGATCTTAGATCAGGCACGTGAAGCTTGTAGCTTTAGTGAGACCTCACACCTGGCTGGAACTTGGGACCGCTTCGCAACACACGTGACCGTCCTCCCTCAAGCTCTCTACCGGTCGCACCACTCAAAAGTTTTAGCACATTACCTTTTATAACAGGGTTTATTCATAACAGGGTTGATCGTTACACGGTTTATTCATAACAGGGTTTATTAATCATGTTCATATTCAGCTTCTACATCTGCGTAGAGGAAATGATCTGTAAGAAGTAAGAGAAAACGGGTTATTTACCAATGACTTGTTTCCATTGTTTTTGCCAGAAGGTTTTGTTAAACTGTGTTACCGACTGCAGTCAGCAGATGGCGATGTGAGTATTTCAGATCACGCGTCGTGCGTCAGGTATCATCTCGTGGACGGGACGCTTCTTCATCAACAGCAGTTCAGCCGCCTCGGTAGCCAACATAAAACAACATAAGTAACACTAGGCTAATGCTAACTAGCTAGCTAACGACCTCGACCATGAGCTCACTAAGCTCCTCCTCTTTCACTCTGAAAGCTTCTTCTTCGTCTTTCACTATAACAGTCTCACACTCTACTTCTGTTTTAACTGAGACAGCCTCCTCTTCCTTCATGAGAGCTTCTTTCTCCGTCCAGCAGACCTCCTCTTCTTTAGCAGGAGTGCAAGAAAGAGGAGGAGGATATTATTGTCACGGTGGAAAGAAAAGGAAGACGTATTTTGTAGTAAAGGTGGAGGCAGAGATGACTGTCACATTGGAAGAAGAAGACAGGAGATCTGATGAACACCAGTAAGTAGTATTTTAAAAACGGGCACAAACTCTGCAGTTGTTGAACTGTGTGGGTTTTAAAGGGGCACTACTGAAGTTATATATTTGAATATGTTGTTCTGTACCATTTTGTTAAACTTACGAAGAGTGGAGGGGGTCACCAACAAAACCTAACAATGGATGAAATGTATCCTATTATATTAGACAGACTTTTCAGACTTTTCTACAGCTTGTCTTTGTCCTAGTGATAAACTTGGCCTCAGGTCATTGAGGTATCTGATTTGGATTAAACCTCACAGGAAGACAATTTTATCATGTGGAGGTTTCATTCCGGGTTGTATTCATTAGTGAACACTGTAGCAAAAGGTTTAGCATCGGAAAACAAAAACAAGCTTTTGTTATGGGAAAGGGGGATACCTAGTCAGTTGTACAACTGAATGCATTCAACTGAAATGTGTCTTCCGCGTTTAACCCAACCCCTCTGAATCAGAAACCATACAAATCCATTACGTTTGAAAAAGTCAGTCATTCATAGCACATCCATAAAGACACTATATCGCTGTACTTCCTTTCAAGTCAGACCCCTTTGGTCATTTATAACACATCCATAAAGGCTTAATGATGTGAACACAAATATATTATCACTTAAGCCAAAACACATACATATTAAAGACATGTTTAAACCATACATTTCCTTTTTTGTATGTTTTATTTAAATAAATAAAAAATGAAAAAATATATTGGTAAAAAAAAAAGAAAAGGTCCAGCAATGTAATTACATGTAACATTACACAGGGCTGTGAATATTGTAATTACATGTAACATTACACAGGGCTGTGGATATTGTAATTACATGTAACATTACACAGGGCTGTGAATATTGTAATTACATGTAACATTACACAGGGCTGTGAATATTGTAATTACATGCTAACATTACACAGGGCTGTGAATATTGTAATTACATGTTAACATTACACAGGGCTGTGAATATTGTAATTACATGTAACATTACACAGGGCTGTGAATATTGTAATTACATGTTAACATTACACAGGGCTGTGAATATTGTAATTACATGTAACATTACACAGGGCTGTGAATATTGTAATTACATGTTAACATTACACAGGGCTGTGTATATTGTAATGACATGTAACATTACACAGGGCTGTGAATATTGTAATGACATGTTAACATTACACAGGGCTGTGAATATTGTAATTACATGTAACATTACACAGGGCTGTGAATATTGTAATGACATGTTAACATTACACAGGGCTGTGAATATTGTAATTACATGTTAACATTACACAGGGCTGTGAATATTGTAATTACATGTTAACATTACACAGGGCTGTGAATATTGTAGCTTGACCCTGTGCTGGAGGACGAATGGTTCTCTGCCTGCTGTAGGTACTGCATGTTGGTTCCCAACCTTAAAAGTAACAACAAAGAAAGTTAGCGGGTGGGAAATGCCTTTGTCACACCATCTGGATTAAGGGCATTACTCTAAATGGGGAGATGGGAATGCAACGCCAGAGATACTCTAAATGGGGAGATGGGAATGCAACACCAGAGATACTCTAAATGGGGAGATGGGAATGCAACACCAGAGATACTCTAAATGGGGAGATAGGAATGCAACGCCAGAGATACTCTAAATGGGGAGATGGGAATGCAACCCCAGAGATACTCTAAATGGGGAGATGGGAATGCAACACCAGAGATGCTCTAAATGGGGAGATGGGAATGCAACGCCAGAGATACTCTAATTGGGGAGATGGGAATGCAACGCCAGAGATACTCTAATTGGGGAGATGGGAATGCAACGCCAGAGATACTCTAAATGGGGAGATGGGAAAGCAACACCAGAGATACTCTAAATGGGGAGATGGGAATGCAACGCCAGAGATACTCTAAATGGGGAGATGGGAATGCAACGCCAGAGATACTCTAAATGGGGAGATGGGAAAGCAACACCAGAGATACTCTAAATGGGGAGATGGGAATGCAACACCAGAGATACTCTAAATGGGGAGATGGGAATGCAACACCAGGGATACTCCAGTCAATTCGTATTGTTATATTCCTCCTCCATTTATGACATGACTATGAGACGTGGCTTTATCTAGGGGGATTTTTTTATTTAGCTTAGCCTGCTAGCTAGCTAGAAATTGCTGTGAAGTCACCGAAATGATCTGAAATAAGGATTGACGTAGCTATGTAATCTAACTCAACACTTAACTACTACAAATTAATTTAAATTACAATAAATAAAAGGTTAACTTACTCATTTTGCTCCGTCCTATGATTTACGACCTCATCACGTGCTTACTGGGCTACGGAAACACTGCTAACAGTTTAGGGCAGGCGCACTCAATTAAAGGGCAACTGCACTCAAAAAATCTAAATATCTTAAATTTTTCCCAGAACTCAAAAGTCGTCCCCTGATGTGGTTTAAGCATTGTTGTGAACACGGAAAATCAAATTTGGTTGTTTTTCTATGAAAAGGTGAAAAACCTGTGAAAGAAACCTGAAAAAAAAAAAAAAACAGGGGGAAACCCGAAACCTGGAAAAACAAAACCGAGAAAACAGAATTTGGGTAAAAAAACAGAATTAGGCAAAAAATTAAAAACTGATTTTAAATAGGCCCCAACAACGTTTTTTTGATGTGCATGACTGCACTTTAGAGTATGTGTCATCCTGCAGCACAGCATTATGGGTAAAGTTGAGGTCAAGATCCAATATTGACTATGCACCCAAGAGGGAAAGAGGTTGGGCCATCCTAGAAATGTCTTAGAGTCATATAACATATACAATCTAGCAGACGCTTTTATCCAAAGCGATACACAGTCATGCGTGCGTACATCTTTACATATGGGGTGGTTCCCGGGAATCGAACCCACTACCCTGGTGTTGTCATGCATCTTGGTAGAGCATTGCAAGGTTATAAATGCTTTGTGAAGCCTCATTTTAATATGATTTATAAGGCCTTTATTAAGTGGTGCTTACGCCACCTTTAATAAAGCACAGGTTTATGTCATGTGAGTCAGGATGCTCTCGATGGTGCAGCTGTAGAATTTTTTGAGGATCTGAGGACCCATGCCAAATCTTTTTAGTCTCCTGAGGGGGAATAGGCTTTGTCGTGCCCTCTTCACGACTGTCTTGGTGTGTTTGGACCATGATAGTTCGTTGGTGATGTGGACACCAAGGAACTTGAAGCTCTCAACCTGTTCCACTACAGCCCCGTCGATGAGAATGGGGGCGTGCTCAGTCCTCTTTTTTTTCCTGTAGTCCACAATCATCTCCTTTGTCTTGGTCACGTTGAGGGAGAGGTTGTTGTCCTGGCACCACACGGCCAGATCTCTGACCTCCTCCCTATAGGCTGTCTCATCGTTGTCGGTGATCAGGCCTACCACTGTTGTGTCGTCGGCAAACTTAATGATGGTGTTGGAGTCGTGCCTGGCCATGCAGTCATGGGTGAACAGAGAGTACAGGAGGGGACTGAGCACGCACCCCTGAGGGGCCCCCGTGTTGAGGATCAGTGTGGCAGATGTGTTGTTACCTACCCTTACCACCTGGGGGCGGCCCGTCAGGAAGTCCAGGATCCAGTTGCAGAGGGAGGTGTTTAGTCCCAGGATCCTTAGCTTAGTGATGAGCTTTGAGGGCACTATGGTGTTGAATGCTGAGCTGTAGTCAATGAATAGCATTCTCACGTAGGTGTTCCTCTTGTCCAGGTGGGAAAGGGCAGTGTGGAGTGCGATAGAGATTGCATCATCTGTGGATCTGTTGGGGCGGTATGCAAATTGGAGTGGGTCTAGGGTTTCTGGGATTATGCTGTTGATGTGAGCCATGACCAGTCTTTCAAAGCACTTCATGGCTACAGACGTCAGTGCTACGGGTCGGTAGTCATTTAGGCAGGTTATCTTAGAGTTCTTGGGCACGGGGACTATGGTGGTCTGCTTGAAACATGTTGGTATTACAGACTCAGTCAGGGACATATTGAAAATGTCAGTGAAGACACTTGCCAGTTGGTCAGCACATGCTCGGAGTACACGTCCTGGTAATCCGTCTGGCCCTGCGGCCTTGTGAATGTTGACCTGCTTAAAAGTCTTACTCACATCGGCTACGGAGAGCGTGATCACATAGTCATCCGGAACAGCTGGTGCTCTCATGCATGCTTCAGTGTTGCTTGCCTCGAAGCGAGCATAGAAGTGGTTTAGCTCGTCTGGTAGGCTTGTGTCACTGGGCAGCTCGCGGCTGTGCTTCCCTTTGTAGTCTGTAATAGTTTTCAAGCCCTGCCACATCCGACGAGCATCAGAGCCAGTGTAGTATGATTCAATCTTAGACCTGTATTGACTCTTTGCCTGTTTGATGGTTCGTCGGAGGTCATAGCGGGATTTCTTATAAGCGTCCGGGTTAGAGTCCCGTTCCTTGAAAGCGGCAGCTCTACTCTTTAGCTCAGTGCGGATGTTTCCTGTAATCCATGGCTTCTGGTTGGGGTATGTACGTACGGTCACTGTGGGGACGACATCATCGATGCACTTATTGATGAAGCCAGTGACTGATGTGGTGTACTCCTCAATGCTGTCTGAAGAATCCCGGAACATGTTCCAGTCTGTGCTAGCAAAACAGTCCTGTAGCTTAGCATCTGCGTCATCTGACCACTTTTTTATTAACCGAATCACTGGTGCTTCCTGCTTCAGTTTTTGCTTATAAGCAGGAATCAGGAGGATAGAGTTATGGTCAGATTTGCCAAATGGAGGGCGAGGGAGAGCTTTGTATGCGTCTCTGTGTGTGGAGTAAAGGTGGTCTAGAGTTTTTTTCCCTCTGGTTGCACATTTAACATGCTGGTAGAAATTAGGTAGAACGGATTTAAGTTTCCCTGCATTAAAGTCCCCGGCCACTAGGAGCGCTGCATCTGGATGAGCGTTTTCCTGTTGATTAATGGCCTTGTACAACTCATTCAGTGCAATCTTAATGCCAGCATTGGTTTGTGGTGGTAAATAGACAGCTATGAAAAATATAGATGAAAACTCTCTTGGTAAATAGTGTGGTCTACAGCTTATCATAAGATACTCTATCTCAGGCGAGCAAAACCACGAGACTTCCTTAGTATTTGATTTTGTGCACCAGCTGTTGTTTACAAATATACAGAGACCGCCACCCCTTGTCTTACCAGAGTCAGACGTTCTGTCCTGCCGATGTAGCGTATAGCCTTGTTAACAGGTGTGCCTTGTTAAAAGTTAATTTGTGAAATTTCATTTGAGCCAATCAGTTGTGTTGTGACAAGGTAGGGGTGGTATACAGAAGATAGCCCTATTTGGTAAAAGACCAAGTCCATATTATGGCAAGAACAGCTCAAATAAGCAAAGAGAAACAACAGTCCATCATTACTTTAAGACATGAAGGTCAGTCAATACGGAACATTTCAAGAACTGTGAAAGTTTCTTCAAGTGCAGTCGCAAAAATCATCAAGTGCTATGATGAAACTGGCTCTCAAGAAGACTGCCACAGAAATGGAAGACCCAGAGTTACCTCTGCTGCAGAGGATAAGTTCATTAGATGTACCAGCCTCAGAAATTGCAGCCCAAATAAATGCTTCACAGAGTTCAAGTAACAGACACATCTCAACATCAACTGTTCAGAGGAGACTGTGTGAATCAGGTCTTCATGGTCGAATTGCTGCAAAGAAACCACTACTAAAGGACACCAATAAGAAGAAGAGACCTGCTTGGGCCAAGAAACATGAGCAATGGACATTAGACCGGTGTAAATTTGTCCTTTGGTCTGGAGTCCAAATTGGAGATTCTTGGTTCCAACCGCTGTGTCTTTGTGAGACACAGTGTCGGTGAACGGATGATCTCCGCATGTGTATTTCCCACCGTAAAGCATGGAGGAGGAGGTGTTATGGTGTGGGGGTGCTTTGCTGGTGACACTGTCTGTGATTTATTTAGAATTCAAGGCACACTTAACCAGCATGGCTACCACAGCATTCTGCAGCGATACGCCATCCCATTTGGTTTGGGCTTAGTGGGACTATCATTTATTTTTCAATAGGACAATGACCCAACACACCTCCAGGCTGTGTAAGGGCTATTTGACCAAAAAGGAGAGTGATGGAGTGCTGCATCAGATTACCTGGCCTCCACAATCACCCGACTTCAACCCAATTGAGATGGTTTGGGATGAGTCGGACCGCAGAGTGAAGGAAAAGCAGCCAACAAGTGCTCAGCATATGTGGGAACTCCTTCAAGACTGTTGGAAAAGCATTCCAGGTGAAGCTGGTTGAGAGAATGCCAAGAGAGTGCAAAGCTGTCATCAAGGCAAAGTGTGGCTACTTTGAAGAATCTCAAATATAAAATATATTTTAACACTTATTTGGTTACTACATGATTCCATATGTGTTATTTCATCGTTTTGATGTCTTCAATATTATTATACAATGTAGAAAATAGTAAAAATAAAGAAAAACCCTGGAATGGGTAGGTGTGTCCAAACGTTTCACTGTTACTATATATACTATTCTATTCTATTCTACTGTATCTTAGTCAATGCCACTCCGACATTGCTCGTCCTAATATTTATATATTTCTTAATTCCGTTCTTCTACCTTTTAGATTTGTGTGTATTGTTGTGAATGATTAGCTACTACTGCACTGTTGGAGCTAGAAACACAAGCGTTTCGCTACACCCGCAATAACATCTGCTAAATATGTGTATGTGACCAAATAAGATTTTGTTTTTGATTTGATTTATATACATCAACGTTATGTATTGTTACACCATGTAGGAGCAGTATAGATCTAGTCTGTTCATTATATACATCAACGTGATGTATTGTTACACCATGTAGGAGCAGTATAGACCTAGTCTGGTCATTTTATACATCTACATGATGTATTGTTACACCATGTAGGAGCAGTATAGACCTAGTCTGGTCATTATATACATCAACGTGATGTATTGTTACACCATGTAGGAGCAGTATAGACCTAGTCTGGTCATTATATACATCAACGTGATGTATTGTTACACCATGTAGGAGCAGTATAGACCTATTCTGTTCATTATATACATCAACGTTATGTATTGTTACACCATGTAGGAGCAGTATAGACCTTTTTTGTAGAGCTCTCACAGTCTCACGTCAGAATTAGACATTTCTCAAACATCAAATTAAGAAGTTGTTCCAAACATCAAATTTCATAATATTTAACATTAACTCCGAATTTTTAAGGTTAAGGTTTTAACTCTGAATGGTTAAGGTTAGGCATTAACTCTGAATGGTTAAGGTTAGGCATTAACTCTGAATGGTTAAGGTTAGGCATTAACTCTGAATGGTTAAGGTTAGGCATTAACTCTGAATGGTTAAGGTTAGGATTAAGGTTTGGGATAGGCTTAAAACGAAAATATAAACAACAAGTTTCTATCGCTGGATTCAACCTGCAACCTTTGGAACCAGAGGCAGATGGTTACCAGATGCAACCTTTGGAACCAGAGGCAGATGGTTACCAGATGCAACCTTTGGAACCAGAGGCAGATGGTTACCAGATGCAACCTTTGGAACCAGAGGCAGATGGTTACCAGATGCAACCTTTGGAACCAGAGGCAGATGGTTACCAGATGCAACCTTTGGAACCAGAGGCAGATGGTTACCAGATGCAACCTTTGGAACCAGAGGCAGATGGTTACCAGATGCAACCTTTGGAACCAGAGGCAGATGGTTACCAGATGCAACCTTTGGAACCAGAGGCAGATGGTTACCAGATGCAACCTTTGGAACCAGAGGCAGATGGTTACCAGATGCAACCTTTGGAACCAGAGGCAGATGGTTACCAGATGCAACCTTTGGAACCAGAGGCAGATGCTTACCAGATGCAACATTTGGAACCAGAGGCAGATGGTTACCAGATGCAACCTTTGGAACCAGAGGCAGATGGTTACCAGATGCAACATTTGGAACCAGAGGCAGATGGTTACCAGATGCAACCTTTGGAACCAGAGGCAGATGCTTACCAGATGCAACATTTGGAACCAGAGGCAGATGGTTACCAGATGCAACCTTTGGAACCAGAGGCAGATGCTTACCAGATGCAACCTTTGGAACCAGAGGCAGATGGTTACCAGATGCAACCTTTGGAACCAGAGGCAGATGGTTACCAGATGCAACGTTTGGAACCAGAGGCAGATGGTTACCAGATGCAACATTTGGAACCAGAGGCAGATGCTTACCAGATGCAACCTTTGGAACCAGAGGCAGATGCTTACCAGATGCAACCTTTGGAACCAGAGGCAGATGGTTACCAGATGCAACCTTTGGAACCATAGGCAGATGCTTACCAGATGCAACCTTTGGAACCAGAGGCAGATGGTTACCAGATGCAACCTTTGGAACCAGAGGCAGATGGTTACCAGATGCAACCTTTGGAACCAGAGGCAGATTGTTATCAGATGCAACCTTTGGAACCAGAGGCAGATGGTTACCAGATGCAACGTTTGGAACCAGAGGCAGATGCTTACCAGATGCAACCTTTGGAACCAGAGGCAGATGCTTACCAGATGCAAACTTTGGAACCAGAGGCAGATGGTTACCAAATGCAACCTTTGGAACCAGAGGCAGATGCTTACCAGATGCAACCTTTGGAACCAGAGGCAGATGGTTACCAGATGCAACCTTTGGAACCAGAGGCAGATGCTTACCAGATGCAACCTTTGGAACCAGAGGCAGATGCTTACCAGATGCAACATTTGGAACCAGAGGCAGATGCTTACCAGATGCAACCTTTGGAACCAGAGGCAGATGCTTACCAGATGCAACATTTGGAACCAGAGGCAGATGCTTACCAGATGCAACCTTTGGAACCAGAGGCAGATGCAACATTTGGAACAAGAGGCAGATTTTTACCAGATGTAACCTTTGGAACCAGAGGCAGATGCTTACGAGATGCAACCTTTGGAACCAGAGGCAGATGCTTACCAGATGCAACATTTGGAACCAGAGGCAGATGCTTACCAGATGCAACCTTTGGAACCAGAGCCAGATGGTTACCAGATGCAACCTTTGGAACCAGAGGCAGATGGTTACCAGATGCAACCTTTGGAACCAGAGGCAGATGCTTACCAGATGCAAAATTTGGAACCAGAGGCAGATGGTTACCAGATGCAACCTTTGGAACCAGAGGCAGATGGTTACCAGATGCAACCTTTGGAACAAGAGGCAGATGGTTATCAGATGCAACCTTTGGAACCAGAGGCAGATGGTTACCAGATGCAACCTTTGGAACCAGAGGCAGATGCTTACCAGATGCAACCTTTGGAACCAGAGGCAGATGCTTACCAGATGCAAACTTTGGAACCAGAGGCAGATGGTTACCAGATGCAACCTTTGGAACCAGAGGCAGATGCTTACCAGATGCAACCTTTGGAACCAGAGGCAGATGGTTACCAGATGCAACCTTTGGAACCAGAGGCAGATGCTTACCAGATGCAACCTTTGGAACCAGAGGCAGATGCTTACCAGATGCAACATTTGGAACCAGAGGCAGATGCTTACCAGATGCAACCTTTGGAACCAGAGGCAGATGCAACATTTGGAACCAGAGGCAGATGCTTACCAGATGTAACCTTTGGAACCAGAGGCAGATGCTTACCAGATGCAACCTTTGGAACCAGAGGCAGATGCTTACCAGATGCAACATTTGGAACCAGAGGCAGATGCTTACCAGATGCAACCTTTGGAACCAGAGGCAGATGGTTACCAGATGCAACATTTGGAACCAGAGGCAGATGCTTACCAGATGCAACATTTGGAACCAGAGGCAGATGCTTACCAGATGTAACCTTTGGAACCAGAGGCAGATGCTTACCAGATGCAACCTTTGGAACCAGAGGCAGATGCTTACCAGATGCAACCTTTGGAACCAGAGGCAGATGCTTAAGCCCATCCACGATCCTGTTTAAAAACCCTCTACACTCTTAGAAAAAATTATTCCAAAAGGGTTCTTCGGCTGTCCCCTTAGGAGAACCATTTAAAGAACCCCGTTTGGTTCAATGTAGAACCCTCGGTGGAAAGGGTTCCACTGGCCCTGGATCCAGATACCTGTCCACCCACCTGACCCACACACCTGACCCTGACTGGCTGCTTCCCATGTGATCAAGTCACCATTCTCCATCCATTATCCATCCATTCTCCATCCATTCTCCATCCATTATCCATCCATTATCCATCCATTCTCCATCCATTATCCATCCATTATCCATCCAGCCCGCTGTGCTTTTCTGCCCCCTTGTATTGTCCTGTATTCTACACTCCTGTATTGTGCTGTATTCTAAACTCCTGTATTGTCCTGTATTCTACACTCCTGTATTGTGCTGTATTCTAAACTCCTGTATTGTCCTGTATTCTAAACTCCTGTATTGTCCTGTATTCTAAACTCCTGTATTGTCCTGTATTCTAAACTCCTGTATTGTCCTGTATTCTAAACTCCTGTATTGTCCTGTACTGTTCTGTATTGTTCCATTTTGGTTCTCTCCTTTTTGGTTTGTTTGTTGTTTCTGTCACCGAACATCGATCCAGAGCATCCCAAACATGCTCAATGTTTGACATGTCTGGTGAGTATGCAGGCCATGGAAGAACTGGGACATTTTCAGTTTCCAGGAATTATGAACAGATCCTTGAGACGTGGGGCTGTGCATTATCATGCTGAGGTGATTGGGGGCGGATGAATGGCACGACATTGGGTCTCAGGATCTCGTCACGGTATCTCTGTGCATACAAATTTGTCATTGATCAAATGCAATTGTGTTTGTAGTCCGTAGCTTATGCCTGCCCATACCATAACCCCACCGCCAGCATGGGGCACACTGTTCACAACGTTGACATTAGCAAACCGCTCGCCCACACAAAGCCATACACACTGTCTGCCATCTGCCCGGTACAGTTGAAACCGGGATTCATCTTTGAAGAGCAAACTTCTTCAGCGTGCCAATGGCCATCGAAGGTGAGCATTTTCCCACTGAAGTCCCTTACGACGCCGAACTGCAGTCAGGTCAAGACCCTGGTGAGGACGACAAGCATGCAGATGAGCTTCCCTCGACGGTTTCTGACAGTTTGTGCAGAACTTCTTTGGATGTGCAAACACACAGTTTCATCAGCTGTCTGGGTGGTTGGTCTCAGATGATCCCGATGGTGAAGAAATCGGATGTGGAGGTCCCGGACTGGCGTGGTTACATGTGGTCTGCGGTTGTGAGGCTGGTTGGACGTACTGCCAAATTCTCTAAAATGATGTTGGAGGCGGTTTATGGTAGAGAAATGTACATTACATTTTCTGGCAACAGCTCTGGTGGACATTCCTGCAGTCAGCATTCCAATTGCACACTCCCTCTGAGACATATGTGGCATTGTGTTGTGTGACAAAACTGCACATTTTAGAGTGGCCTTTTATTGTCCACAGCACAAGGTGCAACTGTGTAATGATCATGTTGTTTGATCAGCTTCTTGATATGCCACACCTGTCAGTTGGACGGATTATTTTGGCAAAGGAGAAATGCTCACTAACAGGGATGTAAACACATTTTTGCACAACATTTTAGAGAAATAAGATTTTTGTGCATATGGAAAATGTCTGGGATATTTCAGCTCATGAAACATGGAACCAACACTTTACATGTTGCGTTTATATTTTTGTTCAGTATATATTAATATATTTCCTATATATTTCACAGGGTGGGTCAGAGGGGCGTGGCCTATCTCTATGTATGCTGTCTCTCTGTTATTGATTTCTCTGTTTTCATTTTATTTTGATTTGGTTTACTACTATTGCTTTCTGTCTTATTTTTTCTCTGTAAAACGTGTTGTGACTTTGTTAACTGCACTTTAATTAAATTGTGATTTGATCTAGATGGGAAAAAGAACAGAGAATTGTTTTAACAATTACTATTCTAGTATTCATTGATAATGTACATATTCATATTCAGGTCTAAGTCTGCGTAGAGGAAAGTATTGGCTCTAAGAAGTCAGACAAAACATTGTGCTAATTTTGAAATGTTTTTTTTAATGAAATTGTTTGCCAGAATAATCAATGTAGTGAATATATTTTTAACTGCGTTATCCGCTCCAGTCAGCAGATGGCGATGTGAGTCTTTCAGGTGATGCTTCTTGCGTGACGTATAATATAGTGGACGGAACACTTCAACAACAAAGCTGTTTATTTAACCACTTCGGTAGCTTTCTAGTCAACATAAAACCGAAACATTTAAGCGCTTTAGACATATTATTCTCAGTGTTTTAAACACAATTCTGTTTACGTATCTACTAGTTAACTTAAACGTAATTTTCAATTTGTTGTGATTGATACTCAACCTAGCAATAAGCTAGGCGCTAATGCTAACTAGCTAGTTAGCTAACATCCCCGACCATGAGCTCACTAAGCTACTCCCCTGCTAAAGAAGAGGAGGTCTGCTGGACGGAGAAAGAAGCTCTGGGGCTGAACATTGTCGTGAAAGAGGAGGAGGAGGAGGAAGAGGCTTTCAAAACGATAAAGGAGGAAGAGGAGGCTATCACATTGAAAGACGAGGAGGGGGATGTTACAGTGAAAGAAGAGAAATACACTTTTGGAGTAAAAGAGGAAGAGGAGATAGAGGCTATCACAATAGAAGAGGAGGAGGTAGAAGCTTTGAGTGAAAGAGGAGGAGGAAGAGGTTTTCAAAACTATAAAGGAGGAAGAGGAGGAGGATGTTAAAGTGAAAGAAGAGAAAGCGCCTTCTAGAGTGGAGGAGGAGGAGGAGACTGAACAAGATCTGATTAACACCAGTGAGTATAGCTCCTTTTGTCAAAATAAAAGTCATGCACGTGTGCCAATGTGCACAAAAAAATAATAACTTGTGGGGGACTTTTATTTTGACATGAGGAAAGCAGAGATGAAGTGTGTTTGGAAAGTCTGTTTAATAATACGTTCCTTTAGATCTTTTGTCTCAAATTCCTCCCGTTTTAAGGACCAACAGTCCAGCCTACCGGCACAGTAAGTTAACATTGAATTTGATTTAACTTCTGGCTTCCTGCGGGCTGTTTAGTTGTTGTTTTTCAACGCTAGTGAAAAATACAGCAGCGTTGCTAAAAGCAGCTACAGTGAGTACTGTCTTAGAAACAGGGGCACAAACTCTGCAGTTGTTGAACTAATGTGTCGTTTTGAAGAGTTATTCTGCTTAAGTTCTACACTTGAATATGTTGTTCAGTACTGTAAAAAAATTTAAAGGGGCAATCTGCCATTGGTACATCCTTTTTTTGGACTTTTAAATTAACAAAGCGGCTTCGTTTCCAGATTCTCTTGAAGCCTCTTACAGATAGCTAAATAACCAAACCTACAGTTCAGTAGAGTTCAGTACAGTAGAGTTCAGTTCAGTAGAGTTCAGTAGAGTTCAGTACAGTAGAGTTCAGTTCAGTAGAGTAGAGTTCAGTTCAGTAGAGTACAGTACAGTAGAGTAGAGTAGAGTTCAGTACAGTAGAGTACAGTTCAGTAGAGTAGAGTTCAGTAGAGTAGAGTTCAGTACAGTTGAGTTCAGTACAGTAGAGTACAGTTCAGTAGAGTAGAGTAGAGTTCAGTACAGTAGAGTATAGTAGAGTTCAGTAGAGTTCAGTACAGTAGAGTACAGTTCAGTAGAGTAGGGTAGAGTTCAGTACAGTAGAGTATAGTAGAGTTCAGTAGAGTTCAGTACAGTAGAGTTCAGTACAGTAGAGTTCAGTACAGTAGAGTATAGTAGAGTTCAGTAGAGTAGAGTTCAGTAGAGTAGAGTTCAGTAGAGTAGAGTTCAGTACAGTAGAGTTCAGTACAGTAGAGTTCAGTACAGTAGAGTAGAGTACAGTAGAGTTCAGTACAGTAGAGTTCAGTACAGTAGAGTTCAGTATAGTAGAGTTCAGTACAGTAGAGTTCAGTGAGTATAGTAGAGTTCAGTACAGTAGAGTATAGTAGAGTACAGTAGAGTTCAGTACAGTAGAGTATAGTAGAGTTCAGTACAGTAGAGTAGAGTACAGTAGAGTAGAGTACAGTAGAGTTCAGTACAGTAGAGTTCAGTAGAGTAGAGTTCAGTAGAGTAGAGTTCAGTAGAGTAGAGTTCAGTACAGTAGAGTTCAGTACAGTAGAGTACAGTAGAGTTCAGTACAGTAGAGTATAGTAGAGTTCAGTACAGTAGAGTTCAGTACAGTAGAGTTCAGTACAGTAGAGTTCAGTATAGTAGAGTTCAGTACAGTAGAGTTCAGTAGAGTATAGTAGAGTTCAGTACAGTAGAGTATAGTAGAGTTCAGTACAGTAGAGTAGAGTACAGTAGAGTAGAGTACAGTAGAGTAGAGTAGAGTACAGTAGAGTTCAGTAGATTAGAGTTCAGTAGAGTAGAGTTCAGTAGAGTAGAGTTCAGTACAGTAGAGTTCAGTACAGTAGAGTATAGTAGAGTTCAGTACAGTAGAGTACAGTAGAGTTCAGTACAGTAGAGTTCAGTACAGTAGAGTTCAGTACAGTAGAGTTCAGTACAGTAGAGTTCAGTACAGTAGAGTAGAGTAGAGTTCAGTACAGTAGAGTAGAGTAGAGTTCAGTACAGTAGAGTTCAGTATAGTAGAGTATAGTAGAGTTCAGTACAGTAGAGTTCAGTAGAGTTCAGTACAGTAGAGTTCAGTACAGTAGAGTATAGTAGAGTTCAGTACAGTAGAGTAGAGTACAGTAGAGTTCAGTACAGTAGAGTATAGTAGAGTTCAGTACAGTAGAGTAGAGTACAGTAGAGTTCAGTTCAGTAGAGTAGAGTACAGTACAGTAGAGTTCAGTAGAGTAGAGTTCAGTAGAGTAGAGTTCAGTACAGTAGAGTTCAGTAGAGTATAGTAGAGTTCAGTAGAGTAGAGTTCAGTAGAGTAGAGTTCAGTAGAGTAGAGTTCAGTACAGTAGAGTTCAGTACAGTAGAGTATAGTAGAGTTCAGTACAGTAGAGTATAGTAGAGTTCAGTACAGTAGAGTTCAGTACAGTAGAGTATAGTAGAGTTCAGTACAGTAGAGTAGAGTACAGTAGAGTTCAGTACAGTAGAGTTCAGTACAGTAGAGTTCAGTACAGTAGAGTTCAGTACAGTAGAGTTCAGTAGAGTAGAGTAGAGTACAGTAGAGTTCAGTTCAGTAGAGTAGAGTACAGTACAGTAGAGTAGAGTAGAGTTCAGTAGAGTAGAGTTCAGTAGAGTAGAGTTCAGTAGAGTAGAGTTCAGTACAGTAGAGTATAGTAGAGTTCAGTACAGTAGAGTTCAGTACAGTAGAGTATAGTAGAGTTCAGTACAGTAGAGTAGAGTACAGTAGAGTTCAGTACAGTAGAGTTCAGTACAGTAGAGTTCAGTACAGTAGAGTTCAGTACAGTAGAGTAGAGTACAGTAGAGTTCAGTTCAGTAGAGTAGAGTACAATACAGTAGAGTAGAGTAGAGTAGAGTTCAGTATAGTAGAGTTCAGTACAGTAGAGTAGAGTACAGTAGAGTTCAGTTCAGTAGAGTAGAGTACAGTAGAGTAGAGTAGAGTTCAGTAGAGTAGAGTTCAGTAGAGTAGAGTTCAGTACAGTAGAGTTCAGTACAGTAGAGTTCAGTATAGTAGAGTTCAGTACAGTAGAGTATAGTAGAGTTCAGTACAGTAGAGTATAGTAGAGTTCAGTACAGTAGAGTTCAGTACAGTAGAGTTCAGTACAGTAGAGTTCAGTACTGTAGAGTATAGTAGAGTTCAGTACAGTAAAGTAGAATACAGTAGAGTTCAGTTCAGTAGAGTAGAGTTCAGTAGAGTAGAGTTCAGTAGAGTAGAGTTCAGTAGAGTAGAGTTCAGTAGAGTAGAGTATAGTAGAGTTCAGTACAGTAGAGTTCAGTACAGTAGAGTTCAGTACAGTAGAGTTCAGTACAGTAGAGTTCAGTACAGTAGAGTAGAGTTCAGTACAGTAGAGTTCAGTACAGTAGAGTTCAGTATAGTAGAGTTCAGTAGAGTTCAGTACAGTAGAGTATAGTAGAGTTCAGTACAGTAGAGTATAGTAGAGTTCAGTACAGTAGAGTTCAGTACAGTAGAGTTCAGTACAGTAGAGTTCAGTATAGTAGAGTATAGTAGAGTTCAGTACAGTAGAGTACAGTACAGTAGAGTACAGTAGAGTTCAGTACAGTAGAGTTCAGTACAGTAGAGTTCAGTACAGTAGAGTTCAGTACAGTAGAGTTCAGTACAGTAGAGTATAGTAGAGTTCAGTACAGTAGAGTTCAGTACAGTAGAGTTCAGTACAGTAGAGTTCAGTACAGTAGAGTATAGTAGAGTTCAGTACAGTAGAGTTCAGTAGAGTAGAGTTCAGTACAGTAGAGTTCAGTATAGTAAAGTTCAGTACAGTAGAGTTCAGTACAGTAGAGTATAGTAGAGTTCAGTACAGTAGAGTAGAGTTCAGTACAGTAGAGTTCAGTATAGTAGAGTTCAGTAGAGTTCAGTACAGTAGAGTACAGTAGAGTATAGTAGAGTTCAGTACAGTAGAGTTCAGTACAGTAGAGTTCAGTATAGTAGAGTACAGTAGAGTTCAGTACAGTAGAGTTCAGTACAGTAGAGTAGAGTTCAGTAGAGTAGAGTTCAGTACAGTAGAGTTCAGTACAGTATAGTTCAGTACAGTAGAGTATAGTAGAGTTCAGTACAGTAGAGTAGAGTAGAGTTCAGTACAGTAGAGTTCAGTACAGTATAGTTCAGTATAGTAGAGTTCAGTACAGTAGAGTATAGTAGAGTTCAGTACAGTAGAGTATAGTAGAGTTCAGTACAGTAGAGTAGAGTAGAGTTCAGTACAGTAGAGTTCAGTACAGTATAGTTCAGTATAGTAGAGTTCAGTAGAGTTCAGTACAGTAGAGTTCAGTACAGTAGAGTACAGTAGAGTTCAGTACAGTAGAGTTCAGTACAGTAGAGTTCAGTACAGTAGAGTTCAGTACAGTAGAGTATAGTAGAGTTCAGTACAGTAGAGTTCAGTACAGTAGAGTTCAGTACAGTATAGTAGAGTTCAGTACAGTAGAGTAGAGTAGAGTTCAGTACAGTAGAGTTCAGTACAGTAGAGTTCAGTACAGTAGAGTACAGTAGAGTTCAGTACAGTAGAGTTCAGTACAGTAGAGTTCAGTACAGTATAGTAGAGTTCAGTACAGTAGAGTAGAGTAGAGTTCAGTACAGTAGAGTTCAGTACAGTAGAGTTCAGTACAGTAGAGTTCAGTACAGTAGAGTATAGTAGAGTTCAGTACAGTAGAGTTCAGTACAGTAGAGTTCAGTACAGTAGAGTTCAGTACAGTAGAGTTCAATAAAGTAGAGTTCAGTACAGTAGAGTATAGTAGAGTTCAGTAGAGTATAGTAGAGTAGAGTTCAGTAGAGTAGAGTTCAGTAGAGTAGAGTTCAGTAGAGTAGAGTTCAGTAGAGTTCAGTACAGTAAAGTTCAGTACAGTAGAGTTCAGTACAGTAGAGTATAGTAGAGTTCAGTACAGTAGAGTATAGTAGAGTTCAGTACAGTAGAGTAGAGTTCAGTATAGTAGAGTTCAGTACAGTAGAGTTCAGTACAGTAGAGTACAGTAGAGTTCAGTACAGTAGAGTTCAGTACAGTAGAGTATAGTAGAGTTCAGTACAGTAGAGTTCAGTACAGTAGAGTTCAGTACAGTATAGTAGAGTTCAGTACAGTAGAGTAGAGTAGAGTTCAGTACAGTAGAGTTCAGTACAGTAGAGTTCAGTACAGTAGAGTTCAGTACAGTAGAGTATAGTAGAGTTCAGTAGAGTATAGTAGAGTAGAGTTCAGTACAGTAGAGTTCAGTACAGTAGAGTATAGTAGAGTTCAGTACAGTAGAGTAGAGTTCAGTACAGTAGAGTTCAGTACAGTAGAGTTCAGTACAGTACAGTAGAGTTCAGTACAGTAGAGTACAGTAGAGTTCAGTACAGTAGAGTTCAGTACAGTAGAGTTCAGTACAGTAGAGTTCAGTACAGTAGAGTATAGTAGAGTTCAGTAGAGTATAGTAGAGTAGAGTTCAGTACAGTAGAGTTCAGTACAGTAGAGTTCAGTACAGTAGAGTTCAGTACAGTAGAGTATAGTAGAGTTCAGTACAGTAGAGTTCAGTACAGTAGAGTTCAGTACAGTAGAGTATAGTAGAGTTCAGTACAGTAGAGTATAGTATAGTTCAGTACAGTAGAGTAGAGTTCAGTATAGTAGAGTTCAGTATAGTAGAGTTCAGTACAGTAGAGTTCAGTACAGTAGAGTTCAGTACAGTAGAGTATAGTAGAGTTCAGTACAGTAGAGTAGAGTAGAGTTCAGTACAGTAGAGTTCAGTACAGTAGAGTTCAGTACAGTAGAGTACAGTAGAGTTCAGTACAGTAGAGTTCAGTACAGTAGAGTACAGTACAGTAGAGTATAGTAGAGTTCAGTACAGTAGAGTACAGTAGAGTTCAGTACAGTAGAGTTCAGTATAGTAGAGTTCAGTACAGTAGAGTTCAGTACAGTAGAGTATAGTAGAGTTCAGTACAGTAGAGTTCAGTACAGTAGAGTAGAGTTCAGTACAGTAGAGTTCAGTACAGTAGAGTTCAGTACAGTAGAGTTCAGTAGAGTTCAGTACAGTAGAGTAGAGTAGAGTTCAGTACAGTAGAGTTCAGTACAGTAGAGTTCAGTATAGTAGAGTTCAGTAGAGTTCAGTACAGTAGAGTATAGTACAGTAGAGTATAGTAGAGTTCAGTACAGTAGAGTTCAGTACAGTAGAGTTCAGTATAGTAGAGTATAGTAGAGTTCAGTACAGTAGAGTTCAGTACAGTAGAGTATAGTAGAGTTCAGTACAGTAGAGTATAGTAGAGTTCAGTACAGTAGAGTTCAGTACAGTAGAGTTCAGTACAGTAGAGTACAGTAGAGTTCAGTACAGTAGAGTTCAGTACAGTAGAGTTCAGTATAGTAGAGTTCAGTACAGTAGAGTTCAGTACAGTAGAGTATAGTAGAGTTCAGTACAGTAGAGTAGAGTAGAGTTCAGTACAGTAGAGTTCAGTACAGTAGAGTTCAGTATAGTAGAGTTCAGTAGAGTTCAGTACAGTAGAGTATAGTAGATTTCAGTACAGTAGAGTATAGTAGAGTTCAGTACAGTAGAGTTCAGTACAGTAGAGTTCAGTATAGTAGAGTACAGTAGAGTTCAGTACAGTAGAGTTCAGTACAGTAGAGTTCAGTACAGTAGAGTTCAGTACAGTAGAGTAGAGTTCAGTACAGTAGAGTTCAGTACAGTAGAGTTCAGTACAGTAGAGTTCAGTATATTAGAGTTCAGTAGAGTTCAGTACAGTAGAGTATAGTATAGTTCAGTACAGTAGAGTATAGTAGAGTTCAGTACAGTAGAGTTCAGTACAGTAGAGTTCAGTATAGTAGAGTATAGTAGAGTTCAGTACAGTAGAGTTCAGTACAGTAGAGTAGAGTTCAGTACAGTAGAGTTCAGTACAGTAGAGTATAATAGAGTTCAGTACAGTAGAGTTCAGTACAGTAGAGTTCAGTACAGTAGAGTATAGTAGAGTTCAGTACAGTAGAGTAGAGTTCAGTACAGTAGAGTTCAGTACAGTAGAGTTCAGTACAGTAGAGTATAGTAGAGTTCAGTACAGTAGAGTTCAGTATAGTAGAGTTCAGTAGAGTTCAGTACAGTAGAGTTCAGTACAGTAGAGTATAGTAGAGTTCAGTACAGTAGAGTTCAGTACAGTAGAGTTCAGTACAGTAGAGTATAGTAGAGTTCAGTAGAGTAGAGTTCAGTACAGTAGAGTTCAGTACAGTAGAGTATAGTAGAGTTCAGTACAGTAGAGTTCAGTACAGTAGAGTTCACTACAGTAGAGTATAGTAGAGTTCAGTAGAGTAGAGTTCAGTAGAGTAGAGTTCAGTAGAGTAGAGTTCAGTACAGTAGAGTTCAGTACAGTAGAGTTCAGTAGAGTTCAGTAGAGTTCAGTACAGTAGAGTAGAGTTCAGTAGAGTAGAGTTCAGTAGAGTAGAGTTCAGTACAGTAGAGTTCAGTACAGTAGAGTATAGTAGAGTTCAGTAGAGTAGAGTTCAGTACAGTAGAGTTCAGTACAGTAGAGTATAGTAGAGTTCAGTACAGTAGAGTTCAGTACAGTAGAGTAGAGTTCAGTACAGTAGAGTTCAGTACAGTAGAGTATAGTAGAGTTCAGTACAGTAGAGTTCAGTACAGTAGAGTTCAGTACAGTAGAGTAGAGTTCAGTACAGTAGAGTTCAGTACAGTAGAGTATAGTAGAGTTCAGTACAGTAGAGTTCAGTACAGTAGAGTATAGTAGAGTTCAGTAGAGTAGAGTTCAGTACAGTAGAGTTCAGTACAGTAGAGTATAGTAGAGTTCAGTACAGTAGAGTATAGTAGAGTTCAGTAGAGTAGAGTTCAGTACAGTAGAGTTCAGTACAGTAGAGTTCAGTATAGTAGAGTTCAGTACAGTAGAGTTCAGTACAGTAGAGTTCAGTACAGTAGAGTATAGTAGAGTTCAGTACAGTAGAGTTCAGTACAGTAGAGTTCAGTACAGTAGAGTTCAGTACAGTAGAGTACAGTAGAGTTCAGTACAGTAGAGTTCAGTACAGTAGAGTTCAGTTCAGTAGAGTTCAGTACAGTAGAGTATAGTAGAGTTCAGTACAGTAGAGTTCAGTACAGTAGAGTATAGTAGAGTTCAGTACAGTAGAGTAGAGTAGAGTTCAGTACAGTAGAGTCAGTACAGTAGAGTAGAGTAGAGTTCAGTACAGTAGAGTTCAGTACAGTAGAGTTCAGTATAGTAGAGTTCAGTACAGTATAGTTCAGTACAGTAGAGTATAGTAGAGTTCAGTACAGTAGAGTAGAGTAGAGTTCAGTACAGTAGAGTCAGTACAGTAGAGTATAGTAGAGTTCAGTACAGTAGAGTTCAGTACAGTAGAGTTCAGTACAGTACAGTTCAGTATAGTAGAGTTCAGTAGAGTTCAGTACAGTAGAGTATAGTAGAGTTCAGTACAGTAGAGTATAGTAGAGTAGAGTTCAGTACAGTAGAGTTCAGTACAGTAGAGTATAGTAGAGTTCAGTACAGTAGAGTTCAGTACAGTAGAGTTCAGTACAGTAGAGTTCAGTACAGTACAGTTCAGTATAGTAGAGTTCAGTAGAGTTCAGTACAGTAGAGTATAGTAGAGTTCAGTACAGTAGAGTATAGTAGAGTTCAGTAGAGTATAGTAGAGTTCAGTACAGTAGAGTTCAGTACAGTAGAGTACAGTAGAGTTCAGTACAGTAGAGTTCAGTACAGTAGAGTATAGTAGAGTTCAGTACAGTAGAGTACAGTAGAGTAGAGTTCAGTACAGTAGAGTATAGTAGAGTTCAGTACAGTAGAGTTCAGTACAGTAGAGTTCAGTACAGTAGAGTTCAGTTCAGTAGAGTTCAGTACAGTAGAGTATTGTTCAGGACAGTATTGTTCAGTAAAGTACAGTAAAATACAGTAATTACATTTACATTTTCGTCATTTAGCATACGCTCTTATCCAGAGCGACTTACAAATTGGTGCATTCACCTTATGATAGCCAGTGGGACAACCACTTTACAATATATATATATATATATATATATATACATATACAGTGGGGAGAACAAGTATTTGATACACTGCCGATTTTGCAGGTTTTCCTACTTACAAAGCATGTAGAGGTCTGTCATTTGTATGTTACTGTATATATTTTTTTTACTCTGCTATACTGTATTTCAGGTAACACTTGAGTCAATGAGGGATACTTATTTTCCACCATAATTTGCAAATAAATTCATAAAAAATCCTACAATGTGATTTTCTGGAGAAAAAAAATCTCAATTAGTCTGTCATAGTTAACGTGTACCTATGATGAAAATTACAGGCCTCTCTCATCTTTTTAAGTGGGAGAACTTGCACAATTGGTGGCTGACTAAATACTTTTTTCCCCACTGTACTGCAGTATCATGCTCCAGAACTTTGGTGACTAATAAGTATTTTTTTAAACCTCCCGCTTTGGGCTGGATGTGTCTGTGTATTTCATACATGCATAATCTATGAGCAGAATTAATGTCTTACCTCAATTAGCCACGAAATTCCTAGCTTGAAAGCGACTGTTTTTCTGGAACTTGTGCTGTGCCATTTTCGCTACATTTCCCCCCACGTGGGCCAGCCCCTAACAATTCAAGTTCAACCAATGAGCTTCAGCCCCTCGCCATATGAGTGACGCTATTAAGAGGCTCATCATTCACCCACAGCAGAGCAGACAGAGAGAGTGATGACGTGGTGTACAAATCTGCACGTGACGTAGTACACCATTTTCAGGGACCCCTTTTGGCTAGTGAGCACTACTTTCAGAAACAAAGGATTAAAATGTACCAGAGAATCTCTTTAAACTTACAGAAGGAAAATAACTCAATTTAAGTGTTGATATTAGTTGGCAGTGGTATTTACTTCAACATTATTGTGTTTTGATGCAGGCCCATTTCTAATACCTTTTCAGACTATTTTCTAAGACCCCTTCTACATCTGTTTGAACAGAAATGTTTGCTTATGCCACGTTTTTCGCATAACAACAGTGAAGTTCAATAGTGTTTTAATTGGTGTTTTATTCAGGTCTCTATGTTTAAATAAACACTCTGTCTTCGGCAGGAGAAAGACCAGACTCAGAGGAACCAGAGCCAGAGACGTCCAAACCAGCAAGACGACACGACTGCTCCCACTGCGGGAAGAGTTTTACCAAGTTAGGGAACCTGAAAAGACATGAGAGGACACACACAGGAGCAAAGCCTCATCACTGCTCCCAGTGTGGGAAGAGTTTTACCCAGTTTGGGAACCTAAAAATACATGAGAGAATACACACAGGAGAGAAGCCTTACCAATGTTCTCAGTGCGGAATGAGTTTTACCAAGTTAGGGTACCTGAAATCACATGAGAGAACACACACAGGAGAGAAGCCTTTCCACTGCTCACTATGCGGAAAGAGTTTTACAGAGTTAGGCAACATGAAAAGGCATGAAAGGACACACACAGGCGAGAAGCCTCATCACTGCTCTCACTGTGGAAAGACTTTTACCGAGTTAGGGAGCCTGAAAATACATAAGAGAATACACACAGGAGAGAAGCCTTTCCATTGCTCCCTTTGTGGAAAGAGTTTTACCGAGTTAAGCAACCTGAAAAAACATGAGCGGACCCACACAGGAGATAAGCCTTTCCACTGCTCCCTGTGTGGAAAGAGTTTTACAGAGTTAGGGAGTCTAAAAATGCATAACAGAATACACACAGGTGAGAAGCCTCATCACTGCTCTCAGTGCGGAAAGAGTTTTACCAAGTTAGGGAACCTGAAAATGCATGAGAGAATACACACAGGAGAGAAGCCTTACCAATGCTCCCTGTGTGGAAAGAGATTTACCTCATTAAGGCAATTGAAAGAGCATGAAAGAATCCACACCATAGAGAAACGTTAGCGATGCTCCTAGTGTGAGATGATTTATTTACTCAGTTAGGGCACCTGAAAGACCATGAGGTAATACATACAGTGAAGATACCTTACCACTGTTCCAGTGTGGAAATTATACTTAAAGTTTATGAGACAACACAAATACTGCTCCCACACTTGTCTCATCTTTTTTTACTGCAAAATGTTGTGCTTTTGTTTATGCCACATAATATCAAGTTGTATGAAATGGACCAAAAAAATACATCCATGTTTTTTTATTTCAAAACAATACTGAATATGAAGTAGACTATGTCAGCTTGAATTTATCTGAGTAAAGAACATCACGCTGCTTGCTTAGCGAGTACTACCTTCCCCCAATTAGCCACATACCTGGCTCGAACTCAGGACCTCTGCATTACAAACACACGTGACTGTCCGCTCTCAATCGTCTCTACCCGTCGCGCCACTCAAAAGCTAGCAATGTAACTGTACAAGCAAGGACACTTATGACTGAGGAGTGATTTTCACACATCTCGATGTGCTACATTCACCCCTCAAACTTACAACAGCGACCCCCAGCGTTGAGCTGAGGGCAACTGTAGATCCGAGTCACTAGTCACCACTGTAAAGGAGTTGACGTTGCTTCCTTAAGGTTGCTACAAGCCTCACGACTAAAGATTCGGATCTACAGGGTTTTTGTTCAATTGTTGACACTTAAGGCTGTGATACATACTCTGTAAATAAATGATCATTTTCCAACTCTGGCTTTGTGTGTGTGTGTGTGTGTGTGTCTGCGTGTCATTCCTCGAGCACTACAGATAATCAATCTATCTGCTATTTTCTGCGTTGGTGGCTGACTGATTATTTGTATCTTACAGAGTGTGACTTTAAGGGAAATAGTATGTTCAATTATTTTATTTTTTTGTTCACCTTTATTTAACCAGGTAAGCCAGTTGAGAACAAGTTCTCATTTACAACTGCGACCTGGCCAAGATAAAGCAAAGCAGTGCGATAAAAACAACAACACAGAGTTACATATGGGGTAAAACAAAACATAAAGTCAAAAATACAACAGAAAATATATATACAGTGTGTGCAAATGTAGTAAGTTATGGAGGTAAGGCAATAAACAGGCCATAGTGTAAAATAGTTACAATTTAGTATTAACACTGGAGTGAGAGATGATGTGCAAATAGAGATACTGGGGTGCAAAAGAGCAAAATAAATAACAATATGGGGATGAGGTAGTTGGGTGGGCTAATTTCAGATGGGCTGTGTACAGGTGCAGTGATCGGTAAGCTGCTCTGACAACTGATGCTTAAAGTTAGTGAGGGAGATAAGAGTCTCCAGCTTCAGAGATTTTTGCAGTTCGTTCCAATCATTGGCAGCAGAGAACTGGAAGGAATGGCGGCCAAAGGAGGTGTTGGCTTTGGGGATGACCAGTGAGATATACCTGCTGGAGCGCAGACTACGGGTGGGTGTTGCTATGGTGACCAGTGAGCTAAGATAAGACAGGGATTTGCCTAGCAGTGATTTATAGATGGCCTGGAGCCAGCGGGTTTGGCGACGAATATGTAGTGAGGACCAGCCAACAAGAGCGTACAGTGGTGGGTAGTATATTTGGCTTTGGTGACAAAACGGATGGCACTGTGATAGTCTACATCCAATTTGCTGAGTAGAGTGTTGGAGGCTATTTTGTAAATGACATCGCCAAAGTCAAGGATCGGTAGGATAGTCAGTTTTACGAGGGCATGTTTGGCAGCATGAGTGAAGGAGGCTTTGTTGCGAAATGGAAAGCCGATTCTAGATCAAACTTTTGATTGGAGATGCTTAATGTGAGTCTGGAAGGAGAGTTTACAGTCTAACCAGACACCTAGGTATTTGTAGTTGTCCACATACTCTAGGTCAGACCCGCCGAGAGTAGTGATTCTAGTCGGGTGGGCGGGTGCCAGCAGCGTTCGATTGAAGAGCATGCATTTAGTTTTACTAGTGTTTAAGAGCAGTTGGAGGCCACGGAAGGAGCGTTGTATGGCATTGAAGCTCGTTTGGAGGTTTGTTAACACAGTGTCCAATGAAGGGCCAGATGTATACAAAATGGTGTCGTCTGCGTAGAGGTGGATCTGAGAGTCACAAGCAGCAAGAGCGACATCATTGATATACACAGAGAATAGAGTCGGCCCGAGAATTGAACCCTGTGGCACCCCCATAGAGACGGCCAGAGGTCCAGACAACAGGCCCTCCAATTTGACACATTGAACTCTACCTGAGAAGTAGTTGGTGAACCAGTCGAGGCAGTCATTAGAGAAACCAAGGCTATTTAGTCTGCCAATAAGAATGCGGTGGTTGACAGAGTCGAAAGCCTTGGCCAGGTCAATGAAGACGGCTGCGCAGTACTGTCTTTTATCGATCACGGTTATAATATAATATCGTTTAGGACCTTGAGCGTGGCTGAGGTGCACCCATGACCAGCTCAGGTACGGTGGGATTCGAAATGGTCGGTGATCTGTTTGTTAACTCGGCTTTCAAATACTTTCGAAAGGCAGGGCAGGATGGATATAGGTCTGTAACAGTTTGGATCTAGAGTGTCACCCCCTTTGAAGAGGGGGATGACCGCGGCAGCTTTCAAATCTCTGGGGATCTCAGACGTTACGAAAGAGAGGTTGAACAGGCTAGTAATAGGGGTTGTGACAATTTCGGCGGCTATTTTTTAGAAAGAAAGGGTCCAGATTGTCTAGCCCAGATGATTTGTAAGGGTCCAGATTTTGTGAAGGAGAAGCGGAAGGGCATGGGCAAGTTGCAGCGGAGGGTGCAGAGCTGGTGGCCGGGGTAGTGGTAGCCAGGTGGAAAGCATGGCCAGCCGTAGCAAAATGCTTGTTGAAATTCTCGATTATTGTAGATTTATCGGTGGTGACAGTGTTTCCTAGTCTCAGTGCAGTGGGCAGTTGGGAGGAGGTGCTCTTATTCTCCATGGACTTTACAGTGTCCCAAAACATTTTGGAGTTAGCGCTACAGGATGTAAATTTCTGTTTGAAAAAGCTAGCCTTTTGCTTTCCTAACTGATTGTGTATATTGGTTCCTGACTTCCCTGAAAAGTTGCATATCGCGGGGGCTATTCCATGCTAATGCAGTACGCCACAGGATGTTTTTGTGCTGGTCAAGGGCAGTCAAGTCTGAGGAGAACCAGGGGCTATATCTGTTCTTAGTTCTGAATTTTTTGAATGGGGCATGCTTATTTAAGATTCAGAGGAAAGCACTTTTAAAGAACAACCAGGCATCCTCTACTGACGGAATGAGGTCAATATCCATCCAGGATACCCGGGCCAGATCAATTAGAAAGGCCTACTTGCTAAAGTGTTTTAGGGAGCATTTGACAGTGATGAGGGGTGGTCGTTTGACCGCGGACCCATTACGGACGCAGTCAATAAGGCAGTGATCGCTGAGATCCTGGTTGAAGACAGCGGAGGTGTATTTAGAGGGTACATTTGTCAGGATGATATCTATGAGGGTGCCCATGTTTACAGATTTAGGGTTGTACCTGGTAGGTTCGTTGATAATTTGTGTGAGATTGAGGGCATCTAGTTTAGATTGTAGGTTGTCCGGGGTGTTAAGCGTATCCCAGTTTAGGTCACCAAGCAGTACGAACTCTGAGGATAGATGGGGGGCAATCAGTTCACATATGGTGTCCAGGGCACAGCTCGTGGCTGAGGGGGGTCTGTAGCAAGCGGCAACAGTGAGACTTATTTCTGGAAAGGTGGATTTTTAGAAGCTCAAACTGTTTGGGCACAGACCTGGATAGTACGATAGAGCTCTGCAGGCTATCTCTACAGTAGATTGCAACCCCACCCCCATTGGCAGTTCTATCGAGACGGAAAATGTTGTAGTTGGGGATGGACATTTCTGAATTTTTGGTGGCCTTCCTAACATCTAACAGTGTGACTTTAAGGGAATAGTATGGTCACATCTTACAGACGGACTTTAAAGGAATAGTATGGTCACATCTTACAGAGTGACTTTAAGGGAATAGTATGGTCACATCTTACAGAGTGACTTTAAGGGAATAATATGATCACATCTTACAGAGTGACTTTAAGGGAATAGTATGGTCACATCTTACAGAGTGACTTTAAGGGAATAGTATGGTCACATCTTACAGAGTGACTTTAAGGGAATAATATGATCACATCTTACAGAGTGACTTTAAGGGAATAGTATGGTCACATCTTACAGAGTGACTTTAAGGGAATAGTATGGTCACATCTAACCGTGTGACTTTAAAGGGGCAATTTGCTACATCCAATTTCAAACATTTAAATGAATGATGTATACTCTTTGACTCTTTAACAATATAACTTGTACAGTGCATTCGGAAAGTATTCAGACCACTTGACTTTTTCCCTCATCAATCTACACACAATATCCCATAATAACAAAGCAAAAATAGTTGTTTTGATTTTATTAAAAATACAAAACTGAAATATCATATTTACATAAGTATTCAGACCCTTTACTCAGTACTTTGTTGAAGCACCTTTGCCAGCGATTACAGCCTTGAGTCTTCTTGGGTATGACGCTACAAGCTTGGCACACCTGTATTTGGGGAGTTTCTCCCATTCTTCTCTGTATATCCGCTCAAGCTCTGTCAGGTTGGATGGGCAGCGTTGCTGCAAAGCTATTTTCAGGTCTCTCCAGAGATGTTCCATCGGGTTCAAGTCCGGGCTCTGGCTGGGCCTCTCAAGGACATTCAGAGACTTGTCCCGAAGCCACTCCTGCGTTGTCTTGGCTGTGTGCTTAGGGTCTTTGTCCTGTTGGAAAGTGAACCTTCGCCACAATCTGAGGTCCTGAGCGCTCTGCAGCAGGTTTTCATCAAGGATCTCTCTGTACTTTGATCTGTTCATCTTTCCCTCGATCCTGACTAGTCTCCCAGTCCCTGCCGCTGAAAAACATCCCCACAGCATGATGCTGCCACCACCATGCTTCACCGTAGGGATGGTGCCATGTTTCCTCCAGACGTGACACTTGGCATTCAGGCCAAAGAGTTCAATCTTGGTTTCATCAGACCAGAGAATTTTGTTTCTCATTGTCTGGGTCCTTTAGGTGCTTTTTGGCAAACTACAAGCGGGCTGTTATGTGCCTTTTACTGAGGAGTGGCTTTCGGTCTGGCCACTCTACCATAAAGGCCTGATTGGTGGAGTGCTGCAGAGATGGTTGTCCTTCTGGAAGGTTCTCTGATCTCCACAGAGGAACTCTGGAGCTCTGCCAGAGTGACCATCGCGTTCTTGGTCACCTCCCTGACCAAGGCCCTTCTCCCCTGATTGCTCAGTTTGGCCGGGCGGCCAGCTCTAGGAAGAGTCTTGGTGGTTCCAAACTTCTTCCATTTAGAATGATGGAGGCCACTGTGTCCTTCCTCAGATCTGTGCCTCGACACAATCCTGTCTCTGAGCTCTACGGACAATTCCTTCGACCTCATGGCTTAGTTTTTGCTCTGACATGCACTGTCAACTGTGGGACCTTATATAATATATAATCAATTTTAGAATAAAGCTGTAAGGTAACAAAGTGTGGAAAAAGTCAAGGGGTCTGAATACTTTCTGAATGCACTGTATATGCCTAATGACCTTAGTTCAACTGTCATACCCCATCAGAACCCAACATATATGTCTGTTTAACTCCATTGTTTGTAAACACTGTTAGCCTGAAAACATGGCAAAAACTATAATTGTTATATCATGGATGGTCAGTCCTTGCATCCATAGCTCTGTCTATGAATTTGAGAGTGGTTGTATTTCTCCAGCCCCATCCCTCAGCTTTTTATCAAAACAGGGGTGTGGTAATGCCTTGTTATTGTTTGAACTGCAGATTGCCCCTGTAAAGTAATAGTATGTTATTGTTGCTCTCATCTAGATAAAAACTATTAATGTGAAGAAAGAACAACAAACAGAGGATGTTTTAACACATTACCTTTTATAACAGGGTTGATCGTAACAGGGTTGATCGTAACAGGGTTGATCGTAACAGGGTTTATTCATAACAGGGTTTATTAATCATGTTCATATTCAGCTTCTACATCTGCGTAGAGGAAATGATCTGTAAGAAGTAAGAGAAAACGGGTTATTTACCAATGACTTGTTTCCATTGTTTTTGCCAGAAGGTTTTGTTAAACTGTGTTACCGACTGCAGTCAGCAGATGGCGATGTGAGTATTTCAGATGACGCGTCGTGCGTCAGGTATCATCTCGTGGACGGGACGCTTCTTCAACAACAACAGTCCAGCCGCCTCCGTAGCCAACATAAAACCTTAACATCGAAGCTTTAGGACAGTTTTGTGTATATTAACCTCAGTGTTTTAAACACACTGTCTGCGTATTTACTAGTTACTCCGTTTAATTTACGTTATTAGCTATATAGCTAAGTAACACTAGGCTAGTGGCTAATGCTAACTAGCTAGCTAACATCCCCGACCATGAGCTCACTAAGCTACTCTCCTCCTGCTAAAGAAGAGGAGGTCTGCTGGACAGAGAAAGAAGCTCTAGTGAAAGAGGAGGAGGAAGAGGAGGATGTTACAATACAAAAACAAGTAGAGGGTGAGGCTGTTACCGTGAAAGAAGAAGAAGTTACAGTGAAAGAAGAGGAAGAAGTTACAGTGAAAGAAGAGGAAGAAGCTTTCAGAGTGAAAGAGGAGGAGGAAGAGCAAGATAACGTTTTTGAACTGAAAGAGGCGATAGAAAAGGAAGCCGTTTTTGTAGTGACGGAGGAGGCAGAGATGACTGTCACAATGGAGGAAGAAGAGAAGACTGGAGATCTGATGAACACCAGTAAGTAGTATTTTAAAAACGGGCACAAACTCTGCAGTTGTTGAACTGAAGTTATATATTTGAATATGTTGTTCTGTACCATTTTGTTAAAGTTACGAAGAGCGGGGGGGGGGGGGGGGGGGGGGGGGGGGGGGGTCACCAACAAAACGTAACAATGGATGAAATGGATCCTATTATATCAGACCTAGACTTGGTTTCCAGATGTTGTACAGCTTGTCTTTGTCCTAGTGATAAACTTCCGATCTGATTCGGATTAAACATCACAGGAAGACAGTTTTATCATGTGGAGGTTTCATTCCGGGTCGTATTCATTAGTGAACACTGTAGCAAAAGGTTTTGCATCGGAAAACAAAAACAAGCTTTTGTTATGGGAAAGGGGGATACCTAGTCAGTTGTACAACTGAATGCACTGGCCCACCGCTCCTACCCGCCAGGCTACCTGCTTGTCGTTCATTTGGCCTATTTTCTCCCGCTATGTTTCTTGTTAATTCAATCCTGATCTCTCTGTTAAACTAAACGGAGTGGCTGCGGTTCCGGGTCGTGGCTTGCTGTTGCTAAAAAATACGGAGAATGCCGGATCCACTAGCCTACCTCCTTCCGGCTGCTACTCAGTCGCTCCGCTGCCGCTTGTACACAAAACATTTTGAACAACAGTAGTTATTTGTCTGTTATAACAGTAGGCTATTGCAAACAAGTTGTCTAGAAATGTCATGTTCGTTTTTTCAGGAGGGAAGTTACATGCAGCTGTTTAGGCAAGCTATAAGTAGCCTATACAGTATATCAAACAAGCGCGTCACAGACAGGCAGTTAATAGAGATGTCATGTTATTTTTTCCATCACCATTGCAAACAGGAGGCAGACTCCTGGCTAAATGGCAGCGTAACTGTAAAGATTACATCATCACACACAACGCAGATTATTTTTGCCCCAATGTAATATGTACCCTGCGTCTGCTTGTGCTACGGCAATATCTGTTACAGCAGACAGATTAGGTTGGAGCCTTCTTAATATATCTATTTTTGGAATGTTTGTTCAAATCGCAGCAGGGTTTTTATTTCAGCTGTTCAGAAATATGAGGTAGAGACATCACCGTGGTTCAGACCAGGCTACATCCCCATGGTTCAGACCAGGCTACATCCCCATGGTTCAGACCAGGCTACATCCCCATGGTTCAGACCAGGCTACATCCCCATGGTTCAGACCAGGCTACATCCCCATGGTTCAGACCAGGCTACATCCCCATGGTTCAGGCCAGGCTACATCCCCATTGGTTCAGACCAGGCTACATCATCATATCGATCAAATTGGTTGAGAGTTCGGAAGAGGGTAAAGAGAGAAACATGAATGCGCAGAACGTGATTTGGATCCTTAGTTTTAAGAAGTACGTTTCCAGGGGGGCGGGGCGGCGGTGAAAACTCTGTATTCGTAGCGAAAACTCTGTATTCGTAGCGAAAACTCTGTATTCGTAGCGAAAACTCTGTATTCGTAGCGAAAACTCTGTATTCGTAGCGAAAACTCTGTATTCGTAGCGAAAACTCTGTATTCGTAGCCTCGGCCTAAACTAAATACTCTGGTTGTCTTTGGCAGGAGAGAGACCAGACTCAGAGGAAACAGAGCCAGAGACGTCCAAACCAGCGAGACCACACCACTGCTTCCACTGCGGGAATAGTTTTACCCAGTTAGGGAGCCCGAAAGGACATGAGAAAACGTACACAGGGGAGAAGCCATACCACTGCTCTCAATGTGGTTTTGGAGGGAAAGAGGAGGAGATGGACGTCACAGTGAAAGAAGAGGAAGACGGTTTTGGAGTTAAGGAGGGTGGAGAGATAACTGTTACATTAGAAGAAGAAGAAGAAGAAGAAGAAGAAGAAGAAGAAGAGACTGGAGGTCTGATGAACACCAGTGAGTTTTATCTTAAACTGGGGCAAAAACTCTGCAGTTGTTGAACCGATGTCTCTGAATATCTCTTTCTGTATACTGGATATCCCATAAGAGCAAAAAATAATACAAAAAAAATACATCATTTGTTTTTCAAATCTCAATGGTTTTATTACATCCTTAATATTTTAGCTGTAAGGTAAGACAGACTGATCTGATTGTAATATCTATGATATATTATTACAACCAAGCCTGAAAAGACATAAGGAAAAAAGTAAACAGGGGAGAAGCCATACCACTGCTCTCAATGTGTTTTTCTATATTATTACAACCAACTCCTGTGTGATTTCATGACATTTGGGTGAAATCTTGGCTTTCATTTTTCTTTTCAAAATGATGAAGGATCATTTGGATCTGGATTAAAGGCCCATTGCAGTCAAAAAACATGATTTTCCCGTGTTTTATATTTATTTCCACACTGAGGTGAGAATAATATTGAGGATGCCATTTTAAGTGTAAGAGCTGTTTTGAAAAGACCGCCTGAAATTTCAGCCTGTTTTTTGTGGGCTTGAGTTTCAGCCTGCCTGGTGACATCAGGGACGTGATATGTCAGAGTTGTTTGTTTTGATTAATCTTGTTGTATTTATTGTATTAATATTATTATTTTACATGATGTTGTATTAAATTGTGTATGTTCATGTTCACAGGGCTCCCTTGTAAGTGAGACCCTGGTCTCAATGGTGACCCACCCATTATGAATAAAAGTTCAATAAGAACAAATATGAGTTAATAGACCAATAAGAAAGAGTTCCAAACCTCTCTGCCAATAACAGCTAGTTTTCCGTTTTCCCCTCCCCACTCAGACCAATAAGAAAGGAGTTCCAAACCTCTCTGCCAATAACAGCTAGTTTTCCGTTTTCCTCTCCCCACTCAGACCAATAAGAAAGAGTTCCAAACCTCTCTGCCAATAACAGCTAGTTTTCCGTTTTCCTCTCCCCACTCAGACCAATAAGAAAGAGTTCCAAACCTCTCTGCCAATAACAGCTAGTTTTCAGTTTTCCTCTCCCCACTCAGACCACTCCGAGACACTCCTTGAGAAATTGCTCTTTGCTAAGAAGCTATTTTTGTTTGTTGTTGACCATTTTAACTGTTACCCAGAAATGATTTGATATTGAGATTTTAAAAAATGTCTGCATTGGACCTTTAAACAATCTAAAACACTAACCTCAGGTTATTGAGGGAACTAGTCTGGATTAAACCTGAGAGAAGGCCAGTTTTATCATGTGGAGGTTTCATTTAGGGTCGTATTTCTCCAAACGTTTCTCAACTCAAAATGAAAAAAATAAAAATGTTTATACAATCCTGTTCTCTGTTTAACTAGATACTCTGTTTCGTCTTTGGCAGGAGAGAGACCAGACTCTCCCTCTGACAGCGGGAAGAGTCCTTCAGGGGAACCAGACCCAGAGACGCCCAAACCAGAGAGACGACATCAGTGTTCCCACTGTGGAAAGAGTTTTAAGTGGGTATGTTACCTGAAAGAACATGAAAGAATACCCACTGGAGAAAAACTGTTCCAATGCTCACAGTGTGGAAAGGAATCTACCCAGTTAGGGAGCCTGAAAATACATGAGAGAATACACTCTGGAGATAAGTCTCACAAATGCACTCAATGTGGAAAGACGTTTAAGCGGTTAGGTAACCTGAAGTCACATGAGCGAACGCACACTAGAGAGAAGCCTTACAACTGTCCCCAGTGTGAAAATATATTTTTCTCATCAGGAGACCTGATAAAGCATGGAAGAAAACACTCAGAAAAGAGGCCCAACCAATGTTCCCAGTGTGGAAAAATATTTACTCAGCGAGGGAACCTGAAATCACACGAGAGAGCACATTCTTTAGAGAGGCCTTACCAATGCTCTCAGTGTGGAAAGAGATTTATCAAGTCATCACATCTGAAAGATCATAAGAGAATACACACAGGAGAAAAACCATTCCAATGCTTCCAGTGTGTAAAGAGTTTTAGCCAGGTAGGGAACCTCAACATTCATGAGAGGACACACACTGCAGAAAAACCTTTCCAATGCTGTCAGTGTGGAAAAAGGTTTACCCACTCAGGTCACCTGAAAACACATGAGGGGACACACACAGGAAAAAAACCTTTCCAATGCTCGCAGTGTGAAAAGAGTTTTAGCCAGTTGGGGAACCTGAAAAGGCATGAGAGGTCACACACTGGAGAAAAACCTTTCCAATGCTTCCAGTGTTGCAAGAGTTTTACCCGTTTAGGGACCCTGAAAATACATAAGAGAATACATTCTGGATAGAGAAGCTTTACCACTGCTCCCACTGTGGATTTAAATTTACCTGCCTAAGGCAACTGAAAGAGCATGAAAGAATCCACACCTGAGAGAAACGTTATCAAATCACATTTTTATTATGTCACATTCTACAGGTGTAGTAGATCTTACTGTGAAATGCTGACTTACCAGCCCTTAACCAACAATGCAGAGTTTTCTTTTTTTAAGTAACAAAATGTTGCTAAATAAACTAAAGGAAATATAACAGCACAATAAAATAACAATAACAAGGCAATGTGCAGTGGAACCAGGTAGTAATGAGACTATATACAGGAAGTAGCAGTACTGAGTCAATGTGCAGGGGTACCAGGTAGTAATGAGGCTATATACAGGAAGTAGCAGTACTGTGTCAATGTGCAGGGGTACCAGGTAGTAATGAGGCTATATACAGGAAGTAGCAGTACTGAGTCAATGTGCAGGGGTACCAGGTAGTAATGAGACTATATACAGGAAGTAGCAGTACTGAGTCAATGTGCAGGGGTACCAGGTAGTAATGAGGCTATATACAGGAAGTAGCAGTACTGAGTCAATGTGTAGGGGTACCAGGTAGTAATGAGGCTATATACAGGAAGTAGCAGTACTGAGTCAATGTCCAGGGCTACCAGGTAGTAATGACGCTACAGTAGAAGTCTATAGTTTCCATACACCTTCAGCCAAATACATTTAAACTCTGTTTTTCTCAATTCCTAACATTTAATCCTAGTAAAAAATTCCCTGTCTTAGGTCAGTTAGGATCACCACTTCATTTTAAGAATGAGAAATGTCAGAATAATAGTAGAGAGAATGATTTATTTCAGCTTTTATTTATTTAATCAAATTCCCAGTGGGTCAGAAGTTTACATACACTCAATTAGTATTTGGTAGCATTGCCTTTAACTTGTTTAACTTGGGTCAAATGTTTTGGGTAGCTTTCCACAAGCTTCCCACAATAAGTTGGGTGAATTTTTGCCCATTCCTCCTGACAGAGCTGGTGTGAGTCAGGTTTGTAGGCCTCCTTGCTCGCACACGCTTTTTCAGTTCTGCCCACAAATTGTCTATAGGATTGAGGTCAGGGCTTTGTGATGGACACTCCAATACCTTGACTTGAATGGTCCTTAAGCCATTTTGCCACAACTTTGGAAGTATGCTTGGGGTCATTGTCCATTTGGAAGACCCGTTTGCAACCAAGCTTTAACTTCCTGACTGATGTCTTGAGATGTTGCTTCAATATATCCACAACATTTTCCTTCCTCATGCCATCTATTTTGTGAAGTGCAGCAGTCCCTCCTGCAGCAAAGCACCCCCACAGCATGATGCTGCCACCCCCGTGCTTCACGGTTGGGATGGTGTTCTTCGGCTTGCAAGCGCCCCCCTTTTTCCTCCAAACATAACGATGGTCATTATGGCCAAACAGTTATATTTTTGTTTCATCAGACCAGAGGACATTTCTCCAAAAAGTATGCTCTTTGTCCCCATGTGCAGTTGCAAACCGTAGTCTGGCTTTTTTATGGCGGTTTTGGTGCAGTGGCTTCTTCCTTGCTGAGTGGCCTTTCAGGTTATGTCGATATAGGACTTGTTTTACTGTGGATATAGATACTTTTGTACCTGTTTCCTCCAGCATCTTCACAAGGTCCTTTGCTGTTGTTCTGGGATTGATTTGCACTTTTCACACCATAGTACGTTCATCTCTAGGAGACAGATTGCGTCTCCTTCCTGAGTGGTATGACGGCTGTGTGGTCCCATGGTGTTTATACTTGCGTACTATTGTTTGTACAGATGAACGTGGTACCTTCAGGCATTTGGAAATTGCTCCCAAGGATGAACCAGACTTGTGGAGGTGTACAATTCTTTTTCTGAGGTCTTGGCTGATTTCTTTTGATTTTCACATGATGTCAAGCAAAGATGCACTGAGTTTGAAGGTCGGCCTTGAAATACATCCACAGGTACACCTCCAATTGACTCAAATGATGTCAATTAGCCTATCAGAAGCTTCTAAAGCCATGACATCATTTTATGGAATTTTCCAAGCTGTTTAAAGGCACAGTCAACTTAATGTATGTAAACTTCTGACCCACTGGAATTGTGATGCAGTGAATTATAGGTGAAATAATCTGTCTGTAAAAAATTGTTGGAAAAATTACTTGTGTCATGCACAAAGTAGATGTCCTAACCGACTTGCCAAAACGATAGTTTGTTAAAAAGACATTTGTGGAGTGGTTGAAAAAACAAGTTTTAATGACTCCAACCTAAGTGTATGTATTCTTCAGACTTCAACTGTATATACAAGGAGGAGCAGTACTGAGTCAATGTGCAGGGGTACCAGATAGTCGAGGTAATTGAGGTAATATATGTACATGTAGGTAGGGGTAGAGTGACTATGGATAGATAATAAACAGAGAGTAGCAGCAGCGTAAAGTGAAGAGTGTGAAGGAATGTGTGCGTGTGGCGTCAATATGCATCAATCAATCAATCAATTTTATTTTATATAGCCCTTCTTACATCAGCTAATATCTCGAAGTGCTGTACAGAAACCCAGCCTAAAACCCCAAACAGCTAGTAATGCAGGTGTAGAAGCACGGTGGCTAGGAAAAACTCCCTAGAAAGGCAAAACCTAGGAAGAAACCTAGAGAGGAACCAGGCTATGAGGGGTGGCCAGTCCTCTTCTGGCTGTGCCGGGTGGAGATTATAACAGAACCATGCCAAGATGTTCAAAAATGTTCATAAGTGACAAGCATGGTCAAATAATAATCAGGAATAAATCTCAGTTGGCTTTTCATAGCCGATCATTAGAGTTTAAAACAGCAGGTCTGGGACAGGTAGGGGTTTCGTAGCCGCAGGCAGAACAGTTGAAACTGGAATAGCAGCAAGGCCAGGCGGACTGGGGGCAGCAGGGTGTCATCATGCCCGGTAGTCCTGACGTATGGTCCTAGGGCTCAGGTTCTCAGAGAGAAAGAGAGAACGAGAGAATTAGAGAGAGCATACTTAAATTCACACAGGACACTGGATAAGACAGGAGAAGTACTCCAGGTATAACCAACTAACCCCAGCCCCCCGACACATAAACTACTGCAGCATAAATACTGGAGGCTGAGACAGGAGCGGTCCGGAGACACTGTGGCCCCATCCGAAGAAACCCCCGGACAGGGCCAAACAGGAAGGATATAACCCCACCCACTCCGCCAAAGCACAGCCCCCGCACCACTAGAGGGATATCCCCAACCACCAACTTACAATCCTGAGACAAGGCCGAGTATAGCCCACAGAGGTCTCCACCACAGCACAAACCAAGGGGGGGGGGGCGCCAACCCAGACAGGAAGATCACGTCAGTAACTCAACCCACTCAAGTGACGCACCCCTCCCAGGGACGGCATGAAAGAGCACCAGCAGGCCAGTGACTCAGCCCCTGCAACAGGGTTAGAGGCAGAGAACCCCAGTGGAGAGGGGAACCGGCCCGGCAGAGACAGCAAGGGCTGTTCGTTGCTCCAGCCTTTCCGTTCACCTTCACACTCCTGGGCCAGACTACACTCAATCATATGACCTACTGAAGAGATAAGTCTTCAGTAAAGACTTAAAGGTTGAGACCGAGTCTGCGTCTCTCACATGGGTAGGCAGACTGTTCCATAAAAATGGAGATCTATAGGAGAAAGCCCTGCCTCCCGCTGTTTGCTTAGAAATTCTAGGGACAATTAGGAGGCCTGCGTCTTGTGACCGTAGCGTACGTATTGGTATGTACGGCAGGACCAACTCGGAAAGATAGGTAGGAGCAAGCCCATGTAACGCTTTATAGGTTAACAGTAAAACCTTGAAATCAGCCCTTGCCTTAACAGGAAGCCAGTGTAGGGAAGCTAGCACTGGAGTAATATGATCAAATTTCTTGGTTCTAGTCAGGATTCTAGCAGCCGTATTTAGCACTAACTGAAGTTTATTTAGTGCTTTATCCGGGTAGCCGGAAAATAGAGCATTGCAGTAGTCTAATCTAGAAGTAACAAATGCATGGATTAATTTTTCTGCATCATTTTTGGACAGAAAATTTCTGATTTTTGCAATGTTACGTAGATGGAAAAAAGCTGTCCTTGAAACAGTCTTGATATGTTCGTCAAAAGAGAGATCAGGGTCAAGAGTAACGCCTAGGTCCTTCACAGTTTTATTTGAGACGACTTTACAACCATCAAGATGAATTGTCAGATTTAACAGAAGATCTCTTTGTTTCTTGGGACCTAGAACAAGCATCTCTGTTTTGTCCGAGTTTAAAAGTAAAAAGTTTTCAGCCATCCACTTCCTTATGTCTGAAACACAGGCTTCTAGCGAGGGCAATTTTGGGGCTTCACCATGCTTCATTGAAATGTACAGCTGTGTGTCATCCGCATAGCAGTGAAAGTTAACATTATGTTTTCGAATAACATCCCCAAGAGGTAAAATATATAGTGAAAACAATAGTGGTCCTAAAACGGAACCTTGAGGAACACCGAAATGTACAGTTGATTTGTCGGAGGACAGACCATTCACAGAGACAAACTGATATCTTTCCGACAGGTAGGATCTAAACCAGGCCAGAACTTGTCCGTGTAGACCAATTTGGGTTTCCAGTCTCTCCAAAAGAATGTGGTGATCGATGGTGTCAAAGGCAGCACTAAGGTCTAGTAGCACGAGGACAGATGCAGAGCCTCGGTCTGACGCCATTAAAAGGTCATTTACCACCTTCACAAGTGCAGTCTCAGTGCTATGATGGGGTCTAAAACCAGACTGAAGCATTTCGTATACATTGTTTGTCTTCAGAAAGGCAGTGAGTTGCTGCGCAACAGCTTTTTCTAAAATTTTTGAGAGGAATGGAAGATTCGATATAGGCCGATAGTTTTTTATATTTTCCGGGTCAAGGTTTGGCTTTTTCAAGAGAGGCTTTATCACTGCCACTTTTAGTGAGTTTGGTACACATCCGGTGGATAGAGAGCTGTTTATTATGTTCAACATAGGAGGGCCAAGCACAGGAAGCAGCTCCTTCAGCAGTTTAGTAGGAATAGGATCCAGTATGCAGCTTGAAGGTTTAGAGGCCATGATTATTTTCATCATTGTGTCAAGAGATATAGTATTAAAACACTTAAGTGTCTCTCCCGATCCCAGGCCCTCGCAGAGCTGTGCAGATCCAGGACAGCTAAGCCCTGGAGGAATACGCAGATTCAAAGAGGAGTCCGTAATTTGCTTTCTAATGGTCATGATCTTTTCCTCAAAGAAGTTCATGAATTTATCACTGCTGAAGTGAAAACCATCCTCTCTTGGGGAATGCTGCTTTTTAGTTAGCTTTGCAACAGTATCAAAAAGAAATTTTGGATTGTTCTTATTTTCCTCGATTAATTTGGAAAAGTAGGATGATCGAGCAGCAGTGAGGGCTCTTCGGTACTGCACGGTACTGTCTTTCCAAGCTAGTCGGAAGACTTCCAGTTTGGTGTGGCGCCATTTCCGTTCCAATTTCCTGGAAGCTTGCTTCAAAGCTCGGGTATTTTCTGTATACCAGGGAGCTAGTTTCTTATGACAAATGTTTTTCGTTTTTAGGGGTGCAACTGCATCTAGGGTATTGCGCAAGGTTAAATTTAGTTCCTCAGTTAAGTGGTTAACTGATTTTTGTCCTCTGACGTCCTTGGGTAGGCAGAAGGAGTCTGGAAGGGCATCAATGAATTTTTGTGTTGTCTGAGAATTTATAGCACGACTTTTGATGCTCCTTGGTTGGGGTCTGAGCAGATTATTTGTTGCGATTGCAAACGTAATAAAATGGTGGTCCGATAGTCCAGGATTTTGTGGAAAAACATTAAGATCTACAACATTTATTCCATGGGACAAAACTAGGTCCAGAGTATGACTGTGGCAGTGAGTAGGTCCAGAGACATGTTGGACAAAACCCACTGAGTCGATAATGGCTCCGAAGGACTTTTGGAGTGGGTCTGTGGACTTCTCCATGTGAATATTAAAATCACCAAAAATTAGAATATGATCTGCTATGACTACAAGGTCTGATAGGAATTCAGGAAACTCAGAGAGGAACGCTGTATATGGCCCAGGAGGCCTGTAAACAGTAGCTATAAAAAGTGATTGAGTAGGCTGCATAGATTTCATGACTAGAAGCTCGAAAGATGAAAACGTCATTTTTTTTTTTGTAAATTGAAATTTGCTATCGTAAATGTTAGCAACACCTCCGCCTTTGCGGGATGCACGGGGAATATGGTCACTAGTGTAACCAGGAGGTGAGGCCTCATTTAACACAGCAAATTCATCAGGCTTAAGCCATGTTTCAGTCAGGCCAATCACATCAAGATTATGATCAGTGATTAGTTCATTGACTATGACTGCCTTTGAAGTGAGGGATCTAACATTAAGTAACCCTATTTTGAGATGTGAGGTATCACGATCTCTTTCAATAATGGCAGGAATGGAGGAGGTCTTTATCCTAATAAGATTGCTAGGGTGAACACCACCATGTTTAGTTTTGCCCAACCTAGGTCGAGGCACAGACACAGTCTCAATGGGTATGGCTGAGCTGACTACACTGACTATGCTATTGGCAGACTCCTCTAAGCTGGCAGGTTGGCTAACAGCCTGCTGCCTGGCCTGCACCCTATTTCACTGTGGGGCTAAAGGAGTTAGAGCCCTATCTATGTTGGTAGATAAGAGGAGAGCACCCCTCCAGCTAGGATGGAGTCCGTCACTCCTCAGCAGGTCAGGCTTGATCCTGTTTGTGGGTGAGTCCCAGAAAGAGGGCCAATTATCCACAAATGTTATCTTTTGGGAGGGGCAGAAAACAGTTTTCAACCAGCGATTAAGTGCTGAGACTCTGCTGTAGAGCTCGTCACTTCCCCTAACTGGGAGGGGGCCAGAGACAATTACTCGATGCCGACACATCTTTCTAGCTGATTTACACGCTGAAGCTATGTTGCACTTGGTGACCTCTGACTGTTTCATCCTAACATCGTTGGTGCCGACGTGGATAACAATATCTCTATACTCTCTACACTCGCCAGTTTTAGCTTTAGCCAGCACCATCTTTAGATTAGCCTTAACGTCGGTAGCCCTGCCCCCTGGTAAACAGTGTATGATGCATGTGTTTTGTGTGTGACCATGTGTGTTGGAGTGTCAGTACAGTATGTGTCAGTGTGTGGTTACAGTCCAGTGAGTGTGTGGTTATAGTCCAGTGAGTGTGTGGTTATAGTCCAGTGAGTGTGTGGTTATAGTCCAGTGAGTGGGTGGTTATAGGCCAGTGAGTGTGGTTACAGTCCAGTGAGTGTGGTTACAGTCCAGTGAGTGTGTGGTTATAGTCCAGTGAGTGTGTGGTTATAGTCCAGTGAGTGTGTGGTTACAGTCCAGTGAGTGTGTGGTTACAGTCCAGTGAGTGTGGTTATAGTCCAGTGAGTGTGTGGTTGCAGTCCAGTGAGTGTGTGGTTACAGTCCAGTGAGTGTGTGGTTACAGTCCAGTGAGTGTGGTTATAGTCCAGTGAGTGTGTGGTTACAGTCCAGTGAGTGTGTGGTTATAGTCCAGTGAGTGTGTGGTTACAGTCCAGTGAGTGTGTGGTTACAGTCCAGTGAGTGTGTGGTTACAGTCCAGTGAGTGTGTGGTTACAGTCCAGTGAGTGTGTGGTTACAGTCCAGTGAGTGTGGTTATAGTCCAGTGAGTGTGTGGTTATTATAGTCCAGTGAGTGTGTGGTTACAGTCCAGTGAGTGTGGTTATAGTCCAGTGAGTGTGTGGTTATAGTCCAGTGAGTGTGTGGTTATTATAGTCCAGTGAGTGTGTGGTTACAGTCCAGTGAGTGTGGTTACAGTCCAGTGAGTGTGGTTATAGTCCAGTGAGTGTGTGGTTATTATAGTCCAGTGAGTGTGTGGTTACAGTCCAGTGAGTGTGTGGTTACAGTCCAGTGAGTGTGTGGTTACAGTCCAGTGAGTGTGGTTACAGTCCAGTGAGTGTGTGGTTATAGTCCAGTGAGTGTGGTTATAGTCCAGTGAGTGTGTGGTTACAGTCCAGTGAGTGTGTGGTTATTATAGTCCAGTGAGTGTGTGGTTATTATAGTCCAGTGAGTGTGTGGTTACAGTCCAGTGAGTGTGTGGTTACAGTCCAGTGAGTGTGTGGTTACAGTCCAGTGAGTGTGTGGTTACAGTCCAGTGAGTGTGTGGTTATAGTCCAGTGAGTGTGTGGTTATAGTCCAGTGAGTGTGTGGTTATAGTCCAGTCAGTGTGTGGTTACAGTCCAGTGAGTGTGTGGTTACAGTCCATTGAGTGAGTGGTTATAGTCCAGTGAATGTGTGGTTACAGTCCAGTGAGTGTGTGGTTATAGTCCAGTGAGTGTGTGGTTATAGTCCAGTGAGTGTGGTTATAGTCCAGTGAGTGTGTGGTTATTATAGTCCAGTGAGTGTGTGGTTACAGTCCAGTGAGTGTGTGGTTATTATAGTCCAGTGAGTGTGAGGTTACAGTACAGTGAGTGTGTGGTTACAGTCCAGTGAGTGTGTGGTTATAGTCCAGTGAGTGAGTGGTTACAGTCCAGTGAGTGTGTGGTTATAGTCCAGTGAGTGTGTGGTTATTATAGTCCAGTGAGTGTGTGGTTACAGTCCAGTGAGTGTGTGGGTAGCGTCCAGTGAGTGTGTGGTTATAGTCCAGTGAGTGTGTGGGTAGAGTCCAGTGAGTGTGTGGTTATAGTCCAGTGAGTGTGTGTTATTATAGTCCAGTGAGTGTGTGGTTACAGTCCAGTGAGTGTGTGGTTACAGTCCAGTGAGTGTGTGGTTACAGTCCAGTGAGTGTGTGGTTACAGTCCAGTGAGTGTGTGGTTATAGTCCAGTGAGTGTGTGGTTACAGTCCAGTGAGTGTGTGGTTATTATAGTCCAGTGAGTGTGTGGGTAGAGTCCAGTGAGTGTGTGGTTATAGTCCAGTGAGTGTGTGTTATTATAGTCCAGTGAGTGTGTGGTTACAGTCCAGTGAGTGTGTGGTTACAGTCCAGTGAGTGTGTGGTTACAGTCCAGTGAGTGTGTGGTTATAGTCCAGTGAGTGTGTAGTTACAGTCCAGTGAGTGTGTGGTTATTATAGTCCAGTGAGTGTGTGGTTACAGTCCAGTGAGTGTGTGGGTAGAGTCCAGTGAGTGTGTGGTTATAGTCCAGTGAGTGTGTGGGTAGAGTCCAGTGAGTGTGGTTATAGTCCAGTGAGTGTGTGGTTATTATAGTCCAGTGAGTGTGTGGTTACAGTCCAGTGAGTGTGTGGTTATTATAGTCCAGTGAGTGTGAGGTTACAGTACAGTGAGTGTGTGGTTACAGTCCAGTGAGTGTGTGGTTATAGTCCAGTGAGTGAGTGGTTACAGTCCAGTGAGTGTGTGGTTATAGTCCAGTGAGTGTGTGGTTATTATAGTCCAGTGAGTGTGTGGTTACAGTCCAGTGAGTGTTTGGGTAGAGTCCAGTGAGTGTGTGGTTATAGTCCAGTGAGTGTGTGGGTAGAGTCCAGTGAGTGTGTGGTTATAGCCCAGTGAGTGTGTGTCTATTATAGTCCAGTGAGTGTGTGGTTACAGTCCAGTGAGTGTGTGGTTACAGTCCAGTGAGTTTGTGGTTACAGTCCAGTGAGTGTGTGGTTATAGTCCAGTGAGTGTGTGGTTATAGTCCAGTCAGTGTGTGGTTACAGTCCAGTGAGTGTGTGGTTACAGTCCAGTGAGTGAGTGGTTATAGTCCAGTGAGTGTGTGGTTACAGTCCAGTGAGTGTGTGGTTATAGTCCAGTGAGTGTGTGGTTATAGTCCAGTGAGTGTGGTTATAGTCCAGTGAGTGTGTGGTTATTATAGTCCAGTGAGTGTGTGGTTACAGTCCACTGAGTGTGTGGTTATTATAGTCCAGTGAGTGTGAGGTTACAGTCCAGTGAGTGTGAGGTTACAGTCCAGTGAGTGTGTGGTTACAGTCCAGTGAGTGTGTGGTTATAGTCCAGTGAGTGAGTGGTTACAGTCCAGTGAGTGTGTGGTTATAGTCCAGTGAGTGTGTGGTTATTATAGTCCAGTGAGTGTGTGGTTACAGTCCAGTGAGTGTGTGGGTAGAGTCCAGTGAGTGTGTGGTTATTATAGTCCAGTGAGTGTGTGGTTACAGTCCAGTGGGTGTGTGGATATTATAGTCCAGTGAGTGTGTGGTTACAGTACATTGAGCATCTGATAAGAATAATATTAAAATAAGGGGGTTGATGTCAATAGTCCATTTAATTTACTCCCAGACTCAAAAGTAAATGTGCATGTTTTTTTATTTCAACACATGAACTGAATATGGAGTATGACAGTTTTTAATGTATACGCTCTGTGATTAAATTGTCCTTTTTAAAAACTCTGGCTGTGTGTGAATCCGTGCTTGTGAATATGTGTGTCACAGGAGGTTGGTGGCACCTTAATTGTGGAGGACGGGCTCTTGGTAATGACTGGAGCGGAATTAGTGGAATGGTATCAAATACATGGTTTCCATTTGCTCCGTTCCACTGATAGAGGAATGTGTTAATGTGACTAAGGTATTACACCCTGATTTTTTTTGTTGTTGCATATGATTCTATTTTTCAACACCAAACCTACCACTAGTGGCCAAAGAGCTCTATTTTTATGTAATCTGACCTTTGTTATCAGCTGATACTCACCCCTCTTTGAGCTGGAGGCTCGACGCTTGCTGACATTTTACGTCATTTAGCAGACGCTCTTATCCAGAGTGATTTACAGAGTTAGTGAGTGCATACATTTTATAATAATAATAATAATATGCCATTTAGCAGACGCTCTTATCCAGAGTGACCTACAGAGTTAGTGAGTGCATACATTTTATAATAATAATAATAATATGCCATTTAGCAGACGCTCTTATCCAGAGTGATTTACAGAGTTAGTGAGTGCATACATTTTATAATAATAATAATAATATGCCATTTAGCAGACGCTCTTATCCAGAGTGACCTACAGAGTTAGTGAGTGCATACATTTTATTATAATAATAATAATATGCCATTTAGCAGACGCTCTTATCCAGAGTGACCTACAGAGTTAGTGAGTGCATACATTTTATAATAATAATAATAATATGTCATTTAGCAGACGCTCTTATCCAGAGTGACCTACAGAGTTAGTGAGTGCATACATTTTATAATAATAATAATAATATGCCATTTAGCAGACGCTCTTATCCAGAGTGACCTACAGAGTTAGTGAGTGCATACATTTTATAATAATAATAATAATATGCCATTTAGCAGACGCTCTTATCCAGAGTGACTTACAGAGTTAGTGAGTGCATACATTTTCATACTGGCCCCCCCCCGTGGGAATCGAACCCACAACCCTGGCGTTGCAAGCACCATGCTCTACCAACTGAGCTACATGGGGCAACGCTATAGCTAGAGGAGCATTAGCTTATTATGAAGTGGGGGGTATTTTTTCACTTTGAGTCTCCAAAAGTCGGCCCTGCTCCCAAAGTACCATTAGCATGTCTCCTGCCCTACGAGGAAATAGCGCGCTGGACCACGGGTATACAAGCCATCGCTCACCCCCATTTCAACCAATCAGTTCACTTCTCTCTGTACCAGGGAGCAACCAAAACAGAGCGTTGCGAGGCGCTGGACAAAGGAGGCGTAACTCAATGCCTCAGGATTGCTTTGCGACTACTGATTGGAATATGTTCAAAGACTCATCCACCCAGGACTCATCCATCAACATGAAGGAATATACAGTATATAGATTCTACAAACCCTACTGAGTATTCCCTACAATACTTTTGCTGCGTCACCCACAATATGTTTTGCTCTATACATCAATTAGCAATATGATTCTCATTGTGGCCATTTATTTGACCTTGGAACATGGTTTAAAACCCATATTTAATGCAAATGTTACTTAAATATGAACAAATATGAATCATTGTTAATGTTTAGACAATTAATTTTCATATATCATGAATAAATACAGGTTATTGAGAAAATGTCCGACATTCCGTGACCCGGAAGTATTTTTTATGTGTCGCTAACGAAACGCTGATCTAGTTACTCACCACGGTAGCTTGCTAGCCAACATAGCTAAAACGGTAAAGCTCATCAGACACTGTCGTTGTGTATTAGCCACTGTTTTAAACACACGCCGGTCGTATAGCTAGTTGTCGCATTTAATTTCATTTGACGTTGCTAGTAGTCAGCTAGCTGACTGGTTAAATTAGCAGTAGCACTAGGCTAGTCATTAATGCTAACCAGCTAGTTACCTAACATCTCCGACCATGAGCTCACTAAGCCACTTACCCACTGCTGAAGAAGAGGAGGAGGTCTGCTGGACGGTGAAAGAGGAGAAGGAAGAGGAGGCTGTCACCGTCAAAAAAGAAATAGCGGGTGAGGCCGTTACAGTGGAAGAAGAGGAAGAAGCTTTCGGAGTGAAAGAAGAGGAGGAGGATGCAGATTTTGGAGTGAAGGAGGAAGGGGAGATTACTGTCACATTGGAGGAAGAAGAGAAGACAGGAGATCTGATGAACACCAGTAAGTACCATCTTTAAAAATAGGGCCACAAAACTCTGCAGTTGTTGAATTAATGTGTGTTTTTAAAAGGGTATTCTACACTTGATTATGTTGTTCTGTACTGTGGGAATTGTTAACGCTACAAAGAGTGGGGTCAACCAACAAAACGTTAATGGATAAAATGCTGCTTTGCATTATATTTTTCAAAATCGCTTTCTGTAGTGCTTTGCTCAGTCTATTCTATACTCGACAACCCCATGACCAAATTATATATATTTTTTAACATGTTTTGAAGCGCTACTTCATTTGTTTTGGAAATCTCAATGGTGTCATTAGGTCCTTATTTTTGTAGTTATAAGATAAGACAGACTGATCTGATTGTAATATCTCTGGTACCACATCATATAACCTATATTATTACAACCAACTCATGTCTGATTTCAAATGGATAAAGTATTCCTTCTAACCCCCCCCCCCCCCCCCCAAATTGTAAAGTGGTTATCCCACTGGCTATAGGGTGAACGCACCAATTTGTGAGTCGCTCTGGCTAAGAGCGTCTGCTTAATGACGTTAATGTGCCCTTGAGCAAGGCACTTAACCCTAATTGCTCCTGTAAGTCGCTCTGGTTAAGAGCGTCTGCTAAATGACTAAAATGTAAATGTAAAATGTAAATGATGAAGAGGACAGAATCAATAAAATGTTCTATAGAAACTGGCCACAGGTTATTGAAGCAATAAGACATGAGAACCTGTGGATTATCGTGAAGAACACACAACTAAGGGCTGATCTTATGCATGATACAAAGAGGAGTGCCGGGGGGAAAAAAAACCTTAATAGTGTGTTATTCATAATAACTTGGGTTTGGCTTCCTTATTGGTTTCATAGAATGGTCATAATTATATTATTTCTAAATTGTGCTCTACCAACTGAGCTACACGGGGACTATGATGAAATGATGAAGAGGACAGAATCAAGACAGGGATGATTTGGATGTGGATTAAATGTTCCACTGACTACAGGTTATTACAGTGCAGGAAAAAAAGGATTTGATCCCCTGCTGATTTAGTAAATTTGCCCACTGACAAAGAAATGATCAGTCTATAATTTTAATGGTAGGTTTATTTGAACAGTGAGAGACAGAATAACAACAACAAAAATCCAGAAAAACACATGTCAATAATGTTATAAATTGATTTGCATTTTAATGAGGGAAATAAGTATTTGACCCCTCTGCAAAATATGACTTAGTACTTGGTGGCAAAAACCCTTGTTGGCAATCACAGAGGTCAGACGTTTCTTGTAGTTGGCCACCAGGTTTGCACACATCTCAGGAGGGATTTTGTCCCACTCCTCTTTGCAGATCTTCTCCAAGTCATTAAGGTTTCGAGGCTGACGTTTGGCAACAATTTCACTGTACATTTAAGCAACAAGAACCTGTGAATTATCGTGAACAACACACAACTAAGGGCTGTTCTTAGGCATGTTGGATTATCGTGAACAACACACAACTAAGGGCTGTTCTTAGGCATGTTGGATTATCGTGACCAACACACAACTAAGGGCTGTTCTTAGGCATGTTGGATTATCATGAACAACACACAACTAAGGGCTGTTCTTAGGCATGTTGGATTATCGTGAACAACACACAACTAAGGGCTGTTCTTAGGCATGTTGGATTATCGTGAACAACACACAACTAAGGGCTGTTCTTAGGCATGTTGGATTATCGTGACCAACACACAACTAAGGGCTGTTCTTAGGCATGTCGGATTATCGTGAACAACACACAACTAAGGGCTGTTCTTAGGCATGTCGGATTATCGTCAACAACACACAGCTAAGGGCTGTTCTTAGGCATGTTGGATTATCGTGACCAACACACAACTAAGGGCTGTTCTTAGACATGTTGGATTATCATGAACAACACACAACTAAGGGCTGTTCTTAGGCATGTTGGATTATCGTGAACAACACACAACTAAGGGCTGTTCTTAGGCATGTTGGATTATCGTGAACAACACACAACTAAGGGCTGTTCTTAGGCATGTTGGATTATCGTGACCAACACACAACTAAGGGCTGTTCTTAGGCATGTCGGATTATCGTGAACAACACACAACTAAGGGCTGTTCTTAGGCATGTTGGATTATCGTCAACAACACACAGCTAAGGGCTGTTCTTAGGCATGTTGGATTATCATGAACAACACACAACTAAGGGCTGTTCTTAGGCATGTTGGATTATCGTCAACAACACACAACTAAGGGCTGTTCTTAGGCATGTTGGATTATCGTCAACAACACACAACTAAGGGCTGTTCTTAGGCATGTTGGATTATCATGAACAACACACAACTAAGGGCTGTTCTTAGGCATGTTGGATTATCGTGACCAACACACAGCTAAGGGCTGTTCTTAGGCATGTTGGATTATCATGAACAACACACAACTAAGGGCTGTTCTTAGGCATGTTGGATTATCGTGAACAACACACAACTAAGGGCTGTTCTTAGGCATGTTGGATTATCGTGACCAACACACAACTAAGGGCTGTTCTTAGGCATGTCGGATTATCGTGAACAACACACAACTAAGGGCTGTTCTTAGGCATGTTGGATTATCATGAACAACACACAACTAAGGGCTGTTCTTAGGCATGTTGGATTATCGTGACCAACACACAGCTAAGGGCTGTTCTTAGGCATGTTGGATTATCATGAACAACACACAACTAAGGGCTGTTCTTAGGCATGTTGGATTATCGTGACCAACACACAACTAAGGGCTGTTCTTAGGCATGTTGGATTATCGTGACCAACACACAACTAAGGGCTGTTCTTAGGCATGTTGGATTATCGTCAACAACACACAGCTAAGGGCTGTTCTTAGGCATGTTGGATTATCATGACCAACACACAACTAAGGGCTGTTCTTAGGCATGTTGGATTATCGTGACCAACACACAACTAAGGGCTGTTCTTAGGCATGTTGGATTATCGTGAACAACACACAACTAAGGGCTGTTCTTAGGCATGTTGGATTATCGTGAACAACACACAACTAAGGGCTGTTCTTAGGCATGTCGGATTATCGTGACCAACACACAACTAAGGGCTGTTCTTAGGCATGTTGGATTATCGTGACCAACACACAACTAAGGGCTGTTCTTAGGCATGTTGGATTATCATGAACAACACACAACTAAGGGCTGTTCTTAGGCATGTTGGATTATCATGAACAACACACAACTAAGGGCTGTTCTTAGGCATGTTGGATTATCATGAACAACACACAACTAAGGGCTGTTCTTAGGCATGTTGGATTATCGTGAACAACACACAACTAAGGGCTGTTCTTAGGCATGTTGCGAAGCAGAGTGCCAGGAAACAGCCCTAGAGAGGTTGTTATTCACAGTAATCCACAGATTTGAGTAAAATGGTTATTATTATCTTGCATTACATTTGACATTTTAGTCATTTAGCAGACGCTCTTATCCAGGGCGACTTACAGTTAGTGAGTGTATACATAATTTTTTTATTTTTTTCATACTGGCCCCCCTGTGGGAATCGAACCCACAACCCTGGCATTGCAAACGCCATGCTCTACCAACTGAGCTACATCTCTGCAGGGCCGTTCCCACCCGGGCCAATTGTGCGCCGCCCCATGGGTCTCCCGGCTACCGGCTACGACAGAGCCTGGATTCGAACCAGGATCTCTAGTGGCACAGCTAGCACTGCGATGCAGTGCCTTAGACCACTGTGCCACTCGGGAGAACAAGTGGATAAGAATGTATCTATTTGTTCTTCCTGTGGAGATCAGGTTGATGAATTAACTGGCTGGGTGCTGTGGGACAGTGGATGTGCAGGGATAATTCAAATGGAACTGTTATTTATTATCGTAAATAACTAACACCTATCAACCTATCAGCATCCAGGATCCAAACTACTGATTTTATATTAAAGGATGTAGTCTGGATTAAACCTCATAGGAAGACTGTTTATTCATGTGGAGATTTCATTCAGGTCTCGCTGTTTAACCAGATACTCTGCTTTTCTTTGACAGGAGCGATATCAGACTCTCACTCTGACAGAAGAAATAGTCCTTCAGGGGAACCCGATCCAGAGACGTCCAAACCAGTGAGACGACACCACTGCTCCCAGTGTGGAAAAATATTTATTCGGTTAAAACACCTGAAAGAACATAAGAGAATGCACACAGGGGAGAAGCCTTATCACTGCTCCCAGTGTGGAATGGGTTTTGGACACTCAGGGTATCTAAAAGTGCATGAGAGAACACACTCTGTAGAGAGACCTTTCCAATGCTCTCAGTGTGGCCAGAGATTTATCCAGTCATCACATCTGAAAGAGCATGAGAGAGTACTACACACAGGAGAGAAGCCTTTCCAATGCTCTCAGTGTAAAAAGAGTTATACCAAGTTAGGGAACCTGAAAATGCATGCGAGAATACACACAGGAGAGAAGCCTTTCCACTGCTCCCTGTGTGAAAAGAGTTTTACCTATTTAGGGATACTGAAAAAGCATGAGATGACACACACACGAGAGAAGCCTTTCCAATGCTCCCAATGCGGAAAGAGTTTGACAGAACACACACAGGAGGGGACAAGACCTAACATTGTTAAGGCCACGGAATAACCACCTCCAAAATGATTGGCACTCTTGATAAAGATGTGTATAAGATCAATAATACTAATACTGAGCTATATTGTATGCTGACTTTTTTTTTTGAAAATTGTGTTTTATACAAATACAATTGCTCAGAGAAAGATATTTTGTTTAACAAACAAAAAAACGGATTGATTGTACATGGGAGTAAACCATAATATCGCTGATAAGCAATTTGGCAGTACGCCCAGAACATTGCTCTGGGGGCCAAAAGGAGTATCTCAGCCTTGTGAGGTATCAATCAGTCACATGCAGGAACCGCGCACAACTCCAACATCACATGCAGGAACCAATGTTAAATAATGAATAATGTAAATCATGCTTAAATGACTTGTTTGTGTAGCTGTATATAAGGGCTGAAAGGGAACGCCCTTGTCAGAGTTTTCATCAAGTTTGGATTGAGTTTGTGAATCTCCCCAGTTAACTGATAATAAAGAGTGATTCATTTAATATTGACTTCAGGTGTCCCTGGTGTTGAATTTCCACCACAACATTCTACTATTTTTTTTTTACCGTTCATGGCTTCCTGTGCCACTGGGGTATAAAAGTTAGGCAACGCATTTAAAATCCATTTGTCATCCATCACATTTACATTGACATTTTCAGTGATTTAGCAGACGCTCTTATCCAGAGCGACCTACAGTAGTGAGTGCATGGGGAAAGGCAAAATAACTCTCGAAACGAAAAAGAGACAAATGGTTGTTGACCTTCATACATCAGGCAATGGGAATAATACAATAGCAAGGGCAATAATGAAGAAATTTAAAACCACCGGAACAAACTGGTAAACTTGCCTGGTTTACAGGACGCAAGTATATCTTGTCCCCAGACACACAGTGAGGAAGATGGTTCTGGAGGCAAAAAAAAAAAAAAAAGGTTCTAGAGCCACAGTTGGAGAATTCCAGAACTTGGTCATCTTGGGGTCACCAATTCTCTTAATATACAGTTAGACCACCCCCATACCAATATACAGTTAGACCACCCCCATACCAATATACAGTTAGACCACACCCATACCAATATACAGTTAGACCACCCCCATACCAATATACAGTTAGACCACCCCCATACCAATATACAGTTAGACCACACCCATACCAATATACAGTTAGACCACACCCATACCAATATACAGTTAGACCACCCCCATACCAATATACAGTTAGACCACCCCCATACCAATATACAGTTAGACCACCCCCATACCAATATACAGTTAGACCACACCCATACCAATATACAGTTTGACCACCCCCATACCAATATACAGTTAGACCACCCCCATACCAATATACAGTTAGACCACCCCCATACCAATATACAGTTAGACCACACCCATACCAATATACAGTTAGACCACACCCATACCAATATACAGTTAGACCACACCCATACCAATATACAGTTAGACCACCCCCATACCAATATACAGTTAGACCACACCCATACTAATATACAGTTAGACCACACCCATACCAATAGGCTTTTGAGGGCAGAAAAAAAAGGCCTTTAGTGAGAGTAACCAACACATGTAAACACCTGGAGCTAAATGGTGGGTTTGGCTTGAAATTGGAACCTGGTAATATGGTGACATGAAACATAGATAGAAGTCTTTGGCTAGACACACTAGCGTTTGGCTTGGAAAGATAGATGAACCTCACACCTACTGTAAAATACGGTGGTGGATATTTATGATGTTATGGGGATGTTTCGCTCCCACTGGTCCTAAGGCCGTCGTTAAGGTCAACAGCATCATGAACATCTACCAAGTACCAGGAAATGTTTGCCCAAAATCCGGTTGCCTCTGCCAGGAGGCTGAAACTTGGCCATAAATTGGATCTTCCAGATAGACGAGAGGACCCCCAAAGAACTGGTTCATTTGATCACAAAACCAACATTTTGCAATGACCATCTCAGTCTCAGGACCCGAACCCCATTGAGAACCTGTGGTTTGAATTGAAGAGGGCAGTACATAAGCGCAGTCCGAATGATATCAAGGATACGGTTGGATTATGTATGGTCTAAGATCCATCTACAATCTTCATAAAACATTTATTATAATTTATAGAAAAAGGCTCTGTGCCGTTATTCTTGCAAGGTTGAGGGGTGCAAAAAGTATTGAAAACGGGGGTGGTTGTCAAAACAGGGGTGGTTGTCATTCGCATCATCGCTAACGGCTACACATGGTGGTAGATAAACGCTCACACTCAGACGGGCGTTTCCTCTTCAGAAAGTTGATGGAAAATACAAATCACTTAGGCAAATTTAACGACGACTTGGGGGCAGTGGGTTAAGAACAACTAAGACAAAACATTTATATGAATTATAACACCACCCAAAGGGGCACTTTTTAGAGACTGGAACGGCAAATGGGCATGTGCTCTACACAGGTAAAGTCCCATCTGTCCGCGTTGCCTTTGGTTAAATGGATATTGCTTCATGTGGCGTCAAAAACAATCACCTAAATAGCCAATATGCCACTGGGTGAGACACGTTTTCATTGATTTTCGGCAGAATGATGTGAGGGTTTAGTATGTGTTGTTGGCGCTGCGTCTTGGTCAATTTAGCTCGGAATATGCCAGCCTCGTCTAATGGCCAGGTCAGCCCTGGAGGAAAGTATTGGCTGTAAGAAGTAAGAGAGAACATAACATCTTGTTGTTTTTAAATGACTTCTTATGACGTTGTTTGCCAGATTAAACAATGTAATGAATATATATATTTATTTTTTTCTCCAATCTGCGTTACCCACTCCGGTCAACAGATGGCGATGTGAGGCTTTCAGACGATGCTTCTTGCGTGACGTTTGATCTAGTGGAGGTTTCATCTCAAAAGAGTCAACAGGCTACTGATTCAACCACCTCCGTAGCTTTTTAGCGAACATAAAACCGAAACGTTGAAGCTCTTTAGACCTATCTTGGGTATATTAACGTAATTCTGTTTACGTATCTATTAGTTAACGTAAACGTAATTAGCTTGTTAAATTAGCAAATGTGTTAAATTGATACCTTAGTAGGCTAATGCTAACTATCTAGCTAGCTAACATCCCCTTAGCTCACTAAGCTAGTCGGAGGAAGAAGCTCTGGGGCTGAACATTAAAGTATAATAATACGTGGAGGATATTACAGTGAAAGGAAGAAACTTCTAGAATGAAAAAGGAGGAAGAGGAGGCTATCTCATTAAAAAAAGAAGAGGAGGATAGTACAGTGAAAGAAGAGAAAGAACCTTTTGTAGTGAAAGAGGAAGATGGGAAAGAGGTTGTCGGAGGGGAAGAGGAGGAGGTAGAAGCTTTCAGAATCAAAAAGGAGGAAGAGGAGGTTATCACATTGAAAGAAGAAGAACAACCGTTTGGAGTGAAAGAGGAAGACGAGGCTATCTCAATAAAAGAGGAGGAGGACGTTTTGGGAGTGAAAAATGAGGAAGACGAGACTGAAGATCTGATTAACACCAGTGAGTACTGTCTTAAAAACAGGGGCACAAACTATGCAGTTCTTGAACTAATGTGTGTTTTTAAGGGGCATTCTACCGAAGTTCTGCACTTGAATATGTTGTTCAGTACTGTAGGTATTGTTTAAGGGCCAATCTGCCATTGGTACATATATTTTTTGGACTTTTAAATTAGTTTTATTGAATTCTCCATGTGGTCTACATTAAAGTGCACTTCATCGAATATAACAGGCTTTTAAAATAAATGTGTGTGCATAATTTCTACTTCAAATATCAGAGGGACGCAAGAAGCCCCCATTTAGTGGAATGACCCTTTTACATTTGCATCACAAACAATATTTAAAAAAATCATGATACAAGATGCCATTTTAGGCCCTATTTAGAAGATAATAAGTTTACCATCTGTTTGATGTTCTCGTTCACACAGGAGAGAGACACGACTATCATGGATCCTCTGGGGAGCCTCAACCACATCCTGATACTGACGAGGCAGAGAAGAGTCTCTCCAGATCAGAACACCAGATGGTACAGCTTGGTCTGGTCTAGCATACAGCTTGCTCTGTCGGGGTCTGGGCTGGGTTTCTGTAAAGCACTTTATGACAACAGTGACATCAGCATCCATAATGATATGTGTCTGTGTCCCCTCTTTATGGTTACCAGGACAACACCAGCCCTTCCACCCTCCCAGAGTCCCCGTGTCGTACCTCTCCCAGTAGCACCTTACTGCTGGGTCTGAAGAGGTTGTCTGTGCGGCTGGTGGACTGCAGGAAAACAACGGGGCTGAGTGGAACTGTGAGAGGAGGAGAAGAGAAGAAAGGAGCAGATTTTACTCATCAAAGTAAGTGCTGTAGTTTAGTTTGAACAAATAAAATAGATCTGCCCACTGGTACAGTGGGGAAAAAAAGTATTTAGTCAGCCACCAATTGTGCAAGTTCTCCCACTTAAAAAGATGAGAGGCCTGTAATTTTCATCATAGGTACACGTCAACTATGACAGACAAATTGAGAGAGAAAAAATCCAGAAAATCACATTGTAGGATTTTTTATGAATTTATTTGCAAATTATTGTGGAAAATAAGTATTTGGTCACCTACAAACAAGCAAGATTTTTGGCTCTCACAGACCTGTAACTTCTTCTTTAAGAGGCTCCTCTGTCCTTCACTAGTTACCTGTATTAATGGCACCTGTTTGAACTTGTTATCAGTATAAAATACACCTGTCCACAACCTCAAACAGTCACACTCCAAACTCCAGTATGGCCAAGACCAAAGAGCTGTCAAAGGACACCAGAAACAAAATTGTAGACCTGCACCAGGCTGGGAAGACTGAATCTGCAATAGGTAAGCAGCTTGGTTTGAAGACATCAACTGTGGGAGCAATTATTAGGAAATGGAAGACATACAAGACCACTGATAATCTCCCTCGATCTGGGGCTCCACGCAAGATCTCACCCCGTGGGGTCAAAATGATCACAAGAACGGTGAGCAAAAATCCCAGAACCACACGGGGGGACCTAGTGAATGACCTGCAGAGAGCTGGGACCAAAGTAACAAAGCCTACCATCAGTAACACACTACACCGCCAGGGACTCAAATCCTGCAGTGCAAGACGTGTCCCCCTGCTTAAGCCAGTACATGTCCAGGCCCGTCTGAAGTTTGCTAGAGTGCATTTGGATGATCCAGAAGAGGATTGGGAGAATGTCATATGGTCAGATGAAACCAAAATATAACTTTTTGGTAAAAACTCAACTCGTCGTGTTTGGAGGACAAAGAATGCTGAGTTGCATCCAAAGAACACCATACCTACTGTGAAGCATGGGGGTGGAAACATCATGCTTTGGGGCTGTTTTTCTGCAAAGCGACCAGGACGACTGATCCGTGTAAAGGAAAGAATGAATGGGGCCATGTATCGTGAGATTTTGAGTGAAAACCTCCTTCCATCAGCAAGGGCATTGAAGATGAAACGTGGCTGGGTCTTTCAGCATGACAATGATCCCAAACACACCGCCCGGGCAACGAAGAAGTGGCTTCGTAAGAAGCATTTCAAGGTCCTGGAGTGGCCTAGCCAGTCTCCAGATCTCAACCCCATAGAAAATCTTTGGAGGGAGTTGAAAGTCTGTGTTGCCCAGCGACAGCCCCAAAACATCACTGCTCTAGAGGAGATCTGCATGGAGGAATGGGCCAAAATACCAGCAACAGTGTGTGAAAACCTTGTGAAGACTTACAGAAAACGTTTGACCTGTGTCATTGCCAACAAAGGGTATATAACAAAGTATTGAGAAACTTTTGTTATTGACCAAATACTTATTTTCCACTATAATTTGCAAATAAATTCATAAAAAATCCTACAATGTAATTTTCTTGAAATGTTTTTCTCATTTTGTCTGTCATAGTTGACGTGTACCTATGATGAAAATTACAGGCCTCTCTCATCTTTTTAAGTGGGAGAACTTGCACAATTGGTGGTTGACTAAATACTTTTTCCCCCCACTGTATCTGTTACCAGGACAACCAGCAGAGTTCTGTTAGTTGACATGAAGAGACACTGGTATCTGTTACCAGGACAACCAGCAGAGTTCTGTTAGTTGACATGAAGAGACACTGGTATCTGTTACCAGGACAACCAGCAGAGTTCTGTTAGTTGACATGAAGAGACACTGGTATCTGTTACCAGGACAACCAGCAGAGTTCTGTTAGTTGACATGAAGATAGACTGGTATCTGTTACCAGGACAACCAGCAGAGTTCTGTTAGTTGACATGAAGATAGACTGGTATCTGTTACCAGGACAACCAGCAGAGTTCTGTTAGTTGACATGAAGATAGACTGGTATCTGTTACCAGGACAACCAGCAGAGTTCTGTTAGTTGACATGAAGATAGACTGGTATCTGTTACCAGGACAACCAGCAGAGTTCTGTTAGTTGACATGAAGATAGACTGGTATCTGTTACCAGGACAACCAGCAGGGTTAAGTGCCTTGCTTAAGGGCACATCGACAGATTTTTCACCTAGTCGGCTCAGGGATTAGAACCAGCGACCTTTCGGTTACTGGCACAACGCTCTTAACCACTAAGCTACCTGCCGCCCCAGGGAGATGTGCTGTGAAAAGGCTTTATCTTGATTCTACTGATGTGCTCTGTGTTTTACACATCCACACAAAATGACTTCTTTACTTCTTTGAGGTTTGAGGAAGTGTGTAGGTCGCGTTCGCTATCGTACATCTATGAAAGTTATATATTTAGAACCGCCTGCTCGATAGAAATCCAGCGACGTCCGTGTCTTGAGTGTCCTAGAACTGTCTAGTTGTTTGTGTTCTGACTTAGGAATCAAATAAGTAATGTAAACATATTATCAAATCACAATTTTTATTTTTCACATGCGCTGAATACAAGAGGTGTAGACCTTACCGTGAAATGCTTACTTACAAGCCCTTAACCAACAATGCAGTTCAAGAAATAAAGTTAAGAAAATATTTCCTAAATAATAGAAAGTTAAAAAAATCTAATCAAATCAAAAAGTAACACAAGAAAATTACATAACAATAACGAGGCTATTATACACCGGTACTGAGTCAATATGCGGGGGTACAGGTTAGTCGAGGTAATTCATTTGTAAAGTGACTATGCTTAGATAATAAACAGAGAGTAGCAGCAGCATAAAAATGGGGGTGGGAACAATGCAAATAGTCCAGGTAGCGATTTGATTAACTGTTCAAGAGTCTTATGGCTTGGGGGTAGAAACTGTTAAGACACATTTTTTCCTAGACTTGGTGCTCCGGTACCGCTTGCTGTGCGGTAGCAGAGAGAACAGTCTATGACTAGGGTGGCTCGAGTCTTTGACAATTTTTTGGGCCTTCCTTTGACACCGCCTGGTATAGAGGTCCTGGATGGCAGGAAGCTTGGCCCCAGTGATGTACTGGGCCGTAGGCACTACCCTCTGTAGCACCTTACGGTCAGATGCCGAGCAGTTGCCATACCAGGCGGTGATGCAACCGGTCAGGATGCTCTCGATGGTGCAGCTGTAGAACCTTTTGAGGATCTGGGGACCCATGCCAAATCTTTTCAGTCTCCTGAGGGAGAAAAGGTGTTGTCGTGAAGATGGCACCATGTCTTGTTGTGTTTGGACCATGATAGTTTGTTGGTGATGTGGACACCAAAGAACTTGAAACTCTCGACCTGCTCCACTTCAGCCCTGTCGATGTTAATGGGGGCCTGTTCGGCCCTCCTTTTCCTATAGTCCATGATCAGCTCCTTTGTCTTGCTCACATTGAGGGAGAGGTTGTTGTCCTGGCACCACACTGCCAGGTCTCTGACCTCCTCCCCGTAGGCTGTCTCATCGTTGTCGGTGATCAGGCCTACCACCGTTGTGTCGTCAGCAAACTTAATGATGGTGTTTGAGTCATGCTTGGCCACGCAGTCGTGGGTGAACAGGGAGTACAGGAGGGGACTGAGCACGCACCCCTGAGGGGCCCCCGTGATGTGTTGTTGCCTATCCTTACCACCTGGGGGCGGCCCGTCAGGAAGTCCAGGATCCAGTTGCAGAGGGAGGTGTTTAGTCCCAGGGTCCTTAGCTTAGTGATGAGCTTTGTGGGCACTATGGTGTTGAATGCTGAGCTGTAGTCAATGAACAGCATTCTCACAAAAGTGTTCCTTTTGTCCAGGCGGGAAAGGGCAGTGTGGAGTGCGATTGAGATTGCGTCATCTGTGGATCTGTTGGGGCGGTATGCGAATTGGAATGGGTCTAGGGTTTCCGGCATGATTGTGTTGATGTGAGCCATGACCAGCCTTTCAAAGCACTTCATGGCTACTGACGTGAGTGCTATGGAGTGGAAGTCATTTATGCAGGTTACCTTTACTTTCTTGGGCACATGGACTATGGTGGTCTGTTTGAAACATGTAGGTATTACAGACTCGGTCAGGGAGAGGTTGGAAATGTCAGTGAAGACACTTGCCAGTTTGGTTAGGGTTAGTAATTACCAGGAAGCTCTACAACATAATTTGTTTTAAAATCACACCAAGATTGTTAAAACTGGCCTCAGGTTATTGAGGGGTCTGATTAGGATTCAACCTCATAGCAAGACAGTTGTATCATGTGGAGGTTTCATTCAGGTCTCTCTTTAAATAAACACTGTCTTTGGCAGGAGAAAGAACAAACTCTGAGGAACCAGAGATGTCCAAACCAGCAAGACGACACCTCTGCTCCCAGTTTGGAAACCGTTTTACCTGCTTATCTAACCTGAAAAGACATGAGAGGACACACACAGGAGATAAGCCATACCATTGCGCCCAGTGTGGACAGAGTTTTAACCAGTTAGGAAACCTGAAATCTCATGAGCGAATACACACAGGTGAGAAGCCTTACCACTGCTCTCAGTGTGGAAAGAGTTTTGCCATGTCAGGAAGCCTGAAAAGACATGAAAGGACACACACAGGAGAGAAGCCATACGATTGTGCCCAGTGTGGACAGAGTTTTAACCAGTTAGGAAACCTGAAAGCTCATGAGCGAATACACACAGGGGAGAAGCCTTACCACTGCTTCCAGTGTGGAAAAAGTTTTGCCTGGTTAGGGAACTTGAAAATGCATGAGAGAATACACACAGGAGAGAAGCCTTTCCACTGCTCCCTGTGTGGAAAGTGTTTTACCTATTTAGGGACACTGAAAAAGCATGAGCGAACACACACAGGTGAGAAGCCTTTCAAATGCTCCCAATGTGGAAAGAGTTTTACCCAGTTAGAGAACCTGAAAAGGCATAGCAACACCCACCCGTAGTATGCGCTCCAGCAGGTATATCTCACTGGTCATCCCCAAAGCCAACACCTCCTTTGGCCGCCATTCCTTCCAGTTCTCTGCTGCCAATGACTGGAATGAACTGCAAAAATCTCTGAAGCTGGAGACTCTTATCTCCCTCACTAACTTTAGGCGTCAGTTGTCAGAGCAGCTTACCGATCACTGCACCTGTACACAGCCCATCTGTAATTAGCCCATCCAACTACCTCATCCCCATATTGTTATTTATTTTGCTAATTTGCACCCCAGTATCTCTATTTGCACATCAACTTTAGCACATCTATCATTCCAGTGTTAATAAGAAATGGTAACTATTTTGCACTATGGCCAATTTATTGCCTTACCTCCATAACTTGCTACATTCGCACACACTGTATATATATTTTCTGTTGTATTTTTGACTTTGTTTTGTTTACCCCATATGTAACTCTGTGTTGTTGTTTTTAATCACACTGCTTTGCTTTATCTTGGCCAGGTCGCAGTTGTAAATGAGAACTTGTTCTCAACTGGCTTACCTGGTTAACACAGACTATAATATGGAGTATCAGATTCAATGTACACGCTGATTAAATAGTAATTTTTTACTCTCACTGTGGTTTCTGTGTGTTTTTGTGTGTGTGCGTGTGTGTATGTCAAGTGCTATTTCAATGTGACGCATATGCGTAATTGTTTACATCTGTGTTGGATATGTATCTTACAGAGTGTGGCTTTAAGGGAATAGTGTGAACAGATAGTAGTTAACATTTCATTGACAAGGTTTTTGGGAAAACCTTTCCGTCGATCAGAGGATGGTTGTCATTAGCATCATCGCTAACGGCTACACATAGTGGTAGATAAATGCAGACGCGGCATTTCTGTGCTGTTTCCACTTCGGAAAGTTGAAGGAAAATACAAATCACTTTAGCGAATTTCACGACGACTTGAAGACAAAAAAATGAATACAAATTATACCACCACTGGAAGGGCAAAGGGGCATGTGCTCTACACAGGTAAAGCCCTATCTGTCCACGTTGCCTTTGGGTAAGTGGGCACTGCGTCATGTGGCAACATCAACACTCACCTAAATAGCCCACATGCCACTGGGTGAGATACGTTTTCATTGTTTTTGGCCAGAATTATGTGAGGTGTTATTATGTGTTGTTAGCGATGAGCCTTGGTCAATTTAGCTCGGAATATGCCAGCCTAGTCAATCTGTCACCTAATCCTGCCTAATGGGCAGGTCAGCCCTGGAGGAAAGGATTGGCTGTAAGAAGTAAGAGAGAACATAGCATCTGATTGTTTTTTAATTAATTCTTATGACTGTGTTTGCCAGAATAAACATTGGATTGGGGATTTTTTCCAATCTGTGTTACCCACTCCAGTCAGCAGATGGCGATGTGAGACTTTGAGGTGATACTTCTTGCGTGACGGGACGGGAGGCTTCTTCAACAGCGACAAAAGGCTACTGAAGCCCCTTTTTTTTCAATAAGCCCCTTTTTTTAATAAGCCCCTTTTTAATTTATAAAAAATCAGATTTGGAAAACTATTTAGCACTATTCAAACGTATATAAAACAAATTGTCACAAAAATGTATTCGTTACATGTCACATCTTAGAGTGGCTTTAAGGGAATACTATGGTCACATCTTACAGAGTGACTTTAAGGGAATAGTATGGTCACATCTTAGAGTGTGGCGCTTAGTATGAGCAAGTTGAAGAGACTAAACTGCTTGTTGTAACCCTGGATTGTGAACCGTAATGGTAGCCGAGATGTGGAGAATTCTGTCTGTAATAAAGAGCAGCACGGATGGCCCTTAAATGTACACAGATAGCTAACATCAATAACATGCTGGCAAAAGTAGAGGAGAGATTGACTGCTTCACTACTTGTCCTTTGTGAGAGGTGTTGACATGTTCGAAGTACAGAGCTGACTGTTCAAACGACTAGCACACAGCTCAGACGCCCATACATACCCCATAAGAAGATGCCACCAGAGGTCTCTTCACAGTCCCCAAGTTCAGAAACAGACACTGGGAAACACACAGTACTACACAGAGCCATGACGACATGGAACTCTATTCCACGTCAAGTAACTCATGTTAGCAGTAAAATCTGATTTAAATGGAACAGCACGGACTGTGAAGACACACACATGCTCACACACACACACACACTCTACACACACGTACATTGTAATATTGTTGTATGGTGGTATTATACATGTTGTGCTGTGGATATGTAGTGGTGATGTATTGGTGATGTAGCAGTGATGTAGCGGTGGTGATGTAGTGGTTATGTAGTGGTGATGTAGGGATGATGTAGTGGTGATGTAGTGGTGATGTAGTGGTGATGTAGTGGTGATGTAGTGGTGATGTAGCGGTGATGTAGCAGTGATGATGTAGTGGTGATGTAGCGGTGATGTAGCGGTGATGATGTAGTGGTGATGTAGCGGTGATGTAGCAGTGATGATGTAGTGGTGATGTAGCGGTGATGTAGCGGTGATGTAGTGGTGATGTAGTGGTGATGTAGTGGTGATGTAGTGGTGATGTAGCGGTGATGTAGTAGTGATGTAGTGGTGATGTAGTAGTGATGTAGTGGTGATGTAGTGGTGATGTAGTGGTGATGTAGTAGTGATGTAGTGGTGGTGATGTAGTGGTGATGTAGTGCTGATGTAGCGGTGATGTAGTAGTGATGTAGTAGTGGTGATGTAGTGGTGATGTAGTAGTGATGTAGTAGTGGTGATGTAGCGGTGACGTAGCGGTGACGTAGCGGTGATGTAGCGGTGATGTAGTGGTGATGTAGTGGTGATGTAGCGGTGATGTAGCAGTGATGTAGTAGTGATGTAGTGGTGATGTAGCGGTGATGTAGTAGTGGTGATGTAGTAGTGATGTAGTAGTGGTGATGTAGTGATGTAGTAGTGGTGATGTAGCGGTGATGTAGCGGTGACGTAGCGGTGACGTAGCGGTGATGTAGTGGTGATGTAGCGGTGATGTAGCAGTGATGTAGTAGTGATGTAGTGGTGATGTAGTAGTGATGTAGTGGTGATGTAGTGGTGATGTAGTGGTGATGTAGCAGTGATGTAGTAGTGATGTAGTGGTGATGTAGTGGTGATGTAGTGGTGATGTAGCGGTGATGTAGCGGTGATGTAGCGGTGATGTAGCAGTGATGTAGCAGTGATGTAGTAGTGGTGATGTAGTGGTGATGTAGTGGTGATGTAGCGGTGATGTAGTGGTGATGTAGCAGTGATGTAGCGGTGATGTAGTGGTGATGTAGCGGTGATGTAGCGGTGATGTAGCGGTGATGTAGCGGTGATGTAGTGGTGATGTAGCGGTGATGATGTAGTGGGGATGTAGTGGTGATGTAGTGGTGATGTAGCGGTGATGTAGCGGTGATGTAGCGGTGATGATGTAGCGGTGATGTAGCGGTGATGTAGCAGTGGTGATGTAGTGGTGATGTAGTGGTGATGTAGTGGTGATGTAGTGGTGATGTAGCGGTGATGTAGCAGTGATGATGTAGTGGTGATGTAGCGGTGATGTAGCGGTGATGTAGTGGTGATGTAGTAGTGATGTAGTGGTGATGTAGCGGTGATGTAGCGGTGATGATGTAGTGGTGATGTAGCGGTGATGTAGTGGTTATGTAGCGGTGATGTAGTGGTGATGTAGCGGTGATATAGTGGTGATATAGTGGTGATGTAGTAGTGATGTAGCAGTGACGTAGCAGTGACGATGTAGTGGTGATGTAGCGGTGATGTAGCGGTGATGTAGCGGTGACGTAGCGGTGATGTAGCGGTGATGTAGTGGTGATGTAGCGGTGATGTAGTGGTTATGTAGCGGTGATGTAGTGGTGATGTAGCGGTGATGTAGCAGTGATGTAGCGGTGATGTAGCAGTGATTATGTAGTGGTGATGTAGCGGTGATGTAGTGGTGATGTAGCGGTGACGTAGCGGTGATGTAGCGGTGATGTAGCGGTGATGTGGTGGTGATGTAGCGGTGATGTAGCGGTGATGTAGCGGTGATGTAGGTGATGTAGTGGTGATGTAGCGGTGATGTAGCGGTGACGTAGTGGTGATGTAGTGGTGATGTACTGTTTAATTTTGTTCGTTTATTTTTGTGATGTGGCATGTCGTTTTTATCTTTTCATAGCATCTAATGAGGATCCCTAATAAATACAAATACAAATGTGTCTTAATGTGTCTGGACCCCAGAAAGAGTAGCTGCTGCCTTGGCAGGAACTAATGGGGATCCATAATAAACCCCAGAAAGAGTAGCCGCTGCCTTGGCAGGAACTAATGGGTCTCCATAATAAACCCCAGGAAGAGTAGCCGCTGCCTTGGCAGGAACTAATGGGGATCCATAATAAACCGCAGGAAGAGTAGCCGCTGCCTTGGCAGGAACTAATGGGGATCCATAATAAACCCCAGGAAGAGTAGCCGCTTCCTTGGCAGGAACTAATGGGGATCCATAATAAACCCCAAGAAGAGTAGCCGCTGCCTTGGCAGGAACTAATGGGGATCCATAATAAACCGCAGGAAGAGTAGCCGCTGCCTTGGCAGGAACTAATGGGGATCCATAATAAACCCCAGGGAGAGTAGCCGCTGCCTTGGCAGGAACTAATGGGGATCCATAATAAACCCCAAGAAGAGTAGCCGCTGCCTTGGCAGGAACTAATGGGGATCCATAATAAACCCCAGGAAGAGTAGCCGCTGCCTTGGCAGGAACTAATGGGGATCCATAATAAACCCCAGGAAGAGTAGCCGCTGCCTTGGCAGGAACTAATGGGGATCCATAATAAACCCCAGGAAGAGTAGCTCTGCCTTGGCAGGAACTAATGGGGACCCATAATAAACCCCAGGAAGAGTAGCTTTGCCTTGGCAGGAACTAATGGGGATCCATAATAAACCCCAGGAAGAGTAGCTGCTGCCTTGGCAGGAACTAATGGGGACCCATAATAAACCCCAGGAAGAGTAGCCGCTGCCTTGGCATTAACTAATGGGGACCCATAATAAACCCCAGGAAGAGTAGCTGCTGCCTTGGCAGGAACTAATGGGGATCCATAATAAACCCCAGGAAGAGTAGCCGCTGCCTTGGCAGGAACTAATGGGGATCCATAATAAACCCCAGGAAGAGTAGCCGCTGCCTTGGCAGGAACTAATGGGGATCCATAATAAACCCCAGGAAGAGTAGCCGCTGCCTTGGCAGGAACTAATGGGGATCCATAATAAACCCCAGGAAGAGTAGCTGCTGCCTTGGCAGGAACTAATGGGGACCCATAATAAACCCCAGGAAGAGTAGCCGCTGCCTTGGCATTAACTAATGGGGACCCATAATAAACCCCAGGAAGAGTAGCTGCTGCCTTGGCAGGAACTAATGGGGATCCATAATAAACCCCAGGAAGAGTAGCCGCTGCCTTGGCAGGAACTAATGGGGATCCATAATAAACCCCAGGAAGAGTAGCCGCTGCCTTGGCAGGAACTAATGGGGATCCATAATAAACCCCAGGAAGAGTAGCCGCTGCCTTGGCAGGAACTAATGGGGATCCATAATAAATATAAATGATGAAAACAGAACAAACAACAGTATTTATTACAATGTTTATTCCTATTCAGCTTCTACATCTGCATAGAGGCAACAGTATCTTAAAGGGCAGGTTGCACAATATATATTTTTCCACAAATCTAACAAAGTATATTGATGATATGACACCTAAACGGACTGATACAAAAGATCTCCGATTGTAAACCCTCTTCTTTTTTTTTGTCCTAAATATTGCTACCTGTAGTTGTTTAACTAACTTATTTAGCTATAAATTAGCCCCCCCCCCCCCCCCCCCCCCCCCACTGTAACGCAGTAGTATGTTAACCAGCAATACACAATATGTTTCTGTAGATAAACTAATATTAGCTGGCTAGCTAGGTGGCTAGCAGGAAAAATAGCTAACTTCGCTAGCCACCGTATTTCTCATCAGCCCCTCTTGTTGCTGGCATCGGCTGTAGCTGACCTAGCTAAATCAAACGTTTTTTTATTTATTTTTTTAATCCTCTTCACTATATTTCGGGTTAAAACTTATTGTTGAATGCCACCTTTGTAGCCAGCTAATAGAACATCAACAAACGCTCCGTTGTCTAATTCGTGTTGATGAGTGGAATCACTTGGAAGTCTGGTCAGTTCTTTCAGTTTTGCCCAAAGCACTGTGTTGTTTAATGTCCGCCTCCCTTCCAAAAAAAGCCAGTCTTGAGGGAGGGACCGGGCCAGAACCTGAAGCACCGCCCCACAAGAATTGTAATCTTTCAGAGACTGGACATTTTGTTGTTGTCAGGTTGTATATTTAGCAATGAATCTGCCGATCGGAACATTGCTGAAAGACATCCGATGGCTCTATCGAACAAGGACAACCATATCTACACACACAAAAAACGTATAGTGCGATCAGTATAACATTGAGGCTGCGCGAAATGCCATAAAGCAGGACTACATTTATTTTCAGACCCCCCCCCCCCTCCCACCCATCAATACACTGTAAGCCATCATAGGGTTCATTGGTAATTCAGCGCACAAAGCCCAGACCTGCCTTCCTCCTGGGCAGTTATGTGAAACGCATCTCACTGTCCTAGAAATGCCTCAGACCTGATGAAAACAAACCCACATTCCCCTTCAAGCTATTCAGTTTCTGTACAATAGATGTTTAAACGCAGACAAATTCCCCTTTTGAAATCCTTCTTTAACCTGTCTCCTCCCCTTCATCTACACTGACTGAAGTGGATTTAACAAGTGACCTCAATAAGGGATCATACCTTTCACCTGGATTAAATGACTATGGCCCTGTAGCACTCCAACTCAATCATCAAGTTTACAGACAACACAACAGTAGTAGGCCTGATTACCAACAATGACGAGACAGCTGAAGAAGGCTGAAGAAATGTGGCTTGGCCCCTAAGACACTCACAACATTTTACAGATGCACAATTGAAAGCATCCTGTCTGGCTGTATCACCGACTGGTACGGCAACTGCACCGCCCGCAGGGCTCTCCAGAGGGTGTTGCGGTCTGCCCAACGCATCACCGGGGGCAAACTACCTGCCCTCCAGGACACCTACAACACCTGATGTCACAGGAAGGCCAAAAAGATCATCAAGGACATCAACCACCTGAGCCACGGCCCGCTATCATCCAGAAGGCGAGGTCAGTACAGGTGCATCAAAACTGGGACCGAGAGAATGAAAAACAGCTTCTATCTCAAGGTCATCAGACTATTAAACAGCCATCACTAGCCGGCTACCACCCGGCTACTCAACCCTGCACCTTAGAGGCTGCTGCCCTGTATACATAGACATGGAATAACTGGCCACTTTAATAATGGAACACTAGTCACTTTAATAATGTTTACATACTGCTTTAAATGTTTACATACTGCTTTACTCATTTCATATGTATATACTGCACAGGAGGTTGGTGGAACCTTAATAGGGGAGGACGGGCTCGTGGTAATGACTGGAGCGGCATCAGTGGAATGGTATCAAATACATCAAACACTTGGTTTCCAGGTGTTTGATGCCGTTCCATATGCTCCGCTCCGGCCATTATTATGAGCCATTTTCCCCCTCAGCAGCCTCCACTGACATCCTGTTTTCTACTGTATTTTAGTCAATGCCATTCCTACATTGCTCGTCCTAATATTTATATATTTCTTAATTCTGTTCTTCTACCTTTTAGATTTGTGTGTATTGTTGTGAATTGTTAGATACTACAGCACTGTTGGAGCTAGGAACACAAGAATTTCGCTACACCCGCAATAACATCTGCTAAATATGTGTATGTGACCAATAACATTTGATTTGATTTGATTCACCTGGTCAGTCTATGTCATGGAAGGAGCAGGTATTCATAATGTTTTGTACATTCAGTGTATAGATTATGTGGGTATTTTGTTAGCTATGAGTCTTGTGGACGTAGCTATATATATTTCAACTTTATTCAGTTGTGTGAAGTTGACTGCTGCTGCTTCTAGTGCTGTGAGGCAGCATCTCGTTGATCTTTCAATAGTGACGTCACAGCCACGTTGGTAGACTGTATTGTCCAAACTAGTGAAGTCACAGCCACGTTGTCCAAACTAATGACGTCACAGCCACGTTGGTAGGCTGTCCGATTTTACTTTCAGAACCACACACACTCTTGGTTAAAACAATTGTCAAGCCATTAGTGCCTTAGCCCATACACTGTGCTGTGCCGTTCCTGCTCTAGGTGAATCAGCGTTAAACCACCTCAACTTGATTCTACTTGTCTGTCATCTGTGCCCTTCCAAGCACCTGGGAGAGAACACGTTAAGTGCTAAGGAAACCCTCAACATATACAGTCCAACAGGTCCTCCACTTCAAAAAGACGAAAACACATTTTAAACTAAATTATGTAGTGAATTTTTTTAAATAAATTGCGTTACCCACTCCAGGCAGCAGATGGCGAAGTGAGTCTTTCAAGTGATGCTTATTGAGTGACGTATAATGTAGTGGACGCACGGGTTTCCAGTAGTTACCACAGCCACAAAGTCAGAATTGGCTATATCGAAAAATTCATGAAAACAAACATTTGCTTTTTGGTCTTACTTTAGGGTTAGGCATAAGGTTATCAGTGTGGTTGAGGTTCAAATCAAATTTTAGAAGATAAATTGTAGAGGGGGGGTTTATGACTTTGTGGCTGTGGTAACTAGTAACGACATTCTGCATGGGGACGCTTCTTCAACAACACGGCTACTGATTCATTCACCTCGGTGGCTTGCTAGCCAACATGAAATCGAAACATTGAAGCTCTATAGACCATTTTTTGTGTAGCTACACAAATCCCAGTGATTTTAAACACAGTTATGTTAACGTATCTGCTAGTTCATTTAAACGTAATTTGCAAATGTGTTACCGAGCCTAGCACCTAGGCTAGTCACTAATGCTAATTTAGCTAGCCAGCTAACATCCCCGACCATGACCTCACAAAGCTACTCCCCCCCTGCTAAAGAAGAGGAGATCTGCTGGACGGAGAAAGAAGCTCCGGGGCTGAACATTGTCGTTAAAGAAGAAGAGGAGTATATTACAATGAAAGGAGCAGAAGAAGCTTTTCGAATCAGGAAGGAGGAAGAGGAGGCTATCACATTGAACGAGGAGGTGGATGTTACAGTGAAAGAAGACAAATCGTTTGTAGTGAAAGTGGAAGAGGAGGTAGAAGCTTTCAGAATCAAAAAGGAGATAGAGGAGGCTGTCACATTGAAAGAAGAACCTTTTGGAGTGAAAGAGGAGGAGACTGAAGATCCGATTAACACCAGTGAGTATTGTCTTAACGGGGACAACTATGCAGTTGTTGAACCGGTGTGTGGTTTTAAAGGGGCATTTAACTCTTTAAAAAAAAAAAGTTGATTTATTTTTGTTTTTTAGTTTAGTTTGTATTCAGAGTTCGCTCGTCAATTGCTCTCTGACGGAAGGTCCTAGGGTGATGAGTGATAGGTCTGGAATCAGATGATGGTAGAGAGTAAGCTCCCTTTGTTTTTACAGATAGTCAAACTCTTCCCTTTACAGATCCAAATACGAGGCAATATGCCGTTTTCTGGCCCTCCCAGGGCTCCACAGTGGAAGAGGACATCAGAAAGATACAAGGAGAATCTAATGTGGCACCCATGAATCCCAGCCAGTTTGGTGATGATGACGATGCTATTCACTGCGATGAAGAATGGGACATGAAGGACAAGGATTGGCTTCCTACCAACAGGCTGAAGGTGGAGTCAGCTCCAGAGAGACACACCCCAGAACAGAGGGAGAGTGGTGTGAGTATATCCCAGTCGGTGTTTCTGGTTCTCAACAGTCCTTCCTTGATGCCTCGACCTCCTCCTATAAATGCATTGGAGGAGAATATTTGGTGGTTCCTCCAAATTCTGATTATGTGAATGTTTTTTGGCAAATAAAGGTGATTCTGATTGGACTTTCTCCTCCAATGCATTTATAGGAACAAGAGGGATCAAGGAAGGAGAGTGTTTCCCATCCTAAATTGATTATTTATTTGTGTGGTTTCCAGGACATGTCTTTCCCTCTTCCGGAGTCCCCAGGTTGCGCCTCTCCCACTGTTGCCTTACTGTGGGGTCTGAAGAGGGTGTCTGTGTGGCTGGTGGACTGCAGGAAAACACCGGGGCTGAGTGGAACTGTGAGAGGAGGAGAAGAGGGAGATTCAGTCTCAAGTAAGAACGGTGGTGTGTGTGTGTGGCTTAGACTACAATCTGCTTCTGTTACAGTTCAGTGGTCAGTGGATTCACTGTTGTATAGCAGCTCATTAGTTCTGAAACTACTCACAAGCATGTTTTTTGCTAAATGAATTGGTGTAGCGTGGAGAACAAAGGAGGGAGAAACCCACGGTACTGGTGTGTACATGTTGTTACGGGTTGGTTTTTATATTTTATATTTCGAGGTTGGACATTGATTGGCGTCATCTCGTTAGTCAGAAGGTGTTTCACCTGTGCTGGCTTGTCATCGCGTTAGTCAGAAGGTGTTTCACCTGTGCTGGCTTGTCACCTCGTTAGTCAGAAGGTGTTTGACCTGTGCTGGCCCAGGTGATACTTACCTGCTGGCCTGTGCATCAGTTGGCATGAGAGATGTTGCGAGAGTGATGACTTTTGTTGTCTCTCCCTATTTAAGTTCTGAAACCAAGCCTTTTATCTGGTGCCTTCCCTGTTTCGTTTGGCTCCGCTGTCTGTTTACTCCCTATCCTAAGTTGGTGTGGGGTTTTCTTTTCCTTCAGCTGTCCTTAGTGGTCATCCATGACGGGACTCTTTTAGGGCACACTTCCTAGTTGCATGTCTTTCAGAGCCCCTTCTAGAACTCCCTGTTTGGTTTTGGTTGTCCCTGTGATTTTCTTTGTTAGTTCTCTTTTTTTGTGAGACATTTTCAGTTTGTCTCGTGGGAAGGTAACAATGTCAACACCACATGTGGATAAGAATCAATGAAATTATCATTATTACCAGAAATACTGATTTTAAAATCAGGGAGCTTTTAAAATGGGAATTCTAATGTCTGTTTCATGGGTCAGCGGGTTCCCAAAACTTTTCAGTTCCCGGGCACCACCAAATCACCTTCAGAAGCTCTTGAAGACCACCGGAGTCGCAGAATATTAACATAAAATATCTTAGCAGTCAAATGTAGAATAAATGTTATCAGTGAATGTAGCAGATTAAAGGCCTATTATTACAGATGGATGGTTGTTAAACCAGTTGCATTGTGAAAGCTGAGGAGTATTTCTGTCTGTAATAAAGCCCTTTTGTGGGGAAAAAACGTATTCTGATTGGCTGGGCCTTGGCTCCCCAGTGGGTGGGCCTATGCCCTCCCAGGCCCACCCATGGCTGCGCACCTGCCCAGTCATGTGAAATCCATAGATTAGGGCCTAATTTATTTAAATTGACAGATTTTTCCTTCTATGAACTGTAACTCAGTAAAACCTTTGAAATTGTTGCGTTTATATATTTGTACAGTACAGATCTAAACACTTGGAATCATGGAAATATGATGATTATTCTAAATCTGTAGTTAGAATATACAGCGTGTCTACGGATAGGGCGTTTTATGTATCCCAATCTGCCCAGGCTAAAAATACGGATATCTCTGCACGTGTGCAGTATTTATTTCAGTATTTTTCTGTCAGTGTTGCCAACATAACCGCGACCCAAACAGGCAGTCTAGTGATGTCATGTTCTTCTCAGCTGCTGAGTTCCATGCAGCTATTTACTCTCTCCACGATATCAGCATATATGGCGTAACTATGGCACCGGGTTACGCACCGGTCCGGATACACGCTTGGCTGCCTAGAGGTGGAACGCAGCAAGACGTGGACAAGTAGTCTAATTAGAGATTTTAAATGGAAAACATTTTTTTTCATCATAATTGCAAACATTGGCTAAGCTCCGCAGGAGGCAGACAGGCAGTCATGTACAGGGCTGTGGCGGTTTATTAAATATTGTCAGCCGGTTATTATCATGCGAAAGATCTCACGATAATTGACAGTTAATTAACATAAACACATTTAGCATCTCCAGGCAACAAGCTGATGTACGCCTTTGGAACATCTACGTAAAAAAAAAGTCTAATAAATCAATCGAATATACACCATCATAATAAATCCATTTTTTTATTTAGGCAGGTCTAAAGAAACATTTATCATATGAAAAAAATCTATTTCAAAAGAACAGAATATGGGTTGGCCTACTGTGTGTTATCTGGCTATGCGCTGTGCCGTAGGCTTGTTCATTTAGCAGACAATATATGCTTATAAGACCCGTGCCATTATTTTTATGTTATAAGATTTTGGAGTAAGAAGAATATAATTTAACTTGGCTTAATAAAATAGAAAGGATATTTTTTCCCATTCCGGAGCGAAAGTGCACATATGAAGTGGCTATGTATGCTAGCACTGACTTGTTTAAAGAAATGTACTTATTGTGATCGAGATGTAGTTGTCCCTGATTGCACTGACTTTGCTCACAGCTGCTTGTTTGAAGAAGTGTACTTACTGTGATCAAGATGTGGTTGTCCCACTAAGTTGAATGATTGTTGATTTAGAGTTATTTGGCAGTTTTAGTTGTGAATGATACAAACCAAAGTCTTAATCAAAGGATTTATGGGCTGCATGATGCGACTAAAGGCTATTGATGATTTGAGAAAGGCGCTGAAAAAAGCTTGCGCTCTGTTCCTTGCATGTGAAGTGGCCCCCTGTAGCTCAGTTGGTAGAGCATGGCGTTTGCAATGCCAGGGTTCTGGGTTCGATTCCCACGGGGGGCCAGTATGAAAAAAGATATATATATATATATGCACTCACTAACTGTAAGTTGCTCTGGATAAGAGCGTCTGCTAAATGACTAAAATTAAAAAAAATTAAATGAAGTAGCTAGCTAGCTGTAAAATCACCTAAACAAACTGCACTATCAATTTAGGAGTATCTCCCGAGTTCAGTTTGCAGTGCCTCTGCCACTGAGCTATAAATGCCAAGAGTGTGCAAAGCTGTCATCAAGGCAAAGGGTGGCTATTTTGAAGAATCTCAAATATAAAATATATTTTGATTTGTTTAACACTTTTTTTGGTTACTACATGATTCCATATGAGTTATTTCATAGTTTTAATGTCTTCACTATTATACTACAATGTAGAAAATAGTAAAAATAAAGAAAAACCCTTGAATGAGTAGAGGTGTCCAAACTTTTTTGACTGGTACTGTATGTCAACAATCCTTCCCCCAAAGGACCCTTCTATGGATAACATGTTAAAATCCCCCAAAACATGGTATTTGTTTTGTTCTAGTTTCAAGCATGATAGTGGCTGCATCATGTTATGGGTGTGCTTGTCATCGGCAAGGACTAGGGAGATTTTATTTTAGGATAAAAATAAACGGAATGGAGCTAAGCACAGGCAAAATCCTAGAAAACCTGGTTCGGTCTGCTTTCCAACAGACACTGGGAGACAAATGTACCTTTTCAGACTGATCAATAGTTAACCAAATAGCTACGCCGACTATCTGCATTGACCATTTTTTGCACCAACTTTTTTGACTCATCACATACGCTGCTGTTACTGTTTTATCATCGGTCACTTTATTCCTGGTAATATGTACACATATCTACCTCAATGACCTCGTACCCCTGCACATCGACTCGGTACTTGTACATATAGCCAAGTTATCGTTACTCATTTATTGTTACTTTTATCATTACGTGCATTGTTGGGAAGGGCCCGTAATTAAGCATTTCACTGTTAGTCTCCCCCTGTTGTTTATGAAGCATGTGACAAATAAGATTTGATTTGATGACAAAACAAGCCATGAGTTGACCAGTCAAATTGCCGTCATTAGGCTAGCTAAAGTTATTTGTAAAGTTAGGCTGTAAAGTTGGCCTGTAAAGTTTTACCACCAGCTCCTCCTTGGTTGGTTTTTCAACCGAGGTGATTTTGGGAGGTAGGTCTGTTGTCCACCAGGGTGATGTTGGGAGGTACAGTGAGGGGAAAAAAGTATTTGATCCCCTGCTGATTTTGTACGTTTTCCCACTGACAGACATGATCAGTCTATCATTTTAATGGTAGGTTTATTTGAACAGTGAGAGACAGAATAACAACAACAAAATCCAGAAAAATGCATGTCAAAAATGTTATGAATTGATTAGCATTTTAATGAGGGAAATAAGTATTTGACCCCTCTGCAAAACATGACTTAGTACTTGGTGGCAAACCCCTTGCAATCACAGAGGTCAGACATTTCTTGTAGTTGGCCACCAGGTTTGCACACATCTCAGGAAGGATTTTGTCCCACTCCTCTTTGCAGATCTTCTCCAAGTCATTAAGGTTTCGAGGCTGACGTTTGGCAACTCGAACCTTCAACTCCCTCCACATATTTTCTATGGGATTAAGGTCTGGAGACAGGCTAGGCCACTCCAGGACCTTAATGTGCTTCTTCTTGAGCCACTCCTTTGTTGCCTTGGCCGTGTGTTTTGGGTCATTGTCATGCTGGAATACCCATCCACGACCCATTTTCAATGCCCTGGCTGAGGGAAGGAGGTTCTCACCCAAGATTTGACGGTACATGGCCCCATCCATCGTCCCTTTGATGCAGTGAAGTTGTCCTGTCCCCTTAGCAGAAAAACACCCCCAAAGCATAATGTTTCCACCTCCATGTCTGATGGTGGGGATGGTGTTCTTGGGGTCATAGGCAGCATTCCTCCTCCTCCAAACACGGCGAGTTGAGTTGATGCCAAAGAGCTCGATTTTGGTCTCATCTGACCACAACACTTTCACCCAGTTCTCCTCTGAATCATTCAGATGTTCATTGGCAAACTTCATACGGGCCTGTATATGTGCTTTCTTGAGCAGGGGGACCTTGCGGGCGCTGCAGGATTTCAATCCTTCACAGCGTAGTGTGTTACCAATTGTTTTCTAGGTGACTATGGTCCCAGCTGCATTGAGATCATTGACAAGATCCTCCTGTGTAGTTCTGGGCTGATTCCTCACCATTCTCAAGATCGTTGCAACTCCACGAGGTGAGATCTTGCATGGAGCCCCAGGCCGAGGGAGATTGACAGGTCTTTTGTGTTTCTTCCATTTGCGAATAATCGCACCAACTGTTGTCACCTTCTCACCAAGCTGCTTGGCGATGGTCTTGTAGCCCATTCCAGCCTTGTGTAGGTCTACAATATTGTCCCTGACATCCTTGGAGAGCTCTTTGGTCTTCGCCATGGAGAGTTTGGAATCCGATTGATTGATTGCTTCTGTGGACAGGTGTCTTTTATACAGGTAACAAGCTGAGATTAGGAGCACTCCCTTTAAGAGTGTGCTCCTAATCTCAGCTCATTACCTGTATAAAAGACACCTGGGAGCCAGAAATCTTTCTGACTGAGAGGGGGTCAAATACTTATTTCCCTCATTAAAATGCAAATCAATTTCTAACATTTTTGACATGTGTTTTTCTGGATTTTTGTTGTTGTTATTCTGTCTCTCACTGTTCAAATAAACCTACCATTAAAAATTATAGACTGATCATTTCTTTGTCAGTGGGCAAACGTACAAAATCAGCAGGGGATCAAATACTTTTTTCCCTCACTGTGTGTGTATATATATATATATATACAGTGGGGAGAACAAGTATTTGATACACTGCCGATTTTGCAGGTTTTCCTACTTACAAAGCATGTAGAGGTCTGTAATTTTTATCATAGGTACACTTCAACTGTGAGAGACTGAATCTAAAACAAAAATCCAGAAAATCACATTGTATGATTTTTAAGTAATTAATTTGCATTTTATTGCATGACATAAGTATTTGATACATCAGAAAAGCAGAACTTAATATTTGGTACAGGAACCTTTGTTTGCAATTACAGAGATCATACGTTTCCTGTAGGTCTTGACCAGGTTTGCACACACTGCAGCAGGGATTTTGGCCCACTCCTCCATACAGACCTTCTCCATATCCTTCAGGTTTCGGGGCTGTCGCTGGGCAATACGGACTTTCAGCTCCCTCCAAAGATTTTCTATTGGGTTCAGGTCTGGAGACTGGCTAGGCCACTCCAGGACCTTGAGATGCTTCTTACGGAGCCACTCCTTAGTTGCCCTGGCTGTGTGTTTCGGGTCGTTGTCATGCTGGAAGACCCAGCCACGACCCATCTTCAATGCTCTCACTGAGGGAAGGAGGTTGTTGGCCAAGATCTCGCGATACATGGCCCCATCCATCCTCCCCTCAATACGGTGCAGTCGTCCTGTCCCCTTTGCAGAAAAGCATCCCCAAATAATGATGTTTCCACCTCCATGCTTCACGGTTGGGATGGTGTTCTTGGGGTTGTACTCATCCTTCTTCTTCCTCCAAACACGGCGAGTGGAGTTTAGACCAAAAAGCTCTATTTTTGTCTCATCAGACCACATGACCTTCTCCCATTCCTCCTCTGGATCATCCAGATGGTCATTGGCAAACTTCAGACGGGCCTGGACATGCGCTGGCTTGAGCAAGGGGACCTTGCGTGCGCTGCAGGATTTTAATCCATGACGGCGTAGTGTGTTACTAATGGTTTTCTTTGAGACTGTGGTCCCAGCTCTCTTCAGGTCATTGATCAGGTCCTGCCATGTAGTTCTGGGCTGATCCCTCACCTTCCTCATGATCATTGATGCCCCACGAGGTGAGATCTTGCATGGAGCCCCAGACCGAGGTTGATTGACCATCATCTTGAACTTCTTCCATTTTCTAATAATTGCGCCAACAGTTGTTGCCTTCTCACCAAGCTGCTTGCCTATTGTCCTGTAGCCCATCCCAGCCTTGTGCAGGTCTACAATTTTATCCCTGATGTCCTTACACAGCTCTCTGGTCTTGGCCATTGTGGAGAGGTTGGAGTCTGTTTGATTGAGTGTGTGGACAGGTGTCTTTTATACAGGTAACGAGTTCAAACAGGTGCAGTTAATACAGGTATTGAGTGGAGAACAGGAGGGCTTCTTAAAGAAAAACTAACAGGTCTGTGAGAGCCGGAATTCTTACTGGTTGGTAGGTGATCAAATACTTATGTCATGCAATAAAATGCAAATTAATTACTTAAAAATCATACAATGTGATTTTCTGGATTTTTGTTTTAGATTCCGTCTCTCACAGTTGAAGTGTACCTATGATAAAAATTACAGACCTCTACATGCTTTGTAAGTAGGAAAACCTGCAAAATCGGCAGTGTATCAAATACTTGTTCTCCCCACTGTGTGTGTGTGTGTGTGTGTGTGTGTGTAATTGGATGGGATGTATAGACATTATGGACAGTATGTGGAAATAATATTTAGTATATCTGTATGATAGAATAGTGTGTGTATACAGCAATAGGTGAATAGGACGGCCTTGACTAGAATACAGTATATACACATGAAATGAGTGAAAGTATGTAAACATTATTAAAGTGACCAGTGTCCCATGTCTATGTACACAGAGGGGCAGCAGTCATAGTTCCATCCTCATGTCTGTCTCCACCACCCCTTCTCCTCCTCCTCCTTCCGTTCCCTCCTAGGCAGGTAGAAACAGGAAGAGGGATTGGTGATGTTGTCTGGTGTAAAACAGAGAGTCGGTCAATTCAGGAGCTGATATTCTAAACGTTTTAATTGAAATCATGTAAAGGTTGGGCTAGTTTGTTGTCATTACAACTCATGCACCAGAACTAGGGCCAGAACCATATATTTGTGTGTGTATATATATATATATATATATATATGGCTCTGGCTAGGGCTGTGTCCTACTCATGGAGCTTAACTAGGTCAAGTCATTTTATGCAATCAATAGCACTACAGAAAACAATGCACTTCATTTTTGGCCAACGTCACTCAGCTACTAACGTTATTACTAACCGCTAGCCTAGCTAGCTACCATCTCTTACTTTACTCCAGAGATTACTAACCGCTAGCCTAGCTAGCTACCATCTCTTACTTTACTCCAGAGATTACTAACCGCTAGCCTAGCTAGCTACCATCTCTTACTTTACTTCAGAGATTACTAACCGCTAGCCTAGCTAGCTACCATCTCTTACTTTACTTCAGAGATTACTAACCGCTAGCCTAGCTAGCTACCATCTCTTACTTTACTTCAGAGATTACTAACCGCTAGCCTAGCTAGCTACCATCTCTTACTTTACTTCAGAGATTACTAACCGCTAGCCTAGCTAGCTACCATCTCTTTGTTTACTTCAGAGATTACTAACCGCTAGCCTAGCTAGCTACCATCTCTTTGTTTACTTCCTTTCATCTTGATAGTCCTGTGTAGCTCAGTTGGTAGAGCATTGGCGCTTGCAACGCCAGGGTTGTGGGTTCGATTCCCACGGCGGACCAGTATGAAAATAAAATGTATGCACTCACTAACTGAAAGTCGCTCTGGATAAGAGCGTATGCTAAATGACTAAAAATAAATAAATAATAATAATGATTTCCTTTCTTGATAATAGTAACCAATAGTAAGATGCTCCTTCGTCCCGCCTCCTGTAATGTTTCATTTTAGAACCATGAAGAAGAGTATTATATATATATATATATATATATATATATATATATATATATATATATATATATATATATACATACTTGATTACAGAGTATATGGAAGACTTTTGCACTAGCAAGAAATAGGTGTTTTTTATACTTTTTACATTAAACAACACATTTATTTGGCGATTCAATGTTACTGTAACAATAAATACACCTTTTTAAATACATTTTAGGTAATTTTGGAAATTCAGCATTTTAATAGAAAAATACAGATATCTAAATACTCAAACAATGGACCTAAAAACTGTAGCCGAGTGTTTCCAGCATTCAGAAAATACACACTGGAGTTGCTTACCAAGACGACATTGAACGTTACAGTTTTGACTTAAATCGGCTTGAAAATCTGCGGGGTAGGACTTGAAAATGGCTGTCTAGCAATAATCAACAACCAACTTGACAGACTTACCCAGAAAGACTCACAGCCGTAATCGCTGGCAAAGGTGATTCTAACATGTATTGACCCAGGGGTGTGAATACTTAAGCAAATGAGATATTTATGTATTTCATTATCAATAAATGTGCAAAAATGTCAAAAAACATGTTTTCACTTTGTCATTATGAGGTATTGTGTGTAGATGAATGATACTTTTATTTTATTTTTTTAATCCATTTTGAATTCAGACTGTAACACAACAAAATGTGGGAAAAGTCAAAGGGGTGTGAATACTTTCTGAAGGCACTGTATATAATATGACACTTAACAGACGCTTTGATGTTTTCTTTGGGCTAAAACTGTACGGTTGTGGGTCAGTAGTTGTGTGAATACTTTCTGAAGACACTGTATATAATGACACTTAACAGACGCTTTGATGTTTTTTTGGGCTAAAACTGTACGGTTGTGGGTCAGTAGTTGTGGGTCAGTAGTTGTGGGTCAGTAGTTGTGGGTCAGTAGTTGTGGGTCAGTAGTTGTGTGAATACTTTCTGAAGACACTGTATCCACCCAGCGTCAGATGAACTCCTGGATACCATTTGTATGTCTCTGTGTGCAGTATGAAGGAAGTTAGATGTAGTTTTGCTAGCCAATGCTAACTAGCATCCGCTAGCATACGTGTAGACTTACAGTCGTTGCGCTAACGCTAGTTGCCAGAAAGCCACAATGTAAGATGTGTTTAACCGTCAAAGACTGGGTCACCAACAAAAATCATTATTACCAATGGATCAAATGCGGTCTATGACATTGATTGAAATACTGTAGTCCTCGATATCTGTTATTATAGAGCTCTGCTCAGCCTAAAAAACAGAAAGATTGGAGCTGGAGCTCTAAAACATCATTTGGTTTTAAAATCACACTAAGACTTTTTTTTAAATGATGAACTGTTTGAAAACTGGCCTCAGGTTATTGAGGGATCTGATTAGGATTACACCTCATAGGAAGACAGTTGTATCATGTGGAGGTTTCATTCAGGTCTCTCGTTAAATAAACACTGTTTTTCTTTGGCAGGTGAAAGCAAAGACTCAGAGGAACCAGAGCCAAAGACGTCCAAACCAGCAAGACGACACCACTGCTCCCAGTGTGGAAAGAGTTTTACCCGGTTAGGGTCCCTGAAAAGGCATGAAGGAATACACACAGGAGAGGAGACTTACCACTGCTCCCAGTGTGGAAAGAGTTTTACCAGGTTATTTAGCCTGAAAAGACATGAGATGATACACACAGGAGAAAAGCCTTTCCACTGCTCCCAGTGTGGAAAGAGTTTTACCCGGTTATGGCACCTGAAAATGGATGAGAGAAGACACAGAGGAGAGAAGCCTTTCCACTGCTCCGATTGTGGAAAGCGTTTTACCCAGTTAGGGAGCCTGAAAGAACATGAGAGAATGCACACAGGAGAAAAGCCCTTCCACTGTTCCCTTTGTGGAAAGCGTTTTACCCATTTAGGGAGCCTGAAAGGACATGAGAGCATGCACAGAGGAGAAAAGCCCTTCCACTGCTCCCATTGTGGAAAGAGTTTTACCCGGTTGGGGCACCTGAAAACACATGAGAGAATTCACACAGGAGAAAAGCCCTTCCACTGCTCCCTGTGTGGAAAGAGTTTTACTCAGGTAGGGGCCTTGACAAAACATAAGATAATACACAAAGGAGAGAAGCATTTCCACTGCTCCCAGTGTGGAAAGAGTTTTATCCAGTTATGGAGCCTGAAAACACATGAGTGGACACACATAAAAGAGAAGCCTCACCCCTGTTCCCAGTGTGGAAAGAGTTTCACACAGTCAAGATACCTGAAAAAACATGAGCTAAAACACTCCGCAGAGAAGCCTTGAAAGAATCCACATTGAAGTGTGGAAATAGTGGGGAGAACAAGTATTTGATTCACTGCCGATTTTGCAGGTTTTCCTACTTACAAAGCATGTAGAGGTCTGTAATTTTTATCATAGGTACACTTCAACTGTGAGAAACGGAATCTAAAACAAAAATCCAGAAAATCACATTGTATGATTTTTAAGTAATTAATTTGCATTTTATTGCATGACATAAGTATTTGATCACCTACCAACCAGTAAGAATTCCGGCTCTCACAGACCTGTTCGTTTTTCTTTAAGAAGCCCTCCTGTTCTCCACTCATTACCTGTATTAACTGCACCTGTTTGAACTCGTTACCTTTTATAAAAGACACCTGTCCACACACTCAATAAAACAGACTCCAACCTCTCCACAATGGCCAAGACCAGAGAGCTGTGTAAGGACATCAGGGATAAAATTGTAGACCTGCACAAGGCTGGGATGGGCTACAGGACAATGGGCAAGCAGCTTGGTGAGAAGGCAACAACTGTTGGCGCAATTATTAGAAAATGGAAGAAGTTCAAGATGACAGTCAATCACCCTCGGTCTGGGGCTCCATGCAAGAGCTCACCTCGTGGGGCATCAATGATCATGAGGAAGGTGAGGGATCAGCCCAGAAGTACACGGCAGGACCTGGTCAATGACCTGAAGAGAGCTGGGACCACAGTCTCAAAGAAAACCATTAGTAACACACTACGCCGTCATGGATTAAAATCCTGTAGCGCACGCAAGGTCCCCCTGCTCAAGCCAGCGCATGTCCAGGCCCGTCAGAAGTTTGCCAATGACCATCTGGATGATCCAGAGGAGGAATGGGAGAAGGTCATATGGTCTGATGAGACAAAAATATAGCTTTTTGGTCTAAACTCCACTCGCCGTGTTTGGAGGAAGAAGAAGGATGAGTACAACCCCAAGAACACCATCCCAACTTTTCTGCAAAGGGGACAGGACGACTGCACCGTATTGAGGGGAGGATGGATGGGGCCATGTATCGCGAGATCTTGGCCAACAACCTCCTTCCCTCAGTAAGAGCATTGAAGATGGGTCGTGGATGGGTCTTCCAGCATGACAACGACCCGAAACACACAGCCAGGGCAACTAAGGAGTGGCTCCGTAAGAAGCATCTCAAGGTCCTGGAGTGGCCTAGCCAGTCTCCAGACCTGAACCCAATAGAAAATCTTTGGAGGGAGCTGAAAGTCCGTATTGCCCAGCGACAGCCCCAAAACCTGAAGGATCTGGAGAAGGTCTGTATGGAGGAGTAGGCCAAAATCCCTGCTGCAGTGTGTGCAAACCTGGTCAAGACCTACAGGAAACGTATGATCTCTGTAATTGCAAACAAAGGTTTCTGTACCAAATATTAAGTTCTGCCTATCTGATGTATCAAATACTTATGGCATGCAATAAAATGCAAATTAATTACTTAAAAATCATACAATGTGATTTCCTGGATTTTTGTTTTAGATTCCGTCTCACAGTTGAAGTGAACCTATGATAAAAATTACAGACCTCTACATGCTTTGTAAGTAGGAAAACCTGCAAAATCGGCAGTGAATCAAATACTCCCCACTGTCCCTAGTTAGGGAACCTGAAAGACCATGAGGGAGTTGCCTTACCACTGCACCAAGTGTGGAAAGAGACATTTCACATAAACACATACATTAATTCATGAGTTAACACATGCTGTATTTGTTTATGCCACATGAAATCTAATTGTACAAAGTAAACTCAAAAATATATTTGTTTTTTTAACATGAATTAAACATGGAGTTAGTACATCTGTTTCAATATAGAGTAGGTCAGTTGTAATGCTTTTAGATTAAATTATACTTTTTTTTTTTTTTACTCTGGCTATGTGTTGTATCTCTGTGTGTGTTAATCAAGTTAATTTGCATGTGATTTAATTTCCTCTTATGTTTGCATTGTATATGTATCTTACAGAGTGTTGAATGAGAAAAAATAAAATAAATTACAGACTGAGAGAAATTGTAAATTTTTATTCTAACAGTATTTATTCATAATGTACTAATGCATATTGAGAGGGGTTTACTGCAAGGCAGGATCAATAAGTTAGCAATCTAATTTTGATAAAGAACCAGAAATAACTGGATTTCCTGGTTCATTACGAAATCTCAACTTAGATATTGGGTTTTTGGTTGTTAATTTATTCAGACCATTTCAAGCTTCTCTTTCTAAAAAAAAGAAAAGGTAGCTGGCTAACTCATTGATCCTGTTTTGTCGTCGACCCCCTCAGGTCTAATCATAGAGGAAAACAGGTCCTGGCGAGACAATAAATATCCGCCCCCCCCCCCCATTTCGGTAGCACATGCTCCTTAATCTTTTCCTGTGCATCCTGGAATTTTAATATGGGAACACCAGAAAATAAAATATCACCCAGATAATACTTTTTGTAATGATAATGCTTCACTGTACTGTTGTGTCCTGAGCACAGATTCGTTAGGGTCATGCTTGCGCCATTACTACAGTGAAAACTGCTCATTTTCTAGCTGAAAAAGGGGATTTCTTCCTGTCACATATTGAGGGGCCGCATTTTCCATTCGTAAAACCGTGTCGCTTGCTGTTCTAAAGCTCCTTTTCTTTTACAAGTTGTTCAGTCGTGTTTGTTACCTCATCAGGTAGCTAACAACCTGTTCACTTCATCAGTACATTCAAACATCGGGAAAGGGATAGCTTCTTCAGGAAGTCAATGACCATAGCAACGGGAAAGGGATGGCTTCTTCAGGAAGTCAATGACCATAGCAACGAATGAATGAATGAATGACAGATCTCTTGCATGTGGTCATCGCAAACGTTCTTAAAGAGACAGTGTACAATTTTTTCCATTCATCTCAATAGGAAAATAGTGCTTTTACATCATGTAAAAAACCTTAATATTCCACAAATTTAGTTTCAATGACAAGTATTTGTATCAACCTTTTTGGTATTTATAATAAACTAGTTTCTAGGGCACAACATGTGCTTCAGAAGTAGCTGGAATTCATAAAGGCTGTATCTCAATCAATACAAAAAAAGTCTTATTTTCTGTAAAACATGCAGTTCTATTGGCTTTATTAGTCCTGAAACATACACTACGAATTAGCTTTGAGGAGTTAAAGAGGTAACTTTGGTCAACTCGGGATAACCAGTCACACGAATGTGGTTCACCTTTTAAGCCAGGTACATTTCTATTGTAAGGAATCCTTCAGAACTAACCTGGTCCGGGGGCAGGCTAACTCAGGGCTGACTCCACTTATCCTGAATCAAGTGTCAGAGCTGCGAGTTGAGGACCAATCAAATCAGATTCCCTCCCCTCTCGCAGATTGTGTCATCGTCCCATTTAATTTGAGGAAGAATGATTAAAATATTTTATAAATCAATGTTTTTTTTGGTGTTGTTATTTTTTAAAAATATTAAAATACTGATCACATTACACGTTCACACACACAGTAAAACTTTCGTATGACTTAAAAACTATTTTCTCGATAGGAGTGGGGGGGGGAGAAAGGTGCTTGTGCATTGATAAGATCACCAAAGATCACATTGATGACAAGTAATATAATAAAGACGGCTCTTTTAACAGCTTCTAACTTCCCACCAGCAGCCTGCCGAGTTTGCAATAATAACTTTTCCTTCATTTGGAATTTCGCACACAAATTAAAATGTGTCACTGACTCCACCGTGGATTGACGTTTCAGCGTTGTCAGTTCAGTGTTCTACTATAAACTGTCTGAACATGGAGGTAGCCATTCAGTGTGTCAATAACTATTGTACATTCAGTCCCTACGGGGCATTCCGTCCCTACGGGGCATTCAGTCCCTACGGGGCATTCCGTCCCTACGGGGCATTCAGTCCCTATGGGGCATTCAGTCCCTATGGGGCATTCATTCCCTACGGGGCATTCAGTCCCTACGGAGCATTCAGTCCCTACGGGGCATTCAGTCCCTACGGAGCATTCAGTCCCTAAGGGGCATTCAGTCCCTATGGGGCATTCAGTCCCTACGGGGCATTCAGTTGCTTTCATCTCTATGTGTGAAGTGGGGGTTTGTGAAGATAATCAAAAAATAGCATAATCCAGAATCTTCATAAATTGTTTTTAAAAAACATTCCTTTTTTAAAATCAAGGAACAGCGTCCAGAGGTTATCATCTCCCACTAAGTGACCGTGAGTAGTCCCGTGTAGCTCAGTTGGTAGAGCATGGCGCTCGCAACGCCAGGGTTGTGGGTTTCGTTTCCCACGGGGGGGGGGGGGGCCAGTATGAAAAAAAAGTATGAAAACGTATGCACTCACTTAACCGTAAGTCGCTCTGGATAAGAGCATGCATAACCTAGCTAGAGCAGGCTTGAGTAAGCAGCAGGTGCACTATCAACATCCACCTCCATAATACAGATATAGCCTGAGCTAGCATATGAAGCTAACGGAAGCTGGCTAGCTTTACACAGTGCATTAGGGAACGTATTGACTTTTTCATCATTTTGTTTTTACGTTACAGTTTTATTCTACAATTGACTGAATTTATTTTTTCCCCTCATCAATCTACACACAATACCTCATAATGACAAAGCAAAAGCTGATTTTTAGCAATTTCAGCAAATGTATAAAAAAAAAAAAAAAGGAAATATCATATTTACATAAGTATTCAGACCTTTAACTCAGTACTTTGTTGAAGCACCTTTGGCAGCGATTACAGCCTTGAGTCTTCTTGGGTATGACGCTACAAGCTTGGCACACTTGTATTTGGGGAGTTTCTCCCATTCTTCTCTGCAGATCCTCTCAAGCTCTGTCAGGTTGGATGGGGAGAGTCGCTGCACAGCTATTTTCAGGTCTCTCCAGAGATGCTCGATCAGGTTCAAGTCCGGGCTCTGGCTGGGCCACTCAAGGACATTCAGAGACTTGTCCCGAAAACACTCCTGCGTTGTCTTGTCTGTGTGCTTAGGGTCAATGTCCTGTTGGAAGGTGAACCTTCACCCAAGTCTGTGGTCCTGAGCGCTCTGGAGCAGGTTTTCATCAAGGATCTTCATCTTTCCCTCAATCCTGACTAGTCTCCCAGTCCCTGCCACTGAAAAACATCCCAACAGCATGATGCCGCCACTACCGTGCTTCACCGTAGGGATGGTGCCAGGTTTCCTCCAGACGTGACGCTTGAAATTCAGGCCAAAGAGTTCAATCTTGGTTTCATCAGACCATAGAATCTTGTTTCTCATGGTCTGAGAGTCCTTTAGGTGCCTTTTGGCAAGCTCCAAGCGTGCTGTCATGTGCCTTTTACTGAGGAGTGGCTTCCGTCTGGCCACTCTACCATAACGGCCTGATTGGTGGAGTGCTGCAGAGATGGTTGTTCTTCTGGAAGGTTCTTCCATCTCCACAGAGGAACTCTGGAGCTCTGTCAGAGTGACCATCGGGTTCTTGGTCACCTCCCTGACCAATGCCCTTCTCCCCCGATTTCTCAGTTTGGCCGGGCGGCCAGCTCTAGGAAGAGTCTTGAGGGTTCCAAACTTCTTCCATTTAAGAATGATGGAGTCCACTGTGTTCTTGGGGACTTGAATTTACCACAGGTGGACTCCAATCAAGTGGTAGAAACATCTCAAGGATGATCAATGGAAACAGGATGCACCTGAGCTAAATGTCGAGTCTTATAGCAGGGTCTGAATACTTATGTAAATAAGTTATTTCTGTTTTTTGCAAAAATGTCTAAAAACCTGTTTTCACTTTGTCATTATGGGCTATTGTGTGTAGATTGATGTGGAAAAACATTAATTTCAAACATTTTAGAATAAGTCTGTAACGTAACAAAATGTGGAAGTCAAGGGGTCTGAATACTTTCAGATTTTTTTTTATTTTACCTTTATTTAACTAGGCAAGTCAGTTAAGAACAAATTCTTATTTACAATGACGGCCTACACCGGCCAAACCCGGACGAACCCGGACGACGAACCAGGGGGTCTGTAGTGACACCTCAAGCTCTGAGATGCAGTGCCTTAGACCGCTGCGCCACTCGGGAGCAATCTATTCCCCAAGTTCATCAGTAGTTATCTTGAGCCTATTTGCAATGAGAATCACAGTGGGAAATGCAGAAGTATTTCCTTCTACTTCGCTAGGATCAGCTCGTCCAAAATGTACATTTCATATTGTCCTGTTTTTGGTATGTAGTGTGTGTTAACATGTCATATTCGCATCAAAGCACATTTTTATGTGATTGGGCGCTATTTAGGCCAATGGATCGGAGAAGTGATATAAACAGTGTCTGTCTCCTGACGTCAGTTTGGTCTCCAGCCTGTAACCTACACAAAAGGCCACATAGCAGGCAGGCCAAACACATTTTCATGATTTCTGGTAGATCGTTAAAAAAAAAAAAAAATCAACCAAAGCACGTTTTTGGACTCATTCAGCAGTTTGACCTACTTATGTAGAATACTGTTGGAAATTAATGTTGAAAGTTCCATTCATATTACTAAAACATAAGTAAATAAAATGATGCCGTTGTTGCTTCCTGTTGACAAGAGCTGTGTTCGAAAACTCATACTACCCGCAGTAACCGTACCATTTGTGATGTAAATTGAGTATGTAGTATCCTTATTGGCCATAGTATGGGTATAGTTAGTATGCCAAAAGTTCCCGGATGTCGTACTACATTCGCCAAAATACGAACTATTCTTCAGGAAATGAGCACGGCTTCACATCGTTTTCAGACCTGAAGAAAAAAGTGCGGACAATATGCAGCCGAAGTCCAACGATAAAGCAGATACAAATTCGTTGCTTTAACTAATTATGACAAATGTTAAGAAAAGGCTGAGCAATGTAAGAAAGTAAGCACTTTTCAAATAAGTTACACGTTATGTTGGCTGACAATTTGTTAGCTAGGCTATCCTTACGAACCACATAACAATATCATTACAGCACAGAAAACTCCACCAGCCACCTCATGGCACCACCCTCAGGTACTTCATAATCTGGCTGTTTTTCTCTCTCTCAGTTGTATCAATTACTATTATTGCTGTAGTAGCCTACTTCTACATACAGTGGGGGAAAAAAGTATTTAGTCAGCCACCAATTGTGCAAGTTCTCCCACTTAAAAAGATGAGAGAGGCCTGTAATTTTCATCATAGGTACACGTCAACTATGACAGACAAATTGAGAAAAAAAATTCTCCATAAAATCACATTGTAGGATTTTTTATGATTTTATTTGCCAATTATGGTGGAAAATAAATCAATGTGATTCTTATTTTATTTTATTTTATTTTTTATTTCTTTCAAATAACAGAAGACACCACCTGCTGTGCTCGCTGCGGGGAGCGTGATCCGCCTGCAAGCTCCCCTCAGGAGTGTAGATCCGAGGTGCCATGGGTGTGCTGTGACTTCTGCCAGCACTGGTTCCACTGCAGGTGTGTGCTGTGGGATCCAGAGGTAGTGGTGGAGCTGGATTTATATTGTGATTTTTGTGACAATGAAGGGATGGAGGTGGAGATTTAAATTGTTAGTTTTGTTTGTTTTCATATGAAATTATTAATTTGTAAAAAATATAATATATTTATTCAACCCATCTTGTGTATTTCTTCCTTTACTTTCCAAGTGCAACAAACTCCAACAGTGTTTTCATTGTTTATGTCACATTACTGAAATTAAAGTTTTATTTGATGTAAATGATTCATAATAATTTATATTTTAGTATTAAACTGTTATCTTCTTTCTCTAAACGTAATATTAATCTGTAAAACAAATGATGAGACATTACTTGGTTACAACACGTCTCCCGAGTGGCGCAGTGGTCTAAGGCACTGCATCGCAGTGCTAACTGTGTTAATAGAGATCCTGGTTCGAATCCAGGCTCTGTCGCAGCCGGCCGGGACCGGGAGACTCATGGGCGGCGCACAATTGGCCCAGCGTCGTCCAGGGTAGGGGAGGGAATGGCCGTTTCTGTGTTTGACTTGTTTTGTCTTGATTGTGTACACCTGTTTCCTATTATGTTGTATTGTATTCCCTATTTAAACCCTCTGTCGTTCATTGTGTGTTGTGTGTGATTGTTTCTCGTCATTTTCGGCAGTTGCTAGTGTGCGGGTATTTCGCCTCCATGTTTGGAGGTTGTTTTTTGTATTTCTGGTTACTTTGTTAGTAAAGTATCGTTTCCAGTAGCTCGGTGTCCTGCGTTTGACTTCGCCTACCGCATTCACGTCGCACTTTGACAGAATTACGCACCATTAGACATGGAGTCAGCGTTCACGTCGCACTTTGACAGTAGCCATCTGCTCTGACACCTGGGCAGCACTGATTAGTTTAAACTCATGTGTTTCTCCGAGCAGACAGGAAGTGTGTTGTATGATGTTTTTCTGTGCTTGTACAGGGTGAGGCAGATGGGGATACGGGTTATGTTCTTCTGGGTAACAGCTCATGTGGGGAGTAGAGGGGAATGGGGATACGGGTTATGTTCTTCTGGGTAACAGCTCATGTGGGGAGTAGAGGGGAATGGGGATACGGGTTATGTTCTTCTGGGTAACAGCTCATGTGGGGAGTAGAGGGGAATGGGGATACGGGTTATGTTCTTCTGGGTAACAGCGTGGGGAGTAGAGGGGAATGGGGATACGGGTTATGTTCTTCTGGGTAACAGCTCATGTGGGGAGTAGAGGGGAATGGGGATACGGGTTATGTTCTTCTGGGTAACAGCTCATGTGGGGAGTAGAGGGGAATGGGGATACGCGTTATGTTCTTCTGGGTAACAGCGTGGGGAGTAGAGGGGAATGGGGATACGCGTTATGTTCTTCTGGGTAACAGCGTGGGGAGTAGAGGGGAATGGGGATACGCGTTATGTTCTTCTGGGTAACAGCGTGGGGAGTAGAGGGGAATGGGGATACGCGTTATGTTCTTCTGGGTAACAGCTCATGTGGGGAGTAGAGGGGAATGGGGATACGGGTTATGTTCTTCTGGGTAACAGCTCATGTGGGGAGTAGAGGGGAATGGGGATACGGGTTATGTTCTTCTGGGTAACAGCTCATGTGGGGAGTAGAGGGGAATGGGGATACGGGTTATGTTCTTCTGGGTAACAGCGTGGGGAGTAGAGGGGAATGGGGATACGGGTTATGTTCTTCTGGGTAACAGCTCGCGTGGGGAGTAGAGGGGAATGGGGATACGGGTTATGTTCTTCTGGGTAACAGCTCGCGTGGGGAGTAGAGGGGAATGGGGATACGGGTTATGTTCTTCTGGGTAACAGCTCATGTGGGGAGTAGAGGGGAATGAGGGAAGTGGATATTATCGCCAAGCAGGCTCTTAAACATCCTAATGTTGAGATGGAATTGTCAAATCAGTAAAGCAGAAGCCAAGGGGTGAATAAGAACAGTGGTTAAAAAATAAGTGGCAAGAGTTGTGGAACAGGGAGAGAAAGGGAAGACACCTGTATAAGATCCAGGAAAAGGTGGCGGCAGGGAGGTCCTCAGGCCGAGAGAGAACAGGGAGGTCCTCAGGCCGAGAGAGAACAGGGAGGTCCTCAGGCCGAGAGAGAACAGGGAGGTCCTCAGGCCGAGAGAGAACAGGGAGGTCCTCAGGCCGAGAGAGAAGGGAGGAAAGTGTAGTCACAAGGCGGAGACTGGGACACACAAGGCTCAATAGTAGATTGAATCTGGTGGGGAAACATCCGACTGGGAGGTGTGATTATTGTCAGGAGGAGATGGAGACAGTGGAACATGTTCTATTTCAGTGCCAGAAATATACACTGCTCAAAAAAATGTAAGCACAACCCCCACCTGTGGATGTCGGGCCCTCATACCACCCTCATGGAGTCTGTTTCTGACCATTTGAGCAGACACATGCACAGTTGTGGCCTGCTGGAGGTCATTTTGCAGGGCTCTGGCAGTGCTCCTCCTGCTCCTCCTTGCACAAAGGCGGAGGTAGCAGTCCTGCTGCTGGGTTGTTGCCCTCCTACGGCCTCCTCCACGTCTCCTGATGTACTGGCCTGTCTCCTGGTAGCGCCTCCATGCTCTGGACACTACGCTGACAGACACAGCAAACCTTCTTGCCACAGCTCGCATTGATGTGCCATCCTGGATGAGCTGCACTACCTGAGCCACTTGTGTGGGTTGTAGACTCCGTCTCATGCTACCACTAGAGTGAAAGCACCGCCAGCATTCAAAAGTGACCAAAACAGCCAGGAAGCATAGGAACTGAGAAGTGGTCTGTGGTCACCACCTGCAAAACCAGTCCTTTATTGGGGGTGTCTTGCTAATTGCCTATAATTTCCACCTGTTGTCTATTCCATTTGCACAACAGCATGTGAGATTTATTGTCAATCAATAAGTGGACAGTTTGATTTCACAGAAGTGTGATTGACTTGGAGTTACATTGTGTTGTTTAAAAGTGCTTTATTTTTTGAGCAGTGTATGTGAGAGAAAGGGAGTGATTGTTATTAGATTTGAGGAGTAATGGGGTTGAATAGCCAGGATTAAGTGAACTGCTGGGGAAATCTCCAGGGGATGTAGTATTTAATTATGTATTTCGTTTCCTTAGGGAGACGAGATTATTGGGTAGGATTTTGACTTTCACTGTCTCTGGTCCACACTCCAGTCCAGTTGGTGGCTCTAATGCACCTTAAAGTTGGTTGCCAACCGCCATATAAAATCCAAAGAAGAAGAAGTTGGTGTCTCTTTGAACAAAATTAAACTGATTTATCTTGAAGTTGAATAAAATAGGAAGGTGGCTAATAACAGGGGACCATATGCCGATAATGAATGTATTGTTTTTGCAAAACCGCTTATCAAAAAGCTGAAAGTAGTAGTATTTCCACTGAAATGTCAAACATGCTAATTGATAACCCGTTAGCTAACATTTTTAGGACACCAATAATCACAAAACATTGATGGCTTGATCACAAGATAACACTGTTGAAGGTAATATATTTCTTAAACGCTGTTGAAAATGCTGATAATACGGGGTTCCACGCTAGTTGGCTACTAAGACATCAAACTTGCCAGTATATTAACTATATGCTAACTATCTAACTACCCAACGGTTATTGACTTGATTATTCCCGTCATTCTTAGTTTAGCTAAGTGGTATAGTCGTCGTGCGTTCTTAATGGCCATTCGGTCGCTTTCATAAATTCGCTCTGGCTGTCTACTCCGATTTCAGAGCACCCTCGTCTCGTCTGAGTGTCCCAGACCAGAGCGCAGAATAACTGATGAATCTACCAACGCTCAACACCAGTTGAATATGGCCGGTGTCAGTAAACGTGGTTAAAAACGCGTAATTAAATTGTTGCCAGCAGTTACAGTCACCAGCTACAGTAACATGAAAACTGCCTAACCAGCTCTGCTAGGGCGAGTAAAATGGTCAGAGTGAGATGTTCTCTAATTTGTGTCTGGAAGTAACTAGCCAAGTTAGCCAGTTAGCTTGGGTGCTTGACTGCCGTTGTGAGGTCAGAACGGATCACCGCTACTCCTCGACCAGAGCGTCCAGTGTCCGCTCTGAATTTACAAACGGACGATCTGACAACGCTCTGAATTTACAAACGGACAATCTGACAACGCTCTGAATTTACAAACGGACAAACCAAACGTTTATAAAGGTAGGCCTAGGGAACATTATATGATAATATGACATACTGTATGTTGCAGATTCATTCATACATGTACACTGGACCAAACGTTTATGCCTCGTCATCACTCAGCTGTGAATTTAATTGAATTATTTGGGTAAAAACCTATACAACAATATGTCATGTATTCCCAGAGGATGGCACTTAAAAGTATTATTAAATTGGTAGAGCATGGCGCTTGTAACGCCAGGGTAGTGGGTTTGATCCCCGGGACCACCTATACGTAAAAATGTATGCACACATGACTGTAAATCGCTTTGGATTAAAGCGTCTGCTAAATGGCATATTATTATTATTATTATTATTATTATTATTATTATTATTATAAGAAAAGGGAGTAGCAGTTCATCACAGACAGTAGTTGATAGCACGCAACCAGAGCGTCTAACACATCGTTTTAGATACCTTCTGGCCTGTTTGGAAAGCATATTTGCTCATTTTAAATGGGTCGAATCTATTTATTACTTTGTTTGGTTGAATAGTGAATATTTTTCCTCAGCTGCATTACCCACTCCAGGCAGCAGACGGCGATGTTTGTATTTTAGGTCGGGGATGCTGTGTGACGTCTAAACCAGTGGACGGACGGTACGCTTCTTTGTTCAAAACAATCCTGATAAGGATGATCTTTGGCAGCTTGCTAAACATAGTCGATTTCGAGACACATTCTGTGTATATTAGACATTGGTTTTTAAACACACGTATGGCTACGTGTTAACCCGTTTTAATTTCACATATTTAGTTAGCTAGCTAACATCCTCAAGCATGAGCGCACTAAGCTACTCCCCCCCGTCTAAAGAAGAGGAGGTCTGCTGCACGGTGAAAGAAGGTCTGAGGCTGAACATTGTCGTAAAAGAAGAAGAGGAGGATATTAGAGTGAAAAGACACGGGGGTGAGGAAGAGGATGCAGTTTTTGGAGTGAAAGAAGAAGAAGAGGAGGAGAAGGAGGCTGTCACAGCCAAAGAAGAGAAGGAAGAAGCTTTCAGAATGATGAAGGAGGAAGAGGAGGCTGTCACATTGAAAGAAGAAGAGGATGTTATAGTGAAAGTAGAGGAAGAACCTTTTAGAGTGAAAGAGGAAGAGGACGGTATCTCAATAAAAGAGGAAGATGTCTTGGGAGTGAAGGAGGAGACAGAGACTGAAGATCTGATTGACACCAGTAAGTACGATATTAAAAACGGGCACAAACTCTGTTTGCAGTTGTTGAACCAAAATGTGGTTTTAAAGGGGCAGACATTCTACTGAGGTTCAACACATACCATGATATCAAACTTAACCTTTTATATTTTTCAGTGATGAAGACATGGATGTCTCATCAAATCAAAATCAAATTTTATTGGTCACATACAAATATTTTGCAGATGTTATTGCAGGTGTAGCGAAATGCTTGAGCTCCAACAGTGCAGTAGAATCTAACAATTAAAAAAAAAAACGTTCTGGGCTAATAATGTAAGAAGTAACACATAAAAAAATATAAAAAAATACTGCAATGTTGCTTAGGAGCTAAAAGCAGAGCTGCTATGTCTGTCAGCGCCATCTTCCTGTGGGGTGGGGTCTGCAAAATGGGTCAACTTCGAGCGTCTCTATCACTGAATATTTTGGCATTCAGGTCCAAAAAGTTACTTTCTGACCGCTTCTACCGTGGGCAAACGTTTGGAAGATTCCGTTCAAATCTAAAGGGGTGCAGTCAGAAAGAGGTTGAATTCATATGGAACGACCCAATTGTTTAACCTAGTAGCCTACCAAATAACAAAAAGGTATACTTAAAATGTTTCCTGTACTGACTTGGCTATTCACTAGGGTTGGGCGGTATCCAGATTTTCATACCGTTCTTCTCTCAACCTGGGATTTATGGTATTACTGGCTTAGTACTCAAGGGGGCGCCAGAAAACGCAAAGAATACCATTTGAGTGTCTGTTACCAGAATGCTAACAAAATTAGCACAAGTAATAGCGAATTTCCATGGTGGCTGCTAGCTAAATTAGCTAACGAACGAAAATAAACAAATTGCAAAGACAGGCAATCCAGCTCATAAAGTTATACATAGGTAGGTAGGCGCTACCGAATGGCATTTTTGGTGAGTTTGGACATTTACAATCGAATGTCAACGAGAGGCATTGTACAAATGAACAAAGTTTTGACGCATCTTGTCTGAAGGAAGAACAGCACTGGCTCTGGAGCAGCATGTGGACAAGCTGTGTCTGTTTGGAGTCTGGAGTCGCTAGGGCAACGGGCCTGCTCTGCTCTGCTCTGAGAAGACGGGGGAGGAGCAGAGAGGAGAAAAAGAAAGCAGCTGGACAGAGAACTCATCCAAAAGGGCTTTTGACTTCTCAAACACGGCAGAAAGCTTACACAATATGACTCCCCGTCACCTTATTAATACAGTAACGTACTTAGATAACTAGCAAGTCAAACTTAGGGGTTGCGTTAACGCAGAATTCTTCATTTTTCCACACAGGGAAAAAAAGAGAACGCATAAGAAATATCTTGCCGCGTTTTGTAAATAAAATGCTTCTTATTGTAATTTCAGCATCAGACTAATGATGTGCTTCAGCTGCAGTTCTCCACTCAGATGAGAATTCAGGAACGGCCGTTCTATCAGCAGACACCTTTCTTCACTACGCTCTGACTGACTGATCTGATCTGACTGAGTTCTATCAGTAGACAGCGCTCTGACTGAGTTCTATCAGTAGACAGCGCTCTGACTGAGTTCTATCAGTAGACAGCGCTCTGACTGAGTTCTATCAGTAGACAGCGCTCTGACTGAGTTCTATCAGTAGACAGCGCTCTGACTGAGTTCTATCAGTAGACAGCGCTCTGACTGAGTTCTATCAGTAGACAGCGCTCTGACTGAGTTCTATCAGTAGACAGCGCTCTGACTGAGTTCTATCAGTAGACAGCGCTCTGACTGAGTTCTATCAGTAGACAGCGCTCTGACTGAGTTCTATCAGTAGACAGCGCTCTGACTGAGTTCTATCAGTAGACAGCGCTCTGACTGAGTTCTATCAGTAGACAGCGCTCTGACTGAGTTCTATCAGTAGACAGCGCTCTGACTGAGTTCTATCAGTAGACAGCGCTCTGACTGAGTTCTATCAGTAGACAGCGCTCTGACTGAGTTCTATCAGTAGACAGCGCTCTGACTGAGTTCTATCAGTAGACAGCGCTCTGACTGAGTTCTATCAGTAGACAGCGCTCTGACTGAGTTCTATCAGTAGACAGCGCTCTGACTGAGTTCTATCAGTAGACAGCGCTCTGACTGAGTTCTATCAGTAGACAGCGCTCTGACTGAGTTCTATCAGTAGACAGCGCTCTGACTGAGTTCTATCAGTAGACAGCGCTCTGACTGAGTTCTATCAGTAGACAGCGCTCTGACTGAGTTCTATCAGTAGACAGCGCTCTGACTGAGTTCTATCAGTAGACAGCGCTCTGACTGACTGATCTGATCTGACTGAGTTCTATCAGTAGACAGCGCTCTGACTGAGTTCTATCAGCAGACAGCGCTCTGACTGAGTTCTATCAGTAGACAGCGCTCTGACTGAGTTCTATCAGTAGACAGCGCTCTGACTGAGTTCTATCAGTAGACAGCGCTCTGACTGAGTTCTATCAGTAGACAGCGCTCTGACTGAGTTCTATCAGTAGACAGCGCTCTGACTGAGTTCTATCAGTAGACAGCGCTCTGACTGAGTTCTATCAGTAGACAGCGCTCTGACTGAGTTCTATCAGTAGACAGCGCTCTGACTGAGTTCTATCAGTAGACAGCGCTCTGACTGAGTTCTATCAGTAGACAGCGCTCTGACTGAGTTCTATCAGTAGACAGCGCTCTGACTGAGTTCTATCAGTAGACAGCGCTCTGACTGAGTTCTATCAGTAGACAGCGCTCTGACTGAGTTCTATCAGTAGACAGCGCTCTGACTGAGTTCTATCAGTAGACAGCGCTCTGACTGAGTTCTATCAGTAGACAGCGCTCTGACTGAGTTCTATCAGTAGACAGCGCTCTGACTGAGTTCTATCAGTAGACAGCGCTCTGACTGAGTTCTATCAGTAGACAGCGCTCTGACTGAGTTCTATCAGTAGACACCTTTCTTCACTACTACAGCGCTCTGACTGATTTCTAGCTACTTTTCTCCAGTACTTTCCTTGGTGTAGCTAGCTTACTTTTCTCAGTAAAATGCAAGATTATCTTTAAGCAAAACATTAGGAAATGTAGCTGGCTAGAAATATAGAAATATAATGGCCATGCATCGTTTTTGCAAAAAAAATGACCTTGCTTTTTCCATTGTAAGCTCTTTTACTTGTGTGGCTGCCAGCTAAATAGCGTTGCACTTCTGTTGTCGTCTGACGAAAATGAAGCTATTTTCTGCCGAATGTGTTGCACTAATGTATTTTCTGTGAAGGAAAACCTATAGTTGCACGTCCCTGATCACTCTGTTGAAACAAAAAAATAACTTTTGACTTTCAATATAAAACGGGACCCCTGTCAATACACAGCTGGACCCTATGGACTCACCTGCTCCCACTTTCTCCTGTTGTACCATTTACAAACAAACACGTGACTGGCTCAACTGTTCTGGGGAACTACGGACAGCTTCATAATGTAAAATAATGTGTCAGGTGAAATGAAGAACGCAACCTGCTTTATCTCCTAACGTATTGCACAAGTTGACTGCAGGTATTTACTTAAAAAGTAGCTACAAATATTAAAATGTATAGAAAAACCTCAAATAAATAGTTTTAACGGTATTGATGGTACTGTAGAGATTGATGCAAAGAGTGGGGGCTACTAACAAAATGGGGTTGGTACATGCATTGGTACATGAATTTTGGGACTTTTAAATTAATGATATATGGCCTAGCTATTGATTCTTGGAGAATATAACTTCTAAATGCCCAATGACCTAAGTTCAATTGTCGTACCCCATCAGAACCCGAAATATAAGTTTGTTTTACGTCATTGTTTGCAAACAATGTAGGCCTAATTGTAAACAAAGACTTATAAACTCAAAACATGGTTAAAACTATAGTGTTGATCTCATGCATCCATAGCTCTGTATATGAATTTCTCCAACCACATACCTCAGCTATATACCAAAACAGTGGCAGAGTGGCTGCTTTGTTGTTGTTTGAACTGCAGATTGCCCTTTATGTGTTGTAGCTTACCAAATAACAGTAATGTACACTTAAAATGTATCCTATACTGACTAGTCTATTTATCCATTAGGTCTAATACATGTATCCTATACTGACTAGTCTATTTATCCATTAGGTCTAATAAATGTATCCTATACTGACTAGTCTATTTATCCATTAGGTCTAATAAATGTATCCTATATTGACTAGTCTATTTATCCATTAGGTCTAATAAATGTATCCTATACTGACTAGTCTATTTATCTATTAGGTCTAATAAATGTATCCTATACTGACTAGTCTATTTATCCAGTAGGTCTAATAAATGTATCCTATACTGACTAGTCTATTTATCCATTAGGTCTAATAAATGTATCCTATATTGACTAGTCTATTTATCCATTAGGTCTAATAAATGTATCCTATACTGACTAGTCTATTTATCTATTAGGTCTAATAAATGTATCCTATACTGACTAGTCTATTTATCCATTAGGTCTAATAAATGTATCCTATACTGACTAGTCTATTTATCCATTAGGGTTAATACATGTATCCTATACTGACTAGTCCTATGGTTGCGGATGGTGCAGTTACTGTACCAGGCGGTGCCCAACAGGATGCTCTCAATGGTGCATCTGTAGAAGTTTCTGAGGCTCTTAGGGGCCATGCCGAATTTCTTCAGCCTCCTGAGGTTGAAGAGGCCCTGTTGCGCCTTCTTCACCACACTGTCTGTGTGGGTGGACCATTTCAGATTGTCAGTGATGTGTACGCTGAGGAACTTAGGTCTAATAAATGTATCCTATACTGACTAGTCTTTGTCTATCAGTCGCTGTGGATGGAGTGGAACATTTTAAATATAAAATCAAATCAAATCAAATCAAATTTTATTGGTCACATGCGCCGAATACAACAGGTGCAGACATTACAGTGAAATGCTTACTTACAGCCCTTAACCAACAGTGCATTTATTTTAAACAAAAAAAGTAAGAATAAAACAACAACAAAAAAAGTGTTGAGAAAAAAAGAGCAGAAGTAAAATAAAGTGACAGTAGGGAGGCTATATATACAGTAAAATAAAGTGACAGTAGGGAGGCTATATATACAGGGGGGTACCGTTGCAGAGTCAATGTGCGGGGGCACCGGCTAGTTGAGGTAGTTGAGGTAATATGTACATGTGGGTAGAGTTAAAGTGACTATGCATAAATACTTAACAGAGTAGCAGCAGCGTAAAAAGGATGGGGTGGGGGGGCAGTGCAAATAGTCCGGGTAGCCATGATTAGCTGTTCAGGAGTCTTATGGCTTGGGGGTAGAAGCTGTTGAGAAGTCTTTTGGACCTAGACTTGGCACTCCGGTACCGCTTGCCGTGCGGTAGCAGAGAGAACAGTCTATGACTAGGGTGGCTGGAGTCTTTGACAATTTTGAGGGCCTTCCTCTGACACCGCCTGGTATAGAGGTCCTGGATGGCAGGGAGCTTTGCCCCAGTGATGTACTGGGCCGTACGCACTACCCTCTGTAGTGCCTTGCGGTCAGAGGCCAAGCAGTTGCCATACCAGGCGGTGATGCAACCAGTCAGGATGCTCTCGATGGTGCAGCTGTAGAATTTTTTGAGGATCTGAGGACCCATGCCAAATCTTTTTAGTCTCCTGAGGGGGAATAGGCTTTGTCGTGCCCTCTTCACGACTGTCTTGGTGTGTTTGGACCATGATAGTTCGTTGGTGATGTGGACACCAAGGAACTTGAAGCTCTCAACCTGTTCCACTACAGCCCCGTCGATGAGAATGGGGGCGTGCTCAGTCCTCTTTTTTATCCTGTAGTCCACAATCATCTCCTTTGTCTTGGTCACGTTGAGGGAGAGGTTGTTGTCCTGGCACCACACGGCCAGATCTCTGACCTCCTCCCTATAGGCTGTCTCATCGTTGTCGGTGATCAGGCCTACCACTGTTGTGTCGTCGGCAAACTTAATGATGGTGTTGGAGTCGTGCCTGGCCATGCAGTCATGGGTGAACAGAGAGTACAGGAGGGGACTGAGCACGCACCCCTGAGGGGCCCCCGTGTTGAGGATCAGTGTGGCAGATGTGTTGTTTCCTACCCTTACCACCTGGGGGCGGCCCGTCAGGAAGTCCAGGATCCAGTTGCAGAGGGAGGTGTTTAGTCCCAGGATCCTTAGCTTAGTGATGAGCTTAGAGGGCACTATGGTGTTGAATGCTGAGCTGTAGTCAATGAATAGCATTCTCACGTAGGTGTTCCTCTTGTCCAGGTGGGAAAGGGCAGTGTGGAGTGCGATAGAGATTGCATCATCTGTGGATCTGTTGGGGCGGTATGCAAATTGGAGTGGGTCTAGGGTTTCTGGGATTATGCTGTTGATGTGAGCCATGACCAGTCTTTCAAAGCACTTCATGGCTACAGACGTCAGTGCTACGGGTCGGTAGTCATTTAGGCAGGTTATCTTAGAGTTCTTGGGCACGGGGACTATGGTGGTCTGCTTGAAACATGTTGATATTACAGACTCAGTCAGGGACATGTTGAAAATGTCAGTGAAGACACTTGCCAGTTGGTCAGCACATGCTCGGAGTACACGTCCTGGTAATCCGTCTGGCCCTGCGGCCTTGTGAATGTTGACCTGCTTAAAAGTCTTACTCACATCGGCTACGGAGAGCGTGATCACATAGTCATCCGGAACAGCTGGTGCTCTCATGCATGCTTCAGTGTTGCTTGCCTCGAAGCGAGCATAGAAGTGGTTTAGCTCGTCTGGTAGGCTTGTGTCACTGGGCAGCTCGCGGCTGTGCTTCCCTTTGTAGTCTGTAATAGTTTTCAAGCCCTGCCACATCCGACGAGCGTCAGAGCCAGTGTAGTATGATTCAATCTTAGACCTGTATTGACTCTTTGCCTGTTTGATGGTTCGTCGGAGGTCATAGCGGGATTTCTTATAAGCGTCCGGGTTAGAGTCCCGTTCCTTGAAAGCGGCAGCTCTACCCTTTAGCTCAGTGCGGATGTTTCCTGTAATCCATGGCTTCTGGTTGGGGTATGTACGTACGGTCACTGTGGGGACGACATCATCGATGCACTTATTGATGAAGCCAGTGACTGATGTGGTGTACTCCTCAATGCTGTCTGAAGAATCCCGGAACATGTTCCAGTCTGTGCTAGCAAAACAGTCCTGTAGCTTAGCATCTGCGTCATCTGACCACTTTTTTATTAACCGAATCACTGGTGCTTCCTGCTTCAGTTTTTGCTTATAAGCAGGAATCAGGAGGATAGAGTTATGGTCAGATTTGCCAAATGGAGGGCGAGGGAGAGCTTTGTATGCGTCTCTGTGTGTGGAGTAAAGGTGGTCTAGAGTTTTTTTCCCTCTGGTTGCACATTTAACATGCTGGTAGAAATGAGGTAGAACGGATTTAAGTTTCCCTGCATTAAATTCCCCGGCCACTAGGAGCGCTGCATCTGGACGAGCGTTTTCCTGTTGATTAATGGCCTTGTACAACTCATTCAGTGCAATCTTAATGCCAGCATTGGTTTGTGGTGGTAAATAGACAGCTATGAAAAATATAGATGAAAACTCTCTTGGTAAATAGTGTGGTCTACAGCTTATCATAAGATACTCTACCTCAGGCGAGCAAAACCTCGAGACTTCCTTAGTATTTGATTTTGTGCACCAGCTGTTGTTTACAAATATACAGAGACCGCCACCCCTTGTCTTACCAGAGTCAGACGTTCTGTCCTGCCGATGTAGCGTATAGCCTGCTAGCTGAATGTTATCATTGTTGTCGTTCAGCCACGACTCCGTGAAACATAAGATATTACAGTTTTTAATGTCCCGTTGGTAGGTTAACCGTAATCTTAAATCGTCCATTTTATTCTCAAAAGATTGAACGTTGGCTAATAGGATTGATGGGAGAGGCAGTTTACTCGCTCGCCGTCGGATCCTTACAAGGCACCCGGATCTGCGTCCGCGATATCTCTGTCTCTTCCTCACGCGAATGACGGGGATCTGGGCCTTGTCGGGTGTCTGTAGGATATCCTTCGCGACCGCCTCGTTGAAGAAAAAATCTTCGTCCAATGCGAGGTGAGTAATCGCTGTCCTGATATCCAGAAGCTCTTTTTGGTTATAAGAGACGATGGCAGAAACATTATGTACAAAATAAATTACAAATAACGCGGAAAAACACACATAATAGTACAATTGGTTAGAGGGCTGTAAAACGGCAGCCATCTTCTCCGGCGCTGTTCTAGACCGCTGGATGGAGTGGAACATTAAATATAGAGTCCTGGACAGAGTCTTCTCCATCAGTCGCTGTGGATGGAGTGGAACATTAAATATAGAGTCCTGGACAGAGTCTTGTCCATCAGTTGCTGTGGATGGAGTGGAACATTAAATATAGAGTCCTGGACAGAGTCTTAACCATCAGTCGCTGTGGATGGAGTGGAACATTAAATATAGAGTCCTGGACAGAGTCTTGTCCATCAGTCGCTGTGGATGGAGTGGAACATTAAATATAGAGTCTTGTCCATCAGTCGCTGTGGATGGAGTGGAACATTAAATATAGAGTCCTGGACAGAGTCTTGTCCATCAGTCGCTGTGGATGGAGTGGAACATTAAATATAGAGTCCTGGACAGAGTCTTGTCCATCAGTCGCTGTGGATGGAGTGGAACATTAAATATAGAGTCCTGGACAGAGTCTTAACCATCAGTAGCTGTGGATGGAGTGGAACATTAAATATAGAGTCCTGGACAGAGTCTTGTCCATCAGTCGCTGTGGATGGAGTGGAACAGAGACACAGCTCCTTGATATGTTACCTTAGATCCTCTTCAGGTAGCCTCTTCAGGTTAAGAGTGTTGGGCTAGTAACCGAAAGGTTGCTGGTTCGAATCCCCGAGCCGACTAGGTGAAAGATCTGTCAATGTGCCCTTGAGCAAGGCACTTAACCCTAATTGCTCTGGATAAGAGTATCTGCTAAATGACAAAAAAATTTAACAATTTCAATATAATTGTTTTCCGTTCACACTAGTTTCATTTCAACGTACTAAAACAAGGGGTAGTGGTCCTAGAACAGAGGTCACCGGGTCAAAGGTCAATCAGCTAAAAACCTGCCATTGTATGAAAGCAAGATTAGATTTGAGGTTTGAGAGTTTTATTATTTTTATTATTGCCGTCACCAAGTAGAAACTAAACAAATGAAAACAGGCTTCAGGTCAGTAGTTACTTACTGGTCTGGATTAAACCTCAAAGGAACAGTTTTATCATGTGGAGGTTTCATTCAGGTCTCTGTTTAGTATTTAACTAAATACTCTGTCTTTGGCAGGAGAGAGACCAGACTCTCACTCTGACAGCGGGAAGAGTCCTTCAGGGGAACCAGACCCAGAGACGCCCAAACCAGCAAGACAACACCACTGCTCCCTCTGTGGAAAGAGTTTTTGGTGGTTAGGGCACCTTAGGCACCATAAGAGAACGCACACAGGGGAGAAGCCATACCACTGCTCCCAGTGTGGAAAGAGATTTACTATGTTAGGGAACCTGAAACAGCATGAGAGGACACACACTGCAGAAAGGCCTTTCAAATGTTCCAAGTGTGGAAAGAGTTTTACATGGTTAAGGTACCTGAATAAGCATGAAAAAATACACCTAGTAGGGAGGAAGACCTGCCAATGCTCCCAGTGTGGAAAGAGATTTACTACTTTAGGGTATCTGGAAACACACAAGAGAATACACTCCGGAGAGAAGCCTTACCAATGCTCCAAATGTGGAATGACTTGTAACCAGTTAGGGAACCTGAAATCACATGAGAGAATACACACTGGAGAAAAACCCTTCCAATGCTCCCAGTGTGGCAAGAGATTTACTGGTTCAAGGAACCTGAAATTGCATGAGAGAATACATAGAAATGAACATACAAATACACAGGAGGGGAAGAAGGAGGAGAAGACATACCACTGCTCTCATTGTGGAAAGACATTTTCCCGGTCAGAGGACCTGAAATCACATGAGAGAATAGAGAGGCTGTGTTCTGACTTGTGTTTTTGACTGGGAATTTGTGTTTTTCTTCAAGCCACATGAAATCAAATCAAATCAAATCAAATCAAATCAAATCATATTGTACGATGAATACAACTAACATTAGGAACACCTTCCTAATATTGAGTTGGACCCCCCCCCCCCTTTTGCCCTCAGAACAGACTCAATTCATCGGGGCATGGACTACAAGGTGTTGAAAGCGTTCCACAGGGATGCTGGCCCAATGTCGACTCCAACGCTTTCCCACAGTTGTGTCAAGTTGGCTGGATGTCCTTTGGGTAGTGGACCATTCTTGATACACACGGGAAACTGTTTAACGTGAAAAACCCAGCAGTGTTGCAGTTCTTGACACAAACCGGTGCGCCTGGCACCTACTACCATACCCCGTTCAAAGGCACTTCAATATTTTGTCTTGCCCATTCACCCTCTGAATGGCACACATACACAATCCATGTCTCATTTGTCTAAAGGCTTAAACATCCTTCTTTAACCCGTCTCCTCCCCCTTCATCTACACTGACTGAAGTGGATTTAACAGGTGACATCAATAGTGGATCATAGCTTTCACCTGGATTCACCTGGTCAGTCTATGTAATGGAAAGAGCAGGTGTTCTTAATGTTTTGTATACTCAGTGTATATATGAAAGCTTGCAAAAAAATAGGCATTTTTTTTAATTTAATTTGAGCTCAAATCAGAATGTATTTTGTTTTAATTATTAACTTTGATCTGATACATGTATAAAGCCTCAGATATTGCTCGTTATATGATTTGGATATTTTAAAATATAAAGTATTCAATAGATTAATATAATTTGCATTTCTTGATTCTATAATTTAATTTAGTCGTTTTCTTTCATTCAGTAAATGTGTTGATGTGTAAGAGTATTTCGTGTGTAACGCGTCTGCTTGCTTAGCGAGTACCGTGCCACTTCCTCCTGATCTGGCTCACACCCAGGATCAAACCCAGGACCTCTCTGCATTGATGGCACACGTGACCGCCCTCCTGATCTGGCTCACACCCTGGATCAAACCCAGGACCTCTCTGCATTGATAGCACACGTGACCTCTGAACCCAGGACCTCTCTGCATTGATAGCACACGTGACCGCCCTCCTGATCTGGCTCACACCCTGGATCAAACCCAGGACCTCTCTGCATTGATAGCACACGTGCCACTTCCTCCTGATCTGGCTCAAACCCAGGACCTCTCTGCATTGAGAGCACACGTGACCTCTGAACCCAGGACCTCTCTGCATTGATAGCACACGTGACCTCTGAACCCAGGACCTCTCTGCATTGATAGCACACGTGACCTCTGAACCCAGGACCTCTCTGCATTGATAGCACACGTGACCTCTGAACCCAGGACCTCTCTGCATTGAGAGCACACGTGACCTCTGAACCCAGGACCTCTCTGCATTGATAGCACACGTGACCTCTGAACCCAGGACCTCTCTGCATTGATAGCACACGTGACCTCTGAACCCAGGACCTCTCTGCATTGATAGCACACGTGACCTCTGAACCCAGGACCTCTCTGCATTGATAGCACACGTGACCGCCCTCCTGATCTGGCTCACACCCTGGATCAAACCCAGGACCTCTCTGCATTGATAGCACACGTGACCTCTGAACCCAGGACCTCTCTGCATTGATAGCACACGTGACCGCCCTCCTGATCTGGCTCACACCCTGGATCAAACCCAGGACCTCTCTGCATTGATAGCACACGTGCCACTTCCTCCTGATCTGGCTCAAACCCAGGACCTCTCTGCATTGATAGCACACGTGACCTCCCTCCTGAATCGTCTTACCAGTCGGCGCCGCCGGAAAGCTAGCAATTATTTGGCGCAAGTGGGGACAGTTCAGGCTGAGGAGTGAGTTTCACACGTGTGCTCCATATTGCAAAGAAAATGTATTGGAAATGTATACAATTATATAAATGCTTATTAATGTATGGAAACTGTATGGAAATGTTTTTATGGTTATTGTAAATTTGTGACATCTGGTGGACACCTGTGGTTTACCCTTAGAATAGCATAGACCCCTTAAAACTCAACTCTGGACCTCCAAGCCAGTTCCACTGCATTTTTTCAGTGTTACCCTCTAATCAGGGACTGATTTAGACCTGGGACACCAGGTGGGTGCAATTAATTATGGGTAAGATGGGGTCCGTAGCGGGACAATTCACCATAATGTCAAAGTGAGATTTGTTATACAAATTAATTAAAAAATGAAAAGCTGAAAAATCTTGAGTCAATAAGTATTCAACCCCTTTGTTATGGCAAGCCTAAATAAGTTCAGGAGTAAACATTTGCCTAACAAGTAACATAATAAAGTTGCATGGACTCACTGTGTGCAATTGTTTTGAATGACTATCTCATCTCTATACCCCACACATACAATTATCCCTCAGTCGAGCAGTGAATTTCAAACACAGATTCAACAACAAAGACCAGGGAGGTTTTCCAATGCCTCGCAAAGAAGATAATTTGTTGGTAGATGGGTAAAAATTGAAAAAGCAGACATTGAATATCCCTTTGAGCATGGTGAAGTTATTCATTACACTTTGGATGGTGTATCCAGTCACTACAAAGAAACAGGTCTCCTTCCTAACTCAATTGCCGGAGAGGAAGGAAACCGGTCCGGGATTTCACCATGAGGCCAATGGTGACTTTAAAACAGTTACATAGTTTAATGGCTGTGATAGTAGAAAACTGAGGGTGGATCAACAACATTGTAGTTACTCCACAATACTAACCTAAATGACAGTGTGAAAAGAAGGAAGCCTGTACAGAATAACAGATGTCGATGTCCCGCTTCCTCATCTGTGGTGACAGAGCTAGAGCTTGACTTCCTGTTTACGAGTGAGACTTTACGACTACATTTCCTTCAGTCAAACAAACGGATCATATTGTAGCGGTTTGTCAGACCATGAGACGTACCCGAAAATCAGTCTTCTCACAAAATCGACTGTAGCATCCGAACGGGTTTGGCCTACAAAACCCCCCCCTCTGTGGAAAGATGAGACTCTCACGAACACCACGGTGTTCTCCGTTTTTCGCTCGATGATCCTCACAAGCCACTTGGGACTGAAGTCAGTACAGCCGATCTGCCAACTTCTGTCTGTAGCATCCGAACAGTTTGGGGCTACACACTAATATGACCCCTCTGTGGAAAGGTGGCCTTTACACCTCGTCCAGGCCTCACGAGACTCGTCTGAAGGTCCCTGGTACCAGTTGAAAAAATTAACGGAAGTATATATTTTAGTGCCAAAAAATTAGGGGTTAAATACATGTCCCCCCCAAAAAATACAAATAAATTCCTGATCTTTCTTATATCTCTCAGACATTGTTCTGATAACAACAATGATAAGTTGTCATTAAAAACATTCACTACCTCATGAATGTTCCCATCAGTATTTTTCCACCATGTCAGAGAATCCACAGGTGATGATTGTAAAAAGGATTTGATTAATGCAACATATTTTTTTCCTGAAAAATAAATACATTAAATTAATATTTATTAACTGTGTTAGCCACCAGTGGACGTCCATTATATATAGTACCAGTCAAACGTTTTAGAACACCTACTCATTCCAGGGTTTTTCGTTATTTTTACTATTTTCTACATTGTATTATAAGAGTGAAGACATCAAAACTATGAAATAACACATATGGAATCATGTAGTAACCAAAAAGTGTTAAACAAATCAAAATATATTAAAAAATAAAGAAAAAACGTTGAATGAGTAGGTGTTCTAAAACCTTTGACTGGTATTGTACATCTGCATATTTGTATTGTTACACCATGTAGGAGCAGTATAGACCTAGTCTGTTCATTATATACATCTATATGATGTATTGTTACACCATGTAGGAGCAGTATAGACCTAGTCTGTTCATTATATACATCTATATGATGTATTGTTACACCATGTAGGAGCAGTATAGACCTAGTCTGTTCATTATATACATCTACATGATGTATTGTTACACCATGTAGGAGCAGTATAGACATAGTCTGTTCATTATATACATCTACATGATGTATTGTTACACCATGTAGGAGCAGTATAGACCTAGTCTGTTCATTATATACATCTACATGATGTATTGTTACACCATGTAGGAGCAGTATAGACATAGTCTGTTCATTATATACATCTACATGATGTATTGTTACACCATGTAGGAGCAGTATAGACCTAGTCTGTTCATTATATACATCTACATGATGTATTGTTACACCATGTAGGAGCAGTATAGACCTAGTCTGGTCATTATATACATCTACATGATGTATTGTTACACCATGTAGGAGCAGTATAGACCTAGTCTGTTCATTATATACATCTATATGATGTATTGTTACACCATGTAGGAGCAGTATAGACCTAGTCTGTTCATTATATACATCTATATGATGTATTGTTACACCATGTAGGAGCAGTATAGACCTAGTCTGTTCATTATATACATCTATATGATGTATTGTTACACCATGTAGGAGCAGTATAGACCTAGTCTGTTCATTATATACATCTATATGATGTATTGTTACACCATGTAGGAGCAGTATAGACCTAGTCTGTTCATTATATACATCTATATGATGTATTGTTACACCATGTAGGAGCAGTATAGACCTAGTCTGTTCATTATATACATCTACATGATGTATTGTTACACCATGTAGGAGCAGTATAGACCTAGTCTGTTCATTATATACATCTACATGATGTATTGTTACACCATGTAGGAGCAGTATAGACCTAGTCTGTTCATTATATACATCTACATGATGTATTGTTACACCATGTAGGAGCAGTATAGACCTAGTCTGTTCATTATATACGTCTACATGATGTATTGTTACACCATGTAGGAGCAGTATAGACCTAGTCTGGTCATTATATACGTCTACATGATGTATTGTTACACCATGTAGGAGCAGTATAGACCTAGTCTGTTCATTATATACGTCTACATGATGTATTGTTACACCATGTAGGAGCAGTATAGACCTAGTCTGTTCATTATATACATCTACATGATGTATTGTTACACCATGTAGGAGCAGTATAGACCTAGTCTGTTCATTATATACATCTACATGATGTATTGTTACACCATGTAGGAGCAGTATAGACCTAGTCTGTTCATTATATACATCTACATGATGTATTGGTTACACTATGTAGGAGCAGTATAGACCTAGTCTGTTCATTATATACATCTACATGATGTATTGGTTACACCATGTAGGAGCAGTATAGACCTAGTCTGTTCATTATATACATCTACATGATGTATTGTTACAATAGACCTAGCTGCTTATTGTGATATTATCTGTTTGTTTGACTGATTTCCTGAATGCAGATGTGCAGTAGTATAGTAAGTTTTACATTCTCAATCATTAAACATCTGCACTGATTAACACATGCGTGTCTTTCTAGGTTTCCATATAATATGATTATTTATTGATATTAATAAAAAAATAACTTTTTGTCTGAAAAGAAAAACATTTTTTAACCAGCTGCGCTACCCACTCCAGTCAGTAGATGACGATGTGCGTATTTCAGGCGATGCTGCCAGAGTGTGACGTGTAATCTAGTGGACGGATTATTTTTCAACAACAACAACAACAACTCGGTAGCTTGATAGCCAATTTAGGTGAAACATTGGAGGTCTTTAGACGCTTTCAGTGATTTTTAGCACTGTGTTTTAAACACACTTCAGTCGTATCCACTAGTTACCCTATTTAATAGCATATTTACGTTTTTGTTGTAATTCGTCAGCTAGCTGGCTGGTTAAGTTAGCATTAGCCTAGCTAGCTAACATCCCCGACCATGAGCTCACTAAGCTACTCTCCTCCTGCTAAAGAAGAGGAGGTCTGCTGGATGGAGAAAGAAGCTCTAGTGAAAGAGGAGGAGGAAGAGGAGGGTGTCACAGTAAAACAAGAAGTAGAGGGTGAAGCTGTTACAGTGAAAGAAGAAGAGAAAGACGTTACAGTGAAAGAAGAAGAGAAAGACGTTATGGTGACAGAAGAGGAAGAAGCTTTCAGAGTGAAAGAGGAGGAGGATGTTGGTGTGAAAGAAGACGAGGATGAGCAGGATACAGTTTTTGTAGTGAAGGAGGAAGAAGAGGAGGACATTTTTGGACTGAATGAGAAGGGGGAGATTACTGTCACATTAGAGGAAGAAGAAGAGACTGGAGATCTGATTAACACCAGTAAGTAGTACAAACTCTGCAGTTGTTGACCTAATATGTGGGGTTTTAAAAATAAATGTTGCTGAAGTTCTACACTTGAATATGTTGTTCTGTACTTTAGGAATTGTTAACGGTCGACTTTGGGCAAAAACACAAAAATAGCAGCTTTAAACTGTTACAATGGATCAATGCACCTTCATACCAGGTCTTTACTGGACACTGCAGCTGTTTCTGTAACTCCTGCTGTCTTTAAGTCATCCACCCGCTGCATAATGTCCGTGTCCAAAGGAACAGCTATCCCTCTTCAGACCAATGGAGCCATTGGGCCATGACAACGGGGCATGACAACAGGTCTCAGGAGCTCATCACGGTATCTCTGTGCGTTCAAATTGCCATCGATAAAATGCAATTGTGTTTGCCCATACCATAACCCCACCGCCACCATGGGGCACTCTGTTCACAACGTTTACATTAGCAAACCGCTCGCCCACACGACACCGTAGATGCAGTCTGCCATCTGCCCGGTACAGTTGTAACCGTGATTCATCCGTGAAAAGCACACTTCTCCAGTGTGCCAGTGGCCATCAAAGGTGAGCATTTGCCCACTGAAGTCGGTTAAGATGCCGAACTGCAGTTAGGTCAAGACCCTGGTGAGGATGACGAGCACGCAGATGAGCTTCCCTGTGACGATTTCTGACAGTTTGTGCAGAAATTCTTAGATTGTGCAAACCCACAGTTCCATCAGCTGTCTGGGTGGCTGGTCTCAGACGATCCCTAAGGTGAAGAAGCCGGATGTGGAGGTCCTGGGCTGGCGTGGTTACACGTGGTCTGCGGTTGTGAGGCCGGTTGGACGTACTGCCAAATTCTCTAAAACGACGTTGGCGGTGGCTTATGGTAGAGGCATGGACATTGAATTCACAGGCAACAGCTCTGGTGGACATTCCTGCAGTCAACATGCCAATTGCACGCTGGGCCATTTTTTTGGACATCGGTAAATCAAATCAAATCAAATTTTATTGGTCACATGCGCCGAATACAACAGGTGCAGACATTACAGTGAAATGCTTACTTACAGCCCTTAACCAACAGTGCATTTATTTTTTACAAAAAAAAAAAAAATGCACGGCTAGTTGAGGTAGTTGAGGTCATATGTACATGTGGGTAGAGTTAAAGTGACTATGCATAAATAATTAACAGAGTAGCAGCAGCGTAAAAATGATGGGGTGGGGGGGCAGTGCAAATAGTCCGGGTAGCCATGATTAGCTGTTCAGGAGTCTTATGGCTTGGGGGTAGAAGCTGTTGAGAAGTCTTTTGGACCTAGACTTGGCACTCCGGTACCGCTTGCCGTGCGGTAGCAGAGAGAACAGTCTATGACTAGGGTGGCTGGAGTCTTTGACAATTTTGAGGGCCTTCCTCTGACACCGCCTGGTATAGAGGTCCTGGATGGCAGGAAGCTTGGCCCCAGTGATGTACTGGGCCGTACGCACTACCCTCTGTAGTGCCTTGCGGTCGGAGGCCAAGCAGTTGCCATACCAGGCGGTGATGCAACCAGTCAGGATGCTCTCGATGGTGCAGCTGTATAATTTTTTGAGGATCTGAGGACCCATGCCAAATCTTTTCAGTCTCCTGAGGGGGAATAGGCTTTGTCGTGCCCTCTTCACGACTGTCTTGGTGTGTTTGGACCATGATAGTTCGTTGGTGATGTGGACACCAAGGAACTTGAAGCTCTCAACCTGTTCCACTACAGCCCCGTCGATGAGAATGGGGGCGTGCTCAGTCCTCTTTTTTTTCCTGTAGTCCACAATCATCTCCTTTGTCTTGGTCACGTTGAGGGAGAGGTTGTTGTCCTGGCACCACACGGCCAGGTCTCTGACCTCCTCCCTATAGGCTGTCTCATCGTTGTCGGTGATCAGGCCTACCACTGTTGTGTCGTCGGCAAACTTAATGATGGTGTTGGAGTCGTGCCTGGCCATGCAGTCATGGGTGAACAGAGAGTACAGAAGGGGACTGAGCACGCACCCCTGAGGGGCCCCCGTGTTGAGGATCAGTGTGGCAGATGTGTTGTTACCTACCCTTACCACCTGGGGGCGGCCCGTCAGGAAGTCCAGGATCCAGTTGCAGAGGGAGGTGTTTAGTCCCAGGATCCTTAGCTTAGTGATGAGCTTAGAGGGCACTATGGTGTTGAATGCTGAGCTGTAGTCAATGAATAGCATTCTCACGTAGGTGTTCCTCTTGTCCAGGTGGGAAAGGGCAGTGTGGAGTGCAATAGAGATTGCATCATCTGTGGATCTGTTGGGGCGGTATGCAAATTGGAGTGGGTCTAGGGTTTCTGGGATAATGCTGTTGATGTGAGCCATGACCAGCCTTTCAAAGCACTTCATGGCTACAGACGTCAGTGCTACGGGTCGGTAGTCATTTAGGCAGGTTATCTTAGAGTCCTTGGGCACGGGGACTATGGTGGTCTGCTTGAAACATGTTGGTATTACATGTTGGTATTACAGACTCAGTCAGGGACATGTTGAAAATGTCAGTGAAGACACTGTAGCATTGTGTTGAGAGGCTTTTTGTTGTCCCCAGCACAAGTAACACTGTGTAATGATCATGCTGTTTAATCAGCTTCTTGATAATATGCCACACCTGTCAGGTGGATGGATGATATATGGCAAAGAAAAAATGCTCACTAACAGGGTTGTAAACAAATTTGTGCACAAAAATTCGAGATAAAGTTTTTTTGTGCATGTGGAACATTTCTGGGATCTTTTATTTCAGCTCGTGAAACACGGGACCAACACTTTACATTGTTGTGTTCATATTGTAGTTCAGTATAGGTCTGTTAAACATATGATCACAAACACACACACTGACTGTACCAAAGGATTCGGCTGCATGACGAGGACCGTATCTGGCATATTGGTGTCTGTCTGACGATGTTTCACGTGAACACGAAGCCAATCCAGTTGTCTGACAGTCGGTGGGGGGACACACACCACACCTCCTCGTCTCCTTCACCCTTTTCAGATTGCCAACATACCGGTCCCCGAATCTTTCTCCATGTTTTCTTTTATATCAGTATCGGTGTTCAAAAATTCATGACATTTCCCTCCAGCTGTTGTCTTTAGCTTCCTTGTCTGAATACAATCGAAGGGTTGTAAAGGTTCTCGCCAGCTCACACAGACGCTCCTCCTAACTGGATGTAATTGCGCTTAGTAAATCTCGAAATAAAATGCACAAAAAAGGAAAGATTGCATGTAGTAGAAGCGAATTAGCAGAACGTCCATCTCTTCTGTGTTTCTACCAGAAGTAGCAGAACGTCCATCTCTTCTGTGTTTCTACCAGAAGTAGCAGAACGTCCATCTCTTCTGTGTTTCTACCAGAAGTAGCAGAACGTCCATCTCTTCTGTGTTTATACCAGAAGGGATACCGGAAAATATGTGATGTAGACACAGGGGCGGGACTTCCGTAGCAAAACTCACTCAATACTGCCCCTCAGTCTTCGCAAGGAATGATACATCGGGTCTCAATTTCCAGGTAGAAAAAAACTATGTTGAATGATAGGGCGTATGTCAAGAAGGTGCTCCTTTTTTGACAAAAAACGACATTGTAACACTGCACTACGCTCCATCGGTCCTGTTTGTCTGTAGAAGCCTTTAGTTTATGAACTAGCTCCGTCGGTCCTGTTTGTCTGTAGAAGCCTCTAGTTAATGAACTAGCTCAGTCTGTCCTGTTTGTCTGTAGAAGCCTCTAGTTTATGAACTAGCTCCGTCGGTCCTGTTTGTCTGTAGAAGCCTTTAGTTTATGAACTAGCTCAGTCTGTCCTGTTTGTCTGTAGAAGCCTCTAGTTTATGAACTAGCTCCGTCGGTCCTGTTTGTCTGTAGAAGCCTTTAGTTTATGAACTAGCTCAGTCTGTCCTGTTTGTCTGTAGATCCCTTTAGTTAATGAACTAGCTCCGTCGGTCCTGTTTGTCTGTAGACCCCTTTAGTTTATGAACTAGCTCCGTCGGTCCTGTTTGTCTGTAGACCCCTTTAGTTAATGAACTAGCTCCGTCTGTCCTGTTTGTCTGTAGAAGCCTTTAGTTTATGAATTAGCTCCGTCCTTCGCGGCGCACATGACCAGAATGACACACAGATGAACCATCATAGGCACGTCCCATTTCTGTTAGAAAATTGAGAAAGAGGCAGAGTTGGAGCGTTTTTTGTTCCCAAAACATTATAAATTATATTGTTCTGTAGTGCTTTGTGCAGTCTCTATACTCGACATCCCATGAGAGCACATTTCTTTATTTTTTAAAACGTGATTTGAAGCTCTACGTCATTGTTAAAAAAAAAAATCACAATGGTTTCATTAGGTCCTTATTTTTGTAGTTATAAGATAAGACAGACTGATCTGATTGAAATATCTATGGTGTTATTAGGTAAGACAGACTGATCTGATTGAAATATCTATGGTGTTATTAGATAAGACAGACTGATCTGATTGAAATATCTATGGTGTTATTAGGTAAGACAGACTGATCTGATTGAAATATCTATGGTGTTATTAGGTAAGACAGACTGATCTGATTGAAATATCTATGGTGTTATTAGATAAGACAGACTGATCTGATTGAAATATCTATGGTGTTATTAGATAAGACAGACTGATCTGATTGAAATATCTATGGTGTTATTAGGTAAGACAGACTGATCTGATTGAAATATCTCTGGTGTTATTAGATAAGACAGACTGATCTGATTGAAATACAGTGGGGAAAAAAAGTATTTAGTCAGCCACCAATTGTGCAAGTTCTCCCACTTAAAAAGATGAGAGAGGCCTGTAATTTTCATCATAGGTACACGTCAACTATGACAGACATATTAAGAAAAAATTTCCAGAAAATCACATTGTAGGATTTTTAATGAATTTATTTGCAAATTATGGTGGAAAATAAGTATTTGGTCAATAACAAAAGTTTCTCAATACTTTGTTATATACCCTTTGTTGGCAATGACACAGGTCAAACGTTTTCTGTAAGTCTGGTATTTTGGCCCATTCCTCCATGCAGATCTCCTCTAGAGCAGTGATGTTTTGGGGCTGTCGCTGGGCAACACAGACTTTCAACTCCCTCCAAAGATTTTCTATGGGGTTGAGATCTGGAGACTGGCTAGGCCACTCCAGGACCTTGAAATGCTTCTTACGAAGCCACTCCTTCGTTGCCCGGGCGGTGTGTTTAGGATCATTGTCATGCTGAAAGACCCAGCCACGTTTCATCTTCAATGCCCTTGCTGATGGAAGGAGGTTTTCACTCAAAATCTCACGATACATGGCCCCATTCATTCTTTCATTTACACGGATCAGTCGTCCTGGTCCCTTTGCAGAAAAACAGCCCCAAAGCATGATGTTTCCACCCCCATGCTTCACAGTAGGTATGGTGTTCTTTGGATGCAACTCAGCATTCTTTGTCCTCCAAACACAACGAGTTGAGTTTTTACCAAAAAGTTTCATCTGACCATATGACATTCTCCCAATCCTCTTCTGGATCATCCAAATGCACTATAGCAAACTTCAGATGGGCCTGGACATGTACTGGCTTAAGCAGGGGGACACGTCTGGCACTGCAGGATTTGGGTCCCTGGTGGCGTAGTGTGTTACTGATGGTAGGCTTTGTTACTTTGGTCCCAGCTCTCTGCAGGTCATTCACTAGGTCCCCCCGTGTGGTTCTGGGATTTTTGCTCACCGTTCTTGTGATCATTTTGACCCCACGGGGTGAGATCTTGCATGGAACCCCAGATCGAGGGAGATTATCAGTGGTCTTGTATGTCTTCCATTTCCTAATAATTGCTCCCACAGTTGATTTCTTCAAACCAAGCTGCTTACCTATTGCAGATTCAGTCTTCCCAGCCTGGTGCAGGTCTACAATTTTGTTTCTGGTGTCCTTTGACAGCTCTTTGGTCTTGGCCATAGTGGAGTTTGGAGTGTGACTGTTTGAGGTTGTGGACAGGTGTCTTTTATACTGATAACAAGTTCAAACAGGTGCCATTAATACAGGTAACGAGTGGAGGACAGAGGAGCCTCTTAAAGAAGTTACAGGTCTGTGAGAGCCAGAAATCTTGCTTGTTTGTAGGTGACCAAATACTTATTTTCCACCATAATTTGCAAATAAATTCATAAAAAATCCTACAATGTGATTTTCTGGATTTTTTTTCTCAATTTGTCTGTCATAGTTGACGTGTACCTATGATGAAAATTACAGGCCTCTCTCATCTTTTTAAGTGGGAGAACTTGCACAATTGGTGGCTGACTAAATACTTTTTTTCCCCACTGTATCTCTGGTGTTATTAGGTAAGACAGACTGATCTGATTGAAGTATCTCTGGTGTTATTAGGTAAGACAGACTGATATGATTGAAATATCTATGGTGTTATTAGATAAGACAGACTGATCTGATTGAAATATCTATGGTGTTATTAGGTAAGACAGACTGATATGATTGAAATATCTATGGTGTTATTAGGTAAGACAGACTGATATGATTGAAATATCTATGGTGTTATTAGATAAGACAGACTGATATGATTGAAATATCTATGGTGTTATTAGATAAGACAGACTGATCTGATTGTAATATCTATGGTGTTATTAGGTAAGACAGACTGATATGATTGAAATATCTATGGTGTTATTAGATAAGACAGACTGATATGATTGAAATATCTCTGGTGTTATTAGGTAAGACAGACTGATCTGATTGTAATATCTATGGTGTTATTAGGTAAGACAGACTGATATGATTGAAATATCTCTGGTGTTATTAGATAAGACAGACTGATCTGATTGAAATATCTATGGTGTTATTAGGTAAGACAGACTGATATGATTGAAATATCTATGGTGTTATTAGATAAGACAGACTGATCTGATTGTAATATCTATGGTGTTATTAGGTAAGACAGACTGATATGATTGAAATATATCTGGTGTTATTAGATAAGACAGACTGATCTGATTGTAATATCTATGGTGTTATAAGATAAGACAGACTGATCTGATTGAAATATCTCTGGTGTTATAAGATAAGACAGACTGATCTGATTGAAATATCTATGGTGTTATTAGATAAGACAGACTGATCTGATTGAAATATCTCTGGTGTTATAAGATAAGACAGACTGATCTGATTGAAATATCTATGGTGTTATTAGATAAGACAGACTGATCTGATTGAAATATCTCTGGTGTTATTAGATAAGACAGACCGATCTGATTGAAATATCTCTGGTGTTATTAGATAAGACAGACCGATCTGATTGAAATATCTCTGGTGTTATTAGATAAGACAGACCGATCTGATTGAAATATCTCTGGTGTTATAAGATAAGACAGACTGATCTGATTGAAATATCTATGGGGTTATTAGGTAAGACAGACTGATCTGATTGAAATATCTATGGTGTTATTAGGTAAGACAGACTGATCTGATTTAAATATCTATGGTGTTATTAGGTAAGACAGACTGATCTGATTGTAATATCTATGGTGTTATTAGATAAGACAGACTGATCTGATTGTAATATCTATGGTGTTATTAGGTAAGACAGACTGATCTGATTGAAATATCTCTGGTGTTATTAGATAAGACAGACTGATCTGATTGAAATATCTCTGGTACCACATCATATAACCTATATTATTACAACCAACTCATGTCTGATTTCAAATGATGAAGAGGACAGAATCAAGACATGGATCAATAAAATGTTCTATAGAAACTGTCCACAGGTTATTGAAGCAATAAGACATGAGAACCTGTGGATTATCGTGAAGAACACACAACTAAGGGCTGATTTTATGCATGATACAAAGAGGAGTGCCGGGGGAAAAAAACCTTAATAGTGTGTTATTCATAATAACTTGGGTTTGGCTTCCTTATTGGTTTCATAGAATGGTCATAATTATATTATTTCTAAATTGCAACTTTGGTCGGCGAGGCAGATGGCAAGGTTTATACAACTCTGTTCCAAACCAAATGCTAGGCTAATAATGGGGTTAATAATGTCCCTCTGTTCCAAACCAAATGCTAGGCTAATAATGGGGTTCATAATGTCCCTCTGTTCCAAACCAAATGCTAGGCTAATAATGGGGTTCATAATGTCCCTCTGTTCCAAACCAAATGCTAGGCTAATAATGGGGTTCATAATGTCCCTCTGTTCCAAACCAAATGCTAGGCTAATAATGGGGTTCATAATGTCCCTCTGTTCCAAACCAAATGCTAGGCTAATAATGGGGTTCATAATGTCCCTCTGTTCCAAACCAAATGCTAGGCTAATAATGGGGTTCATAATGTCCCTCTGTTCCAAACCAAATGCTAGGCTAATAATGGGGTTAATAATGTCACTCAATATTTATTTTTGGCTGAACTACACTGCTTGTAACGACTATATGCTGTCTTCTTATACACGTACCACCTAATAGGATTTTGTTTTATTTTGTGTATGTGTGAGTTAACTTTTGTTTTGTCCTCTAAACTGGCCATCCCATCCAACAGTACAATGAATGTCATTGTTTGTATTGCTGTCTCTTTTACTTTATTTTTATTGGAAAATAATAAACATATTATAAAAAATAAAAAAAATAATGTCCCTCTGTTCCAAACCAAATGCTAGGCTAATAATGGGGTTCATAATGTCCCTCTGTTCCAAACCAAATGCTAGGCTAATAATGGGGTTCATAATGTCCCTCTGTTCCAAACCAAATGCTAGGCTAATAATGGGGTTCATAATGTCCCCATGCTGCTATACCTTTTTCCAGTGGAGGTTAGTTTATGAACGGGCTGTGGGACAGTGGATGTTTAGGGATAATTCAAATGGAACTGTTAACAGGTATTATTACCAGTGGATTATCGTGAATAACTAACAGCTACCAACCAATCAGCATCCAGGATCCAAACTACCCATTTTATAATGAGGGATATAGACTGGATTAAAGGTCCTAGGGAGACAGTTTAATAATGTGGAGGTTTCATTCAGGTCTCTCTGTTTAAATAAATACTCTGTTTGTCTTTGACAGGAGAGATACCAGACTCTCACTTTGACAGCGGGAAGAGTCCTTCATTGGAACCAGACCCAGAGACGCCCAAACCAGCAAGACCACACCACTGCTCCCAGTGTGGAAAGAGATTTACCCATTTAGGGTATCTGAAATCACATGAGAGGAGGCACACAGGAGAAAAGCCTTACCATTGCTCCCAGTGTGGAAAGAGATTCTCCATGTCAAGTAACCTGAAAAAACATGAGAGAATACACTCAGTAGAGAAGCCTTTCCACTGTTCCCAGTGTGAAAAGAGTTTTACACAGTTAGGGCAACTGGAAAAACATAAAAGAATACACACTGGAGAGAAGCCCTATCTCTGCTCCCACTGTGGAAAGAGTTTTACCCAATCAGGTACCCTGAAATCACATGAGAGAACACACTCTGTAGAGAAGCCTTTCCAATGCACTCGGTGTGGAAAGGGTTTTACCCAGATAGGGAGCCTGAAAAAGCATGATAGAACACACACAGGGGAGAAGCCTTTCCAATGCTCTCAGTGCGGAAAGGGTTTTACCCAGATAGGGAGCCTGAAAGGTCATGAAAGAACACAACACATACAGGAGAGAAGCCTGATCACTGCCCCCAGTGTGAAAATTATTTGTATTTATCCGGTTAGGGCACCTGAAAGAACATAATAGAACACACACAGGGGAGAAGCCTGTCCACTGCTCCCAGTGTGGGAAGGATTTTACCCAGAGAGGTTAGCTGAAAGAACACATACAGGGGAGTAGTGACAGGGAAGTGAAGTTTTTTTTCTCCAAATAGCTCTGGATAAGAGCGTCTGCTAAATGACATAAATGTAAAAATGTAAATGTTTTCCAGCCAATTGTGTCAAAAATAGGTTCATTACTCGAGGCTTTGATCAACACAGTGTACACTAGTGGCACCTGCTGGTCAAAATCATTTAGAGCAGGCAAATTATTATAGAGGATGTCCCATGCCCCCGTAGCGTGTGCGCAGCATTTGTTGCCTTCTACCAAACCAATACCAAACCAAATCAGGTGGAAACTAAGCTTCAGACGTCATTGATCACATGCTTCTACTAAGCTTCAGACGTCATTGATCACATGCTTCTAATAAAGCGATACATCAGCACACTGCTTCAAAGTAACCTGCTTAGTGATTTAGACGCATGCCTCAGGGGGGGGCTCCGGCATCAAAACTAACATCACTACAGGGGAGAAGCCCCGTCACTGCTCCCAGGTTGGAAAGGGTTTTAGATACTCAGGATGAAAGAACAATGCTATCAGTGTGAAAATATTTATTTTTCACCAGGGTTCCTGAAATCACATGAGAGAACACACTCTGTAGGGAAGCTTTACAACTGCTTTCAGTGTGGAAAGGTATTTACCCAGCTAGGGCATCGTACAGACCAATGAGATAACGCACACAGGGGAGAAGCCTTACCCATGCTCCCAGTGTGGGAAGAGATATTTAATGTCATGGACTTAAAGAACAAACACAGTAGTACCACAATTGTCTCATATTTTAGACTGTTTTTTGTTTATGTCAAATGAAATGAAAAGGAGTACAAAGCGGACGTTTTATTTCAAAACGAGCTGAATATGGAGTCAATTTCAATGTATACACACTGTTATTAAATTGTCATTTTCTAACTTTGGCTCTGTGTTTCATGTGTGTGTGTGTGTGTATATATATATATATACAGCTGCGAAAAAAATTAAGAGGCCACTGCAAAATTATCAGTTTCTCTGGTTTTACTATTTATAGGTATGTGTTTGGGTAAAAATTACATTTTTGGTTTATTCTATAAACTACTGACAACATTTCTCCCAAATTCCAAATAAAAATATAGTCATTTAGAGCATTTATTTGCAGAAAATGACAACTGGTCAAAATAACAAAAAAGATGCAGTGTTGTCAGACCACGAATAATGCAAAAGAAATAAGATAATGTTCATTTTTAAACAACACAATAGTAATGTTTTAACTTAGGAAGAGTTCAGAAATCAATATTTGGTGGAATAACCCTGATTTTCAATCACAGCTTTCATGCGTCTTGGCATGCTCTCCACCAGTCTTTCACATTGATGTTGGGTGACTTTATGCCACTCCTGGCGCAAAAATTCAAGCAGCTCGGCTTTGTTTGATGGCTTGTGACCATCCATCATCCTCTTGATCACATTCCAGAAGTTTTCAATGGGGTTCAGGTCTGGAGATTGGGCTGGCCATGACAGGGTCTTGATCTGGTGGTCCTCCATCCACACCTTCATTGACCTGGCTGTGTGGCATGGCGCATTGTCCTGCTGGAAAAAAACAATCCTCAGAGTTGGGGAACAATGTCAGATCAAAAGGAAGCAAGTTTTCTTCCAGGACAACCTTGTACGTGGCTTGATTCATGCATCCTTCACATATCTTCCCAATTCCAGCCTTGCTGAAGCACCGCCAGATCATCACCGATCCTCCACCAAATTTCACAGTGGGTGCGAGACACTGTGGCTTGTAGGCCTCTCCAGGTCTCCGTCTAACCATTAGACAACCAGGTGTTGGGCAAAGCTGAAAATTGGACTCATCAGAGAAGATTACCTTACTCCAGTCCTCTACGGTCCAATCCTTATGGTCTTTTGCAAACCTCAGCCTGGCTCTTCTTTGCTTCTCATTGATGAAGGGCTTTTTGCACGACTTCAGCCCTGCCCCTAGGAGCCTGTTTCGAACCGTCCTCGCCTTGCACTTCACCCCAGCTGCCGTTTGCCATTCTTTTTGTAGGTCACTTGATGTCATCCTACGGTTGTTGAGTGACATTTGAATGAGTTGGCGTTCATCCCCGTCAGTAGAGGGTCGTTTTCGCCCTCTGCCGGTCTGTAGCGTTGTTGTCCCCAATGTCTGCTGCTTGACCTTGTTCTTATGAACCGCCGTCTTTGACATTTTAAGGAATGGAAGCAACCTGACGCTCACTGTATCCCTCTGCCAGTAAAGCCAGAATTGAACCTTTCTTTTCCTCACTCAAAACTTTCCTTTTCAACTCTTTTGGCATGGTCAATAGTTATTTTTTGATTCATATTACTTTTGAGGTACTATTAGCACTGTTTTTGCCATCCAGCTGGTCCTATTGCAAGAGGATAGTGATGACCACAGCAGTGGTTTTAATACTTTTCCTCGTTTAATAAGATTTGGTTCATGTGATCACCTAATCAGTACCTAATTCAGTAGAATGAGGTGTGCCTGTGTTGGAATTCAACAGACACTGGAATGGAATGGCCGTCATACATGTGTACATGGATATGAAGCCGTCTAGATCTAATCTGTATGATATTTTACATGGATAAGAAGCCGGTCCTCTGTATCTCAGCTGGTAGAGCACGGCGCTTGTAACGCCAAGGTAGTGGGTTCGATCCCCGGGAACACCCATACACAAAATGTATGCACGCATGACTGTAAGTCGCTTTGGATAAAAGCGTCTGCTAAATGGCATATTATTATTATTATATTATAAGCCGTCTAGACTAGATCTAATCTGTATGATATTTTACATAAAAAATGTATTCGACCTGGCTGAGCTGTTGTTATTGTCTGAGTTAATTTTGTTTCTTCCCCTATAGTGAAAATACACTACACCTACAACCTCGGGATTCATATGTTCTCGAAAATCTACCAAGATTTCCAAGAGTCCAGGGAAATACCGCAAAAAAATCGGAAGTGCCCGTTTTAAAGCGTTTAAAAAAACTTTGTGGTGTTGAAAACACAAAACCATGTTGAAGTGCCCAAAGTTGATTATGCTTTGCTTGTTGGTTGTGGTGCATTGGCACAGAAACCTGTTGGTGGAAAATTTAAATTGCATATATTTGATATAATTGTAAGGAATACTATGGTCACATCTTACAGTGTGGCTCTGTATGCTTAGTATACTGTAAATGTGAAAAAATAACAAACAATTTATTCCTATTCAGCTTCTACATCTGCATCGAGGCAATTATTATCTGTAAGAAGTGAGGAAAAACCTTACTTTGAAATGAATTGTTATGAGATTGAATTGTTATGAATTGTTATGAGATTGGAGCCCCTAAGACCATCACAAGCTTTTACAGATGCACCATCGAGAGCATCCCGTAGTGCTGTATCACCACCGCCTGCTATGGCAACTGCACCGCCCGCAACCACATGGCTCTCCAGAGGGTGGAGCGGTCAGTCCAACGCATCACCGGGGGGCACACTGCCTGCCCTCCAGGACATCTACAGCACCCGGTGTCACAGGAAGGACCTCAGCCATCCGAGCCACGGCCTGTTCACACCATCTAGAAGGAGGAGACAGTACAGGTGCATCAAAGCTGGGACCGAGAGACTGAAAAACAGCTTCTATCTCCAGGTCATTAGACTGTGAAATTGTCACCACTAGCCAGCCTCCGCCCAGTACCCTGCCCTGAACCTTAGTCACTGTTACTAGCCAGTTACCACCTGGTACTCTGCCCTGCACCTTAGAGGCTGCTGACCTATGTGCATATTCATTGAACACTGGTCACTTATAATAATACGTTTAATATATAATATATAATCATGTTTACATACTGTTTTACCCACTTCATATGTATATACTGTATTCTAGTCAAGGCTCATCCTATATAACTACTGCTGTACACACCTTTTCTATTCACATACTATCTCTAGAACCTTTTCTATTCATATACTGTCTCTAGAACCTTTTCTATTCATATACTATCTCTAGAACCTTTTCTATTCACATACTGTCTCTAGAACATTTTCTATTCATATACTATCTCTAGAACCTTTTCTATTCATATACTATCTCTAGAACCTTTTCTATTCACATACTGTCTCTAGAACCTTTTCTATTCATATACTATCTCTAGAACCTTTTCTATTCATATACTGCCTCTAGAACCTTTTCTATTCATAAACTGTCTCTAGAACCTTTTCTATTCATATACTGTCTCTAGAACCTTTTCTATTCATATACTGTCTCTAGAACCTTTTCTATTCATATACTGTCTCTAGAACCTTTTCTATTCATATACTGTCCATTGATCGTTCTGATATTTCTTTCTTAAAAATAAATCAGTGTATTGTTTTGTTGTTAGGTATTACATTTACATTTTAGTCATTTAGCAGACGCTCTTATCCAGAGCCACTTACAGGAGCAATTAGGGTTAAGTGCCTTGCTCAAGGGCACATCGACCGATTTTTCACCTTGTCGGCTTGGGGATTAGAACCAGCGTATTACTGTTGTAGCTAGGAACATCAGCATTACTGTTGGAGCTAGAAACATCAGCATTACTGTTGGAGCTAGGAACATCAGCATTACTGTTGGAGCTAGAAACATCAGCATTACTGTTGGAGCTAGGAACATCAGCATTACTGTTGGAGCTAGAAACATCAGCATTACTGTTGGAGCTAGAAACATCAGCATTACTGTTGGAGCTAGAAACATCAGCATTACTGTTGGAGCTAGAAACATCGGCATTACTGTTGGAGCTAGAAACATCATCATTACTGTTGGAGCTAGGAACATCAGCATTACTGTTGGAGCTAGGAACATCAGCATTACTGTTGGAGCTAGGAACATCAGCATTACTGTTGGAGCTAGAAACATCATCATTACTGTTGGAGCTAGAAACATCCGCATTACCGTTGGAGCTAGGAACATCAGCATTACCGTTGGAGCTAGGAACATCAGCATTACCGTTGGAGCTAGAAACATCAGCATTACTGTTGGAGCTAGAAACATCAGCATTACTGTTGGAGCTAGGAACATCAGCATTACTGTTGGAGCTAGAAACATCCGCATTACTGTTGTAGCTAGAAACATCAGCATTACTGTTGGAGCTAGAAACATCAGCATTACTGTTGGAGCTAGAAACATCAGCATTACTGTTGGAGCTAGGAACATCAGCATTACTGTTGGAGCTAGAAACATCAGCATTACTGTTGGAGCTAGGAACATCAGCATTACTGTTGGAGCTAGAAACATTAGCATTACTGTTGGAGCTAGAAACATCAGCATTACTGTTGGAGCTAGGAACATCAGCATTACTGTTGGAGCTACAAACATCAGCATTACTGTTGAAGCTAGAAACATCAGTATTACTGTTGGAGCTAGGAACATCAGCATTACTGTTGGAGCTAGAAACATCCACATTACTGTTGGAGCTAGGAACATCAACATTACTGTTGGAGCTAGAAACATCCGCATTACTGTTGGAGCTAGAAACATCAGTATTACTGTTGGAGCTAGGAACATCAGTATTACTGTTGGAGCTAGAAACATCCGCATTACTGTTGGAGCTAGAAACATCCGCATTACTGTTGGAGCTAGAAACATTAGCATTACTGTTGGAGCTAGAAACATCAGCATTACTGTTGGAGCTAGGAACATCAGCATTACTGTTGGAGCTAGAAACATCGGCATTACTGTTGGAGCTAGAAACATCGGCATTACTGTTGGAGCTAGAAACATCAGCATTACTGTTGGAGCTAGGAACATCAGCATTACTGTTGGAGCTAGAAACATCAGCATTACTGTTGGAGCTAGAAACATCAGCATTACTGTTGGAGCTAGAAACATCCACATTACTGTTGGAGCTAGAAACATCCACATTACTGTTGGAGCTAGGAACATCAGAATTACTGTTGGAGCTAGAAACATCCACATTACTGTTGGAGCTAGAAACATCAGCATTACTGTTGGAGCTAGAAACATCAGCATTACTGTTGGAGCTAGAAACATCAGCATTACTGTTGGAGCTAGAAACATCATTTACATTTACATTTTAGTCATGTAGCAGACACTTATCCAGAGCGACGTACAGTTAGTGAGTGCATACATTTTTCATACATCAGCATTACTGTTGGAGCTAGGAACATCAGCATTACTGTTGGAGCTAGGAACATCACTATTACTGTTGGCGCTAGAAACATCAGCATTTCACTGCACCTGTGCAACCAATAACATTTGATTTGATTTGTTTGGCAGAATCATTTTGGGGTTAAAATACGTTACCCACCAGTAGGAAGATGCCGATGTGCGTCTTTCAGCCAATGCATCTTGCATGACATACAGTTGGAGTCACAAGTAATTTTTCCAACAATTGTTTACAGATTATTTCACTTATAATTCACTGTATCACAATTCCAGTGGGTCAGAAGTTGACATACACTAAGTTGATTGTGCCTTTAAACAGCTTGGAAAATTCCAGAAAATGATGTCATGGCTTTAGAAGCTTCTGATAGGCTAATTGACATATTTTTAGTCAATTGGAGGTGTACCTGTGGATGTATTTCAAGGCCTACCTTCAAACTCAGTGCCTATTTGCTTGACATCATGGGAAAATCAAAAGAAATCAGCCAAGACCTCAGACAAAAAATGGTAGACCTCCAAAAGTATGGTTCATCATTGGGAGCAATTTCCAAGCACCTGAAGGTACCATGTTCATCTGTACAAACAATAGTACGCAAGTATAAACACCATGGGACCACACAGCCGTCATACCGCTCAGGAAGAAGCCACTTTTTGGTGAAATGTCCTCTGGTCTGATGAAACAAAAATAGAACTGTTTAGCCATAATGACCATCGTTATGTTTGGAGGAATTAGAGGGGAGCTTGCAAGCCGAAGAACACCATCCCAACCGTGAAGCACGGGGGTGGCAGCATCATGCTGTGGGGGTGGTTTGCTGCAGGAGGGACTGGTGCACTTCACAAAATAGATGGCATCATGAGGAAGGAAAATGATGTGGATATATTGAAGCAACATCTCAAGACATCAGTCAGGAAGTTAAAATGTGTCTTCCAAATGGACAATGACCCCAAGCATACTTCCAAAGTTGTGGCAAAATGGCTTAAGGACAACAAAGTCAAGGTATTGGAGTGGCCATCACAAAGCCCTGACCTCAATCCTATAGAAAATGTGTGGGCAGAACTGAAAAAGCGTGTGCGAGCAAGGAGGCCTACAAACCTGATTCAGTTACACCAGCTCTGTCAGGAGGAATGGGCCAAAATTCACCCAACTTATTGTGGGAAGCTTGTGGAAGTCTACCCGTAACGTTTGACCCAAGTTAAACAATTTAAAGGCAATGCTACCAAATACTAATTGAGTGTATGTAAACTTCTGACCCACTGGGAATGTGATGAAAGAAATAAGAGCTGAAATAAATTACTCTCTACTATTCTGATATTTCACATTCTTAAAATAAAGTGGTGATCCTAACTGACCTAAGACAGGGAATATTTACTAAGGATTAAATGTCAGGAATTTTGAAAAACTGAGTTTAAATGTATTTGGCTAAGGTGTATGTAAACTTACCGACTTCAACTGTATAATCTAGTGGACGAGACAGGTTGCTTTTTAGCGGGGCGCCGTTGAAAGGAGTGATAACGGGGGGTGGCATTAAGTGTTGAGGAGGATCAGCTGAAATGGAAGATTCCTGGTGTCTGTGACGCTCGCCGTTTGGTGTGACGCAGACCCGGCGGAGAGCGGGGGGGTGAAACGGAAGAAGACGTTGTCTGTCCTGCTGAGTTTTCATGCAGAGTCTTTTTACCCGACAAGGTCAAGTTAGGATGTGTCAGTTATCCTGTGAGAGCCTTTTGGTCAAGTTAGGATGTGTCAGTTATCCCGTGAGAGCCTTTTGGTCCAGTTAGGATGTGTCAGTTATCCTGTGAGAGCCTTTTGGTCAAGTTAGGACATGTCAGTTATCCTGTGAGAGCCTTTTGGTCCAGTTAGGATGTGTCAGTTATCCTGTGAGAGCCTTTTGGTCCAGTTAGGATGTGTCGGTTATCCTGTGAGAGCCTTTTGGTCCAGTTAGGATGTGTCAGTTATCCTGTGAGAGCCTTTTGGTCAAGTTAGGATGTGTCAGTTATCCTGTGAGAGCCTTTTGGTCCAGTTAGGATGTGTCAGTTATCCTGTGAGAGCCTTTTGGTCCTAAAATACTACAGTGTTTTTAGGTTGCCAAGCTTATGGTCACGTTGCAGCAGTGTGTAGGAGTGAGATCACCTTGATGTGAGAAGTGTGCAGGAGGGCATGAGATAAAGGAATGTGTAGTATAGGCGGAGAAGGTTGTATGTGTTGGCTGTGGCGGTCCCCATGGGGCTGGAGATCGGAGGAGTCCAGTGAGAGAAAGGCAGGTTGAGGTTGCCAGGGTCAGAGTAGTACAGAAAGTGTTGTATGCTGAAGCAGTGAACAGAGTGGTAGAGGAATGTGGGTACAGCAGGGTGCGGGATCCTGAGAGGATTCCCGTGAGTAGGCAGAGACTGATGGGAAGAATGTGTGCTTCAGTAAGGTGGGCTTTTTAACATTCATTGCTAATTGGTACTGCAGAAATGGAACGTAAGTCACAGAAAATAGAGGTTGTGGTGGCAGCTGCAGAGAAGTACTTGGGATTGCGAGGTTTTACTGCAGAAGATTTGCAGGGGGGTGTCGGTTGATTGGTGGTGTTCTGTCCTCCCAGACCGTTGGCCTGGAGTAGGTTTAGATAGGGTTAAATAGTGGAATGGGGTGGTGGTTTCCAGTGAGGGCAAATAGCAGAGTCATTTTCCTTTTCCTTTCTCCCAACGTTGTATAACAGGAAGTTAATGTAGGGAGGCCGTGACTGGCCTCACACTCCAGTGCAGTAGGTGGCGGTGTGTGCTCCTAAAGGTCGGAAGCGATCTTCCAACCAAATCATAAAGAATGAGAAGGACGCTTTTTTTTCCAGCAACCTCCGTAGCTCGTTAGCAAACAGCCGAAACACTGGAGCACTTTAGACCTTTTTTTTTTGTGTATACTAGCCACAGTGTTATAAACTGTAGACGTTTTTGATGGTTACACCCATGTAATTCCATATGGACGTTGCCACTACTTGTTTGTCAGCTAAACTGGATAGTTAAGATAACCTAGCACTAGGCTAGACGCTAATGCTACCTAGCGAGCTAACGATCCCCCAACCATGAGTTTCACTAAGCTACTCCCCTCCTGTTAAAGAAGAGGAGGTCTGCTGGACGGAGAAAGAAGCTCTAGGGGCTGAACGTTATCGTGGAAGAAGAAGGGGAAAGACATTACAGTGAAAAGAGAGGAAGGAAATTACTGTCACAGGGAAAGAAGAGGTAAAATATACTTTTGGAATGAAAAAGGAAGAGGAGGCGATTACATTGAAAGAGGAGGGAGAGGGTGTTACGGTAAAACTAAGAGGAGGAAGAGGGTGTTACGGTAAAACTAAGAGGAGGGAGAGGGTGTTACGGTAAAACTAAGAGGAGGAAGAGGGTGTTACGGTAAAATAAGAGGAGGGAGAGGGTGTTACGGTAAAACTAAGAGGAGGGAGAGGGTGTTACGGTAAAACTAAGAGGAGGAAGAGGGTGTTACGGTAAAACTAAGAGGAGGAAGAGGGTGTTACAGTTAAATAAGAGGAGAAAAGAAAGAGGCAGAGATGACTGTCACAGTGAAAGAGGCGGAGATGACTGTCACAGTGAAAGAGGCGGAGATGACTGTCACAGTGAAAGAGGCGGAGATGACTGTCACAGTGAAAGAGGCGGAGATGACTGTCACAGTGAAAGAGGCGGAGATGACTGTCACAGTGAAAGAGGCGGAGATGACTGTCACAGTGAAAGAGGCGGAGATGACTGTCACAGTGAAAGAGGCGGAGATGACTGTCACAGTGAAAGAGGCGGAGATGACTGTCACAGTGAAAGAGGCGGAGATGACTGTCACAGTGAAAGAGGCGGAGATGACTGTCACAGTGAAAGAGGCGGAGATGACTGTCACAGTGAAAGAGGCAGAGATGACTGTCACAGGGAAAGAGGCAGAGATGACTGTCACAGTGAAAGAGGCGGAGATGACTGTCACAGTGAAAGAGGCTGAGATGACTGTCACAGTGAAGAGGCGGAGATGACTGTCACAGTGAAAGAGGCGGAGATGACTGTCACAGTGAAAGAGGCGGAGATGACTGTCACAGTGAAAGAGGGGGAGATGACTGTCACAGTGAAAGAGGCGGAGATGACTGTCACAGTGAAAGAGGCGGAGATGACTGTCACAGTGAAAGAGGCGGAGATGACTGTCACAGTGAAAGAGGCGGAGATGACTGTCACAGTGAAAGAGGCGGAGATGACTGTCACAGTGAAAGAGGCTGAGATGACTGTCACAGTGAAGAGGCGGAGATGACTGTCATAGTGAAAGAGGCGGAGATGACTGTCATAGTGAAAGAGGCTGAGATGACTGTCACAGTGAAAGAGGCGGAGATGACTGTCACAGTGAAAGAGGCGGAGATGACTGTCACAGTGAAAGAGGCGGAGATGACTGTCACAGGGAAAGAGGGGGAGATGACTGTCACAGGGAAAGAGGCTGAGATGACTGTCATAGTGAAAGAGGCGGAGATGACTGTCACAGTGAAAGAGGCAGAGATCACTGTCACAGGGAAAGAGGCTGAGATGACTGTCACTGTGAAAGAGGCTGAGATGACTGTCACAGTGAAAGAGGCGGAGATGACTGTCACAGGGAAAGAGGCGGAGATGAATGTCACAGGGAAAGAGGCTGAGATGACTGTCACAGGGAAAGAGGGGGAGATGACTGTCACAGGGAAAGAGGCAGAGATGACTGTCATAGTGAAAGAGGCGGAGATGACTGTCACAGTGAAAGAGGCGGAGATGACTGTCACAGGGAAAGAGGGGGAGATGACTGTCACAGGGAAAGAGGGGGAGATGACTGTCACAGTGAAAGAGGCTGAGATGACTGTCACAGGGAAAGAGGTGGAGATGACTGTCATAGTGAAAGAGGCTGAGATGACTGTCACAGTGAAAGAGGCGGAGATGACTGTCACAGTGAAAGAGGCGGAGATGACTGTCACAGGGAAAGAGGCTGAGATGACTGTCACAGGGAAAGAGGGGGAGATGACTGTCACAGTGAAAGAGGCTGAGATGACTGTCACAGGGAAAGAGGTGGAGATGACTGTCATAGTGAAAGAGGCGGAGATGACTGTCACAGGGAAAGATGCGGAGATGACTGTCACAGTGATAGAGGCAGAGATGACTGTCACAGGGAAAGCCTTCAGGGTGAAAGAGGAGGAGGATGTTTCAGTAGTAGAAGAGGAGAAAGCTTTGAGCTGATGAAGATGAGGGGGAGGAGGAAGAGATGACTGTCACAGTGGAAGAGGGGATTGACAGGGAGGAGGAAGAGATGACTGTCACAGCGGAAGAGGGGATTGACAGGGAGGAGGAAGAGATGACTGTCACAGCGGAAGAGGGGATTGACAGGGAGGAGGAAGAGATGACTGTCACAGCGGAAGAGGGGATTGACAGGGAGGAGGAAGAGATGACTGTCACAGCGGAAGAGGGGATTGACAGGGAGGAGGAAGAGATGACTGTCACAGTGGAAGAGGGGATTGACAGGGAGGAAGAAGAGATGACTGTCACAGTGGGGAGGAAGAAGAGATGACTGTCACAGTGGAAGAAGGGATTGACAGGGAGGAGGAAGAGATGACTGTCACAGTGGAAGAGGGGATTGACAGGGAGGAAGAAGAGATGACTGTCACAGTGGAAGAGGGGATTGCCAGGGAGGAGGAAGAGATGACTGTCACAGTGGAAGAGGGGATTGCCAGGGAGGAGGAAGAGATGACTGTCACAGTGGAAGAGGGGATTGCCAGGGAGGAGGAAGAGATGACTGTCACAGTGGAAGAGGGGATTGCCAGGGAGGAGGAAGAGCATCTGTAGGTGTCATACAACGCTCTACCTCTTGGTCTGTAATATCAGTAGTATTTTGATTTCAATAAGAAAATTGGCAATTCCAGCGTTATGGACATTACATTCGTATGGAGGACTAAAAGTGCCACAATTAAATAAATAAATACACCATTAAATAATTACTTAAATGTGTCATTAATTAATTAAAATTAGAATTAAATACATAAATGTGTTATTAAATGTGTCATTAATTAATTCAAATACCGATTCATTTTATGTAAAATACATATATAATAATTTCACTATTTACATTTACATTTCATGGTCCTGCGTTGGAGTGCTTCCTGAATTACTTAAAACTGTCAAACTGACCCATCAAAAGTTGGTAGGCGGAACCTAACGCCTGATTGGTTACCCTCTGCATCAAGCCAAGACAAATCAATTCCGGATAATGTCAGCAGGTCCTGCTTCTACATCCTCTGCTAAGTTTAAAATGTCTCTAACCAACTCCCTGGAAAGTTCACGGAGATCCTCCATTGTCTCTATCCAGGTTGGCCTACTCTACTTCAGACCAAAGCAATGGATCAGACTAGATTCGCGTTAGCCCCGCCCACTGACTTTGATGGGTCAGTTTGACAGTTTTAAGTAATTCATGAATCACTGCAATGCAGGATCATGAAATGTAAATGTAAATAGTGAAATAATTATATATGTATTTTACATAAAATGAATCGGTATTTGAATTAATTAATGATACATTTAATTACACATTTATGTATTTAATTCTAATTTTAATTAATTAATGACACATTTAAGTAATTATTTAATGGTGTATTTATTTATTTAATTGTGGCACTTTTAGTCCTCCATACATTCGCACCCAAAATCACAACTTTAATGTCTCACAGATTGGACCAACAAAATATAGGCCTAAATGAAATGCTTGATGTGTGTCTGTAGTACCCCTTGGGGGGAGCGCACACCCCAAAAAGCGGACTTCTAAATTGGCATGTTGGAGAAATAAAGGAAAAATAATAAACATGACGGATGTTACATGAAATGGACAAGCTGTCTGGGGAAACTGGACATACGGTGCCTTGATGTCTTCATTTGATTGTTACAAAGTAGGATTTAAATGGATTTAATGGTCTTTTTTTTGTCAACAATCTACAAAATTCTATACTGTCAAAGTGGAATATATATTTTATTTTATTTTAGATAAATAAACAATTCATAGCTGTTTAGGCAAGCCTAAATTAGTTCAGGATAGAAATGTGGCTTAACAAATCACATAATAAGTTATGGACTCACTCTGTGTGACATAATAGGTGTTGACATGATTTTTTAATGACTAACCCTTCCCCTGTCCCCATATACAACATCTGTAAGGTCCCTCAGTCAAGTATTGATTTTCAAGCACAGATTCAACTACAAAGACCAGGGAGCTTTTCGAAAGCCTCATAAAGAAGTGCAGTGATTGGTAGATGGGTAACAATAACAAATCAGACATTGAATATATCTTTAAGGATGGTCAAGTTAATAATGATGCTGTGGATGGTGTATTAAACCACCCAGACACATCAAAGATGCAGTCGTCCTTCTGAACTGAGCTGCAGGAGAGGAAGGAAACTGCTCAGGGACGTCACCATGAGGCCATTGGTCAGGTGAGCCTGTGGTCTCAATTAAATAGAGTAGGCTATATGCGTGGGTGGAGAAGCACAGGGCAGCTGTCCTTCCAAGGAAATTAACATCCTTATGGATGTCACCATGAGGCCATTGGTGATTTTAAAACAGCTACAGAGTTCAATGTCTGTGACGGTAGAAAACTAAGGATGGATCAACAACATTGTAGTGCAGGGGTCTCCAACTTTTTCTAGCATGAGAGCTACTTTTTTTTTTAAAGAATAACACAGCCATGTCTCAGACTGCCCATCTTAATATTTTCTTTTTATTGGCCAGTCTGAGACATGGCTTTTTCTTTGCAACTCTGCCTAGAAGGTCAGCATCCCGGAGTCGCCGCTTCACTGTTGACGTTGAGACTGGTGTTTTGCGGGTACTATTTAATGAAGCTGCCAGTTGAGGAGCTTTGAGGCGCCTGTTTCTCAAACTAGACACTCTGTCCTCTTGCTCAGTTGTGCACCGGGGCCTCCCACTCCTCTTTCTATTCTGGTTAGAGCCAGTTTGCGCTGTTCTGTGAAGAGTAGTACACAGCGTTATACGAGATCTTCAGTTTATTGGCAATTTCTCGCATGGAATAGCCTTCATTTCTCAGAACAAGAATAGACTGACGAGTTTCAGAAGAAAGTTATTTGTTTCTGGCCATTTTGAGCCTGTAATTGAACCCACAAGTTAATTTCTAAGTGACCCCAAACTTTGGTAGTGTATTTCTAGGGAAGAAAACATGGACAGGTTCTTCGTGATTATCGACTCTACCAAACTTAGTTTGAAATGTTTTTTGAGGATGTTTTGGCTTGCAATACAGCTTTGCTAACATCGATTTCGAACCAAGGTAAAATTAGTTTTATATTGGATATTCGGTTCTCTCTTATCAATAGCTATTGAACCAAACACGCCACGACTATGAAGATGGTATATTCTGAATCAGGGTTGGATGGAGAAAGATTCCCCACTTATTTTTATAATAACATTTCCGTTTTCAATGCGTGCCATGACTATGAAAATGATATATTCTGAATCGGGGGAGAATTTAAAAAATCCACGGCTTGACTTTTTTTAAAAAATGTTGTTTATTTTTTGGTTTTGCTTTCAATCTTAAATAGCTCTTACACAAAGCTTGACATACATATCAAGTGATATGATACGTGATTTTATACAGTACAAAATGAAACAACAGTATATGAGAAGTACATTACATTATAAAATGAAACAGAATATAAGAAGTACATTACAGTACAAAATGAAACAACAGTATATTAGAAGTACATTACATTATAAAATGAAACAGAATATTAGAAGTACATTACAGTATAAGAGGTGGAGGTGGACCTCTCAGTGACTTCCCGGTAGGGAGTGAGGCCACTCTTATCAAACTCTATGGGCCTAGAAAACACTAAGAAGCAGGCTTTGCAATTTGTGTGTGAACTGCACCCAGATATGAACACAAATAATACTAAGCTTACTACTGTCAATCCTCAACACCCCGCTCAAGGCCTTGGGGCACCAAACTTCTAAAGGTGCCCTTTGACCTCTCCCAACCCCATCAGTGTGTTCTCTGATGTGAAGTCAGGGTTCCAATTTGAGCGAATCTCTTCCCACACTGATCACAGCTATAAGGTCTCTCTCCTGTGTGCCTTCTCTGGTGCACTTTCAATGTTCCCGATTGAGCAAAACACTTCCCACAGTCAGAGCAGTGGTAAGGCCTCTCTCCTGTGTGTGTTCTCTGGTGTGATATCAGTTCACTTGAGGTGGTAAAGCTTTTCCCACAGTCAGAGCAGTGGTAAGGTTTCTCTCCAGTGTGTATTCTCTTGTGTATAGTCAGGTTTGATGACTGAGTGAATCTCTTCCCACACTGATCACAGCCATAAGGCCTCTCTCCTGTGTGTGTTCTCTGGTGTAATATCAGTTCACTTGAGGTGGTAAAGCTTTTCCCACACCGGTCACAGCCATAAGGCCTCTCTCCTGTGTGTGTTCTCTGGTGTGTCATCAGTTCAGGTGAGGTCTTAAAGCTTTTCCCACATTCGGTGCAGGGGTATGGTTTCTCTCCAGTGTGTATTCTCTTGTGTACAGTCAAGGAGTATGATCGAGTAAATCTCTTCCCACATTGATCGCAGCTATAAGAATTCTCTCCTGTATGGACTATTTGGTGGTTTCTAAGGTTTGATGAAGAGGTGAAGTGCTCTCCACCATCAGTGTAATGGTAGGGTTGCTCTACGGTGTGAGTTTGTTGATGTGCTGCCAGGGAGTCCGATCGATTAAATCTCTTCCCACATTGATCACAGCTATAAGAATTCTCTCCTGTGTGGATTCTCCGGTGTCTTCTAAGGTTTGATGAAATGGTGAATCTCTGTCCACAGTCAGAGCAATGGAAAGGTTTCTCTCCTGTGTATACTCGCTGGTGTGATATCAGTTTGTTTGAGTAAGTAAAGCTCATTCCACAATCAGAGCAGCGGTAAGTTTTCTTCCCTGTAAGTATCCACTGGTGTTTCTTGAGGTGTTCTGATCTGGAGAGACTCTTCTCTGCCTCGTCAGCATCATGATGTTGGTTAGCCTCCCCAGATAATAAGCCCCTGCTACTGAGAGAGTGACAGATAGGACTGTCCCCTGTGAAACAAAGACAGACAGTTATGGTTCCTTCTTCGTATCGAAGAAAGATCTAGTCCAGGGCTGCCCAACCCTCTTCCTGGAGATCTACTGTCCTGTAGGTTTTCAGTCCAACCCTAATTTAGCATATCGGATTCAGCTAGTTAAGGTCTTGTTGAGCAGCTAATAAGTAGAATCAGGTGTGTTAAATTAGAGTTGGCCTGATAACCCACAGGACGATACATCTCCAGGAAGAGGGTTGGGCAGCCCTGGACTAGTCTCAGCTTTTCACACTCTTGTGATCGGATTTAAGCATTTTGGATGGGTTTAAAATATTAAATGGAAAATAGTATTACATCTTCAAAATTGTCGATGTATCCAAGGAATGCTTGTAACGATACTACATCTTTAAACGTATTGTATTTAGTGGTAATTAATTACATCCAGGGAGTGTCCCAAAATAAATGTATATGTTTCAGCATAAACCCACCTAGTTCCGATGTTTTCCTGCAGTCCACGAGCCAAATAGACACCCTCTTCAGATCCCAGAGTCTTTTACTTTGATCAGTCAAATTTCCCTCTACCTCCTCGTCTCCTCCTCTGGCAGTTCCACTCAGCCCTGGTGTTTTCCTCCAGTCAACCAGCCTCACAGACAACCTCTTCAGACCCAGCAGTAAGGGGCTACTGGGAGGGGCACGACCGGGGGCCTCGGGGAGAGGGAGGGGGGAGGAGGGTGGTAGGAGGATGGGACAGGTTTCTCCTGTAAACCCAAAAAGAGGGTAGAGGTGTTTTCATATTTGTACACTGTCTGGAATGAGCCTAGTCAATGTGACCTGATGACTCCAGAGACAGGACTCTGCTAACAAGAAAGATCAAGAACAAGAGAAAGAAGAAGAAGAACAGGAAGAGGCATTTTTACATTTACATTTTAGTCATTTAGCAGACGCTCTTATCCAGAGCGACTTACAGGAGCAATTAGGGTTAAGTGCCTTGCTCAAGGGCACATCGACAGAGGCCTGGTGGAGGCCTGGTGGAGTTGATCATCTGTCAAATGGGTCATTCATTTAGCTGTTGATCATCTGTCAAATGGGTCAAATATTTAGCTGTTGATCATCTGTCAAATGGGTCATCATTTAGCTGTTGATCATCTGTCAAATGGGTCATTCATTTAGCTGTTGATCATCTGTCAAATGGGTCATCATTTAGCTGTTGATCATCTGTCAAATGGGTCATCATTTAGCTGTTGATCATCTGTCAAATGGGTCATAATTTAGCTGTTGATCATCTGTCAAATTGATCATTTATTTAGCTGTTAATCATCTGTCAAATGATATCAAGAAAGATCAAGAACAAGAGAAAGAAGAACAGAACGTCTCTACCTCCCTGTATGTCAGACGTCTCTACCTCCCTGTCTGTCAGTCAGACATCTCTACCTCCCTGTCTGTCAGATGGCTCTACCTCCCTGTCTGTCAGTCAGACATCTCTACCTCCCTGTCTCTCTGTCAGACGTCTCTACCTCCCCGTCTGTCAGATGTCTCTACCTCCCTCCCTGTCAGTCAGACATCTCTACCTCCCTGTCTCTCTGTCAGACGTCTCTACCTCCCTCCCTGTCAGATGTCTCTACCTCCCTCCCTGTCTGTCAGATGTCTCTACCTCCCTGTCTGCCTGTCAGATGTCTCTACCTCCCCGTCTGTCAGTCAGACGTCTCTACCTCCCTGTCTCCCTGTCAGATGGCTCTACCTCCCTGTCTGTCAGTCAGACATCTCTACCTCCCTGTCTCTCTGTCAGACGTCTCTACCTCCCTCCCTGTCTGTCAGATGTCTCTACCTCCCTCCCTGTCTGTCAGATGTCTCTACCTCCCTCCCTGTCTGTCAGATGTCTCTACCTCCCTCCCTGTCTGTCAGATGTCTCTACCTCCCTGTCTCCCTGTCAGATGTCTCTACCTCCCTGTCTGTCAGATGTCTCTACCTCCCTCCCTGTCTGTCAGATGTCTCTACCTCCCTCCCTGTCTGTCAGATGTCTCTACCTCCCTCCCTGTCTGTCAGATGTCTCTACCTCCCTGTCTCCCTGTCAGATATCTCTACCTTCCTGTCTGTCAGGCAGCATTCTAGGTGACTACCTCATGAAGCTGGTTGAGAGAATGCCAAGAGTGTACAAAGCCGTCATCAAGGCAAAGGGTGGCTATTGAGTAGGTTTATAGTCGTCGGGTGAGGTTGTGTCTCTCTCTGGCGGGAGGTAAGCTTGGCTTATATGGCTTATATAAGCTTATATGGTGTCGAGTAAAGCTTAAACTATGTATTTAGATTGTAGTTAGGTATTGTAGGTAGTCATCGTAGGTTATTGTATGTAAGTATTGTAAGTATTGTATTCGGCTGAGCACGGTGAAGCACGAGGATAGCTAAACCACTACCTAGACTAGCTAGCGGATAGCTACTGGTAACTATTAGCAACTGTGGATAGTTGTTTCACGCTTAAGAGTACCTGTAATTATGCCAGCTAGCTGCGTACCATTCAGCTGTTATTCTAACCTCATTGTCTGAAGCGTTAACGTTAGGTAGTAAGTAGCTACTGTGCTCGAAATGTAGCTAGCTTGTTGCTACCTGGATAGCTAACTAAACAATAGCTGGAACGACCTAGTGAACAGACGCGAACTGGCTGAGTCGATTCAGTGGCTAGCTTTGCACTTGGCTAGCTAACAGTAGCTGCTAGGGGTAAGTTATAACCTACATTTGTGTTTTCTTTTTACATACTGGTAACCAGAGTCGTTCAAGGGAATTCGGGACATGGGTGACTAGTTAACGTTAGCTTGGCTCTCTCTTTGTGTTCGTGCCGTGGGAAGAGGTTTTTTTTCGTTGGCAGAAAGCAATGTCTAGCTAGTATGCTAACTATTCTAGCTAACTAACTGGCTGAATAAGTTGATGATGGACTCGCTCAAGCTGTCGGGACTAACCCACAACGTTAGACACGGACACAAATGATCTGCTTGGCGTGTTGACACACTGGTGGTTTGTTGTGGCCGAGTATTGGTGCTAAACCGTGTTGTTGGAGGCTGGCATGCTAGTTGGCTATGGCGTCATAGGAATAGCTGCCCTGGACGGTTTTCACTGAAGAATACTGTACCAAATTAGCTAGCTGAATAAACTAAGTTAGTCTATTCCTAGAAAACATTGAACCGCTGTAGTTTACAACAATTATAGTTTCTGAGGTGGAAGTTGGGAGAGTTATATTTGGGTGTTTCAGTGAAACATTAGTGAGGGAGGCCCCGCTCTCTCGCTTTCCCAGATGTTTAGTTCATTTCATTCCGATCTCCTTTGCATTATTGTAGCCATTTTCTGTAGCGTCTGTCTATCCCTGTTCTCTCCTCTCTGCACAGGCTATACAAACGCCTCACACCGCGTGGCTGCTGCCTCTCTAACCTGGTGGTCCCTGCACGCATGACCCACGTGGAGTTCCACATCTCCAACAGCCAATGGAACTGCCGTTCTACGGCCAACAAGGCAGAGTTCATCTCAGCCTATGCTACCCTCCAGTCCCTCGACTTCTTGGCGCTGACGGAAACATGGATTACCACTGAAAACACTGCCACTCCTACTGCTCTCTCCTCGTCTGACCATGTGTTCTCGCATACCCCGAGAGCATCTGGTCAGCGGGGTGGTGGCACAGGAATCCTCATCTCTCCCAAGTTGACATTCTCTCTTTTTCCCCTGACCCATCTGTCTATCTCCTCATTTGAATTCCATGCTGTCACAGTCACTAGCCCATTCAAGCTTAACATCCTTATCATTTATCGCCCTCCAGGTTCCCTTGGAGCGTTCATCAATGAGCTTGACGCCTTGATAAGTTCCTTTCCTGAGGATGGCTCACCCCTCACAGTTCTGGGTGACTTTAACCTCCCTACGTCTACCTTTGACTAATTTCTCTCTGCCTCCTTCTTTCCACTCCTCTCCTCTTTTGACCTCACCCTCTCACATACTCTATCCTCTTCCATCCTATCATCTCTTCCCTCTGCTCAATCCTTCTCCCTCCAATCTCCTGATTCTGCCTCCTCAACCCTCCTCTCCTCCCTTTCTGCAACCTTTGACTCTCTATGTCCCCTATCCTCCCGGCCGGCTCGGTCCTCCCCTCCTGCTCTGTGACTTGACGACTCATTGCGAGCTCACAGAACAGGGCTCCGGGCAGCCGAGCGGAAATGGAGGAAAACTAGACTCCCTGCGGACCTGGCATCTTTTCACTCCCTCCTCTCTACATTTTCTTCCTCTGTTTCTGCTGCTAAAGACACTTTCTACCACTCTAAATTCCAAGCATCTGCCTCTAACCCTAGGAAGCTCTTTGCCACCTTCTCCTCCCTGCTGAATCCCCCCCCCCTTCCCCCTCCCTCTCTGTGGATGACTTTGTCAACCATTTTGAAAAGAAGGTTGACGACATCCGATCCTCGTTTGTTAAGTCAAATGACACTGCTGGTCCTGCTCACACTGCCCCTACCCTATTCTTGGCGTGACCCTGGACAACACCCTGTCGTTCTCCGCTAACATCAAGGCGGTGACCCGATCCTGTAGGTTCATGCTCTACAACATTCGGAGAGTACGACCCTGCCTTACACAGGAAGCGCACAGGTCCTAATCCAGGCACTTGTCATCTCCCGTCTGGATTACTCCAACTCGCTGTTGGCTGGGCTCCCTGCCTGTGCCATTAAACCCCTACAACTCATCCAGAATGCCGCAGCCCGTCTGGTGTTCAACCTTCCCAAGTTCTCTCACGTCACCCCGCTCCTCCGTACACTCCACTGGCTTCCAGTTGAAGCTCGCATCTGCTACAAGACCATGGTGCTTGCCTACGGAGCTGTGAGGGGAACGGCACATCCATACCTTCAGGCTCTGATCAGTCCCTACACCCAAACGAGGGCATTGCGTTCATCCACCTCTGGCCTGCTGGCCCCACTACCTCTGCGGAAGCACAGTTCCCACTCAGCCCAGTCAAAACTGTTCGCTGCTCTGGCACCCCAATGGTGGAACAAGCTCCCTCATGACGCCAGGACAGCGGTGTCACTCACCACCTTCAGGAGACACTTGAAACCCCACCTCTTTAAGGAATACCTGGGATAGGATAAAGTAATCCTTCTAACCCCCCACATTGTATGATTTTTAAGTAATTAATTTGCAAGTTATTGCATGACATAAGTATTTGATACATCAGATAGGCAGAACTTAATATTTGGTACAGAAACCTTTGTTTGCAATTACAGAGATCATACGCTTCCTGTAGGTCTTGACCAGGTTTGCACACACTGCAGCAGGGATTTTGGCCCACTCCTCCATACAGACCTTCTCCAGATCCTTCAGGTTTCGGAGCTGTCGCTGGGCAATACGGACTTTCAGCTCCCTCCAAAGATTTTCTATTTGGTTCAGGTCTGGAGACTGGCTAGGCCACTCCAGGACCTTGAGATGCTTCTTGCGGAGCCACTCCTTAGTTGCCCTGGCTGTGTGTTTCGGGTCGTTGTCATGCTGGAAGACCCAGCCACGACCCATCTTCAATGCTCTTACTGAGGGAAGGAGGTTGTTGGCCAAGATCTCGCGATACATGGCCCCGTCCATCCTCCCCTCAATACGGTGCAGTCGTCCTGTCCCCTTTGCAGAAAAGCATCCCCAAAGAATGATGTTTCCACCTCCATGCTTCACGGTTGGGATGGTGTTCTTGGGGTTGTACTCATCCTTCTTCTTCCTCCAAACACGGCGAGTGGAGTTTAGACCAAAAAGCTCTATTTTTGTCTCATCAGACCACATGACCTTCTCCCATTCCTCCTCTGGATCATCCAGATGGTCATTGGCAAACTTCAGACGGGCCTGGACATGCGCTGGCTTGAGCAGGGGGACCTTGCGTGCGCTGCAGGATTTTAATTCATGACGGCGTAGTGTGTTACTAATGGTTTTCTTTGAGACTGTGGTCCCAGCTCTCTTCAGATCATTGACCAGGTCCTGCCATGTAGTTCTGGGCTGATCCCTCACCTTCCTCATGATCATTAATGCCCCACGAGGTGAGATCTTGCATGGAGCCCCATACCGAGGGTGATTGACCGTCATCTTGAACTTCTTCCATTTTCTAATAATTGCGCCAACAGTTGTTGCCTTCTCACCAAGCTGCTTGCCTATTGTCCTGTAGCCCATCCCAGCCTTGTGCAGGTCTACAATTGTATCCCTGATGTCCTTACACAGCTCTCTGGTCTTGGCCATTGTGGAGAGGTTGGAGTCTGTTTGATTGAGTGTGTGGACAGGTGTCTTTTATACAGGTAACGAGTTCAAACAGGTGCAGTTAATACAGGTAATGAGTGGAGAACAGGAGGGCTTCTTAAAGAAAAACTAACAGGTCTGTGAGAGCCGGAATTCTTACTGGTTGGTAGGTGATCAAATACTTATGTCATGCAATAAAATGCAAATTAATTACTTAAAAATCATACAATGTGATTTTCTGGATTTTTGTTTTAGATTCCGTCTCTCACAGTTGAAGTGTACCTATGATAAAAAATTACAGACCTCTACATGCTTTGTAAGTAGGAAAACCTGCAAAATCGGCAGTGTATCAAATACTTGTTCTCCCCACTGTATATATACACACATTATAGACTACAATATTATGCAAAGTTTGTATTGATCATATTGATTTTTTCATTTCCATTCTGAATAGAGAGGGGGGGGGCTTTTTGTGCCACTGTACCCTTTAAGCCCCCAGATAAATGTCACATCTACAAAAATTGCATCTATGTATAACAATGCAAGGTTCATTTAAACAGTAAAATACGACTAAATGCATTAAAACATTTAAGCTGTGAATTCCTGAAATCTATTATCTTGTTGTGGTTCACCAAGTTATGTTGCTACTATGTGGCTGTGACATCATCCAGGCATTGACTGCTAGCAGGAAAAACCCATCGTTTCAATTGGCAAGAAATAGTAATTCATGCCCATGAAATATGCTACCATTATCTGTGGGTCACCTCAATGCAAAACATTTTATTGCAGCTTTGAAATTGTCCAGTGGAAACTTACACAACTGGCAATACGTTAATAATAAAACATCTGATTGGCTTAGAATAAAACTGTTACGGATATAACAACCAGATTAATTGGCTGAAACATTAAACAGCAGGAAATGTTTTTGTTAGTTTTTTAAATCCAAAGATGTAGGTGGGCTTAATGGGTACGTGGGCTTGGGTTTAATAGGTACGCTTACCCTAATTGTTTCATCAGCAACACATGCCAACAGAGGGCACACCGAGCGAGTTGGTAGGGGTGAGGGGCTGGTTTGGAATTCACTGAATGAATTTGAGAGTGGTTATATTTCTCCAGCCCTCAGCTGTTTACCAAAACAAGTGTCAGGGCACCCATTTTGTTTCTGTTTAAATCCCGGACTGCCCCTTTAAAACCACACATCAGTTCAACAACAGCAGAGTTACTGCCCCTGTTAAGATATACTCACTGGTGTTAATCAGATCTCCAACCTCCTCTTCCTCCTCCTCTTTCACTCTGAAAACTTCCTTCTCTTCTTCTTTCACTCTGAAAACTTCCTTCTCTTCTTCTTTCACTCTGAAAACGTCCTTCTCTTCTTCTTTCACTCTGAAAACGTCCTTCTCTTCTTCTTTCACTCTGAAAACGTCCTTCTCTTCTTCTTTCACTCTGAAAGCTTCCTTCTCTTCTTCTTTCACGGTAACAGCCTCACCCTCTACTTCTTGTTTTACTGTAACAGCCTCCTCTTTCACTGGAGCTTCTTTCTCCGTCCAGCAGACCTCCTCTTCTTTAGCAGGAGGAGAGTAGCTTAGTGAGCTCATGGTCGGGGATGTTAGCTAGCTAGCTAGTAAGTTAGCATTAGTGACTAGGCTAGTGATTTAGCAAGCCAGCTAGCTGGTTACTAACAACGTAAAAATAAAATGGAGTAACTAGCTATATGACAGAAGTGCATTTAAAACACAGTGGCTAATATACAGCGAAACAGTCCAAAGAGCATGAATGTTTCAGCTTTGTTGGCTAGCAAGCTACCGAGGTGACCGACTACCTGTTGTCGTTGAAGAAGCGTCCCGTCCACTAGAATATACGTCACACCGCCAGCGTCACCTGAAAGACCCACATCGTCATCTGCTGACTGGAGTGGGTAACGCAGTTGAGATACATTTTTTTATTGAATTTCCAGACAAAAAGTTGATTTGTAATCATTTTCTTATTTGTAATATATTTTCTTAAATAATAATATTATATTGATATGTACAAAGAGAAGCACGTGTTGATTGATTAGTGAAGTGAGAATTTTAAATAACTTTATATTTAGTCACAGCCACATTTAAGGCCATTTCTTATTCATTCAGTCAAACAGACACATTTCGGTTGAATGCATTCAGTTGTGCCACTGACTAGGTATCCCCTTTACCAAACGCTCTGCACCATGGTTTATCAGTGATCAACGTTTTATCAACGCTGCAGGAAGTAAACTGGAGAGCACATCTGTAGCCATGAAATGCTTTGAAAGGCTGGTCATGGCTCACATCAACACCATCATCCCAGACACACTGGACACACTCCAATTCGCATACCGCACCAACAGATCCACAGACGACTTAATCTCTATTGCAGTCCACACTGCCCTTTCCCACCTGGTCAAAAAATAAACATCTAAGTGAGAATGCTGTTTATTGACTACAGCTCAGCGTTCAACACCATAGTGCCCTCCAAGCTCATCACTGAACTAATGTGGTCCTCTGTAGCTCAGCTGGTAGAGCATGGCGCTTGTAACGCCAGGGTAGTGGGTTCGATCACCGGGACCACCCATACGTAAAAATGTATGCGCACATGACTGTAAGTCGCTTTGGATAAAAGCGTCTGCAAAAAAGGCATATTATTATTATTATTATTATGACGGGCCACCCCCAGGTGGTGAGGGTAGGTAACAACACATCCTTCACATTGACCCTCAACACGGGGGCCCCTCAGGGGTGAGTGCTCAGTCCCCTCCTGTACTCCCTGTTCACCCATGAAAGGGTGGCAACGCAAGAGTCTAACACCATCATTTAGTTAGCAGACGACACGACGGTGGTAGGCCTGATCACCGACGGCGATGAGACAGCCTACAGGGAGGAGGTCAGAGACCTGTGGTGCCAGGACAACAACCTCTCCATCAACGTCAGCAAGACAAAGGAGCTGATCGAGGACTACAGGACACACGGGGGGGACCGAGCAAGCCCCCATTCACATCGACAGGGCTGTAGTGGAGTGGGTTGAGAGCTTCAAGTTCATAAGTGTCCACATCACTAAGGACCTCTTTTTGTAATTGTATTTGTATTTATTAATGATCCCCATTAGTTCCTGCCAAGGCAGCAGCTACTCTTCCTGGGGTTTATTATGGATCCCCATTAGTTCCTGCCGGGGTCCAACAACATTAAGGCAGTTATATACAATTACAAATATTACATGACATTACATTTCATAACACTTTTCACAACACATTAAGTGTTACTACCACATATCTACATACCTTTTATGGTCCAAACACACCAACACATTCATGAAGATGGCACAACAATGCCTCTTCCCCCTCAGAAGGCTGAAAAGATTTGGCACGGGTCCTCAGATCCTCAAAAAGTTATACAGCTGCACCATTGAGAGCATCTTGACTGGCTGCATCACTGGTTGGTTTGGCAACTGCTCGGCATCCGATCGCAAGGCGCTACAGAGGGTTGTGAGTACGGCCCAGTACATCACTGGGGCTGAGCTCCCTGTCATCCAGGACCTCTATACCAGGCGGTGTCATTCAGGACCTCTATATAGAAACTTTCCTTCCAGACTCACATTAAGAATCTCCAATCCAAAGTTAAATCTAGAATCGGCTTCCTATTTCGCAACAAAAGCCTCCTTCACTCATGCTGCCAAACATGCCCTCGTAAAAACGGACTATCCTACCGATCCTTGACTTCGGCGATGTAATTTACAAAATAGCCTCCAACACTCTACTCAGCAAATTGGATGTAGTCTATCACAGCGCCATCCGTTTTGTCTCCAAAGCCCCATACACTACCCATACACTACCCACCCAACTACCTCATCCCTATATTGTTATTTATTTTGCTCATTTGCACCCCAGTATCTCTATTTGCACATAATATCATTCCAGTGTTAATACTAATTGTAATTATTTTGCACTATGGCCTATTTATTGCCTTACCTACATAACTTGCTACATTTGCACACACTGTATATAGATGTTATGTTTGTATTTTTGACTTTATGTTTTGTTTTACCCCATATGTAACTCTGTGTTGTTGTTTTTATCGCACTGCTTTGCTTTATCTTGGCCAGGTCGCAGTTGTAAATGAAAACTTGTTCTCAACTGGCTTACCTGGTTAATTAAAGGTGAAATAAAAATAAATAAAAAATACCAGGCGATGTCAGAAGGCCCTAAAAATTGTCAAATACTCCAGCCACACTAGTCAAAGACTGTTCTCTCAGCTACCGCACGGCAAGCGGTACCAGAGCACCAAGTCTGGGACCAACAGGCTCCTGAACAGCTTCTACAGCTTCTACCCCCAGGCCATTAGACTGCTGAACAGTTAATACAATGGCTGCCCTAGTAGGTTACCCTAGTAAAACTATTTACATTGACACCATATTTGTTTTTTGTTTTGTTTTTTTGCACCGACTCTCTTGCGCTGGCTCTATGCACACTCACTGGACTCTACCCACACAGTACACTGACACTCCAACACACACACACACACACACACACACACACACACACACACACACACACACACATATTGAAGCCACACACACACACACACACACACACACACACACACACACACACACACACACACACACACACACACACACACACACACACATATTGAAGCCACACACACACACAGTCACACTTTCACACACTTTGATACTCTTCACATAGGCTGCTTCTACTATGTTTATTATATATCCTGATTGCCTAGTCCCATTTACCCCTACCTACATGTATATACTGTATCACCTCAACTACCTGGTACCCCTGCACATTGACTCAGTACTGGTACTTCCTGTATATAGCCATGTTATTACCTGGTACCCCTGGACATTGACTCAGTACTGCTACTTCCTGTATATAGCCATGTTATTACCTGGTACCCCTGCACATTGACTCAGTACTGCTACTTCCTGTATATAGCCATGTTATTACCTGGTACCCCTGCACATTGACTCAGTACTGCTACTTCCTGTATATAGACATGTTACTACCTGGTAACCCTGCACATTGACTCAGTACTGCTACTTCCTGTATACAGCCTCATTACTACTGTCACGAACGTCTGGGTAAGGAGTAGTAGACCAAGGCGCAGCGTGTGAAATAAACATGACTTCATTTAATTAAAGTTTCGAAATACAAACAAAACACGATTCGTGAAGTCCACGGTTAAACATACCGACACGGAACAAAAACCCACAAACCCAAAGTGAAACACAGACAGTTAAATATGGCTCCCAATCAGAGACAACCAGCAAACAGCTGACACTCGTTGCCTCTGATTGGGAGTCACTCAGTCAAACATAGAAAATGACGAACTAGAACACCCAACATAGAAACAGAACACATAGAATGAACACACCCTGGCTCAACATAATGAGTCCCAGAGCCAGGGTGTGACAGTACCCCCCCCTAAAGGCGCGGACTGCGACCGCGCCTCAACTAAACAAAACAGGGGAGGGCTGGGCGGGCATACCTCCTCGGCGGCGGTTCTGGCTCCGGCCTTGACCACCACCCTCCAATACACCCCCCATAGTGCCCCTGGTCCAGTCTGTCGACTCGCACCCCTGGCTTGGTGCGTGGAGGAGGAACGGGCCTTACCAGGCTGACTTCTCGCACCCCTGGCTTAGTGCGAGTGGCAGGAACAGGCCGGACCGGGCTGGCGACGCGCACCGTAGGTTTGGTGCGAGTGGCAGGAACAGGCCGGGTCAGGCTGGCGACGCGCACCGTAGACTTGGTGCGTGGAGCAGGGACAGGCCGGGCTGGGCTGTCGACGCACACCGTAGGCTTGGTGCGTGGAGCAGGGACAGGCCGGGCTGGGCTGTCGACGCACACCGTAGGCTTGGTGCGTGGAGCAGGGACAGGCCAGACCGGGCTGGCGACGCACACCGTAGGCTTGGTTGACTAAACCGTCAATCTGGCAACCTTCAATCTGGCAACCGGGGGCATATCTGATCCTGTTCATTTCAGCTGAGCTTTCATGCGACCCTCACAGCTTGTATGGAGAGAGAACAGCCATCTAAGAGTACGTTTGACATCAGGGTTCATGTCTCGTGATGTGTCCCAGCAATGGGAGCTGACTTTCTTTCCTAGTCTCTTTTCCTGGTCTCCTTTCTTTGTCTCCTCATCCAATTGGCAAGGATCCCCCAGAACCTATTTCTCAATAACATACGGTACGTACTCAGAATGTCTGTGAGGCAGACAGCCCTGTGGCTGATTTCTATATACACCTACTTTAATAGACTGTGCGATGACTGGATTATTGATCACATCCTGAACTAGAGGGCACTATCCCACAGCATTATCCAGCTGAGAATATGTGTTTGAATATGTATTCATGCTGACATATAGGCATTTGACTTGTATCTCCATTAAGCTGATGTATTGGCATGCACAGAGACAGAGAGAGGCCGAGAGAGAGAGGGAGGGCGAGAGAGAGAGGGCGAGAGGGGGGGGGGGGGGGGGGGGGAGAGAGAGAGAGAGAGAGAGAGAGATAGATATATATACATCTCAAGCCATGCATATTTGGATACTGGACGGGTGCAATCTCCATACAGGGCAGACTGGGAAACAGGCGCAACCAACCATGGATGGGGTGGGGGTGGGGTGTGGGGAACTTGACGACAACTTGCGGACAGTGGGTTTAGAACAACAATGGCAAAAACTGTATACAAAAAAGTATAAATATACCACCAAAAGGGCACTTGTGAGTGGGAGGGCAAAGGGCAGGTGCTCAGGCACAGGTAGACCCCTATCTGTGAATGAGGTTTCATTTCCAGTTTTTAGGACTACAAACTGCCGAGCTCTATGGCCACAACCATCTGTGACAATCTAAAGAGAGAAAGAATGCTTTGAGTACAAAACTGTGGATACATTAGAGACCATTAGAGACCATTTTCTCTGGCACGCTCAATTCTCTTAGCATATCTTTCAAGTCTAATGCGACAAAATAATTGTTGAGAATCTAAGGCTGGTGACCATTTTTTTTTGAAAGTCTTGGCAAAACTAGAGGTTAGGAATCTGGGCTAATATCCATACAGTTTCTCTCTAGCAAAACACAGAACACAGAATTGGTCTTGACCTGACCCTTAAAAACAATGTGCACACACAAACATTTGATGCTAAAATTATTTTTATTATTTTATAATGCTTGAAGAATTTTATATAGAAATGGATATAGAAAACAAGGGAAAGAAGGAGAATGAATTTCAGAAAATATTTGTAAAATTGCAGAGGTCACTTGTTAGCAAGGAAAACGTCAGGAGCTGAAAAAATACAAAAAGGTATCACTGTTAGAATCATGTAATACTGT